>NC_090929.1:1363659644-1364261829 GCF_040938575.1 Ambystoma mexicanum | reverse complement strand
GAGAAGTGTGGATCATGAGGCCCATCAGGTTTGCTTCAATAGTAAGTTCAATGGCAAACAGGATGGTAACTGGATATGCAGTTGGATGAGAGCGGCTCTGGGGCTGCATTCAAAAGTCACGGTGTAAGGATATCCCTGGGTCTGGTTGACTGTCGATGAAGATGGCCAACAAAGGTACTGGGGTTTGAAGGAGGAGGTTCTAAGGGGGCAGGCACACTGTATAACTTTTCAGCCGGGCAATGATATGCTCAGCTAGCGCAGTGCAGCGGTAAACAGTTTTGAACATGCATATGGAGAACTTTGGAGAAGCAAGTCTTCTAATAGAGGTCCAATAAGTGTTTGTCCAAAAGAGAACATCAGAAGCAGAGAACATCCAAAAGAGACCCCTTCTTTTAAAGAAAAAAGCCCACAAGTGATTGGACTAATGCTAATGTGCTCTGGGTGTACAATCCATATTCCTAGAGCATGTGGACTTTGTCTTCTGACATCACACCAAAAGTGCTTTGTGCTAAAGGAAGTGGAGAGGACAGGAATGAAATATAGGACAGAGAGAAACAAGATGGTGGAACTTTCTTCCAGTGGTAAAGATCTCACTGTGTTTACACTAACCCAGTCCCCTTCCCTCTAATGCCTTTAGATATTCAAAACCCTGTTGTGAGGCTATGCCTTTTGTGAACAGGTGTGCTCTTTGATTCCTGTTCCCAGGACATCTTTCTGTGGAGTCGCTGTCTTTCTGGGGAAGGTGTTCCATGCCCTCACAAAGGAATAAAGAGAGTCAATCGCCGAGTCTACAAGCCTGCCACCAATGGCAAGGACAGCCTTGCCTGGTAAGAAGACACATAATCCTTTCATAGTTGAGTTTGGCTCACAGGGCTGACACATGTGTGATATCAAATTTCAGTGGCTGTAATAATTATGAGAAATACCATTCATCATGTTGAAGGGGAAAGGTGGGTACCACTAGCTAGCTCTAGTAGTAAAGATAGTGGTTGCGTCTACTGTCCAAGTAGTTCTAATTTATAGGAGATGACTGGTAAAAGGTCCAGAGACACCTGGACCCGAAAACTGCAACACATGAGGCTGAATGGAAACCAGCCGGCTAGTCATTCGCTTACAAAATATACCCCATGGGGGATTACCATAGACTTGTGAAAGGGTCAATGTTGTAAAAGTAGATTACAAAAGTTTCTGACAGCCTCAATACTTAAAGTGAAATCAGGATTCCAAACAAAAATCTTGATTATATGTAATCAAATAAGTGATTTTAATTTTCAACATAAAATGAGGCTAGCTGTTGCCTCTGCATGTCAAGAGCGCATGTGCCAATGCAATTCAGAGTAAAAAAACATCTTCATCAGGGCTGAGCCCTACAAGTCATTAGAATAGAACAGCAAGTAATAATTTGCAAATTCAACACAATTAAATCAATGTAAATTATCCATATAGTAGAGAGAATGCAAACAATACAATGTGTAATCAAAGAAAATTAATAAGGTACATACGGCATTGTCAGTGCGCAAAGGTGTTGGCAAAATAAAATAAAATAAAAATAGAGATACATCTTGCTGATGAACCTGTATCTTAACCATTTTTAGAACGATGAATCAAGAAAACATATCTCTCTATTGAGACATTTACAATTGACCACTTGGTCACAAGGCTAAATTACCATTTTTTTTTTATTCACAGCACATTTGGTGGACTTTATGCAGATTATCACATTTTCATATCTTTTGTCGTTTTCTCTATTTTTATTTTATTTGATTTTATTTAGCCAACACCTCTGCGCACTGACAATGCGGTATGCACCTTATTATTTTTCTTTGATTAAACATTGTATTGTTTGCATTTCCTCTACATTATGGATATTTTACATTGATTTAATTGTGTTGAATTTGCAAAATATTTACTTGATGATCTATTCTAATGTCTTGTAGAGCTTAGCCCTGATGAAGGAGTTGTTTACTCTAAAATGCATTGGCACATGAGCTCTTGACATGCAGAGGCAACAGTTGGCCTAATTTTCTGTTGAAAATTAAAATGACTTATTTGATTACATATAATCAAGATTTTTGTTTGTAATCCTCATTTCACTTTAAGTATTGAGCCTGTCAGAAACTATATGAATCTACTCTTACTACATTTAGCCATTCGCAAGTCTATGGTAATCCCCCATGGGGTACAGTTTGTGAAATACCATTCTTCATACCATAACTCAGGTGTGGCTTATATTTAAAGATGTATCTCCCACCGGAGCAGTAAACGCACAATGATAGGGTTTTGGTGTAGGGGACATATATTAAATGCAGACCCTGTGCTGCACAGAGTTGGCTGTTACTGCAGCTGCCAAATGGGCACCTGTGAACTCCGAACCTGCTCTGTGCAATTCCTAGAGCAGGCGTTGCAGATCAGGATACTAATGCAGCGGTGCACATGTACACACTATACATTGGCATGGAGCATATAAAAGGGGAATCTGATTGGCAGATTACCTTTTTTATTGCAATTCTTGTTTAAATCAAACCCTACAAAATTTTGATTTCTACACAATACATTGAACATTACAACTTTCACTAAAATCAATCTTTAAGTATTAACATTTCAACGCATAGAATTGTACACATTAAGGGGGTAATTCATAGAATTCAGCGCACAAGTGGCGCACGCGGCTGGCGCACAGTGTGCGCGTGCGAATCCCTGCGCCAGCCGCGTGCGCTGAAATCCATTTCCGCGCACAGCGTATTCATGGATTCCAGCCACCAAAACCAGCCGTGGTGCACAGTGGCGCAGCGACCCTGCAGCAGCGCCAGTTACGCCCCCAAGAACGCCTCCCGCGCAGGGAAAAGCCATCAACATACCCAATCCAACGCAAAGGGCTGCGCTAACCCTGTACCAGCACAGCAAGCGGGCTACGTGTATCACTGGGGTGCGCGGGAAGTACCTCACGCGATTGGCCCCGTGCGAGCAGGGTACGCGTATTTCAGGGGTGCGCGGGAAGTTCCACACGCGATTCCATCAGGGTACGTATATTTCGGGGTGCGCGTGAAGTTCCACACGCGATATCAGCAGGGTACGTGTATTTCAGGGTGCAGGGGAAGTTACACACGCGATTCCAGCACGGTACGTGTATTTCGGGGTGCGTGGGAAGTTCCACACATGAATAGCCTGGGCGCGTGTATTCCAGGGGTGCGCGGGAAGTTACACACGCGAATAGCCTGGGCGCGTGTATTTCAGGGGTGCGTGGGAAGTTCCACACGCGAATAGCCTGGGCGCGTGTATTCCAGGGGTGCGCGGGAAGTTCCACACGCGAATAGCCTGGGCGCGTGTATTCCAGGGGTGCGCGGGAAGTTCCACACGCGAATAGCCTGGGCGCGTGTATTTCAGGGGTGCGCGGGAAGTTCCACACGCGAATAGCCTGGGCGCGTGTATTTCAGGGGTGCGCGGGAAGTTCCACACGCGAATAGCCTGGGCGCGTGTATTTCAGGGGTGCGTGGGAAGTTCCACACGCGAATAGCCTGGGCGCGTGTATTTCAGGGGTGCGCGGGAAGTTCCACACGCGAATAGCCTGGGCGCGTGTATTTCAGGGGTGCGCGGGAAATTCCACACGCGAATAGCCTGGGCGCGTGTATTCCAGGGGTGCGCGGGAAGTTCCACACGCGAATAGCCTGGGCGCGTGTATTTCAGGGGTGCGCGGGAAGTTCCACACGCGAATAGCCTGGGCGCGTGTATTTCAGGGGTGCGCGGGAAGTTCCACACGCGAATAGCCTGGGCGCGTGTATTTCAGGGGTGCGCGGGAAGTTCCACACGCGAATAGCCTGGGCGCGTGTATTTGAGGGGTGCGCGGGAAGTTCCACACGCGAATAGCCTGGGCGCGTGTATTTCAGGGGTGCGCGGGAAGTTCCACACGCGAATAGCCTGGGCGCGTGTATTTCAGGGGTGCGCGGGAAGTTCCACACGCGAATAGCCTGGGCGCGTGTATTTCAGGGGTGCGCGGGAAGTTCCACACGCGAATAGCCTGAGCGCGTGTATTTCAGGGGTGCGCGGGAAATTCCACACGCGAATAGCCTGGGCGCGTGTATTCCAGGGGTGCGCGGGAAGTTCCACACGCGAATAGCCTGGGCGCGTGTATTTCAGGGGTGCGCGGGAAGTTCCACACGCGAATAGCCTGGGCGCGTGTATTTCAGGGGTGCGCGGGAAGTTTTACACGCGATTTCAGCAGGGTACGTGTATTTCAGGGGTGCCGGGGAGTCCTACATGTGATTTGACAGTGTGGGTCCTCCCAGGTGTTCCCTGTACACCCTCCACGGCCCCTGCAGGCAGCCCACACCACAGGGGACTACCCTGCATCCCTGGTCATGTCCCGTCCCGCAGGCAGCCCACCCAACATGGGCATGCCCCCCAGCAAAGGCACATGTCTCCTTGAACTAATGAACACCAACTCATGTCCCCCACCACCCCCACCCCCCAGCACTGTGGGGCACCTGCCAGCAGGCCCCCACCCATGTCCAACTCATGTCCCCCACCACCCCCACCACCCAGCACTGTGGGGCACCTGCCAGCAGGCCCCCACCCATGTCCAACTCATGTCCCCCACCACCCCCACCCCCCAGCATTGCGGGGCACCCTCCACCAGGCCCTCGCCCATGTCCCATCCATGCCCTACTGCACCTGGGTCCCAACAATCCCCAATCATGTCCGTAATGGCCATCCTCCCCTGCCAAAAGGCCCAACCAACTATCACATCCACCCACATATCAAAGGCAATTACATGTTACACACCCAATGTAAATAATGCAAATGAATGTCCATGAAAAAAATCCAAAAAATCAAAAAATCCATAGAAGAACTATATACAAGACAATCCCGGGTCCATGAGCCCAACCAAATGAAACCTATCTATGTCAACTAACTAAAAACTGAACTATATACAAAAAAGTGGCGCATTGTCCAATCGCAACCAAATAAAAAAAAAAATAATTTAAAGGAAACCTACCACTAACTATATAACTATATACAATGGCAGCGGGCAAGTCCTGCGGCTCACTCTGTGATGTTGCCGGCCAGGGCATCATCGAACTCCATGTCGATGTCCTGGAGGCGGGACTCTGTCCTGGCCCCGAGGTCTCGCAGGGATAACCCCATGTTCACCTCAAACTCCCTGCGAGCTTCCTCGAGGCACTCAGCCCGCCTCAACGCCCGACGCATGGAGAACTCCGCCCTGACCATGGTGAGCCGCTCCTCTTCCGCCCGCTGCCGCTCCGCACCTATCCGCTGGACCAACTGCTCCCACACGGAAGACACTACCATCCCAGGGTTCTCTTGCCCTCCGGCCGATGCCTGCCCCTCTGATCTTGATGGCCCCGAGCCATGATGCCTCCCACGTCGAGCCTGCTGCTGCCTCCGACGGCACTGCCTCTGCCAGCACGACGGCATCCAGGATGATGGAAACCACCGACGCCGTCGTGCACGTGCCCTGCCCGATGATGCCGTCACATCCTCCATCTGCTGGGGTCCAGTTGCTGTGTTGTCCACCCCTGCTGGACCTCTGACTCCCGACTGTGGCAGGGATGGGATCCCCACCGAGCTGGCTGCATTGGTCAGGGCAGGTCCACAGGGGGCCCTGGTGGCATCTGGGCCGGAAGACGGCAAGGAGAACGACTGGCGTATAGTCTCCACAGAGGAGGAGAGGGCCGCCAGATTGGCCGACACATGCAGGAAACCCCCGAACATGGCCGATCCCAATTGGGCCACGTCGGCACGGTGCTCTTCGTGATGATGTGCGTGCTCCTCCTGGGAAGCACGCACGGCATCACGAATCACAGCCGTGCGCATCGCGACCCCAATCAGGACCTTCTCCACATGGCCAGGGGTCCCCTCGTCCGCAGGTGGAGGGGAGTCAGATGACATGGACATCCCCTCTACCTGCGGACGGGCCTGGGACGGGGCATCCCTGCTGGTGCAAGGTGGTGCACCCACAGGTTCAGGGACAGCGACATGCACAGGCCCCTCCACGGTGACCTGTGCTGTCTCCTGCCCCTGCCCCTGGACTGCACCACTTGCACCAGCAGGGATGCCCCCACCAGGCCCCATGTGCGCCTCAGTGGCGGCCTCCTCCTCCTCTGTTAAACCACCAACCTGGATGGCTCCTCGCCATCTACCGCCGTAGCAGGCCCCTGTGGGGGCTCACCCACCCCTTCCGCTGCAGCCGTGGGGGCATCCCCGCCGCCTTGCTCCACAGCGCCGTCTCCGCCCTCTCCTTCACTAGCCGCTGCGTAGAGGGAGACATAGAACACAAGCATCAGGGTACTGTACAATGGTCCCCTAGACAGGAAGCAATAGCAGATGAGTGCCACTGTCAAAGTACACTTCCATCATGTCACACCACAACACATGTGTCAGTCCAGGCAAAACACACACAGTGACAGTCATGGTGCGTGCCATGGACATTTCAATGCATGTCCAATGGACTCTCGAATCATACAATGTAATGGGACTCACATGCATCATGGGTCATGCCTATCACATGCACACACCTCACCTCAGTCACATCCATCTGGCCCCGTACACCCCAATCACAGTGCATACAAGGATGACTAGGCTGCATCAGTGAATCTCTACATTGTCACAGACATGTGTCATGCATCCATGGCACTCACAAGTCACAGACACGCAGGTCAGGCACACAGACATGGATACCACATATGTATCTGGCATCAGCACCCATCCCTCGCCCCCACCCATGTCCAGGAACAGAGACTGGCATGCTCTCATGTGTGCAATCTGCACAGGGCTCCCCATGTCGCATTCAAACACATGCAACAACCGTGCGGTTCACACATTACAGGTCGCACATGCATTCCCATGATGTCCCTGCACACATACATGCGTACATGGCCTATGTCACACATGCAGGCAAATATCAGACAACCAGCACACTGCAACATGCCCTGTCTCACACAGCAATGCTTGGCCACTTACCGCTCAACTCCAGACGGGTCTCCCTCTCAAGGACCTGGGCGTGGAGCGCTGGGTGTGCGCGTTCCAGGACCCTCAACTGGATGGAACTCATGCGGCCCCGGCCCCCCTCCACGAGGCGCCGGGCCTTCATGAGGGTCCTGGAACGCATATCCCCAGCGCTCCACGTCCAGGTCCTAGAGAAGCAGACCCATCTGGAGTCGAGCGGTGAGTGTACATGCATCCTGATTGTGAGCAGTGCATGTGGTGATTATTCGGTAGTGTGCAGGTTGCACATCTGTTTGTATGGGGTCGACTATGGGTGGGGGTGTACAGGGCCGTGGGGCTGACACATGCTAGGGCTGTGATGTGTGAGACATGGATGGTGCTTGTGTGTGTAGGCTTGCATGCCAAATGCAGTTGTGTGGGCACACATGTTTGGATGAATGTGTATGTGAGTAGACATGTCCGTGATGTCACGCATGTATGTTGTTTTCGGCTGCATGTATCAGCACTGTGTACATGTGCATGTGTGTGTATTTGACAAGGGTGCAACAGTGATGCCACATGGATGCATGTGACAGCGGTATGTGGAAGCCTGATTGGCAGATGTGACATGGATGGCCGTCTGAACAGTGCGACACTTGGCAGGGGTGTAGACATGCATGCAAGTGTGGTGGTGTGTGTACATGTGTGGTGCACTTCCTGTGTTGCATGTGATGTCTGGCTCACCTTTGGCTGCTCATGCTGTTGTATGTGTATGGATGGTGGTGGCAGTTGCGATATGGCTGTGGTATGGCTCATGTGTGCGAGTTGTAATGACATGTGTGTTGGGGATTGTGAGGACCTGGTGGAGGCTGCCCATGGTGGCTGGGGGGTGGGGGTGATAGGGGACATGAGTGGGGGCCTGGTGGGGGCTGGCCATGGTGGCTGGGGGGTGGGGGTGATAGGGGACATGAGTGGGGACCTGGTGGGGGCTGGCCATGGTGGCTGGGGGGTGGGGGTGGTGGGAGACATGGGTGGGGGCCTGGTGGAGGCTGCCCCTGCACTGCTGGGGGGTGGGGGTGGTGGGTGACATGGGTGGGGGCCTGGTGGTGGGTGCCCCTGCACTGCTGGGGGGTGGGGGTGGTGTGAGGCATGGGTGTGGGCCTGGTGGATGCTGACCCTGGTGGCTGGGGGTGGTGGGAGACATGGGTGGGGCCTGCTGGCAGGTGCCCCACAGTGCTGGGGGGGTGGGGGTGGTGGGGAACATGAGTTGGACATGGGTGGGGGCCTGCTGGCAGGTGCCCCACAGTGCTGGGGGGGTGGGGAACATGAGTTGGACATGGGTGGGGGCCTGCTGGCAGGTGCCCCTGGTGACTGGGGGGTGGGGGTGGTGTGAGACATGGGTGGGGGCCTGGTGGAGGCTGCCCCTGGTGGCTGGGTGTGCAGGGGGACATGCGTTGGGGGGGAGTAGTGCAAGTTGACATGTGGGTTGGCTGGTGGGCATGGGCATGGTGGGTGGGGTGCCTGCATGACATGTGCTGGGTAGGGCCCTGTGGTGTGAGCCACCTGCAGGGGCCGTGGAGAGTGTAGAGGGAACACCTGGGAGGACCCACACGTGCAATTCAAGTGTGCTGCTCCCCGCGCACCCCTGTAATACACGTACCCTGTTGATATCGCGCACACCTGTAATACACGTACCCTGATGGAATTGCGTGTGTAACTTCCCGCGCACCCCCGAAATACACGTACCCCGCTCAATCGCGTGTGTCACTTCCCGCGCGCCCCCGAAATACGCGTAGCCCGCTCCCCCAGGCCCGATCGCGTGAAAAAGTTCACGCGAACCCCTGAAATACACGTAGGCAGCTCCCCCAGGCCCGATCGCGTGAGAAAGTTCATGCGAACCCCTGAAATACACGTAGCCCGCTCCCCCAAGCCCGATCGCGTGAAAAAGTTCACGCGAACCCCTGAAATACACGTAGCCCGCTCCCCCAGGCCCGATCGCGTGAGAAAGTTCACGCGAACCCCTGAAATACACGTAACCCGCTCCCCCAGGCCCAATCGCGTGAAAAAGTTCACGCGAACCCCTGAAATACACGTAGCCCGCTCCCCCAGGCCCGATCGCGTGAGAAAGTTCACGCGAACCCCTGAAATACACGTAGCCCGCTCCCCCAGGCCCGATCGCCTGAGATAGTTCACGCGAACCCCTGAAATACACATAGCCCGCTCCCCCAGGCCTGATCGCGTGAGTAAGTTCACGCGAACCCCCGAAATACACGTGCCCCGCTCGCACAATTGCTGTATGTTGCCACTTTTGTAATGCGCAGGGACGCTACCGCCTGCCTTCGTGTGGTGGACGTGTATCGGCTTGTGCGTGTCTTTCGCTGTGCGTGGCTTTGCCCTATTCGGTTCCATGAATACGAGTGGTTCGGGTGCGTGTGGGCGTTCCGTCTGCTTCCCTGCAGTACATCCCCAGTTACTGTCAAGCTGAGATGTTCGTGATGATTGTGTACCTGTTTTCCTTGATGTGGATCTTGTTGAGGCCGCCAGACTGCAGTCTTCTGAACGATGAGTGTGTGACTCGGGGAACCCGCCTCTCCACCACCCAAATGGCACAGGGTGGAGGATGGGCAGACTCCCAGCGCCACGGAAAGCACTCTCCCGATTAACGTGACGATGGGACTGTGCAAGCACAGACAGGAGAGGCTACGGTCAGTCTGAAGAGTTGAAACAAGGCGAGGTCCAAGTTGAAGGTCGATGCACCAAGCTGCAGGCTAACTTCGGATAGCTGGTAAGAAGATGGAGCACCAAGCACCAGGCTGAGACAGACTGGAAAAGGGGAACCAGATTGGGAACGAGCTAAAGGTCCCAGGGGAATCAGAGGGGACCCTTGAACCCGCAAGACGCAGGGCAGAACAAGGAACCGAGGTAATGAAATAGGGACCAGAGAGACCCAAAAGACCTAGAGCTAACTGGACCCCTTAAGCAGACAAAAGGTTAAGTAAGCAACAGGGCCCTAAGTGGAACAGGGTACCCAGCAGGGCAAGTAGGACAGGATACCCAGGAAGGCTGCAGGCAGGGCAAGTAGGACAGGCAGGGCAAGTAGGGCAGGGTACCCAGGAAGGCTGTAGGCAGGGCAAGAAGGCAGGATACCCAGGCAAGCAGTAGGTAGTTGGCTGGGCAAGTAGGACAGGCAGGGCAATTAGGACAGGCAGGGCAAGTAGTTCAGGCAGGGCAAGTAGGACAGGCAGGGCAAGCAGTTCAGGCAGGGCAAGTAGGTCAGGATACCCAGACAGGCTGTAGGCAGGGCAGGATAGCGGGAAGCTGGTTTAGCAGGAAAACCAGGAGCGAGCAACACGAACGAAGCTTCCGCGTTGAGACGCGATTAGCTTCTGTTGCCGCTTCCTTTTATGGGCCGCCGGCGCCCGCGAGGCCTGAAACGCAAGCCGTTTCACCTCCGAGCGCCGGCGGACCCAAAACGAGGCTTAGAAGGCGAGCCCTTCCCGATGTACAAGCCTGATCTACGGCGCATGCGCGGGACCGAGACAGTGGTCTCCCGCGCATGCGCCGTAGCCCACTAACAGCGGTTCCTGAAGCTCTCCTCCTGGCGGCTCCCCAGACGCGAAAGCGCGGGTAGATCCGCCAGGAAGGAGAAGGGAGAGCGATCGCCCTGGACCTCGGTCTCCCCCGAAGTGGCGTGACACTATGTTCCCTCCCAGGAAGACCCGGAGCCCCGGGTTTCCAAGGAAACCGATCATAGAACTTCCGCACCAAGCGGGAGGCATGCACATGCTGATGAGGCTCCCAAGTGCGATCACAAGCTGGATACCCCTTCCAATCCACTAAGAAATGGAGCACCCCCCTATGATAGCGGGCATCGCAAATCTCTTGTACCTCAAATTCTGGAACCCCTTGGACTATGACAGAGGCAGGGCGAGGACAGGACCGACCATAGGGATCTGCTACATAGGGTTTCAAAAGGGAGACATGAAAAACAGGATGTACATGCCAAGAGGGAGGTAACTGAAGACGGAAGGCCACAGAGGATAGCCGTTCGGTTATCGTGAATGGACCAAAGTACCGGGGGGCCAGTTTAACCGGTAAATTGCGTAAAGGCAGATTTTTGGAGGACAGCCACACCTTATGCCCTACTTATAAATCTGGTTCCAGACTCCTTTTCCTGTCAGCCTGGGCCTTCATCCGTTCCTTCGCTCTCTTCAGGATATCATATGCCAATTCTTGTTGTCGTTGTATATTGGAGACCAAGGCATCAGCAGATGGTACGGTACTGGTGGGTACAGGATGGAACGGCACCAATTTGGGATGTTGACCAGTAGAACAAAAGAACGGACTGATTCCGATGGAAGCATGAATAGTGTTGTTGTAGGATACTTCAGCGAGATCCAAGCATGCCTTCCAGTTGGACTGAGTGGCGTTGGAAAAACAACGGAGGTACTCCTCCAAGGTCTGATTAGTCCTTTCGGTAAGACCGTTGGTCTGTGGATGATAACCAGAACTCAACGCTCTACGTACACCCAGATGATTACACACCTTGTTCCAAAAGGCAGAAAGGTATTGAGAACCACGATCCGAGATTATCTTTTCTGGAAGACCATGTAATCGATAGATTTCGTGGAGAAAGACGGAAGCCATCTGAGCAGCCGTAGGGATCTTGTGGAATGGAATGAAGTGGGCATATTTAGTGAAACTGTCGACCACGACCATGATGCAAGTGTACCCGTCAGAGGGAGGTAGTTCAACCACGAAATCAGTGGCGATAGTATGCCACGGGTATGGTGCCAATTCAGTGGGTACCAGTAAACCCAGAGGTCGTCTCCTTGGGACTTTACATTGAGCACAGACGGGGCAACTCTCGATGAATCCCTTAACCTCGGTAGCCCACCTAGGCCACCAGAATTGTCGAGAAATCAGTTCACATGTTGCTCTCACCCCTCGATGCCCACCAATGGGAGAGTCATGTAACCCATGTAATATGCCTTCACGAACCGAACCCTCGGGAATGTAAAGCCTCTTCCGAAAAAACAGGAGTCCATCATGTTCCGATACGAACTTGCGCCGAAGAAGGACCGGTCTTTCAGGATCCGTCCAGGTGGCGTCAGCGATGGCTTGTAGGTGAGAGGACAAGGTCAATAAGAAATGTTGGGGGGAAAGCAGAGGCTGATCCAAACTAGGCGTTTCTTCCCCTTTCTCCAGGGATCGTGAGAGAGCATCCGCTTTCAGATTAGCTGTTCCCGGAATGTATGTGACGTGAAATACAAAAGGGGAGAAAAAGAAGGCCCACCTAGCCTGTCGGGGTGTTCGGCATTGCAGGGAGCGTAGATACTGCAAATTGCGATGATCGGTACGTACTTCCACCGAAAAACGGGCTCCGAGTAGATGATGCCTCCATTCCTCGAACGCGGTTTTTATAGCCAACAGTTCTAACTCGATAACGCCATAGTTTCTTTCACTGGGACTCAGCTTGCGCGAGAAGTAGGCCACCGGATGTTCAACTGAGGTTTCTGGATCTTTCTGCAGAAGGACTGCACCCACAGCAAAGTTCGATGCGTCCGCTTCTACGATGAAAGGTAGATCATCCTGAGGATGGCGCAGAATGGGGGCGACCATAAAGGCCGACTTCAAGGTGTCGAATGCCTGGGAAGCGAGAGAATCCCACCTGAAAGTGATCTTACTGCTGGTCAGACGGGTAAGGGGCGCTGAAATTTGAGAGAACAGTGGTATAAAGCGCCTGTAAAAATTTGCGAATCCCAAAAAGCGTTGCAGAGATTTTACATCATGGGGTTGAGTCCACTCCTGTATGGCTTGTAATTTCTTGGGGTCCATTTCTATCCCATCCTGATTGATCACAAATCCCAAAAACTCAATGCTGGACAAGTGAAAACTGCATTTCTCAGCCTTTGCGAATAGGTGATTGGAAGATAAACGTTGAAGGACCTCACGAACATGTTCTACATGGTCTTCGATGGATCTGGAAAAAACCAAGATATCGTCCAGATATATCCAGACTGACAAACCAATGAGATCACTAAAGATGTTGTCCATTAATCGTTGAAAAACGGCCGGGGCGTTGCACAGACCGAACGGCATGACTTTATACTCGAAATGGCCAAATGATGTCTTGAAAGCCGTTTTCCATTCGTCCCCGTTCTTGATACGTACCAGATGGTACGCTCCACGTAAATCCAGTTTAGTGAAGATCCGGGCAGTATGTAAAGTATCCAGGATAGTGCGTATCAAAGGGAGAGGATACCGGTCTTTAGCTGTTATTTCGTTGAGTTCACGATAATCAACACAAGGTCTCAAGGTACCTTCTTTCTTCTTCACAAAAAATAAAGGAAACCCCGCAGGAGACTTAGACGGAACGATGTACCCTTTTCGTAAGCAATCCGATAAGTAATCCCGTAGCACTTGTTTCTCCTCCCGTGTTAAAGCGTATAGTTTCCCATGAGGTACCACGCAGTCAGGTAACAACTCGATTGAACAATCAAACGGGCGATGCGGTGGTAGAGGTATATCGCCCGGTTCAGAAAACACATGCTCGAACTCGGCGTAGTCCTGAGGAACATGAGAGACAGAACACACACGGACCCCGTTTCCGTTAGGATTCAAGGGGGTCGATGGAGCCCGAGTTGGCGTAGACACACAGCATTTCTGAGTGCAAACAGCAGAGGAAAAGGTCAGAGTGTGCTTTCTCCAATCAATTACCGGGTTATGGTATTGTAGCCAAGGTAATCCCAAAACCACCTTGTAGGTGGGAGACTTTATGACGTCCAAAGCGAGTTCCTCAAGATGGTTGGCGATCCAAAGAGATAGACCCACTGTGGATTGCAGGACAGGGCCAGAGGACAGAGGATTTCCGTCGATGACTTGCACGGACAGAGCAGTGGCTCTGGACAGGAGTGGAATCCGATTCACAGAAGCAAAAGTTTCATCTATATAATTGCCGGAAGCCCCGCTATCCAGCAGAGCAAACACCTCCACACTTCTGCCGGGTAGCTTGATTCGAATCTTCAGAGTCTGTAGTACCGCAGGTTGCATGGGATGTAGAACCGAACAAAACGCGGAAAGGAATGAAGAGAGAGAGGAACCTGTCGCTGCCTTCCCAACACACGACAGGTCCTCTAGTTTTCCGCCTTTTTCTTCTGAGACCGTAGAGGGCATGTACCCAGGAAATGCCCAGCAGCTCCACAATAGAGACATAGGCGTAAAGTTCTTCTCCGTCTTCTCTCTTCCTCTGATAAAGGACCCCTCATAGCCCCTAGTTGCATAGGCTCTGGTCCAGATTCAGTAGACCCGAAGGATCCGGCAGGTAAACCGGTTGTCCTGGAACTGCCCCTCTCGAACCGACGTCTCTCTGCCTTCCGTTCCGCCAGTCTCTGATCAATACGGAGCACCTGCTCAATTAGTAGTTGAAAAGTCTCGGGTTCGGGTATATGGAGTAACTCATCCTTAAACTCTTCCCTCAGCCCACGGCGAAACAGTGTCTTTTGTGTGATTTCCGGCCATTGGGAATCGGTTGCCAGCAGACGGAATCGACTGATGTATGTTATTACGTCGACGTTCCCCTGTTTGAGATCCATCAACTGGTTCTGCGCAGCGGAGGCCAGGTTGGGGGTCTGAAAGACCTCAAGAAATGCTTTTTCGAAAGCTGCAAAGTCGTTCAGGATTGGGCTATTGGTAACCACAAACGGAGTTGCCCAGGCCAGAGCATTGCCCGTCAAATTACCCAAGATATAACCGATCTTGGCCTTGTCGTTATTGAAATGCGTCGATCTAAAAAGAAAATGGATTCGACAATGATTACAGAATTCTGCTACTCGTCGTGGGTCTCCATCGAACTTGATAGGCGTTGTGTGTGCCAAAGATCCTTCCACCTGTGAGGTACTCGGAACCCCTTGGGTTATCATTTGGCGTAGGGTCTGGTTCTCCTGGCGTAAGGCGATCATCTCTGCCCTGAGTGCTTGTAACTCATTCCGCACTTCTTGCGAATCTTCCATCTCAAATACACGTGCCCCGCTCGCACAATTGCTGTATGTTGCCACTTTTGTAATGCGCAGGGACGCTACCGCCTGCCTTCGTGTGGTGGACGTGTATCGGCTTGTGCGTGTCTTTCGCTGTGCGTGGCTTTGCCCTATTCGGTTCCATGAATACGAGTGGTTCGGGTGCGTGTGGGCGTTCCGTCTGCTTCCCTGCAGTACATCCCCAGTTACTGTCAAGCTGAGATGTTCGTGATGATTGTGTACCTGTTTTCCTTGATGTGGATCTTGTTGAGGCCGCCAGACTGCAGTCTTCTGAACGATGAGTGTGTGACTCGGGGAACCCGCCTCTCCACCACCCAAATGGCACAGGGTGGAGGATGGGCAGACTCCCAGCGCCACGGAAAGCACTCTCCCGATTAACGTGACGATGGGACTGTGCAAGCACAGACAGGAGAGGCTACGGTCAGTCTGAAGAGTTGAAACAAGGCGAGGTCCAAGTTGAAGGTCGATGCACCAAGCTGCAGGCTAACTTCGGATAGCTGGTAAGAAGATGGAGCACCAAGCACCAGGCTGAGACAGACTGGAAAAGGGGAACCAGATTGGGAACGAGCTAAAGGTCCCAGGGGAATCAGAGGGGACCCTTGAACCCGCAAGACGCAGGGCAGAACAAGGAACCGAGGTAATGAAATAGGGACCAGAGAGACCCAAAAGACCTAGAGCTAACTGGACCCCTTAAGCAGACAAAAGGTTAAGTAAGCAAAAGGGCCCTAAGTGGAACAGGGTACACAGCAGGGCAAGTAGGACAGGATACCCAGGAAGGCTGTAGGCAGGGCAAGTAGGACAGGCAGGGCAAGTAGGGCAGGGTACCCAGGAAGGCTGTAGGCAGGGCAAGAAGGCAGGATACCCAGGCAAGCAGTAGGTAGTTGGCTGGGCAAGTAGGACAGGCAGGGCAATTAGGACAGGCAGGGCAAGTAGTTCAGGCAGGGCAAGTAGGACAGGCAGGGCAAGCAGTTCAGGCAGGGCAAGTAGGTCAGGATACCCAGACAGGCTGTAGGCAGGGCAGGATAGCGGGAAGCTGGTTTCGCAGGAAAACCAGGAGCGAGCAACACGAACGAAGCTTCCGCGTTGAGACGCGATTAGCTTCTGTTGCCGCTTCCTTTTATGGGCCGCCGGCGCCCGCGAGGCCTGAAACGCAAGCCGTTTCACCTCCGAGCGCCGGCGGACCCAAAACGAGGCTTGGAAGGCGAGCCCTTCCCGATGTACAAGCCTGATCTACGGCGCATGCGCGGGACCGAGACAGTGGTCTCCCGCGCATGCGCCATAGCCCACTAACAGCGGTTCCTGAAGCTCTCCTCCTGGCGGCTCCCCAGACGCGAAAGCGCGGGTAGATCCGCCAGGAAGGAGAAGGGAGAGCGATCGCCCTGGACCTCGGTCTCCCCCGAAGTGGCGTGACAGTTACGCCCTTTTTTTCGCGAGTTGTTCCCCATTCCGTGCGTTACGCCCCGTGTTCCGCCCACTTTCTGGTGTATGCGCCGAGGTTGTGCGCTTTCACTGTGCGCATCGCGCACGTCTTTTGGGATGTTGCAGTGACGTGTGCGCCATGCACGGGTTTGGCGCACATCCCGAGGTAAACACACGCAGGGACTTCCATGAATCGCACGCGTGCGCGTGCGCCTGTTTTTTTCCGCTTGCGCCTGCTTGCGCCTGCTTGCTGATTTTCGGCACACGTTTGTTCCATGAATCGGCCCCTAATTTGCATAACCAAAAAAACCTTCTGCAAAACAACACAGAAAAAGGAAGAAACAAAAGAAAAAAGAATAAAAAAATCCCCCATACGAAAATTCAGTCGATAGATACTTCCAAAAGATTAAACATATCATTTAAATATCTAAAAACAGTCAGGATTAGCGATACATGTCTACCCTCAATAATCTGTTCCCAAATTTAAGACCAAAAAATACATTTCAAAGTGTTTCATTCTTCTCTCTGGGAGTTGTGGGCATTCAATAATAAAGTGTTTCAAAGTGTCAGTCACTTCTGGGATTCAACAGAAAGGACAGACCCTATTACTTCTAGAGATTTTTTATCCTGCACCCGTCACTTCCTGAGTAGGTAAAGGATTCAGAGGAAGTCTTAAAAAGAGATTTCTCTTCTTTATACAAGGAAACCCATTTCTTACCTCAACAATGAAACAGGTACACAGCTGGGTAAGCAGAGTAGCTAACTCCAAATTAAACCTTCCAGCTTTGACCAGAGTTTTTCATCCGAGGTGACTATAGTCTCAGATGCACAGAGACGGCAGGGAAGAATCTTCGATTTGTAATATGTAAGCATTGGAAGTATTGTATAGCCACCATGTATCATATTCATTTTATTTAGCTGAGCAATGAAGTTGATGCATTTGGCTTTCAGCCTTCTGACATTACGGTCCAGTTCTGGTCTGTTATTCAAAAAGAAACCAAGGTACGTAAATTGATCTACAATCTCAAGTTTCCTCCCTGTTAAACTCCATGTAAACTTTACTTTCTTTTTCTCCATAGAGAGTATCATCACTTTGGATTTTTCACTGTCTGATCATTGAAAAATTGATGATCATTTAGGTCATTCATGCATATATATTTCGCTCGTGCATTTAGGCTATGGTGTTTATAATGCAAGGGTAAAGTTCCTAAGCGAGGTGGAGAGGCTTTGATCTTACTATGATGAATAGTCAGGCCTGCTATGTACAAATTGAAAGATGTAGGCACCAGGACACAGCTCTTGGTACAATCCTCTGAAGGTTTTGAGTCTGGCATTGTGCCTAAACCATCAAGTCTAATTTTGATGGTGGTATTTGAATGCAACTGGATCAGAAGCCCCAACATATGATCCGGGAGACTACAACTTGCCAATTTTGACCGAAGTCTTTCTCTATTCACTCTATCGAAGGCCGCTGAAAGGTCAATATTTGTGACTTAAACCATCCTCTTCTTAGTTCAACCATCCTTTTGTAATAATTCCATTTAAGTGAGCGCCTACCCCTCTGTGAAAGCCGATCTGGAAATTATCAAAGAAATCTGCCTCTTCTGCCCAAGAGGTGAGTTTTTGCAGGATAAGACGTAGCAATAATATAGGTGCTGACATCCAGAAGAGAGATAGGCAGGTAATTTACTGGTTTTAGTCTATGCCCCTTCTTAAATATCGTAAGTCATTCACCAGGACTCTGGTATCCCACTGCCCTGTATAACACTTTCAAGCAGTATGCATAGTATATTTGCCCACAGTTCTGGATCTCCTTCAATGTGAGATTAGAAATGCTATCCAGGCCAACTGCACAGCATTTCTTTATTTTCTTGATTATGGCTAAAATATCACCTGAATCAAAATAAGAATTATTAAAGTTACAACTTGTATAGTTCAAAATTGGAAGTGTTTGTGTTGAAGGGGCATACATTGCCTCAAAGTAAGACAGCCAACCTATTTTGTCCTTGTGCCATAAATGGTGTTTACACCCTTTAAGCCAGTTCTAATATTTCTGCTTTAGGATTCTTTGTTAAATTCCTGCAATGGGGCTTTGAGATGTTTTTAGCATTCTTAGGTTTTCTCCTGGACAGCTTTGTTAAAGGTATGTGTGGAGAATACAATGGGATTCTCCCCAAGAACCTAGTCTGGGACCCTTCTCAAGTGGCCATGAAAAGGCAGGTGCTCTCTCTGATCCTGACAATGGGGGTGGTATACTGTGGGTGGAGCACATGAGTGGGGAATCAGACCAGGGAGATGGGAGCATCCCCTTTTAACTGTCCCCATGACTCTGCCCTTCTCTTGGCCTTTTTCCAAATCAGAAAGTTAAAAAGATCAAACTTTCCAAAAAAGGGGCTACATGTATCAGAATCCCCCAGGGACGGTTATCAAGAAGAGGGCTAAAGAGGCATGCAGATGTAGAGAACAGGTGGGCAACCTAAAACCCTATGGGAAGGCCAGGCAATTAAGACTGAGGGTCTGCACCTAATGTCAATTAACCCACAAGAGGGACATAAAAGGCTGCTTCAGGAGGGCGCCACAGAAAGAAGCTGGAACAGAAGCTGGAAGTGCGGCACCAGCAGTAGGAGAAGAAACAGAACTGGAGGCTGGCACGTCACAAGGAAGTGTGACCACGTAAGCAGATTTCACCTGCAGGTTCTTATTGGTCCTGTGCTCACAAACCATGTCTGGCTGTGGCAGCATTGGAAGAGACTGGAGAAAGCTGGCAGTCTTTCCAGGTGTGCCTGAATGTCGTGAATGCAGAGCTGAAGTTCTGTATTTTAGCCGGGGCCCGTGTGCAGAAGCAAGCTGAGGGAAGCTGGAGAAAGGACAACTCTCCCTTAATGATGCCCAATCCAAAACGCCGGTTCTGAGGAAAGGTGCTGATCCTGAGAGTGCCTGTGGTAGCAGTACTAGAGGAAAAGAAGTTGGGAAGTCAAGACAACCCACAGTCACTGTAATATTGGTGCCGGTAAATGAAGGACAGTACTCCAGAGCGGCAGAAACTCCTTGTCGGTAACTGTAACCATCTGAACTTCATTTGTGGTGAAGGTAAAGCAAGTGAACGTCTTTGTAGTTGTGGGAAGTCCTGTCAAATGAAGGGAAATGTATCATGCGCTTATCCAGAAGTAATTGAAGTGCTCACACATGAAGAAAGCTTTTATTTTCCCATTATTACTTTAATATCATTGACTGGTGAAGTTGAGTATCTACTATTAACAGGGAGAAAGGTAGCGATAATGATTGCATGAGCAGTAGCAGACTTTCCTACTGTGTTGCAAGGAAACATCACTTCAGAGAGGCCGCTCATGCAATATTACGTTTCCCGCCCATTGTTAAAGATGAAAGTTGTGTTTGGGCAAGGAAATGTAAGTAGCAAGTCGAAGTTCACCATCAAGATGTCCTCGTGTGTGCCTAAAATCAATTGTGAAGTGAATATTAACTCTTTTAACATCCTACTTTTAAGTATTACAGAAGTTGCTGAAGATTTTAATCTTAGAAGCAGAACAGGCTTTGCCCAAGCCAATGGCCAGAAGCAGACACAATAAGAACTGAAGCTCGCTGTGTTGAAGTTGTCAGAGCTGATGCTAACCAGAGTCTTCTGATATAAGGGTGACAAAGTCTTATGAAACTGGGAAAGTGGCATTACAGCTTTGGGGTAAACCCTGGAGACACAGAGATGCATATGAAGCTGGGGAAGGGAGCTGGGTGCTTGTAATAAGAAACAATTACGCATCAATAAAGCTGACATCGTGGCAGTCAGAAACTGAAGTAGCTTTTCTGTTAGCTACAAGACTTTGAGGAAAGGCGCAGGGGCTTCCCTTTCTGGTAGAAGTGGAAAGAAGAGGGTCTTGCCAACCTATAGAGGTTGAAGATTCTTGTTTAAGTTGCCTAATAACATGCCCACAATATCAAGCTGTAGCAGCAGAGGTTGAACTGTGGTTGTCTAGAAGTTTGTCAAAACTGTTACATGTTGCAGAAGTTGAAGTAGAAGCAGTCTGTGAGACAGATAAGCCTGCTCTCACAGTAACACATAAAGTAAAGCTGGTATCAAAGTGGAAGTGGCATTTATTTGTTTGAACTTTATCCAGGATTAACAGTGGTGCTGTTTTCTTTATGGAATTGTTAAAAGGGAGCTTTTCTTCCTGATAAGACGAAACTGCTACCTGTGGATTTATGTTTGAAAGACTTTTTATTTTCTTCGGAACTTTTAAAGAATGTATTTGAGACTTTGTTTTTATTGGGAGAAATTGACTTTGGCCATTTCTGGGGGGGGGCGGAATCTGCCAAGAACAAGCAGTAGTCAACAAAGAACTTAATTATTTGTTAATCTTTTATTTATGTTATTGTTGCTATATTTAGATTGTTTGACTGTTTAGTGTGAGGGTTAGATTTGTGTATGCTAGGAGGTCTTCCCTTCAATCTTAGAATAGGTAGGGAATCCATGGGTAGAGCAGGTTTAGTTAGGGTTTTTATATTCTTTATTTTCAAAGAAAATGTAAAACTTTGATATACATAACCTCGGTCATGAGCCTCACATTGCTGACTTCTCACATATGCCTTTGATAACTTGGTTATTAACATTGTTTTTCTCTGCACTAGATTATGAAAAAAGTCAGAAAATAAGTCAGCTGAGTAAAGTCTGTCTTTTTCCCTATCATTTAGTGTAATGTAATATAATAGTATTTATAAAGTGCGATACTACGGCCAAAAGGCACCTGGGAACTGAGGAAACAGCCCAGCGGTGAGGACCATTTTAGGACTCTGCAAGGAATAGCAAGGGATTAGAAAACATGAGCCTTCCAAAATGCCAAATGCTTGTGAATGCTCCGTAGATAAAAAGGTAGTGAGGTGGTTCCATAAACCAGGCGCAAGAGTGGAGAAAGCCTGACCACCAAACCAGCCTTTTTTTAAATGTGGGACTAACAAGAGTTTATGGGACTCTGAATTTAGCTGTCTTAAGGGACTATACGGGATGAGTTTTGCCTGTAGATACTCAGCACCCAGCTGATAAAAGGCCCGGTGGGCAATGCAAAGAGTCTTAAACTCAATACGCCTGCATAGAGGATGCCATTGCAAATGATGAAACAGACCTTTGGAGTGGAACATTTGACCAGCTCCAAGTGCAAGTCAGGCTGCAGCATTCTGAAGGAGCTGCATTCTCAGAATCAGAAAAAACTGGCTGGCTGAGATAAATACCATTACAATAGTCAATAGAGCCAAGAATTGAGGCTGCAACAACCATTGATTGAGACTCAATGGGTAAAAAATATAGTCGGCCTCATTATGACCCTGCCGGTCCCGAAACAATGGTGGCGGTAAACCCGCTGCCACAGTTGTCTCCGGACTGGCAGATTAAGAGTTCTGCAGGCGGGTGGTGTCACTCCCACCAGGTGTGTCCTGGCTGGAGTAACGCCAGCTGCCTGCAGATGGAAATGGAAACACCGGCATCGTTATTTACGGTGCCCGTGTTTCCATGGTCCCCATGTGGTCCTCTGGGGATTTACGGAATTCCGCCTCCGGAGTTACCGGGTCACCGGGGTTGTAATGCCCCGGTGATTCTGGCAATCGTGTAGGCGGTAATTCACGAGTCCGGCAGCAGCCTGCCATTTTTTCTGGCACATTTGTTCAGCTTTAGGAACCCAGAATTGTATACTGATGAAATCTGCAGGTCCCCAGAGCCAGAGGACTGGACTTTAACACACACACTTTTGACGGAGTTGATAGGAGCTGGGCAGGGCACTAGAGACTCTGGCCAGAAGTCAGTGGTCCAGGCTGCCTGCAATTCCGCAGCAACCTTTAACATAATGTTGGTCTTTGCACCATTTAACTTCAGCCAGTTCTTGGCAAACCATTCTCCCACTGCTATGAGACAGTTCCTCAATTGGGATGAGGGGTCATTTTCCACGGAATCCAGCCGGAAGAGTAGCTGTGTATCATCAGCACAGGTATAGAACCTTACCCCATGATCCTGGGTTAAATGTGCCAGGGGATGAAGATACAAGTTAAGTAGCAGGGGGGCAGGTCACAGGCCTTGGGGCTGACTGAAAAGAAAATAATGACACAGTTTGCAGACGCTTCGCCAGAAAAGATGCAAACCAAGCAAGTGGTGTCCCAGAGATTTCTTATTTCTCCAAGGCCTTCAGCAGTATGCCGTGGTCAATCGTGTCAACGGCCGCAGAGCAATCTAGCAAAATCAAAACTCCAATCTCTCTGTGCTCTTGAAGGCATGACAGTTCGTCCAGTACAGATATCATAACTGATTCTGTACCCCTCATAGGGCGGAAACCTGATTCAAACTGATGAGGTAAAACTCTAGATTCCAGGAAGCGTGAGAGTTGGGGAGTAACAATTGCCTCCATAAGTTTCATAACGCCTGGTAGAAGAGAAATTGGGTGGTGATTAGATGCCATACATGGATCTATCTGTGGATCCTTTAGTAAAGGAGAGACAAGTGCATGGTTCAAGGTCTCTGGAATACAGCCCGAGAAAAAGAGGACTGCAGTGCTGCAGTAAATAGAAGAAGGACCTCAGGTGGTAAAGATTGGAGCACCCAAAGAGGGTTCCATGTGTTAATAGCCCCGCAAAAATATCGCCATACAAAAATATCGACATATTTTTGCAGGGATATTAAGCTATGGAACCTGCGAGGGACACCGCTGCAACCCCCATATTTTTTAAAAGGGAGCAGGGGGCATCCCGCCAACCTCCAGTCCTATTTGGCCCATAAATAATCTCCAGCAATAATATGGCCAATGGCCTTACCCCACGACCATATATATGGCGATATTATTGGTGGGGATAATATTACCTGATACCCCAAAGAGGAATCTAGTCGGCTGGGGAAGATGATTTCAACCTCTGGAGGGCTGCACCAACCATGTCATCTGTGACAACCTCAAACTGATTCCACTCAAAGATGGCTCTAGAATTACACAGCAGCTCCCGAGATGGACCTACCATGTCCTTGATCTCATTGCTCACAATAGATTTACTAATAGTCTAGAGTTTTTCATCAAAACAGGAGCTAATGAGATCACACTGTGCTTGTGAAGGCAGAAGATCTGTAGAAGCTATGTTGCTGCTATAAAGAGCTCTTGTGCAGGGCATGAGGCTGCTATGATACGTGCAGCGAAATGTCGAGATTTGGCTGCACAAATAGCTTCCTGATACTGAAGGACTGAGTGCTTATAAATAAGCTTCGAATCTAGATCACAATCTCGTCTTAACTGATAACACAGTTGCTTCAGAGCCCTAACTCAGCATTAAACCGTGGAGCAGAGACCTTAGCCCGAATTTTAATAGCTGTGACAGGTGCCAATGCATTTGCTACCTTCGTCATCGCATTTAGCAAAGCATTACATGTCCTTGTCGTGGGAGGATAGCTCAGGGACAATGTGCTCGCCTTGGAAGCAAGACAACACAGAGCAACACAGATTCAATCCCTGGGTCAGTGTTTAGAAACCCCTGGGCATAATGCGTGTTATAAGTAAACAATTACAATTACATTACAAAGATTTTGTTTTTCTTCTAACTTAAGCTCCTTAGCACTCCCTGCAAGACGTTGAACTATCATGTTAGGAGAAATCTTTCTCCAGTGCTGGCGTTGGCAGCCAATGTTGGGTATGTGTGCAGTAGGGAAGAGACAGGAGATGGTAAAGGAAAAAACAAAGTGATCGGACCAGAGAACAGGCAGTGGAGCAGATACTGCCACTTGCTCTTTCTCAGAAGAAATAATCAGGTCAAGGGTATTTCCTTTCTGATGTGTAGTTGAATGTTTACACAATGAAAGTCCTAAATCTGACAGCATACTGACCAGATTATTTGCATTAATATCAGTAGGATTTCAGATGATGAATAAGGTGGCCTATACGCCAACAGTAGATACAGTGATAGGTTAGACGACCACTGAATCCATATGTGCAACAGTTCACAAAAGAGATTCTAGCTTAAAGCAAGTATTGAGCAAGTTAAAGAAGCTAAATGAACCACAGCCAGACCACCCCCAATCCCAGGAGGGGCTCTGTCGAGCCGAAGTATATGCTAATTAGAAGGAAGTAGCTGCCCAATATTAAGCTCAGCAGAAGGGGTAAACCATGTCTCTGTTATAAAAAGTAAATGAGGTGATAAAATACTGCAAATATGTCATCCCAATGTGCCACTGCTGATCTTGCATTAATTGAAAAGCCCCTAAGGGCAGAGGGATGCTTGTTGCTAGTAGTAACCAAATTACTAACATTAGCATCATTTGCTTGCACATCAGATAGTAGGATGCCTTCTACTTTCTCCATAACTATGGGAGCGTACTCGATAAACTCCTTAGGAAAACAAGTCTTTTTAGGAGCCAGATTCACCAAGGTAGCTCGTTTGAAGAGTACTTGTCTGCCGATACTAGAATCTACAGTGGGAATAGGAATTGGCCAGACCCATGGCCCTATCGCAGCCCAGAAGGGCACAGACAAGCATTTCCACTGCGCCTGTCCACTGCATGGGCAGCTTCCCCCGGCACATAAATGCTTTGTCAGGGATGACGCATTGGGAGCATGTCAGGAAAATAGAAAGCAGACTAGTCTGCAAGATAGCGCCCTTTCCCGACGAAGGAGAAAGCCTGGAGGCACTCACAGCCCCCGATGTTATGTAAAATCAATAGCTTAGAATTGCAATTTTGAGTTATGTGGAATTTCCAAACTATCCTGTTACCAGCTCTATTTAAATGTAATGTAGACATGTGCTTACTTCTCATTGTGTGAGAGAACCCCACAAATGAACAACAGAGAGCCAGATGGTCACTTCCATTAGTTGGTAACACCTCCAATTTATCACAGATATCCACAATAAATTGTCAATTGTGGAATTCGAGACACCTCTTTTCCACTTTGGAACCATGCCACCCTTGTCTGCAAAATGACTGCTTAATAAAAACAGATCCCAGAAATTCATCAACTCACACCACACTCACCCATTTATGTTATCAGGAAAGGCATGCCCTGTGACTTGCAATTGCAACCCCTTAATATATTTCCTGAAATTACATTCTAAGTCCCCGGCTATTATTACTGGGCCCCCAGGATTTTCACCAAACTGCATCATTAAAACCTCTAATAAGGTGTGAAAGATTTCTATGGCCCGACATGCCACTGGACTCCAATAAATGTTTACCAGTAGAAGATTACCAGGCCACAAATGATTGACATAGCTATTTACCAATTCTTCTACTAATACACCTGACCAGTTTTTACACACAAGTCCAATGTCGAATTTCATTTTTTGCTGCGATTAATAGACCTCCAAGCAGAGTACCTTGAGGGGCTTTTTTGGCTGGTTGTAGAGAAACTGAATAATCAACCAGAAAAGGCTGTCTCAACAACCATTTTTTGTAAATGGAAGATTCGATATTGCGTCAAACATGACTGGTCATTCTTTCTGGAGAAAAGATGTTTATGATCCCAAGTATTCCATGAGAAAAACTGTATCGCAGAATCCTATGGGCGAATGACCTTCCCTAGCTGTATCATCTTATCTTTACTCAATGACGATGGAAAACAGAGCAATCACTTATTTGTTTCAGAGCTCACTTATGGGAATCAAAGCGTTCCAGTGATTTGCTGGCCTCCTCAGACAGGGAACACTTTTCTATCCCACACCAGCACTCTTTTGGACGTTAACCCTGACTTTATAAATGATCTGTTACATGAAGCATACCGCCTTTTCCAGTTAGTTCATATAGATTGTACCCCATTGACAATAAATACTTTATTTCTGATAATAACATGCCATAAATAATTCTCGAGTGCACATGAATCATCACCATGTCTGTTCTCTTGGGATCAATAAATTCAATGTGATCCAGATCTTTAGAATATAAAATCCTTAAGCTCGGAACATCTGAAAAAAGTGCATGAATGTTGTCTTTATTTAGAACAATTGGCATACTCTTAGGCAAGACACACTTCAAACTTAGCCAACAAGCTTGATCACACTCACAATGCTTAAATGTATTACTAGTCTTGGTTTTTACATCTCGAAGTACAACTCTCGTATAGTTTTGAGATGGATTAGCTGCTTGTAGGAATAGAGGACACCTTGTCAAATTACTTTCGGTGACAATGATACATGGTTGTGATGGTTTACAGTTAAATTCATATCAGGTGAAGTGTAGCCCTGACAGATATTGTCTGCCTGGTCCATAGGTTCTAGAGGCAAAGTCATCATATATACTCGAGTCATCATACATAGAGGAGTCCAGGATTGACATTTGATCCTTAGTCACTGGACTAGATTTATTGTCTGAGAATGGGAGTATTGTACAATTATATATTTTATTTGATTGTAAATCCAAAGTTACTGGTTGGTTCTGTTTCTTCCAAATATTCTTCTTATTCTTTTTGCTGATGTGACCTCTATTAACTTGATCATCGTTAACATCATCATGCTTAGGAGGTGAATCCTGGCTTCCAGGAAGCACAACCATTCTTAGCGATTCTAGCAATTTACACAAGCCTCCATTCTTCACAGACGGGATGTTCTTCATGTTTTCATTTTTTTTTAAACTTTCTATTCTCTTTTTGGTATTTGTGAATTCTGTCCTTATTTCTGAAACCTCCTCCAGATAGTTCTGAATGGAGCATAGAGTGACAACTGATAGGTCTGGATTTCTCACCCTTATTTTCAACGGGACCGATTTCTCAGGGCATCAGAGACTGCTGCTGATGTCTCCCGCTCACATCCAAAATCCGGGATCTCTGCTTGGCTTGATTCCCAGGAACTGCTCATCTTCCCTGTTGTGCTTTTTTCCTCCATGGGTAGAACATAGGGAACTTTGTATTCCATTAGGCCTATTGTAGCATAAAGTATACACTACATGCAGACAGATTATTTAACGTAAATCCACCCTGTCTAGAAATAGAAAAACATTCATATCTAAATATTCGTAGTTGAGCACTATACACCTTCTGCATCCTTGTAAAATAAAAGACCAGACCATCCTTTACTGAAATATGTTTCACAAAGAATGATTACGTGTGGGTAGTGGAAAACGAGTGCATTTAAAAAAGAAATACTTTGCATCACTGTACGAACCTAGCGTGTTGCTTATTTCCACCATTCAAGGCCGGGAGTTGGACAACCCTGCCTTAGATCCTTTTTCTTTCCCTTGCAGCTAGGCCAGCTGCAGATGAAAGACAGAAGAGATGTGCGTTGGCACCCCTTTGTGTGAGAATAAGTAGTATGTGCATCAGCATTCCAACCTCTCCCGTGCTAATCCCACATGTCCATTGATTCATGGGTGCGCAAAGCTGCATGCACAAAGTGATGGGTTTTCTGGAAAGGTCTTCCACTTGTGGTTGCAGTTGGCACAGTGCAGTGGGAGCAATCTTCGATAAAGTTTGATCTTTATCTTGAAACATAGATGCATGATAAGCAAAACTAGTTGGTGTGCATTCTCATGGATTCCTATGAGAAAGGTGTCCACATTTTATTTATAAAAAGTATTAAGCAGATGGACCTCCTGTGCTTTGGGAATTACAAAATGACAATTCCATATAAATTCCACAAAATAATGTTTTCAATTCCTCCACAACCAGATCATGTCCATCAGACTAAGGGCCTCATTACGAGTTTGGAGGTAGCCATAGAGCTATTAGCCGGGCTCCATTACCGGGTTCCTGCAATGGGGACTTACCGGATCATTCCGACATAGGAGGACCCGGTAAATCCTCCTTGCAGGAACCATTCCCCATTCCCATTTGAGCCCCCATAGGGCTCAATGGGAATGGGAGGGAGGTAACAATGGGCACATTACAAGTGTCCCTTTGTTACCTCCCTCTTCCCCTCGCGGGACCCGGAAAAGACGTCTGGTTTTACCAGACGTCTGATCCGGGTCCCGCAGAGGGAACCTCGTAATCAGCCCTGACAGAATGAAGGGGGCCGGTCCCATACCGGCCCCCTTCATTCCGTCAGCGCAAGCCTCGTAATGAGGCCCAAATCCCTGGAAGTAAAAGGCTGCAGGTGTTGAAAATGAAGCCCAGGGGGACCCAACTAATGACAAAAGTGTATTTAAGGACCACAGATTCCACAAACTCTCTTTCCAGCACCGTGCAGCCCCAAGTAGTTGCTGATTTTGAGGCCCAGAGTCTGCTGCTGTAGCTGCAAAAGGGCTGCCACAGCACCTGAGCCAAAGCAATGCAACAGTGCCAATGTAACCCACCTGGACAAAGGCAGAGGAGACATGAGGTTAGGAGTGCACCCATTCCCCAAATCAGATCTGCTTCCTTGGCACTAGCAAATGGCAGCGACTGACACTGTAATTCATAAACCAAGTGACCATCACACACCTCCTCATACTGATCCTGCCACACATCCTGAGTTGGATAAATACCACCACTGATCAAGCTGAAATTTGTGACACATGTTTGTGCCACAGGCATCTTCCAGCACAACGTCAGTATGCTGCTGGCCATGTCACAACCAACAATCTCAAAAATACAGGTGCCAGTGCTTGATGCACTCCTCAAGTATGTGCACGACCACAGTTCCCTGCCCACCCCTATAGTAGAAGTGTACACCACAAAGGCATAGTTCTATGCCACTGACCGCTTTCCAAAGGTAGTTGTGGTGCTAGAATGTCTCGTGTGGCATTGGTGGTACACACGCATCTGAGCATGTGCAGTGCATCAAGAAGCAGTACCACAAAATGAACATACAGATGAAATGGGATGCACACTTCTTAGTGACCCAATTTTGTGCCGGCTTCCCAGGGTCATCAAATGATGCCCATGTGCAGAGAAACAGCATCTTGCCTGGATACATAGAAGTCCACAGAGGACAGTCTGAGAGGATAGTAGGAATGTAAGGAATGTCACAATGAAAAGACTATGGCAACTTCATAAAGGGAAGGGAACGTGAGGGGGCAGCTCTGCATACATGTCATGAATGCATAGCCACGGTGTGTCCTGTGAATGATCTAAATGCTTGTGTGTGTGTGTCATGTTGCATATCGTCTCCACATGCCACCACAGCTGCAGTAACCACTAGGTTCATGCACACAGTGTGTTTTACAGAATTACAGGTACCAGAATACAGAGGAAAACAAATATGAAAAGGGCGCATGACCTTCATTGTGACCTTTTCACATGCCATAGGCGCCTAGTCATGAACATAGGGAATAATAGACCACATTGGGAGAAAAGCACTTGGTCTGTATGAAAGTACAGAAGCCAACATGCATATAATAAATGCAAGAACATAAACTCCATAAAACGCAATGAAGCACTTGCTGCGTGGCCCAGGTTGGCAAATAGACAATGCTGATCTGGAATGTGGCAGGTGCGTTGACGATTCTGTGAATGGGGGTTGTACACACATGACTTAACACTGGAAATGCACATGCATCGTTGTACTGCTGTACCTGAAATGCTGTAGCCACATGGACATGATGAGAGCCTGTACAGTAAAAATCAATGTTCACCATCAAGCTTGTGCGAAATTTCCCAAAAGAGATGTCGAGGCTCCCATGAATCTCCAGGATTTTGACAGATTTGTGGGTTCCTGCTAAATGTTCCTGTAGAACAGAATCTACCCGAATCGGCTTTTATAGTCATAAATCTTCAGAAATGTTCGAGAAACATTCATGCAGGTTCAGGTTGATTAGTGGGAGAAAACACACACCAAATAACTTCAAATGCTGCAGGGCGTGAGATATATGTTACGGGAAAGAGGGAGCTGAATAGGAGGTTTTGTAAGATGAAATGCAGTAAAGTGGATCTGTCAATGGTATCAATGGTATCCAGACAGAACAGTATGTGAAAGCGCTGCAGTATGATACTCAGTAGGTTAATGCACTTGCTGCAGCTCAGTTAAAACAAATCAGCCTTTCATCCTTCTCAACTTAATACAATGGGCCTCATTACGAGGCAGTGGTAGCCGTGCCTTTATTACGAGCACGGCTGCCACCGGTAATTATTTTTTACCGGTGCCCAGAAAAGGGCAATAACCGGGTCATGCCGGTAATCATTATTCTCCATTCCCATTTGAGCCCACTAGGGCTCAATGGGAATGGGGAGGATGGTAGCAGCGTTACCATCCATAACGGTACCATTGCTACCATTTAGTTCTGCTCGCGGGTGCTGCTCTGCACGCCTGGTTTGACCAGGCGTGCAGAACTCGTAATGTGGCGACATGGTAACAACAGCGCCGGTAGCACTACCGTTGCTGTTGTTGCCTTACCGCCACATTCGTAATGAGGCCCAATGAGTACTGTTGAATTGGACAATTGTGAGATTTCATGTCAGAGCAGCAGAGTCAATCAAATGTCAGACATCCTGGGTCTGCTTTTCATCATTCAGAGGCCGATACATTAAAAATAACCAAGTTTTATAATAATGCAATGGGGGGTATCCATAAGAGACTTAGGCATGTGAAAAGCCTATAGTGCTGGGGAAGAGTCAAACATTTATTAGGTGTTCATATTTTTTTAATAAATTATTATAATTACGGTATTTATTGAGCGCAGGCCTAGCTTCAAGAAGCAACAGAACGCTTTATAGAGGTATGTACCAATACAGATGCATACAGCAGTGGGTAAGATACAGAGGGGCACAGAGGAGGGGTACAGCTGTACCGGGTGGCAGGGAGGAGAGGGGCAGGCCGCGTCAAGCGAGTCAGGTGGCGCATGGGGAAAGTGATGGCCTAGGTGTTGAGTAGTTTTTCCCTGTTGACTTTGCTTCCATGTTGTCCACTGAGCTTAATTATTGTGTGATAGGGACAGTTCATTGCTCCAAGTCAATAACTTCAGAGAGGCCAGCAGGGCTTGTCGGAATTGAAACAATATTATGCCTCCTATCGTAACAATTGTATGTGTATTGGCCTATGCCAAGTTGTCTAAACATCATATGCGAACAAACTCCACGGCAAGGTCTTGACCTTAGAGAAAGCAATGTAAGTCGCCATCTTGGATTAAGCCGCCATTTTAGGTTCTCTTGTTATATGGAAGTCACCCTGAATATCAAAATGGAGGCTGATTGACATTCTGAGTAAGATTCTAGCCGTTGTGACCTCCGTACACATGAATAATTAATATGCCTGCAGGCCACTTGTCGGGGTCACAAACTGAGACCTTGTCCTACCATTGACCTATATGTAAATGTACAACTATATCAGTGAAATCAATCGAAACGCATATATTACAGGATTGACCTGGCAACAAACCCATAGGCCCGGCTCATAGAATGGTTAACCCGCAAGAGGGTTGGCCAAGGGCTGGACAAACTGTATAAAAGGCCCAGGTATTCCAATGTACGGTCTTTCACTAACACATCGAACCCTCGTTGAAGTTCTTTATGTTACTCTGAGAGCCGAATAGCTATCCGTTTGTCAATTAACTTGGTAACTGTTGTAGCTTTTAAATAAAGCACTTGTATGTTCTTTGTAACCTGTGTTGGTGTGTTTCTTTCTGGGCTTCCCGGCCGCATATTATTTTTCTGTTTCCACAAGCTGACACAAGGTCAGTCACATGTCAAGCATTCACAATGACGACTTTCCTCCCTCTTCTCTAGCATTGTTTACATTAATTCCATTTAAGTTTAGTTTAGTTTCTTTATTTGTACCACGCACAAAACCCCCAGGTAACTGGGCGCCCAAGACTTATGCACGTGTTACAGATTAGTAAACAACAACAGGAATAAAGGAATACAGTAACAGAAATAAGTGCAGAATGACCATGGTTACATAGGGGTCGATAAATGGATGATTCAATTACAAGTGTTTACAAGAGACATGAAGACATGAAGACGGTAAGCAGGCAAAGGAGTTGGCTGATTACTTCGGTTTTCCTGCCGACGAGCCAGCCCTTTACGTTGGCTCTATAGGTCCAGAATGCAGGTTCCATTCTGAGGCTGAGGGGTAGGGTATTCCACTGTTTGGTGGCTAAACCTCTTTTGAGGAGGAATCTGCACATGATGAGGCAATTGTGAGTACACGTCTCTTGTAGGTCTGGTTGGTTGGCATTTATTGACTCTGTCGGCCAAGTATTTGGGGGCAATATTAGAGAGGCACTTGTGAGTGATGATGAGCATGGGAAGGGCAATTCTATCCCGTACTAGGAGCCAACGGGCATCCTGTCAGAAGTTAGTGATGTGTGTAGTTCTTGGAATACTTAGTGCTGATCTTAAGGCATTGTTTTTAAGGACCTGGAGTTTGTTGAGACTTCTTTCTGAGGTGCCTAGGTAGAGGTTATTACAATAGTCAATCTTGGACAACGCTAGCAGCCTGGCTAGGGTAATGCAGCTACTGGGCGAGAGGAATGACTTGCAGGAATTAATTAGCTTGTTGGTATAGGCCGTGGAGGAGGCCGTGGCATTCACTTGCTTCTTGAGCGAGAGGGTAGAGTCTAAGTATCCCCTAGAGTTTTAATTTCTTTGGCCATTTTGATCGGGTTTCCATCAATGTTGATGGATGCATGGTGAGCGTCTAGTTTGTTAAGGCGAATTTGGGAGCCAACAATCAAGTGCTCTGTTTTCTTATTGTTGAGGCAGAGGCTATGGTCTGCCATCCATGCCTGGATTTCCAGGTATATCTCCTTAATCAATTTACAATCATCTTCATAACACCCTGAGAGCGTGATGAGAAACTGAGTGTTGTCGGCATAGTTCGTGTTTGTGACACCCAGGTTATCAAGACGGTCAAAGAGGAGCTTAGTAAAGATGTTGTAGAGCGTTGGCGAGACGCACGAGCCTTGCGGTACGCCACAGTGGATGGGGATAGGGTCCGCTGAGGCAGAAGGTGCCAAGACCCTAGTGGTGCGGTTGGATAGGAAGGACTGTATCCAGGTAGTGGCATTGCTGGAGAAGGCAGCTGCTGTAGACAGATGATCAGTGAGGATCTGATGGTCGACCAGATCAAATGCTGCCGATAGGTCTAACAGCAGGAGCATGGCAAGCTTACCGTTGTCCTTAGCCTCATCCATTAGCGCCAGAAGTGGCGCGGGCAGGAGCCCCCACCAGCAGCCACCCACGCGCTCCAACTCCTGGAGGCAGCGACCGCAACTCTACCGCGACCGCAACGGGCCATCCCTCCCACCCAGGCTCGGAGGTGCAACGGCCAGCCCTGTCAGGGCCCCCCCATCTGCCCACACTGCCCCCACATGAAGTCAAGCACCGGTGACCCATCGGGGCACGCACCGCACCGCGCCGACATTCCCTTCCTGAAACAAAATGTCGGGCGCGATGCAGCATGAAAGCGAGGCTCGGCTTCCCCCGGTCGCCTAGCAACGAGTTGTTTTAAACTCGCACTTCCGCCGGCAGGCGGAATAGCCGGCGGCCACTCGAAGGCCAGTACAAGGCCCTGTTTTGCCCCTGTTTAGCGCATGTGAGCGCAACACCCAATCTACATTCCCTCCAAAAGTTTCTGCTGCATTGGAGAATCTAGTACAGAGCCTAGACTGTTCCTTGAAGGAGATAGAAGGTCTCCTGACGGACCCTATAGAAAGAGACTATTCTAACCGTGGGACAGCCTCCGCTATGCCGAGGAGGAAGCAGTACTCTCTACTTGCACTGTCTGGACTCAACCCATTGTGAGTAAAGCATGACACCCTTAGTTGCTTAGTCTACCCTACGATCCACATGTGAATGTCTACTGATTACTGCTAGTATATACACACAAACTTGGTGAATTTACTCTTGCTAACTATTTGTTAATCATGTGCATCAGGCTATTGCTACTATTCTCATGTAACATATCGCGCCACGCCTACTAGTGTCGCTGCAATCATGTTGTGCCCTTTGGTCGCTCATTGACCACAGTAATTGCGTTGTGCCCTTTTGGTCGCTCATTGACCACAGTAATTGTGTTGTGCCCTTTGGTCGCTCATTGACCACAGTAATTGTGTTGTGCCCTTTGGTCGCTCATTGACCACACTAATTGTGTTGTGCCCTTTGGTCGCTCATTGACCACAGTAATTGTGTTGTGCCCTTTGGTCGCTCATTGACCACAGTAATTATGCTATGCCCTTTTGGTCGCTCATTGACCACAGTAATTGTGTTATGCCCTTTTGGTCGCTCATTGACCACAGTAACTGTGCTGTGCCCTTTGGTCGCTCATTGACCACAGTAATTGTGTTGTGCCCTTTGGTCGCTCATTGACCACAGTAATTGTGTTGTGCCCTTTGGTCGCTCATGGACTATAGCAATTGTGTTGCCCATGGCCATATATTCACCACACTGCCATCTGTACGAGCCCTATGATTACTGCAACTTAACACTATGTGCCTGACCTCATTCTCTAGATAACAACATAGCAGACTTAGCAGTTACTCTGCCTGCACTATACCATAACTAAAACTCTAGCCACCTATCCAGATACAGGACGCTTACACATTACACAATGCTCCTTATACTATCCTATCTAGTATACCTGGCCTCCTCACTTGCCTCACTCGCCCCATGGGAACATCTCACTATGTCGCCTCTTATAGCAACTACAATACAACAATCCACTACACAATATAACATAGCTGACAGAAACCTAAGATTACGAGCAAGACTACCCAGAATCTTTGATCCGCTCATCAAATACGAAACTAACACCACTCGAGAACCTACTCGCAAACCATTCACCCATAACCACGTTAAGCACAATAACTACCAAACTAACAAAGAAACATTTGCCACTCCCAATGCTGCAAAAAATACTACTACACATCTTAACCGCACACCTAAACTCAAAGGAGCCTTAATAAACGCTAGATCCTTAGTCGCCCACGCCATAGAAATATCTGAAGTTATCCTGACAGAAGACTACGATTTCCTAGCCATTACAGAAACTTGGCTGCATGAGGCATCAGGCCCAGCACTATCCCTAGCCGTGCCCAATAATTATACTATCCTCAGATCGGATAGGTGCGGAGCTCGAGGTGGAGGACTAGCCATCATCGTCAAAACTAAACTCCAGATGAGACTCACCCCCTCACCAACCATTGAATCTTGTGAGATAATGTCCACCAAGACACCTACAGCTAACTCACAAACCCTTAACCTTCACTTGATATACAGACCTCCAGGTCCAATCAAGAATTTCATAGAAGACTTAAAGGATAGTTCCGGGACTTTTTTTTTATTGTCCCTACGGGTCGGCCATGTGTTTGTAAGCATAAATCGGTAGATCGTAGGAAACTTTCCTATGGACCTTACCCGACTTTTCGCCCATTATCGCACTCGAAATCAGCCTCCATTTTGTGATAATCCTATCATTCCGCCGCATCGACCTGGCTCACCTGCCTTTGCGGCACTAAATCAAATCCCCCGCCCCTGAGCCTGACATCAGCAGACGCGTACTGCCCATTTCAAGCACGTCTCGTGTCAACAATCGCTGCGCCTCAGCTATTGACGTGTTGCCATGGAAATGGCAGGACGCCTCTTTCCCCAATAAGTATAAACAGACCGTTTCACAACATACAGCAGCAGATTTTCGATTCCATTCCTCTCTCTGTGTTACTTTGAGTATTCTGTGACTCGTTTCAGTGCTCTGGTCAGCTACCTTCGCCGCTTGTAGCCCGTGTGAACACCTGTACCATCTCTGTAAATTATTTTACTATCTTTACCGCACAATGGCCACAATAATGCCGTATATGTACGAGCCCGAGTACACCGAGGAGGAACTACTGGAAAGGCAAGCACGCGAAAACGATGGGGATTCGGACGGCAGTTGGGAGGACCAGTCAACGGATGAAGAGCCTGGACCATGTCGCATGGACGGCGTCTCCACCTGGTGCACGTGCAATCGGTGCGAGCTAATGCCAACTGAGGAGGAGAACTGCTGCTGCCGTGAAAATTCCGGGTGCTTGGCCTACATTTCGGAAAGCGAGCAAAGTCTGCAGGAAGGCGAGCAAAGTCCGCAATGCATCACCGAGCTGCCAGAGTTCAGGGAAGCCTGCCTCTCACGGACAGTGTTGAGGATGATGATGGTGCTTATGCACGAACTTCGTGGCACTGTTCGTCCGCGTAATCCGAGTAACGAGTAAGTATACTCTGTTTGTGATGTCAGTGATGCCACCACTATTTCATGGTCGTCTCCCACATATAAAATTACATTTACATATCATTCGAACGCATGTAAATTTGTTCCATATAGTGCATTTTCTAGATATAATTTTTTTCTAAGAAAAATGACATGTGTTACCTGAATCGACATTGATAAGAAAGTTTGGTCAGTTTAATACAGTTTGCATCTTTTTTTTTCACAGGTGGTACAGGCTGGTGGCCTATCGTTGCTTCACTTGGTGGCTTCACGGGAGGCTCGGACACCGCGTTCGGAGAGTAATACCTGCCTGTGCGGTGCTTGCCATTAGACAACATTTCCCCAGTGACAGTGGACAATACCGCGGATTTTCCCTCGATGTGCTGCAACCTCAACTTTACAATGTGTAATGTTTATTATTTATGTTTAATTAAAATCTAAAATAAAGCCCAACATATATTTTAACAATGGTTGTTTTGATTTTTTAAATGAATCTAGTGTATATTCTCCTGGGAGGGTGAGGTATTTATAAACTCACCCCCCTGCCTTCCATGTAGTAGATCCTGCAGCCATCCTCTTACATTCAGTTAGATGGCCTCTCCTTGGTGAGGCCCTGCGGCAAACGGGTCTTGTCTGCACGACCACCGCCCCGATCCACCCCCCCGCCCTATCAAAGGCAGTTCGCACCGGGGTACTTGTGCTGGCAAGTGGAGCTGTCAGGGAGCAATAAAGGCCAAGAGGTGCCAAAGACCATGTACACTTCAAAGTGGTCTATAGAGCATGGGTTGTTGTTCCCATGTCTACCTCCAGACCCCGTGTCTCCTGCCAAGCATCCCCCCTCACGCTGGACGGCCCCCTGCAATCCACATAAGTGTGTCTCCATTCACGAGTCTTCCTGTGTCTTGTCTGCACGACCACCGCCCCGATCCACCCCCCGCCCTATCAAAGGCAGTTCGCACCGGGGTACTTGTGCTGGCAAGTGGAGCTGTCAGGGAGCGATAAAGGCCAAGAGGTGCCAAAGACCATGTACACTTCAAAGTGGTCTATAGAGCATGGGTTGTTGTTCCCATGTCTACCTCCAGACCCCGTGTCTCCTGCCAAGCATCCCCCCTCACGCTGGACGGCCCCCTGCAATCCACATAAGTGTGTCTCCATTCACGAGTCTTCCTGTGTCTTGTCTGCACGACCACCGCCCCGATCCACCCCCCGCCCTATCAAAGGCAGTTCGCACCGGGGTACTTGCGCTGCTGGCAAGTGGAGCTGTCAGGGAGCGATAAAGGCCAAGAGGTGCCAAAGACCATGTACACTTCAAAGTGGTCTATAGAGCATGGGTTTGTTGTTCCCATGTCTACCTCCAGACCCTGTGTCTCCTGCCAAGCATCCCCCCTCACGCTGGACGGCCCACTGCAGACCGCATAATGCCACGACATATACACGTCATTCATTCACAAACACACCCCTGTTTCGAATTCTTTATAACCCACTTCATATTTCTAATGAGAACTTCTTTGCGCTTTGCTAGTCAACCCGTGAAGGTGCTGGTTATCTGCTCTTCGTCTCTGTGAACTTCCGTGACCACTTTGAGCAAACTCGTCAGTTTGCAACCTGTGAACTGCTCCCTGTTCTACGACAAGAAACTACTCTGATCCCTGCATCTAACTGTTTGTTCGTCAAGGTAAGTCCATGTACCATAATCATTTTGCGTCCAATTTTTTAATTTATATCTATTTGCTAGTAGTCATCAAATTGCATCCATGTTTTCTTTTCGTTCACGACAGTACATGCAAGGAACTAGTCACATGTTCTGAGTTTAGTCAAATTACTTTTTCTATTTTTTGAAAGTTATTGAAATACTTATCCGCATGTGAATAACGTGTATAGTTCCAAGAACCAAAACGGACCTTGCATTGAACCTTTTATGTGTCATTTAATGTTTTAACACATTGGTATTCATAGAGAATTGTTGATCTTTACTTTTCAGAACTTTCCATAATGCCTGCCTGTTCCATTGGCGGTTGCCCTTCGAAGACCCATAACAAATCTGAAGGTACTATAATGCATGTTTTCCCTAAGACAATAGATCAGATAAGAGAATGGGTCCGATATTGCGGATATCCAGCCTCTGAGATAGAAAGTAGAGTCCTAGAAGTCTTTGCGGACAAGAGGGGTGATCGATACCGCATCTGCAGCAGGCACTTTAGCCCAGACATGTACTCCACATCATTGCTAATAAAGAAGAAAACACCGCGAGCGAGGCGAAAATTGCTCTCAACCGCTATTCCCACTCTATTCGTCCACATCCCTCCACTGGTGAGTCAAGTTTACGTATTTATCTCTCGGCATTGCGGTAGTGTGTAGCATTAGCTAACAATAATTTCCCCATTTATGTATCCACTCAATATGAAGGCGGAAGATTCTCCATCCGTGTCGTTATTGCAGTCATCAGCCACTTCAAGCGCCTATCGGGTAATCTTACTTAGCTATTCTGACACTGACTTGTTTTAGGCATGTAAATCAATAGTTTTAATTGATCGTGTAATTATTTTACCTAATGGTACACCACAGTACTCGTCCTCTAGTCTTTGTTTTCAGTTATAATTATTGTTATCCAAAATAATGCAAGTACTGTCTTTCAGGGAGATGCTGAGGAGTCCAACGCATTGACGACAACCGTAGATGTCACTCAGATGCTCGAGGTACGTTTCCGGACAGTTCCATCGATGGAGATCATCAGATCTTGCATTCTTGTAGCGTGATTGTTACACACAATGTTTCTTTCGTTTTTAGCCATTGGTATGTCCTTCTGTCGTCGCCCTCCTATGTGTCTTCTTTTTTCAATATTGTGTTCATTACTAATGAAAGTCCTATGTTTCAGGGAGTCGATGGAGCATTAGTCCAAGAAGAAGGGGGAGCATGCAGTTACGGGTCGGCGCAACAGCTTGCAGAAGTGTGCACCGCAGTTACAGCGTCCCTTGATGTTCTTATGCATTTCGAGGTATGGATACTGACAGATCAATCATGCGAGATCAAATGACGTGATTACATCCGCTATACTTCCTTCTTTATTAACGCAAGTACTATGTTTCAGGGAGCTGACGGAGCTTCTTCAACAAGAACATCACCCCTAGTAGTTGATGCAGATCTCTGGGTGGTGACACTTCCAACGATGGAGCAAATCGAATCATATTTAGATATCCATTATTTATTTTAGACAACTGATCATTTGTGCAGGTCTATTTAGATGAGCCGTTGACGCCTGCAGAAAGTTTATGTTCTTTTAAACAAAATAGAAAACCATACTAATGCAATTACTGTGTTTCAGGGAGTTGCTGAAGCGTCATCTTCAATAATATCATCAATGGAAGTCTATGCGGAGCCCGAGGTATGGATCTTGACAGTTCAATCTAACTAGATCAACAATGCGTGAACTATTGTCGTTTGAATGTTCTACACAATGCGTTCATTCGTGTTTTGCTATTGAGATGTACGTATGGGTATTGGTCCCCAAGTACATTTTGTGTTTTCAATATTATTATACATACTAATGAAAGTTCTATGTTTCAGGGAGTCGATGGAGCCTCAGTGAGTGATGGATGTGCTTATCATGAAAATATAGTCGTTGCAGCGCAAGAGGAAGTGGAGACATGCACACACGAGTCGGAGCAGCAGCGTCCTGATGTTGAAGTTCGAGGCAAGAAAGTTTCAAAGAAAAGAAAGCAAAAGAAGGTTAGTGTCCTGGTCACTATATTATGTTGTTTTTCACTGTTAATAGTTCAATACTGTAAGTTTTGTTTAAACTGAACATCCCTTTTCTAATCTGTCCTCTAGTTGCGAGTGGGTGTAAGAACTAGATCTACACAGACAGTGAAGCGAACGAGAGATGTTGCTTGTCAAACCTTTTGGCAGGGACTTGAGACTGGAGATGCATCGTGCCAATGGGAAGAATATGAAGTGATTGACAACGGAGCTATACCACCACCAGCCATTGATAGTGAATGTCCTCCTGGTAGTTTGGATGCTGTCGTAGATCAATTCACAGAATCCACACCCGCAAAAAATAAGAGCGCGCGAAAGTTGAAGACATTGTTTTTTTCTCCCATCTCCGGACAAGGAACAGATGTTGCAATGGAAGAGAATGAAGTGGACGACAATGAAACACCATCAATATCACTCAGCATAGCGGAAGACGATATCAGAGATTGTACCTTTCATGCGAGTGACATGTCCTCAACGTTACAGGCCGAACCAGCTGGGATGCAGAGTGACAGTATAAGGAAAGAGGCCAAATTCATTGTATTCGATAGCTGTTTGATGGATATTATTATGATGATGAAATGTGGGCATTGGGTTGGTGGGGAAGTATGTGGGGAGCCATTGATTAATGTGACTCGTGCAATTCGAGGCACTAACCTTAAAATACATGCCACCTGTACACAATATCATCCGTTCGCATGGTCTGCACAACCCATGCTGGGGCAACTGCCAGCAGGCAATCTACTTTGTGCAGCGGCCGCACTTTTTAGTGGTTCAAGTTTTAAAAAGTTACAGTATTTCTTTCAGTTTGTGGGAATCCATTTCATTGCGAAAAGTCAGTTCTACAAATACCAAACCGATTATCTATTTCCAGCCATCAGCGAAGCTTGGAGAATGGAAAAAATGTCAATGGAAAGTACATTCGCGGGCAAACGCTTCAGGCTAGCCGGTGATGGACAGTGCGACAGCCCAGGATTTTCAGCCAAGTACTGCACCTACCACTTTCAGGACATGGAAAGTAAGAAAATTGTGAGTTCGGTGGTCGTGCAGGTGTCACAAAGTACATCCTCAGTGGCCATGGAGAAAGTTGGCTTTGTAGCATCATTGCAAGAACTACAATCGCGGGGAATGGTGATCGACCTGATAGCCACGGACAGACACGTTTCAATTGCCAAGACAATGAGAGAAGAGTACAAAAATATAAATCACCAATTTGACGTATGGCATCTTGCAAAAACAATCAATAAAAAATTGTCGGCTGCAGGAAAAAAAAAAGATATGCAAGGTATTTCACAGTGGTCCAAGTCAATCAGCAACCATCTTTGGTGGAGCTCAAAAACATGTGAAGGGTCGTTGGAAATTCTACTGGAAAAATGGCGGTCAGTAATGTTGCACTGTAGCAACGTACATCGATGGTCGACAAATGAGCATTTCCACAAATGTGAACATGGCCATTTGTCCACAGAGGAGGCACGGAAGAAGAAGTGGTTGATTCCTTCATCACCCACTCACAAGGCCATTGAAAAGATTGTATTTGATAAAACTATAACAAGAGATTTGAGGGGACTCACGGAATTCTGCCACACAGGAGATTTGGAGGTGTTCCACAATATGTGCCTAAAGTACAGGCCCAAAAGATTGCATTTTGGCATGGAAGGCATGATAAATCGGACTCTTCTAGCGGTCTTGGCACATAACCATAATGTTGGCCGTCAACAAAGTAGGACGACCGGAACTTTAGGGACGCTTCGCTACAATAAGGCCTTCACTAAAAGAAGTAAACAATGGGTGATCAAACCAGTGTTTGAGGATATGCAATATGAGTTTATTGAGAGACTTATCGTAGATGTCCTCGATAGGCACATACATGGAGTGGTTAACGAACCTATGCAGGGGACAACTGCATTGCCACCCAACATTGCCTCTGTTCCATGTCCACCTAAAGCAGAGCTCATTGAGAAATACACATCACGGTTTAAATGATTGTAATTTGATTGTCTGTTCTCTCGAGTCTCCTCATGTTGCAGGCCCATTGCAATTAAACCAAACATTAATATAAATCATTTTTACAAAAATTATAGAATGTTTCCGTATTACAAACACATGGCCGACCCATAGGGACAATAAAAAAAAAGGCACGCAGACAAGATGCCCTTACACTAACTGCAGCTAACTAGAAATGTGTGCTCGCTCAAAGTGAAGGTCAGCTGCTTTGATGTTTTGCTCGGGTGGCGGAACGGCCCACGACCCAATATAAGGTTCTATTGTGATTTGACCTTGACAGGCCGGGACCATCCTGAAAGACTAAGAAAAGATAATGAATAAAATTTCAGAAACGAAACAATGAGCCACGTTCATTAGAAGAAGTAACGTCGGCAAAGAAGGAGTGGTGTTTCGGGTCTGCCCTACACAGAGACACAATGGAAAATGCAAATATAATGTAAGTAACTTTTGATGAGTTTATACCGCAATTTCATTACTATACAGTGGCTTTAAAGACGGGTTCAGTTGTACTTGTTCGTTCTATGTGGCATATTGTTTTCTACCGCGCACTATCTTGAGGAGAAACATCTGCTTTTACTGAAGCACCTCAAAACCTTCCTCTTTGCTTCTGCTTTCTCTCTCCCTCTCCCCTGCTACAACTGGTCCACTGTCTGCGACCTCGGTCCTGGGCCCTTCCACTCTCCACCTGCACTGCCTCCCTGTCAACCCCTGCACTGGGGGACTGTCTCAGTATCCTACAGCCCCCCCTTCCCAGCACTTGTTCTGCACTTACCTTGCACTTGCCACCAGCTGGCCCTATTTATTTATTATTTTATGCTACTTACCTTGTACTCCACTCCCCCCCCCTCCATGCCTCACCACGCCTTTAAACACTTGTGTACACCCAGTAGCGCTGTCCTCGCTATGAAATGAATAATTTTAATAAGGATCTGATGGTGAGACTAATTTCATTTTTTATGTTTTTAGGTACATCATTCACTACTGTCTGTGTCACGAGTACCAGACACCGGCGGACGGCTTCTACAGCCGCCAGTTGCTTCTCCGCGTGAACAACGTTACCACCCTGACCATTTTATGGGACGATCGCCAAGTACAAGTATGCCCTTACGCGGTACTAACGGTTAGATGCAACATACCTACCGTTGTGGTGGCCTAGTGCCTCGTTGTTGGAACAGCCATGCGATTATCAGTGCGACCGAAGAGCTTATTTTTATCGTAAACCAACACCCTGTGTACTGCACACGAACATCGCTTCCCTCAAGACGAACTAATTTGGATCGAGAGCAAAGAAAAATGCAAATCGCTGAATATTCTCTAAACATTTGATGTCCAATAAACGTACTTTGCAAAATGTACAATCTTGCCGTTTGCTTTTAAACCACGGTTTCACATTCCGAATTGTGGTGCTGTATTGTGAGATGCTCTAAGACCCTGTGTACAGCAAAGGACCATCGCGTTCCTCAATACGAACTTTTTGGAACATGAGCAAATAAAAATGCAAATCGCTGAATATTCTCTAAACATTTGATGTCAAATAAATGTACTTTACCACATTTACAATCTTGCGGTTTGATTTCAAAGTACAGTTTCATATTCCGAATTGTGGTGCGCTGTATTGTGAGCTGATCTGTGTTGATTTCCGGGGTCTGTGTGGAGTCGCGTAGAAGACGCCTGGGCGCGTTTGCCTACGCAGCTCAGTCACGTCACGGATAGAGGCGGGGAATATGAATGTTTTGATAAAGTCTGTTTCAGGGGCGGGGGATTTGATTTAGTGCCGCAAAGGCAGGTGAGCCAGGTCGATGCGGCGGAATGATAGGATTATCACAAAATGGAGGCTGATTTCGAATGCGATAATGGGCGAAAAGTCGGGTAAGGTCCATAGGAAAGTTTCCTACGATCTACCGATTTATGCTTACAAACACATGGCCGACCCGTAGGGACAATAAAAAAAAAGTCCCGGAACTATCCTTTAACTACCATCCTATCAGAAAACCTTAAAGATACTACTCAATCAATATTACTAGGCGACCTCAATATTGGCTTTAATGATATCAACGACTTACAAGCCACAGCAGCCTCCAACACCCTAACAGAACTGGGTTACACACAAAGAGTGCTTGAGCCCACCCATATCAAAGGGAGAACCCTTGATTGGATTGCTGACCACAACTGCATTATAGCCACTCTCACCATCTCACCCCAAATCTGGTCAGATCACCATCTAATCTCATTCTCCTTGGACACTGCCACCCCCAAACTGCAACAACCGTGTGCACCTCCTGCACTTACCAGAAACAAAAAAAACATGACACTAGACAAACTACTCCCCGGCATCATGCCCACTTTGGACGCTCTACCTGACAACCTTAACCCTAACAGCCTAGTGGAAGAATTTAACAATATCATGAACAAAACTCTTGACAACATCGCACCACTCAAGCTCAGAAACAGCAAGCCAAAGAACCACCTGAACAACTGGTTCACCCCTCTCTTAAAAAATCTGAGATTAGAAAAAAGGAAATGGGAAAATACATGGAAAATTAACCCCAGCCCAGAAAATAAACTGAAATTAGCTAAAATCTCTTCTCATTACAAAAAAGAAATCATCTTAGCTAAACAAGAGACCTACAATAACAGAATCACACAAGCCAAATCAAGTACTAAAGAACTGTTCACCATACTCAGAGAACTGGAAAACCCAATAACACCTCAAGACAACTGTCTTAAAGATAAAAAGTGGTGCTCCGAAATCCAGCAAGCCCTCTCTAACAAAGTCCGAAACCTCCAAAAGAAAATAGAACTAAAACGTGAGACCCTAGCACCCAATATATTACCGCCTATCAAGACACTTCCTAACTCCAAACCCACTACGCAATTCCACTTCTCCAAAGTCTCCATACTAGAAGTAGAGAAAGTAATACTCGGTCTAAAACCGTCCAACTGCAAAGGAGACTTATGTGTAGCACAACTCATCAAAGATGCCGCACGAGATCTAGCACCATTTATCACCAAGTTAATTAATGCCTCCTTTACCACAGGCATTATCCCCAGTAACTTAAAAGAGTCCTGGGTGCTCCCACTCTTAAAAAAGGCTACTCTAGACCCCACTATACCCACTAACTATAGACCTATTACTACGGTACCGTTCCTTCTGAAGATACTGGACAAGGTGGCATATATACAAATCCAGAGCTTCCTGGAACAAAACCAACTACTAGGCTCCCGACAATCTGGCTTCCGCCCTCTTCACGGTACAGAAACTGCATTGATTGACCTGAAAGCCCAAATAGACAAAGTAAGAGATTCTGGAAAACCAGCACTCCTCCTGCTACTAGACCTATCGGCCGCTTTTGATTTAGTGGACCATAAAGTCCTATGTAACCACCTAGATTCAGCAGCACACTTCTCCACTGAGGCTATAGCATGGATACAATCCTTCCTCAGTGACCCCACCATGAGGGTTTTCTCACCTATAGCAGCTGCAGACCCCATCCCTATTACCTGCGGTGTGCCACAGGGATCATGCGTTTCACCAACGCTTTATAACATATTCACTAAGCCCCTGTTTGATGATCTGGACCATCTGGGTATCAGGTATACCAACTACGCTGACGATACCCAGATCCTCCTCCCACTCACAGGGGTTTACGAAAAAGATCTAGCAATGGTGAACAAAATATACAGCATCGTTCAGGCATGGATGGCAACCCATGGCCTATGCCTGAACGATGATAAAACTGAGCTTCTTATCCTAGGCACCGCACCCCTCATCAAAAAACTAAGCTCAAACTACTCTTCCTTCATCATAGATGGGAACTGCATACAAGTTTCCAAAGAAGTTAAAACATTAGGCATCTACCTTGACTCTACCCTATCATTCTCCAAACAGGTAAACTCCCTAGCTTCCCCGACAGCCTACACATGTAAGCTCATTAGAGCAGGAAAACAATTCCTTTCCCAGCACAGTTGTCTAACATTAGCCAGAGCCCTTATCATCTCTAAACTAGATTATTGTAACGCACTGTACATAGGAGCCACTAAATCTATCATAAACAAAATCCAGATACAGCAAAACAAGGCCCTCCGAGCGGCATTGAACATCCCCAGGAAAGAACACATTACAGTAATAAGAAGGAAACACAAATGGCTCTCCACCCATGAGAAAATCAGACTCAAAACTGCATCTCTCACATACAAATCCCTACACAACAAAGCCCCCCAATATCTTAAGGACAGATTCACCAGAACACACCCCACAAGACAAACCAGACTTGCTTACACCAATCGCTTACAAGTACCACGCTTTAAACTGACCACCATAGGCGGAGCTAGCTTCCCAGTCAAAGCTGCTCAATTGTGGAACGAATTACCCACTACTGCGAGGCTAGAACACTCCTTTTCCAAATTCAGGCAAATTGTAATCAACTGGCTAACGACAGCAACTGCTAATTGAACCCATGATAATGCTCACGCCTGTTTGCTACACAGTATCTGCACCATACGATTGTAAACTTGTATTGTAAACTTGCACCTGTAACTGGTAATGTCTGTAACTTGTAATGTCTGTAACTTGTAACTGTAACCTGTAACTTATGCTCTAAGCTGTACATATTCTTACTTTCTGCGCCCTTATACCCCAGGGTCCGGTGCGCACAATAAATTCTAAACAAACAAACAATAAGGTCCAGGACGGCTGCTTCCGTTCCATGTCTTGGCCTAAAGCCTGATTGTCTAAGGCCCAATAGGTTGTGGTCCTCCAGGGGATTCTGGATTTGAAGGTAGGCTACTCTGTCCAAGATCTTTAGGATGTAAGGGATGGTGGTGTTAGGCCTGTAGTTAGTGGAAGTATTAGGGTCTAGGTTAGGTATTTTCAGGAGGGGCATAACCCAGCCTCCTTAAGGTTGTTAGGTATCGTGCTAGTCTCAAAGGAGGAATTGATTAGTGCAAGATGAAGGGAGCCACGTTTTTGGTTCCTTTCTGAATGATTGCTGCTGGGCAAAGATCACCTTGGCATCTGGAGGGTTTGAAGATTTTTATGATCTTTCCCACTTCTGTGACAGATACCAGAGAGAAGGAGAAATATGGGCAGTCAGGGATGCTGAGAGGCGGTGGGGGTGTCGGTTTGGCATTTTTAGCCAGGCTGTTCGTTTTACGCTCATTTAGATTGGAGAGTCGCAATTTTATCTGCTAGTGTTTTCTGAATGTTGGCGCACCAGGTTGCGTCTTTCACACAGGTATCCGCTGGGGGTGCTGGGGACTCAAGTTCCCTGAGGATACTGAAGAAAGAGCTCTTTAGTTTTGGATTTGGCATTGAGAATTCAGTTGTTATAAGTTTCCTTTTTAGCGTTGATAGCGTTGAGGATAGCGGATTTATAGGAAGAGGCAGCTACAGTAAATAGTGCCTTGTTGGTGGGGTTAAGTGACTTTCTCCACGTGGATTCTGCTACTCTTTTTGTGTTCCGGAGGATTTTTTGTTCCGGGGTAAACCATTTGTTAAGGTGGGCTATTGGTTTGGCTTCGGATAGTTTAATGGGGGCAATGCTGTTCAAATCAGCCTCAATTGTGTTGTTGTAGAGGTCAACCAGCTTGTTAGGGTCCAAGTCCTTACAGTTAGTTGGCTCTAGGATGTTCTGTATCAGAGGACGTAGGTTTTGGAGCATTAGGTCTTGGTTATTTCTTGCAAGGATTTGCAGTGCAATGAGTGGAGTAAGTGAGTTAGGTGCATTCCCGTCGATGGTGAAGGAAATGAAGTGGTGGTCAGACCAGGCTGTGGGTTCATTTTGAAGGATGGTGGTAGAGCAGTTGGGTCTGCCAGCCAATCTAAGGTTCTTCCTTTGTTGTGCTTCGGGGTTGTGATGCGATGGGTAAAACTAAGCTGGGAAATAGAATTTTCAGGGAGGTGGCATTGGGGTTGTTAGGATCAAGGAGGCCTAAATTAAAGTCACCAAGCAAGATTATTTGGGATCCTAGTTTGGTATTATTAGTTAGGAGGTCCGAGACGTCTTCCTCGAAGGAGAAATATGACCTGGGGGCGGTAGATAAGGTGCAAAAGTGTGGTTTGGGAGGCTGATATAGGGCTTCTTGACTGATAGAAGTTCCATAGAAGGGGGGCTGGCAGCAGGGATGGCCCTAAGGCCTAAGGAAGTTTTAGCAATGAATGCTACTCTGCCTCCCTTTCTGACCTCTCTGTCCTTTCCTAATATTGAGTAGCCATCTGGAATTGCTAGAGATAATGCTGGGCCTGCTGCCTGATGCAGCCAGGTCTCTGTGATTGCCAGGAAGTGGAGGTCATTACTGGTGATTAAGTCTGCAATGTCAAGCGCATGCGCGACCAGAGATCGGGTGTTGATGAGAGCGCCTTTAATGATAGGTTGTTTAGGGAGTTTGGCTAAGCTGGTAGTTTCAGGTGATTTGGGTGAAGTGGGTGGTCGGGGATTAGGGCTGGTGAGTGTGGCCTTGGGTGTATGGAGTTGGTGGTCTCTCCTGTGAGGAGACCTATGCTGGCGGATCGGCGAGCATGGCCTTAGGTTCCCTGCCTCGACTGTACACTGTGACCAAGGTATAGGAGGCGATGCAAAGCGTTGAATCCATTCAGCTGGGCTGAGAGTGGAAATGGATGAGGAGAATGGCCTGGGATCGTAGCGATCTGTGGACACTCCAAGGGTGGCTGATGATTGTAACAGGGTATATGGTTGCAATTCACCATCCGGTAGTAGGAGCGCGTTGAGGAGTGGGAGTAAGGTAGCCATGTTTAGGGTGGCGCTGAGAAGGTAGGCCATATAGGTGTGGATGTCGCAGTGTGCTGATTTAACAGTAGAGCAGGAGCAAGTTATATTCTTTTTATGGAGTAATTAGGGCAGTAAGGGTACAGTAGGCTAAATCAGTTTGGAGGTGTAGGCTAGTGCAATTGGCATACAGCGGGCAAGATAGTACACTTGGCCTATAGTGGGCTGAATCACTATGGAGAGGTAGGCTAGGGCAATTAGCATATAATGGGCTAAGTAGGCTAGTACAGTTAGCATACAGTAGGCTGGTTCACTGTGGAGCAATAGGCTAGTACAAATGTCATACAGTGGGCTGAATCACTATGGAGCAATAGGCTAGTACAAATGGCATACAGTGGGCTGCATCACTATGGTGCAGTAGGCTAGTACAAGTGGCATACAGTAGGCTGCAACACTATGGAGTGTTAGGCTAGTACTATCGGCATAGAGTTGGCTGCATCATTGTGGAGCAATAGGCTAGTACAAATAGCATACAGTGGGCTGAATCACTGTGCAGCAATAGGCTAGTACAAATAGCATACAGTGGGCTGAATCACTGAGCAATAGGCTAGTACAAATTGCATACAGTGGGATGAATCACTATGGCGCAATAGGCTAGTACAAATGGCATACAGTGGGTTGCATCACTATGGAGCGGTAAGCTAGTACAATTGGCATACAGTGTGCTGCATCACTATGGAGCGGTAGGCTAGAACAATTGGCATACAGTAGGCTGGATCACTTAGGAGCAGTAGGGTAGTACACTTGGCATACAGTAGGCTGAATCATTGTGGATTAATAGGTTAGTACAAAAGGCATACAGTGGGCTGAATCACTGTAGAGCAATAGGCTAGTACAAATGGTATACAGTGGGATGAATAACTGTGGAGCAATAGGCTAGTACAAATGGCATACAGTGGGCTGAATCATTGTGAAGCGGTTGGCTGGTACAAATGGCATACAGTGGGCTCAATCACTGTGGAGCGGTTGGCTGGTACAAATGGCATACAGTGGGCTGAATCACTATGGAGCGGTAGGCTAGTGCAAATGGCATACAATGGAGCAATAGGCTATCAATTGGCATCACTATGAAGCGGTAGGCTAATGCACTTAGAATGCTCACTAACGAGAAATAAAGGCGGGGCTTGCATTATGTACATTAGGTACGGACAGTAGCCCAAACAAGCAGATAGCTTTTATCGGTCAGAGTATCAGGCAGAATACAGGGCAGGGTAGAGAGGTAGTCTCAGGATAGGCTATGTTATAAATGCATAACTTACATTTGTTTCTGAGGCGATGATGTAGTGTCCTGAGCGGCCACGGCATGTGGGCAAAGAGAAGGTTGAGTTAGGCTGCGTGCAGTGAGTCTTATGGTTTGGGTGACTGGAAGCGTTTGTAGCTTAGGAGGAGCGGTGGAGACTGGTGTATGGATTAGGTGATAGGCAGCTGTGTCGGCAGTGAGGAGACGTTTATCTATGGGGATCCTCAAGTTCAATACGCTGGTGGTATAAGTGGGAGTGTGTAAACCTTCTAGGTGACCTGTGGCCGTGGATAGGCCCAGACAGGTCCAGCCAGGTGATGGCCTTGTACTTTATGGGCCTTCTACTGAAGGGGGCCCGGCTAATGCCTTCCGGTTAGCCGGGCTGACCTATAATGTCTCTGCACTCTGTTGCCTAGCAACAGCGTAAACAGAGCTGCATTCATGAGGCGACGGCCATCTTACGTGCGTGGAAATTGGGCGAACATGGAGCGCGGGATTGCAAGTGTCTGGGGCAGCGGTAACAATGGAAGAGCAGGGTGAGTGGCCTGAAAGTGCCTGGAAATGCCTTGAAATGCAATGTTTCACCTCGTGGAAGTTGTGGGTCAAGTTGAAGTCCTCCTGGCTGTGAGGTCTCAGTCGCAGCGGTTCTCTGGTGCCGGTGCTGAACAGCTGCTCCGGCAGCATTCTTGATGCCGGTGAGGGCTTCTGCCCTGAAGTAGATCAGGGAGCTTCAATGGATAGTATATAGTGGATAGTATTAAAATGTTATGAGCTTATGCATGGGAAAAACACATGAAATGTCCCTACACTGAGGAAATGGCCTCCACACAAAGGCAGGTGCACATGAATAGTTCCAGTAATGAAGCTTGTAGTTCCAGAGAGTGCTAAAACATGCTGTATTTCCAAACAGCATCTTTTACCAGTAAGACCAAACTTATAATGAGGCTTTAAGTGTATTTTAAAATATTTTATTTCAGTTGAATGCAGAGTTCATTTTGGTTTCTACTCTAAGTAAACAGCTTGCTTTGAACATGTTTAAATAATAAACAAACAAACAAACAAACATGTGCTGACAGGAAAGGACTTGACCCTTTCAACCCAATGTTTGCATTAGAAACGTAGCGCTTAACCTGAATCTGACACCCAAAATCCCATACAAATGCGTTCTAATCCAAATCACCAAAATACAGTGAAAATTCGGAAATGTGGGGTTTGCCTGAATTTGTTCTCCCAGGGTTAGTAGTTACCCCGATAGATAACCCCCACCGCTTCGTCAATGCGTTACTTTAGAGGAGAATCAGGATTACCAGAACAAAACTGCCTTTTGACACCAATCAGGAATTCCAGACACCACAGTATGCGGCGTACAATGAGGCCCACATCCAGACCTGGATCTGCAGATAACACACTTTCGGTATGCTGAAGGGATGTTTCAGGTGGCTCAATGAAAAAGGGGCTTCACGCACATAGAGCCCTGAAAATGTGGGGAATATCGATGTAGTGTGTGCACTGCTACACAGATATGCCCATAAATGTACCTATGCACCTGGAGAGGATTACCATTAAAGCATGGGCATCCCAGAAAAGGATGGTAATAGTGAAGTAAGGTAGATGCGGCTTATATGCCAGGAACTATTGGAGTATTACTTCTAGAAATGTCTTAGCATGGATCGCACTGTACATTTGTCACAAAATGAGTTACAATGACACCTGTGAATCATAGTATATGTAGGTAAAATTCATGAATTACTTTAATAACACCATGCTCCTCACACATCCCTAACACCCCCAACACCCATGCTCTCCCACGTCCCTCAAATCCCCCAACACCCATGCAATCTAAAATCCCTCATGTCCCCAACAATCATGGCCTCCCACATCCCTCAAGTCCCAAACACCCATACACTCATGCATCCTTCATGTCTCTGACACCTATGTCCTCCCACATCCGTCAAGTCCCCCACCACCCATACCCTCCTACATCCCTCAAATCTCCAAAACGTACACCCTCCCGCAATGCCCAAGTCCCCGGCATCGATGAATTCCAACTTCCCTCAAGGCCACAAAACCTGCACCCTCCCTTATCCCTGGAGTCACGTCTGGACGTCTGCTCATTCCTGTTTCTCATGGTTCACACATTTCTCTGATGTGAAGGGCGCCACTGGCAAATAATTGCAAGTGCCCATGGAACTTTATATTGCACATCTTCCATGGGAGCCTTCTTTGGGTGTGAAAGATGGGGTGCTGATCAAAACTAGTCCACAGATGTGCTGTAGTATGAGTAGGATAGCTCCCTGTATGATCTCCCGTCCTACTGGTGCTGCATCTGCAAGCTCCTGTGCCTTCTGTCCGACCACACGGTTGGTTGCTGTGGAATCCTTGAGGTGTTGGCAACACTGTCCAATTTCTCTTCCTACCCTGCATGAGACATTCTGCATGGCCTCCCACATTGCCAGCACCTGTTGCAGCTCCAGGTCAGCCAACTGCTCCATTCTTTCCTGCTGTATCTCCATTTTCTTCAGCCTCTCTCACATATCAGCTAGAGGCCTGGGGTCAAGGTGTCTTGTGGTTGGTAGAGGAAGGTTGGGTTTCTTGGATGTCTCATACTCATTCCTTCTGCTTCATTTTAGGAAATAACTAAACACCTGGCTCTTCCAACAACACCTTGGTATAATTTATATTCTGGCTGTCTTGTGCACACACCCATCTGGATATTGTATTGGAATAATTACTCCTACTTGACTTGTTATCTTCTTGCTACCAATGTCTTACATTATGACCTGTGCATTGCTCCATTGCTCCCAAGCTAGGATTTCATATTATTATTATTATTATTATTATTATTATTATTATTATTATTATTATTAAATAGGATGAGCAGATGTCCCTACAGGTGGAAGGCTCGGATTGGACCTTGATTGGCAGTAGCTGTCGCCTGACGTTCACTAGGCTGGTGGCAGAATGACCTTTGCTGGTTAGGACAAGGTCCAATGCTGATAAGGCTGGAGATGGCAGTGGCTGGTGGCACGGTCACAGATGGCTGCTTGGGTGGGGTCTTGAATCAAAGCTGATATCTCCACTGCAGAGTACAAGGCTTGCAGTGGTTCTACTTGTGGTAGTGGTGGGTGTAGCTGAAGCTGAGGACTCTGCTTGTTGAGGAGCAGCTGACATGGAATTGCTGTTTTCTCATTGGCTGCATTGTGTGCATGTTGCGAGACAACAGACACATTTTTATTTGCCTGCTTGTCAACTGAATTGTTAAGCTCCACACACATGCAATTTAGTGTTGCTAAAGTGCTTTTCTGCTATTGGGAGCTATGTACGGTGAACAGGTTAGGATTGACATGATGGATTCATGTTAAAACATATGTTCAAGTGCCTTTGATAGTATTTATCCAGGGGGGGCAGGTTGTGTTTAAGGTTGCTGTAGCAAGTATTACGTGCTCAAGGCATATGCCTTCTACTTATCCAGGCATTTATGTGATGGGCCAGACAGCCCTATGCAGCACAGACCACTTTAGTTGGTGCTCGGAGCTGCCAGGTGCTGAATGTGCATGTGGTTGTATCCTTTAGTTTGTCTATTTGTGTATCTTGAATATCAGATGTTCACATTGGCAACTTGTCCTTAGGTTATTTGTTAAGAGTTGTGTAGAGAAATGTCAAAAGTTCCTTGGGACCTGCAGAGCTAAGTCTGCATGGCAGGTGTTCGGGTTGCGTGTACGAGTATTGCCAAGTTGGTAACCTGGCTCTCGGGATAACATGAGGTATCTTTTAAATTGATGCTGTAGACTGCATAGCATTGGTGTAATTGGCTGCCCAGCATCTGCGTCTCTTCTTCCTTGATGTTCCAGCGGGATGTATACATGGATAATGCACATGGGCCTTGTGAGATACAATCTGATGAGTTCATAGTCATGCTCTGTATGCATATGTAGCACCTGTGCGAAGTACCACTGCTCAACAGTTTCTCCACCAGTGGCACACTGCTTGTGTCGCTGCATTGCAAGGAGGCTGCATCAATGTACTTTCAGGCTGTCGCAGAAATTCTTACAATCCTCCACATCTTGCACTCAGTATCCACTACCAGAAATGTGTAACACCATATTTCCTGCTTGCAGTGAATGTTGGTCTTCTGCTGCTCGGTGCCAAACCGCTCCTCAGAATTGTTCACCACCTTCTCTGCCTCGGTGAATTTCAGGCTTCTACACGTGCACTTCAGACCCCTTTGCCTTTCCCTTTTCTCCTAGCATATTTCCCCAGACTCTATTGGTTAGATGACACAGGGAACAGTAAGATTTTCAATGGATGATATTTTCAAAATGGCCACCCAGCTGTTTCCTGTTTCCGCCGTGATGCTATTTCCATACAGCTGTAATTCTGTTATTTTTCAAGGAATCACTCTACAGTAATTACTACATTTTCGGGGTTTGAATGTCAGTTCCACATTAAATTGGAGGCATTACTGATTGGTAATGGATTGTGTTCTTAATTGTGCCTTCAGTCTCACGTTTGAGTTCTGTGGTGTGAAAATGGACGGAAGCCTGCAACTGTCCGCATTTCCTTGCAATGTGTGTACCTCGTAATGCAAACAATCGGAATTGCATGGAGATCACTGCATGCATTGGACTGCTCACCGATGTGGTGTTACCCCTTGCTGTTTCTAGGGTGTTTTAAAATGACCCGCACATTAAAACCAGGAGATGAAACGCCAGCGGGCCATAGCAGGCCAATCGAAGCTTCACAAGTGCTAGCCATCGCCCACCTTGCAATCATGCATTCCAGTACACGTCCTAAATATAAAAAAACGCGGAGCACTGCCTGAATTGTTCTACTTATGCGCATCTACAAAACAGAAACCACCTCTGCTCGCTCAGAAACCACCTCTGCTCGCTTCAGTGCAACCTTTCTAATTGCACGTTGCCCGTTGTTTTCTACTTCACATTTCGTCATTCGAATCTCCACTGTTTGAAGCTTAAAATTAACAAGTAATTCATGAACGGATTGGTCCAATTCAGTTTTAGATTTTAATTTCAGTCAGCAATAATAATCCTGTGGCCCAGTGTGGAAACACAAAAACATTCAAAACATAATTCACAAAAACAGGCAGCACTAAAATCTAATGATGTGGCCTAATTTCCCGGGCATGGTCTAGAAAGAACACTAGCTGGAGCACATCAGAGACTACATTAAGCATAATGTATTTATATGTAAGTATTATATATAGCCTAATGACTTAGGTAGGGTGAAGCTGGTCTGGTATATTTTTTTCCAAGTGCATGAATTGTAAAGTGAATGTTCGCTGTGCAGGAATGACACTCTGCTGTTTCTTTATGGGTTGTGGGCTGCTGCCAGTGCACTCCTCTATGCACCAAATCAGTTTGACACTTTAATAATATCAGGGCTTTCAATAATTCATGCTATTGGTTTGAGTAAGAGATAGTGATACATTATTAAATGCTCACGCTGCCAGTGCTCTGGTGGGGATGCAGCCCACCGATGACCCCCTGGGTTCCAGAATGTATTGCATCACGCAAACATGCAGGCAATGCAATAGTCCGATTCTCGGTGCATGTGGTTTAAATGAATAGTTCTCATTTGATTGCCTAGCCTGCATTTCCGAAATGGCATGGTCTCTCATCACCGAGAACCCTTGAGAGATGGCTAGTCCCCTGGGGCAACATGCTACCTGAGTAGCTAGTGGTGTCTATCTGACCACACATGCCCTTTGCAAATGTCATTTGGGAACAAAACGACTGCCTCTTTACTGGTATAATTGCTGTGCGCCTGTTAGGCGGAAACCTGTGCAGTTCCCTCTGGGACCACTGCAAAAGATTTAGGACTACAGGTGTTTGGCGGTGATCCCACTTGGTAGCAGTCTGTACCACACAGATTCACTTGGTAGCTGTGGCTGAGCAGTCAGACTTCCCTCAAGAAGAGTTGAGCAGTATGTGGAGTATACAAAATAGGGCAATTCTTCCCCGCAAGACAAGCAAACACGCAACAAGGCTTAGTGTAAAGATATTAAAGTATTTATTTATAACGGAACATCTATGAAAAACACTTGGCACTTTCACGGCAAACAAATCAAACACAATTACTCTACGAAACGATCAATCGCCCTAGCAATATTTCGACAAGTCTAGGTTCTACCGGCACCACTTATTTTCAGACAGAGGTGTATACCTCAACCTAGATGACACTCTAGTATTGGTTAGGACGGGAGAGAAAAAGATAGGCAGGTTATGAAATCAACACAGTTCAATACTTCACTGGCAAAATGTACGGTGAGAAGGCAAGAACCACAATAGATCATAAAGTTCAGAGGCCAGGCCCACTCGGAGAGAGGCAAGGCGCGATGTCCCAAAAAGTCTCTAGTGGAGATGCATTCAAGTCTTTGTAGCAAATTGTTATCGGCAGATTGAACCAGTTCAGAACAACGAATGAGCAAAGCTTGGAGGCGACCCAACGGAACGGAGAGGATTAAGACACCTCACTCGAACCGATCGAAAGGGAAGCCAGGCGGACACCTTACCTTGTTGTGGAGGGCAGCTCAGGCGGGGGCAGTTGTTCCTGGTGGTGGATGCACGTCGGGTCTTTGCCAAGAGTAGAGAGGTTCTCGTCGTTGAAGAAAAGTGAACTCCGGTGCACCACCAGGGAAGAGACCAGCCGCGGAGTGCTCCGTCACAAGGCACCACCTTTTGGTCGCGGTACAGGGGTAGTGGCTATTCGGTTGCCGGGGCGCGTTGCACGGGCAATTCGACCACTGCGTCCTGAGGCGAATAAAAAGCAAAGGGGACTGGTTGTTCCCACCAGTCAGGGGAAGAGACTCTCGGGCAGGGAGATCTCCTCTGTCGTCGGGAAGTGGTGAGTCTGTTCCGCAGGGCTCCACCGGAGTTGTCGTCGTGCAGGTCGGCTCAGCGTTACCCTTGTCGGATTCTTAGGTCCTGTGGCGACTTCTGAAGATCCAGTCCCAAAAGCCCTGCTTTTATGCAGAAAACCCCCATTCATTCAGCCTAGCTGTCAATCAACACATGCTAAGTGGTGAGCGGGAAGGCTCACCACTTGGGCCAATCACTCCAGAGTGCGACCGGAGTTGGCAAGGCAACTCGGTCCAGGGTGCCTATACCCCCCTCCCACACCCCTGTGGTAACCCAGACAGAATGGCACCACTTTGGAGGGTCTCTGTACAGAGCCCGCCAAAAGTGGAACAAAGGGCTCAACCTTTGGTTTAGGAGTCACAGAGACGAACACAGACGCCATTTTAAAAACCGAGTTCTGGCAGAAAATACCATCCGATAAACTTATTTACGATAAGTAGACCGGTAGTACGTTAGAGATTAACGAGAAAAAGTATCAATCTCCAACAATGGGACGAATCCAATAGGGTTAGGTTCGGGGTCGAACATAACAAGTTGTTTCCACTGCCACCAGCCAAAACTCGACGAGGGGGACGGGACAGTGCCCCCTCGAGGAACAGATCCAGGAGTAATCGAATTACCCCTACTAGTACGTCCACAATAAGATGGTTTGTACTAGTTCTGTTAGTAAATTTAGGTCTAGTAAAGCCAATGGTGACTTTACATGCCCGGGGAGACAGTAGTCAGTCCCCGGGTATGGAGTCTATGGTGGAGGTCTGCTAGGATGCCCCAGTGCTACGGCACATAGGGATGCGGTGTAACACACATAGAAAACCATATGAGACCCTATGGAGTAAAAGACCCCATAGCCCCTAGAACACATTGACATTCAAAGGAATTACACACATTCATGTCCAGGAGTGGGAGAAAAAGAGTCTCACTCTTGGCAGGATGGAAAAAACAAACTCCCGAAATCCAGCAATGTTGCTGGCGGACTCACTAGGTTAGGAAATTCAGCCTAAACAGAGAATTCTCCCTAACAGCGCCGTTGCAATATTTTTTACATCAATATCTGTAAAGTGTGGTCTTGCTCTTCTGGTTAGGCCCACACTCTAAAATTGTATTAATTAAAAATAAAATGAGCAACAGTTGCTAAATAGGCTAAAGGCACAAAGCACTCTAGATGTCATTTTAGTGAGAGATGTGTAGGGATGTAATGTACACATTGTACAGAAGTAGCAGACCAACCTGCAATAGCATTGTCCTCCTAAACTCTCCGGCCCAGCCACCTCCTCCCAATGCCACTTAGGGTGGGGTGTCACAAAAGGGGGGATCAAGGGTTATTTTAAATGCAATGCATTGGGAACTGTTGCTGTTCTTGAAAGCTGGTTTGGGGTTCGGCAAGAGACAGATTTGCGTCCTTGTGGTATTCCTTTGTGCCTTCCCAGCCAGAAGGCCGAGGAGCAACATAATATTTTAGACGATTGGTGTGAAGTCATTAAAGGGATTGTTTTCCACTGCCATTAGAAGGGATGCATCTCTTCACCCTTTATCTGCATGGTTGGCTTGCAGGCCTGTGGGAACATCCCTACAAGTGACCTGCAAATAGTGATTAGGAGAGACTGCTCACTGGTGGCACCTGATTTTTGCAATGAGCTTTCAATGGAACTCGGAAAGCCCATCGATCGCCGATGCCCCGACCCCCTCACCTGAAGTTAACCTCTACTAGTAAAAGCATTTTCTCTATTCCTAGAGATGGTCACAGAAGTTCATAGAGTACAGGAAAATATAGCTCAGTTTCCACGGGAGCTGGAGAATCCCCTGCACAGCAACGAAGAACCCTGCCCCGATGCACACTAAAAAGAAGGAACATTCAACTTCTAGCGCAGGTTGCAAGGGAGAGTTTGGAAAAAAACACATGACCACATGTATTAAACATTATGAGAGAAACAATATATATGGAAAAGAACATTGAAATTCATTTTCTACAGAAACGGAGGCATCTTCCCCAGTAATCTAGGTCAGTATTGTATGCAGGAACCACATTTAAGGGAGATATTTTCGAAACAGTAATAAAGTTGAATTTGTAAGAGGAGATTAATTGTTTTGCCAGGGGGGCAGACAGGGATCAATAGAAACAAATATAAATGCAGTGTTTCAATGGGTCTTTCGAGGGAAAACTGCATAAGCTTTTATTTAGAGCTTAGCAGAATTCAGTAAATGACACAGAGACAGTATTACCAAATCCAGTACCATTGACCTGGATGGGCAGGTGAGCAAGCAGAGGGATGTGCAAAAAGCACTGGAAAACGCTGGTAAATATTCTATGCATGTGAAATCTGTGCAGTGGTGTAACTCCACATTGGAAAGTCCATCCATTATGACCTACAACCTGCGTCTAAAATGCACAGAATTGCCAATGTAGTCCTATTTACCCAAGAGATGACAAAAGAAGTACACATGTAGATGAAATAAGAGGAAACACCTTCCAAGGGCACACTCAAAGTAGCAAGTTACCCCATAGACTACTTCTATCGCTGCATAAGCCCTACTTACTGATTTTTAGAATAAGCACATCTGTCACTTCCACACCTCCAGCCCCATTAGGTGGTAAAAGAGCAAAGGCAGATGATCGCACTTGGGCACTCAGGAATTAGTGAATCCTGACCATTTAACACCTTGATTTATACACAATTATGGTAACCTTCAACCACATATCTATTATGAGTGCAACTGAAATCTGAATGTCAATAACCATGTTCGGATGCTTGTCTTTGTGCTTCATAATTTACCCATGCACACATTTCAGCACGCTGTGAGGATAGCGCTCATGAATCCACATTCACACAGGGTTTTGATCCAGGTGATACATGCATATTCTTTGGTGCACCATATGTTACATAAACTGATCAGGAAGCCATCAGCGGTACAAAGGCAGACTTTTATCCCATTGCTAGGTTCCCCTGACCTTTGTCTCCTAGCATCTTCTACCAGATTCTATTGGCCAGATGGTACAGGGAACACAATGATTTTTTAATGAATGGCTTTTTTCAAAATGGCCACCCAGATGCATCCTGTTTCAGCAGTGATGTTATTTCCATACAGCGGTAATTCTGATCTTTTTCAAGGAATTACTGTACATTAATTACTCCACTTCTTGGGTTTAAATGTTGATTCCACAGTAAATTGGAAGTATTGCTGATTGGTAATGGATTGCCCTGGACTGTACTTACTTACATTTCATTGGTGGCAATTACATTACAAAATGCAGCACTCAATGATTGTATATATGACTTGTCATTAAAACTGAACATAACATATTGTTGTGCAGAATTTCCCAGTTGAGCCATGAGGGCATGCACGAAACTGAAGGATGACTGCCTGCCTAACTCCATGAAGACATACCATAGTCAAAAAGTGTAGCTAATGCAATTGCATATAACAAATAGTCACCAATAGTCAACCTTGACACCCACCCACATCCCCAAATAGCATGGTAAGCCAGAAGGGATGGACTCACAGTAACACATTCAAAACAATACCTTCTCTTAATATCGGCATGCGAATTGGCTGCTTTGCAACCATATGGTCTGTGCAAGTAACAACAATTGCTCCATGGCATATGTAGTGACACGTATGCATAACCACCATACAGTTCAATGTTATTTGGGTGTAATCTAGGTTGTTAGTGAATGCAGAAACCAGTAGTCCCTCGTTCACTTTTAAAAAATGTGAACTACTAGTACCAGACAGGAAACATTGAATATCACTGGATGGGCTACATTTGCCTAGGCAGAGACAATTTAATAACTCTGCTTACACTAAGTACTTCTGTTAAATAAACATTATTGTTTGTCAGCATGCAGATGTTGTTTTTCAAAAGTCTAAAAAGAATGTACCTCTTACATTGAATTCGGTGTTCCCCTTGCTGGCTGTACTATTCAACCCGTTCTTACACCCAGAAAACAAAGAGGAAGAGAGGTACAGTAACCATTCTTGACTTGGGACAATTATGTGCCTGTGGGGTTCAAAGGCAAGCCCCAGACAAAAAGGAAACTGAATTTGGCCACATTGGGCCTAAAAGTGCAGAGCATTGAACACAGTGTGGACTGGCAGACCAACAGGCCAGTTGGAGATTTCAACACTGTCAAATATACCCACAGTGAGTCCAAAATATGTAATTAAAATTAAGTGTGCCATATGTGTGAATGTCAAATAACTAAAATCAGAGGTCTACCTTTCACTACATTATGAAAAAATGAAAACTTTTCACCAAAAGAAAGCTGCAATGGAAAAATAGAAACACATATAATTACATCTGGGATTGAAAGGAACTGTTTACCAGTGACGCACAGGTGCCTGTGTCAATTTAAACTCAAGTATATATTAAAATTGAACATGTATGGGCTAATGTGAGATATTAAAGCAGCTACAACAACACCAAAGAGAGTGACCCAGACTCTAAGGGGATAATCTGGGCATTGTAACATATCTAAACATAAAAAGATCCCCTCATTACATGACACATGGCACAAAGTCTGAGTACCCAAGAAAGAAATGTGTATCTCATTGATCACACCAAAATTGAAATAATATATGTATATCTTTATTGTTTCATAAATTAATGATTGCTTTTTAAGAAAGTTAGGTTGACTTGTAGGGAAGTATTTTCCATTTTATGTTTACTCACTTCAATTGAGGTACTCAAGATTTTCTTTGGAGTGCATATGTGTATGTAGGAAGTGCTTTGTTGAGCCACAGTGCTTGTGGTTTTCATGCTCATATGTTTTCCTACACAGGAGTACATCAAAATAAAAACATTTAAAATAAAAATGTTCACTTATGAAAAAAAAGATATATATTGTTTCAATATTGGTGTGATCAATGAGATACAATGGCCCTCATTACGAGTTCGGCTGGTAGCCATGCCGCTATTGGCGGCCGCCGAAATCGCATCCGTGTCCTCGGAATGAGGACTTAACGGGCCATTCGAGTTCGGATGGCCCGGTAATTCCTCCCTCAAGGACCCGGACACAGTCCTTCCCCATTCCCATTTCAGCCCCCATACGGCTGAATGGGAATGTGAGAGGGAGCAAACAACGGGCCATAACAAGATGGCCCGTTGTTTGCTCCCTCTTCCCCTCGCGGGACCCGGTAAGCATGCCTGGTTTTCCCAGGCGTGCTTACCGTGTCCCGCGAGGGGACCTCGTAATGTGGCGGAACGGGTTGAACGGCGCCGTCACCTTTTACGGCGCCATTTAACCCGTTCCGCCAGGGTCGTAATGAGGCCCAATATCTTTTCTGGGGTTCTCAGTCATTGTGCCATGTAATGATGTGATCTTTTTGTGTACAGATATTAAAGCAGGCCAATTTTTAATGGAAGTCTAATATTACAAAAACACCAATTCTCTGTGCATGAAGATATGCTGGGTTAGCCCAAAATGTCATTGTCTTGTGTGATTCACAGACCCAATACTGCACACCTCCAACCTATGTTCTCTCTAGCTAAAAGATTGTTTTAAAGACACATCAGTGACCAGGAAGGAATTTATGGTGGGTTGGGGCCAGCAACTGGATAAACGAAGGCAGCCCTTAATGGGTTGACCTTTCTAAATAATTGGATTTAAAACTCAAATTGTGGACCCTCTCCCTGAGCTAATGACATTTGATGGACACCAGAAGGTGTTTCATGAGTCAGGGGTGGAGTTGTCTTCATCTGCATCATGAGATAAGCAGACCCAGGGTCCAGCCATTCACTTTGCAAGAATGTTAATGGATTTACACCAGGCCAAAACCAACAAAGGAAGCAGATGGCCAGATCATATATTCAGTTTGAAGAAAAGAAATGTAAAGTGAAATATGTATATCATTATTTTGCCATGGGGTCACATAGAGGTTACTTTGTTTATTTTTGCAGGAACCTTAAGACACACATAAATTATTTAAAATTCTTTAATACGCTTGTTGAAGGCACCATCCAATGATTCAACTCTCAAAATGTGACCTTGGGGTTTTCCTGGACGAGCAGCAGAGACAGCACCAGCATCAAATGATCCCTGAAAACGAGCTCCAAGCAACTTCTCCGACTGCACGTATCCCCTGAATGTGGGCTCACAGTTACGGTGTTAATGAAGCTTGAGACAACATCTGAAGTGTTATGGAGTTGGAACTCGCAGTATTTATCCCGAGGCTTAGTTCCCGTAGTCTGGATCCCAACCCCTGTTTCACCGGAACCATAATTTCCGACTATTTAATGCAGTCTGTGCTCCCAACACTTGTTACTTAGATCTAAACCTCGGTGGAGTTACCCGCAGAACGTCAATTCCCTGTTATTGCACCCAGAGTTCTTACCTAAACGGTAATGCAACACTGAGCCCCCTCTCCTCGTTACAGAACCCTGAGCTTCAAGCACTAGTGGGGCTGCAACCGAGTTACCGACTCCTGTTTGAGAAAAGGCTTCAGTTACCAGCCCTTTGTTACTTCAGGTGACATCTGGTATTTCACCAAAGCAGGCGTGATTTCCTAGCCCCATTTGTTAAGACAGGTCGACTTTCCAGGCAGCCCAGTTACTGAGGGACGAGTTTCCAAACATTTGTGTAACTGCAGGTAGGGTTGTAGTTTCTGACCCCCTTTTTAATGCAGTCAACTTTCATGCCTCGGTGTTATTTCAGGATATCTTAATTTGTAAACGCAAGTCCTGTGATACAGTTATCCAATGTTCAGGTTCGTGTTGCCGCAACCTATGCGCCAGTTCCCATTCCCTTAGCGTCCACCCATACCATAGGCTGCTGTGGCCCGTGCTCGCACCCATAGTTACTTCTATTAAAGTCGTCCGCTCCAAACCCCGTATCATGTCAGCAAATTACCTGGCTTTAACAGCTCTTGTTGATGCAACACAGGATCTGAATTCACCGTCTTTATTACACCACCAGTCCTGATCTCCTAATCGGTTACTCCAGCACTGGGCGAATATTTTGGCAGTGCAAGCTCTAGGTCCAGATACCAGGTGTTACCATACCATAGCACAAAAGGAGGTTCTCGCGGCCATTGAGGCACAGCAGATCAAAGAGACGTAGAGCCAACATGGAAATGACCGAACAGACACCAGTGACGTTCTATATTGTTGCTATCCAGTTTGCAGAAGATGGGTTGGAGCCTGAACAAGGAGGAGACCAGCTTCCCATAATTGTGAAGCAAGAACAAGATGAGGATATTCTGATCGCAGAATTGGAACCGGAAACCAGAGAGCAGTGGGTGGAAATGGATTATGAAGAATGTACCGATGGACTTAAATCTTCTCTGGTAATATCGGAGCACAAAAACGAGGATGTACTTGAAATTTCAGAGCATGAAACGCCCATCACCATACTGTACAAGCCAAAAACGAACCAAAAAAGCCATGTAAAAGATGGACAAGATCCAGCCAGAGAGTGTAAAAAAGGTAGCAAAAAAAGAATCTCTAGCAAACAAAAGAGAATCAATACTGGTGAAAGAGTATATACATGTACAGATTGTGGCAAAAGCTTCAGTCATGATGCAACTTTGGTAAATCATCGAAGAACCCACACCGGCGAGCGACCATATACATGTACTCAGTGTGGGAAAAGTTTCAGTAAAAGCACACATCTTATCAACCATCGAAGGACTCATACTGGGGAAAGACCTTTTATATGTTCGGATTGTGGAAAGCGGTTCAGTAATATAACAAATCTAATTACCCACCAGAGAATCCACACTGGCGAGAAACCCTATAAATGCAGTCAATGTGGCAGGGGTTTCAGTCAGAATATACATCTTGTTACCCATCTTAGAACTCACACAGGAGAACGACCATATGCTTGTACTCTGTGTATAAAAAGTTTCAGCAATCACGCAAATCTTACCAACCATTTGAGAACCCATACAGGCGAGAAACCATATAAGTGTAGTTTTTGTGAACGAAGTTTTAGCCAGAAATCTCATCTCCGCAACCATCAAAGAACCCACACAGGAGAGGAGCCTTATACATGTGATGTATGTGGAAAGAGTTTCAGCTGGTCAGCAAATCTCAACACACACCAACGAATACATACAGGAGGGAAACCGTACACATGTTCTGACTGTGGGAAGAGTTTCAGCCATTCATCGCAAATGGCCAAGCATCAGCGGAAGCATGCAGAACAAGCAGGAGAGCTATCACAAATTCAACCTCTTGAAGATACGGAATTGCATTTGCTGTAACTTATTTGGACAAACCATGCTCTTAGAAGCATTCCTGGATGCAAAAATAACTAATTTCCAGCTGCTGGATACATTAAGAAAAGAAATGCACTCTGAAAAAAAATGTACGATAACCTTCTATACTACATTGCATTTTTGTAACCGTTTAAGAACAGAAGTCTTATATGGGCCAACATATATTGCAGAATATGCACACAATCCTAAACACCTCATAACATCTAGGGAGTAATTCACCCCAGGCAAAGCAGAAGTGGATTTATTTGGAGAAAATAAAGAGCCAAAAAGACAAACCACTTTCAACTAGAACGACCAGTAGAAATCGGGATTTCTTTACTTTGTTAATTAGGTCCTGAGACCGACTAGAAACAGAGGCACTGATAAAGGGAGAAAATTAAAAGTGCAACTAATTTAAAAATTCCTTATCAATGCAAAAGAAAGGCCAATAAATTGGGTTGGGGGGCGACTTAAAACATGGTCAATTATAAAAAGTATTATTTCAAGTGGGATTGCTGATCTTTTTTAGGTCACAAAGCCATGATTGGGTCAACCAAGCAGGCAATTCCGAGACATGTGCGTTTTCTAGCTAGCAAGCAACCCTAAAATGACCCAAATCATTACTATAGATGAATGATATATCAGTTTAGCACATGTTTGAGAAATTCTACTTCCGTTGGCTGACACTGGGGAATCCAAAGCTAATTTTGAGAGTCTAATTTGGGACTGAAACAACTTCTTAATATGAACACAGATGACTGGTACCTTTATCCAAATTTGTACTTGGCACTAACAGGAGTAGAAATGTGAGATTATTTTTCATCCTCAAGCAGTAACCCATCACTTCACCTTAAAAGTGGACATCTATAAATGGAACCAGCTAATGATGAAGATAAGTAGAATGGATGACTTTCAGACCTAAAATCTTGATGGATTGAATATTCCCATTCTAATATCCAACACTTGAATTCTCATTCTGTAACGCCTAACGTGTTTCCGTTTTGATGTGTTCAATTCACATTAAAGTACTGGCATAAGAACCTGCCCCATGCTAAACGTACAGCACCCAGTTTTTGTCTACCTCATGTTACCAAGACTTTAAGGCAGACGGCATCACATTTTCTTCATAGACAAAGTGAACCTGTATACGCCATGCCATGACTAACAAATCTAATTCTCTTCAATTTAATATGTGCCTATACTATGAAGTAAACAAGCACCATGATAAGAGGTTAGCCTACTCTTTCCTGGGAAGAGACCAAAGAGTAACCGTGCAACATCAGATGAAATGGTGTTGAGCAGTAGCATGCATATTTGAAATGTCAGCAAAAAGAAGTTTAAATCATTTACAAGCCCTGTCTCAGTTTCCGGCCACATCCCTAATCTGCCAAACAATGCTATTTTAAGACTACATTTTAAGAGCAGACTGGCTCACTCCTTCATGAAATGCTGCCTGTCTGTAGACCTACTTTACTTGGTGCAGTTATATATACACACACCACACTATATCCATAGTTTAGAAGGTAATGGAGTTGTATAGTACAACATGCAGCGTCTGTATTAGTTCTGTTCATCAACCATGGTAGCACGTTTGGCCATAGAGCATGAGTATCCACCAAATTTTCAAAACCCACCATTTAAGAAATGGAATCGAGCATCAACAACATTTTATTGAATGATTGAGTGTTAGAACATTTCTCCATTTATGATGATCCCTCGTTAATGAGATGGTGACACATCCATTTCAAAGAATAAAGATAGCTGGCTTTTTGGCATTGAGATTATTAGCAACAGGCTGCACTATTACAGCATCTGGGATACCTGTGCACAAGGTGGACATAGGTTTTACTAACAGAATTAAAGTTAAAGCACACATTATTCAAGGAAACCTTTTTATCACAAGAAGAGCCTCATTCCAGTTAAAAGAATAGGGTCCATAATTTCATCATTGTAGCAAATAAAATGGCAAAAGGAATAGTCCCTTGGTAGCTGGCAGGCATGTGCTTGAAATTTAGTCTGTTATACTTGCCGGGAGATTTTATCAGAAAGTGCTATATGACGACATAAAATGTATAAACTGTAGTAGTCCTCTTCTTGTCTAGCCAAATAAAGTCAGAATATTGTTTTTTTGGGCGTGATGGTTGGTGAAAAGGTCATACCAGTATGGCACTTTTGATCTGGAAGTGAGACCACTTCAGCATGTGACATTTTGAGAGTGACTTGCAATTTGTTGAAAAGGCCATAAAAACGGAGAACATTTTTTTCCTACTTAATAATACAATGTTTAGGCCAATTATAAAATCAGTGGATTTGAAATTTTTGCAGCCACTTTAAGATTGCGATTTATAATGAATATGCAGTTTGTTTAAATGGAAAATGTATTTTTACTCCCTTTTTTGTTTTGTTTAAAAATCATTCGTGATTATCAATTGAAAAAATAGCTTAAAGCCTGCAAAGGATTTCAGAAAAATGAATGCGACTGAGAAATGATCCAATGTTTTAACTTATTTTGACTAATACTCCTTCTGCTAATCCTCTGTCAAGATGTGATGGTTCTTCACAAGTTTACATCAGAACCAGTTCATGCTTTCTATGCCTAGAAACCTACAAGCGCGGATCACTAAATCTGAACCTCCTTTAGTTTGTCAAATGGTTTTGGTTGTACTTTACATGATTTATAGGGGTTTTGATACTGGGCGGGCGTAGTCCAGATGGGCTTCATGTCTTTCCAGTAAGCAGGAGGTTTGCCATGGAGAGCTGTGGAAATAGTTGGGATTAATATTTTTTGTTATCCTTATTTGCAATGAGATTTTAATGTGGTGACTATGGAATAGTGCAAAATTGGAAAAGAGCCACCATTGTTAATAAGGAGGTACTATTGCTGCTGGGTGTATGTATATTGGCGTACATATTTATAATAAATCAAAAGTAACTGAAAAGTCACATCCTCCCATAGCATGATCTGATCGCTTGGTGTGTGATGGCCCAAGTGCAAATTGATATTTTCAGTGGTTGAGAACCACTTTGTGAGGCTGTCCTTGTAATGTTCTCTGTTTGCTCTTGGATTTTTTGCACAGAGGAGGGGGACACACATGGCCCTTGTCTGTTAAAGTGTGGGTGATCAAATTGCTCATTTGTGTTGATTTTCACTTGTGTATTTCATGCATTATGGTTTACCTTTTTTGGAGGCTAGTATTTATACACATTGCACTTGATATTTATCTTCCACTTCTGCATGCATCCAGCAAAGCCTTAATACCCAACATTCAAGTGGATCAGATCGGTTTTTTGAATCCTTACTTCAGATCCATTAAATGGAAGACCTATTTACACCTTTGTCCACTTAAGATGCCTTACTAACTGCTGTGCCTTTGAAAGAGATCTAATGCCAGTCTATCTGACGATTCATTCTGCTAGGATCACCTGAACCTTCAGAATCTTTCCCACCCCTTCCTAAATTTTATAGTAGTGAGATGTGAAATAAGCCCTCAGCCAGAATTCCCTGATCTTGTGGTTGCAGTCCTTCATCGATGAGGCAAATTACTATTGGAGATTCACAATCCATTGAGAGTTGCTTTGTTCTTTAGGTTAGCGTATATTCTTAAGCTATTTCAGAGAGCATCATTACCGTTGAGATGCCATTCCATGTATGGTTGATTTGGATGCTGTAAAAGGAACCTAAAAGGTATGGCACTCGCAGCACTGAAATGTAGCATGTGCTATTTAGTTTCCATGATTATTTTGAAAAGTTTGATTCACAATTTGTGATTGAACCATTAGTGAAAGAAAAAAGTTTAGTTTGAATTTTTGTTAACCATATTTTACTATGTTCAAATTTGCAATATGGCCCATCCTCCATGGCACAGCTCTGCCAGGATCACGATCGGATCAGGCTGTCCCAACATGCTAGCATACACTGGCACTCTGGGGGGAAAAGTCATACACTGGCATGCTGGATCAAGTCTACAGCCTGCCTTTTCTAGCAGGGCAATGTCTAATATTTTTGCCACGTGCAGAAACAAACTCTTGTTGCCACCTTTGCTGAACCCTATTTTTTTTAGTGGTGGCTGTGGCAGGTTGGGCGGAAATGTAATTAATGATCTTTCAACTCAAAGTATTTGATACAGAGTAACGTGTGTCACATTCACAACCCTGTATTTCTCATTTGAAGATAGCTAAGTATATCTGCAGAAACATGAACAAAGACAGTAAAGTGAGTGTTAAAAAAAGTTGCCAGTTTAGCCATCAAGACAGTAAACAAAGTATCTTTCTTAAGCTGGTTTTACCTTTTGGGGCTTTTATGAAAGGGGTGCAGCAAAATATTTCACACAGTTGAAGAAATGAACAAAATCCTTGGTTTATTTATTTGCATCTCCAAGTGGTGCAGCTCGGTTTATTGCTTAGTTTGTGTAGTGTTATCCTCGGAATAAGTTGATTTTGTTCATATCTCAATAAAAATTTGAGTTTTCAAATCAAAAAAAAAAAAAAAAAAAAAAAAAAAAAAAAAAAAAAAATGTGACCTTGGGAACAGCGTTGCAACCTAAAATGTGTTTCTAGTTTCCCCGAAATTGTTTGCAGAGCAGAGGTTTGGGGAGAAGATAGCTTCATAAATTAGATGTCTGTATGGAAAATCTCATGTTGACAACTGTTATTTTTTTTTTTAAATAAATCATGAAAATCGGTCAGTCAAATCTCCAACCTTTTGCCAACACAGGGCTTATTTCATTAAGTCCGGCATGATGAGAAGAATTCAAAATGATATGTACTGTTAGTTTTTTTTTTTTTTTTTACAAATTAAAGAAAGTTGTGACATTGTACTTTTTTAATTTCATACTTGAAACTATGAAAATACTATCCCAGATGGGGGGAATCTTAAATTCACAGGGATGATGCCAAGTAACTAAAAGATCAGAGAAAAGGGGGGACAAGAGATGTCCAATCCAGATCAAGAGCCAATAAGCTAGCACATCCTCATTTTATTAATTTGGGGTGTAAAGCATGCTTTGAATGTCCAGTCTCGGACTAAGCTGCTAGGTTACCTGATGGCTAAATAGGCCAAGTCGCTTTTCTAAATAGGACAACACTGTCGTATTGCTTTTTCTCAAATGGATAGTAGGGAGATTGCGCTGCTACACTCCTGTAGATTGGTAAAACATAATAAGAGGACAGTCCAGTATGGGTGTCTAGCCTAGCTGGCTGATATCACTCCGAGTCAGACCAGCACTGAAATATTATCTACTATGATTACCTTGTTTAGGGTGGCGCTGAGAAGGTAGGCCATATAGGTGTGGATGTCGCAGTGTGCTGATTTAACAGTAGAGCAGGAGCAAGTTATATTCTTTGTATGGAGTAATTAGGGCAGTAAGGGTACAGTAGGCTAAATCAGTTTGGAGGTGTAGGCTAGTGCAATTGGCATACAGTGGGCAAGATAGTACACTTGGCCTATAGTGGGCTGAATCACTATGGAGAGGTAGGCTAGGGCAATTAGCATATAATGGGCTAAGTAGGCTAGTACAATTAGCATACAGTAGGCTGGTTCACTGTGGAGCAATAGGCTAGTACAAATGGCATACAGTGGGCTGAATCACTATGGAGCAATAGGCTAGTACAAATGGCATACAGTGGGCTGCAACACTATGGAGTGTTAGGCTAGTACTATCGGCATACAGTTGGCTGCATCATTGTGGAGCAATAGGCTAGTACAAATAGCATACAGTGGGCTGAATCACTGTGCAGCAATAGGCTAGTACAAATAGCATACAGTGGGCTGAATCACTGAGCAATAGGCTAGTACAAATTGCATACAGTGGGATGAATCACTATGGCGCAATAGGCTAGTACAAATGGCATACAGTGGGTTGCATCACTATGGAGTGGTAAGCTAGTACAATTGGCATACAGTGTGCTGCATCACTATGGAGCGGTAGGCTAGAACAATTGGCATACAGTAGGCTGGATCACTAAGGAGCAGTAGGCTAGTACACTTGGCATACAGTAGGCTGAATCATTGTGGATTAATAGGTTAGTACAAAAGGCATACAGTGGGCTGAATCACTGTAGAGCAATAGGCTAGTACAAATGGCATACAGTGGGATGAATAACTGTGGAGCAATAGGCTAGTACAAATGGCATACAGTGGGCTGAATCATTGTGAAGCGGTTGGCTGGTACAAATGGCATACAGTGGGCTCAATCACTGTGGTGCGGTTGGCTGGTACAAATGGCATATAGTGGGCTGAATCACTATGGAGCGGTAGGCTAGTGCAAATGGCATACAATGGAGCAATAGGCTATCAATTGGCATCACTATGAAGCGGTAGGCTAATGCACTTAGAATGCTCACTAACGAGAAATAAAGGCGGGGCTTGCATTATGTACATTAGGTACGGACAGTAGCCCAAACAAGCAGATAGCTTTTATCGGTCAGAGTATCAAGCAGAATACAGTGCAGGGTAGAGAGGTAGTCTCAGGATAGGCTATGTTATAAATGCATAACTTACATTTGTTTCTGAGGCGATGATGTAGTGTCCTGAGCGGCCGCGGCATGTAGGCAAAGAGAAGGTTGAGTTAGGCTGCGTGCAGTGAGTCTTATGGTTTGGGTGACTGGAAGCGTTTGTAGCTTAGGAGGAGCGGTGGAGACTGGTGTAAGGATTAGGTGATAGGCAGCTGTGTCGGCAGTGAGGAGGCGTTTATCTATGGGGATCCTCAAGTTCAATACGCTGGTGGTATAAGTGGGAGTGTGTAAACCTTCTAGGTGACCTGTGGCCGTGGATAGGCCCAGACAGGTCCAGCCAGGTGATGGCCTTGTACTTTATGGGCCTTCTACTGTAGGGGGCCCGACTAATGCCTTCCGGTTAGCCGGGCTGACCTATAATGTCGCTGCACTCTGTTGCCTAGCAACAGCGTAGACAGAGCTGCATTCATGAGGCGACGGCCATCTTAAGTGCGTGGAAATTGGGCGAACATGGAGCGCAGGATTGCAAGTGTCTGGGGCAGCGGTAACAATGGAAGAGCAGGGTGAGTGGCCTGAAAGTGCCTGGAAATGCCTTGAAATGCAATGTTTCACCTCGTGGTAGTTGTGGGTCAAGTTGAAGTCCTCCTGGCTGTGAGGTCTCAGTCGCAGCGGTTCTCTGGTGCCGGTGCTGAACAGCTGCTCCGGCAGCATTCTTGATGCCGGTGAGGGCTTCTGCCCTGAAGTAGATCAGGGAGCTTCAATGGATAGTATATAGTGGATAGTATTAAAATGTTATGAGCTTATGCATGGGAAAAACACATGAAATGTCCCTACACTGAGGAAATGGCCTCCACACAAAGGCAGGTGCACATGAATAGTTCCAATAATGAAGCTTGTAGTTCCAGAGAGTGCTAAAACATGCTGTATTTCCAAACAGCACCTTTTACCAGTAATACCAAACTTATAATGAGGCTTTAAGTGTATTTTAAAATATTTTATTTCAGTTTAATGCAGAGTTCATTTTGGTTTCTACTCTAAGTAAACAGCTTGCTTTGAACATGTTTAAATAATAAACAAACAAACAAACAAACATGTGCTGACAGGAAAGGACTTGACCCTTTCAACCCAATGTTTGCATTAGAAACGTAGCGCTTAACCTGAATCTGACACCCAAAATCCCATACAAATGCGTTCTAATCCAAATCACCAAAATACAGTGAAAATTCGGAAATGTGGGGTTTGCCTGAATTTGTTCTCCCAGGGTTAGTAGTTACCCCGATAGATAACCCCCACCGCTTCGTCAATGCGTTACTTTAGAGGAGAATCAGGATTACCACAACAAAACTGCCTTTTGACACCAATCAGGAATTCCAGACACCACAGTATGCGGCGTACAATGAGGCCCACATCCAGACCTGGATCTGCAGATAACACACTTTCGGGATGCTGAAGGGATGTTTCAGGTGGCTCAATGAAAAAGGGGCTTCACGCACATAGAGCCCTGAAAATGTGGGGAATATCGATGTAGTGTGTGCACTGCTACACAGATATGCCCATAAATGTACCTATGCACCTGGAGAGGATTACCATTAAAGCATGGGCATCCCAGAAAAGGATGGTAATAGTGAAGTAAGGTAGGAGCGGCTTATATGCCAGGAACTATTGGAGTATTACTTCTAGAAATGTCTTAGCATGGATCGCACTGTACATTTGTCACAAAATGAGTTACAATGACACCTGTGAATCATAGTATATGTAGGTAAAATTCATGAATTACTTTAATAACACCATGCTCCTCACACATCCCTAACACCCCCAACACCCATGCTCTCCCACGTCCCTCAAATCCCCCAACACCCATGCAATCTAAAATCCCTCATGTCCCCAACAATCATGGCCTCCCACATCCCTCAAGTCCCAAACACCAATACACTCATGCATCCTTCATGTCTCTGACACCTATGTCCTCCCACATCCGTCAAGTCCCCCACCACCCATACCCTCCTACATCCCTCAAATCTCCAAAACGTACTCCCTCCCGCAATGCCCAAGTCCCCGGCATCGATGAATTCCAACTTCCCTCAAGGCCACAAAACCTGCACCCTCCCTTATCCCTGTAGTCACGTCTGGACGTCTGCTCATTCCTGTTTCTCATGGTTCACACATTTCTCTGATGTGAAGGGCGCCACTGGCAAATAATTGCAAGTGCCCATGGAACTTTATATTGCAAATCTTCCATGGGAGCCTTCTTTGGGTGTGAAAGATGGGGTGCTGATCAAAACTAGTCCACAGATGTGCTGTAGTATGAGTAGGATAGCTCCCTGTATGATCTCCCGTCCTACTGGTGCTGCATCTGCAAGCTCCTGTGCCTTCTGTCCGACCACACGGTTGGTTGCTGTGGAATCCTTGAGGTGTTGGCAACACTGTCCAATTTCTCTTCCTACCCTGCATGAGACATTCTGCATGGCCTCCCACATTGCCAGCACCTGTTGCAGCTCCAGGTCAGCCAACTGCTCCATTCTTTCCTGCTGTATCTCCATTTTCTTCAGCCTCTCTCACATATCAGCTAGAGGCCTGGGGTCAAGGTGTCTTGTGGTTGGTAGAGGAAGGCTGGGTTTCTTGGATGTCTCACACTCATTCCTTCTGCTTCAATTTAGGAAATAACTAAACACCTGGCTCTTCCAACAACACCTTGGTATAATTTATATTCTGGCTGTCTTGTGCACACACCCATCTGGATATTGTATTGGAATAATTACTCCTACTTGACTTGTTATCTTCTTGCTACCAATGTCTTACATTATGACCTGTGCATTGCTCCATTGCTCCCAAGCTAGGATTTCATATTATTATTATTATTATTATTATTATTATTATTATTATTATTATTATTATTATTATTATTATTATTATTATTATTATTATTATTAAATAGGATGAGCAGATGTCCCTACAGGTGGAAGGCTCGGATTGGACCTTGACTGGCAGTGGCTGTGGCCTGACGTTCACTAGGCTGGTGGCAGAATGACCTTTGCTGGTTAGGACAAGGTCCAATGCTGATAAGGCTGGAGATGGCAGTGGCTGGTGGCACGGTCACAGATGGCTGCTTGGGTGGGATCTTGAATCAAAGCTGATATCTCCACTGCAGAGTACAAGGCTTGCAGTGGTTCTACTTGTGGTAGTGGTGGGTGTAGCTGAAGCTGAGGACTCTGCTTGTTGAGGAGCAGCTGACATGGAATTGCTGTTTTCTCATTGGCTGCATTGTGTGCATGTTGCGAGACAACAGACACATTTTTATTTGCCTGCTTGTCAACTGAATTGTTAAGCTCCACACACATGCAATTTAGTGTTGCTAAAGTGCTTTTCTGCTATTGGGAGCTATGCACGGTGAACAGGTTAGGATTGACATGATGGATTCATGTTAAAACATATGTTCAAGTGCCTTTAATAGTATTTATCCAGGGGGGCGGCAGGTTGTGTTTAAGGTTGCTGTAGCAAGTATTACGTGCTCAAGGCATATGCCTTCTACTTATCCAGGCATTTATGTGATGGGCCAGACAGCCCTATGCAGCACAGACCACTTTAGTTGGTGCTCGTAGCTGCCAGGTGCTGAATGTGCATGTGGTTGTATCCTTTAGTTTGTCTATTTGTGTATCTTGAATATCGAGATGTTCACATTGGCAACTTGTCCTTAGGTTATTTGTTAAGAGTTGTGTAGAGAAATGTTAAAGTTCCTTGGGACCTGCAGAGCTAAGTCTGCATGGCAGGTGTTCGGGTTGCGTGTACGAGTATTGCCAAGTTGGTAACCTGGCTCTGGGGATAACATGAGGTATCTTTTAAATTGATGCTGAAGACTGCATAGCATTGGTGTAATTGGCTGCCCAGCATCTGCGTCTCTTCTTCCTTGATGTTCCAGCGGGATGTATACATGGATAATGCACATGGGCCTTGTGAGATACAATCTGATGAGTTCATAGTCATGCTCTGTATGCATATGTAGCACCTGTGCGAAGTACCACTGCTCAACAGTTTCTCCACCAGTGGCACACTGCTTGTGTCGCTGCATTGCAAGAAGGCTGCATCAATGTACTTTCAGGCTGTCGCAGAAATTCTTACAATCCTCCACATCTTGCACTCAGTATCCACTACCAGGAATGTGTAACACCATATTTCCTGCTTGCAGGGAATGTTGGTCTTCTTCTGCTGGGTGCCAAACCGCTCCTCAGAATTGTTCACCACCTTCTCTGCCTCGGTGAATTTCAGGCTTCTACACGTGCACTTCAGACCCCTTTGCCTTTCCCTTTTCTCCTAGCATATTTCCCCAGACTTTATTGGTTAGATGACACAGGGAACAGTAAGATGTTCAATGGATGATATTTTCAAAATGTCCACCCAGCTGTTTCCTGTTTCCGCCGTCATGCTATTTCCATACAGCTGTAATTCTGTTATTTTTCAAGGAATCACTCTACAGTAATTACTACATTTTCGGGGTTTGAATGTCAGTTCCACATTAAATTGGAGGCATTACTGATTGGTAATGGATTGTGTTCTTAATTGTGCCTTCAGTCTCACGTTTGAGTTATGTGGTGTGAAAATGGACGGAAGCCTGCAACTGTCCGCATTTCCTTGCAATGTGTGTACCTCGTAATGCAAACAATCGGAATTGCATGGAGATCACTGCATGCATTGGACTGCATTGGACCGATGTGGTGTTACCCCTTGCTGTTTCTAGGGTGTTTTAAAATGACCCGCACATTAAAACCAGGAGATGAAACGCCAATCGAAGCTTCACAAGTGCTAGCCATCGCCCACCTTGCAATCAAGCATTCCAGTACACGTCCTAAATATAAAAAAACGCGGAGCACTGCCTGAATTGTTCTACTTATGCGCATCTACAAAACAGAAACCACCTCTGCTTCGCTTCAGTGCAACCTTTCTAATTGCACGTTGCCCGTTGTTTTCTACTTCACATTTCGTCATTCGAATCTCCACTCTTTGAAGCTTAAAATGAAGTAATTCATGAACGGATTGGTCCAATTCAGTTTTAGATTTTAATTTCAGTCAGCAATAATAATCCTGTGGCCCAGTGTGGAAACACAAAAACATTCAAAAACATAATTCGCAAAAATAGGCAGCACTAAAATCTAATGATGTGGCCTAATTTCCAGGGCATGGTCTAGAAAGAACACTAGCTTGAACACATCAGAGACTACATTAAGCATAATGTATTTATATGTAAGTATTATATATAGCCTAATGACTTAGGTAGGGTGAAGCTGGTCTGGTATATTTTTTTCCAAGTGCATGAATTGTAAAGTGAATTTTCGCTGTGCAGGAATGACACTCTGCTGTTTCTTTATGGGTTGTGGGCTGCTGCCAGTGCACTCCTCTATGCACCAAATCAGTTTGACACTTTAATAATATCAGGGCTTTCAATAATTCATGCTATTGGTTTGAGTAAGAGATAGTGATACGTTATTAAATGCTCGCGCTGCCAGTGCTCTGGTGGGGATGCAGCCCACCGATGCCCCCCGGGGTTCCAGAATGTATTGCATCACGCAAACATGCAGGCAATGCAATAGTCCAATTCTCGGCGCATGTGGTTTAAATGAATAGTTCTCATTTGATTGCCTAGCCTGCATTTCCGAAATGGCATGGTCTCTCATCACCGAGAACCCTTGAGAGATGGCTAGACCCCTGGGGCAACATGCTACCTGAGTAGCTAGTGGTGTCTATCTGACCACACATGCCCCTTGCAAATGTCATTTGGGAACAAAACGACTGCCTCTTTACTGGTATAATTGCTGTGCGCCTGTTAGGCAGAAACCTGTGCAGTTCCCTCTGGGACCACTGCAAAAGATTTAGGACTACAGGTGTTTGGCGGTGAGCCCACTTGGTAGCAGTCTGTACCACACAGATTCACTTGCTAGCTGTGGCTGAGCAGTCAGACTTCCCTCAAGAAGAGTTGAGCAGTATGTGGAGTATACAAAATAGGGCAATTCTTCGCCGCAAGACAAGCAAACACGCAACGAGGCTTAGTGTAAAGATATTAAGGTATTTATTTATAACGGAACATCTATGAAAAACACTATGGCACTTTCACGGCAAACAAATCAAACACAATTACTCTACGAAACGATCAATCGCCCTAGCAATATTTCGACAAGTCTAGGTTCTACCGGCACCACTTATTTTCAGACAGAGGTGTATACCTCAACCTAGATGACACTCTAATATTGGTTAGGACGGGAGAGAAAAAGATAGGCAGGTTATGAAATCAACACAGTTCAATACTTCACGGGCAAAATGTACGGTAAGAAGGCAAGAACCACAATAGATCATAAAGTTCAGAGGCCAGGCCCACTCGGAGAGAGGCAAGGCGCGATGTCCCAAAAAGTCTCTAGTGGAGATGCATTCAAGTCTTTGTAGCAAATTGTTATCGGCAGATTGAACCAGTTCAGAACAACGAAAGAGCAAAGCTTGGAGGCGACCCAACGGAACGGAGAGGATTAAGACACCTCACTCGAACCGATCGAAAGGGAAGCCAGGCGGACACGGTACCTTGTTGTGGAGGGCAGCTCCGGCGGGGGCAGTTGTTCCTGGTGGTGGATGCACGTCGGGTCTTTGCCAAGAGTAGAGAGGTTCTCGTCGTCGAAGAAAAGTGTAGTCCGGTGCACCACCAGGGAAGAGACCAGCCGTGGAGTGCTCCGTCACAAGACACCACCTTTTGGTCGCGGTCCAGGGGTAGTGGCTATTCGGTTGCCGGGGTGCGTTGCACGGGCAATTCGACCACTGCGTCCTGAGGCGAATAAAAAGCAAAGGGGACTGGTTGTTCCCACCAGTCAGGGGAAGAGACTCTCCGGCAGGGAGATCTCCTCTGTCATCGGGAAGTGGTGAGTCGGTTCCGCAGGGCTCCACCGGAGGTGTCGTCGTGCAGGTCGGCTCACCCCTGTCGGATTCTTAGGTCCTGTGGCGACTTCTGAAGATCCAGTCCCAAAAGCCCTGCTTTTATGCAGAAATCCCCCATTCATTCAGCCTAGCTGTCAATCAACACATGCTAAGTGGTGAGCGGGAAGGCTCACTACTTGGGCCAATCACTCCAGAGTGCAACCGGAGTTGGCAAGGCAACTCGGTCCAGGGTGCCTAAACCCCCCTCCTACACCCCTGTGGTAACCCAGACAGAATGGCACCACTTTGGAGGGTCTCTGTACAGAGCCCGCCAAAAGTGGAACAAAGGGCTCAACCTTTGGTTTAGGAGTCACAGAGACGAACACAGATGCCATTTTAAAAACCGAGTTCTGGCAGAAAATACCATCCGATAAAGTTATTTACGATAAGTAGACCGGTGGTACGTTAGAGATTAACGAGAAAAAGTATCAATCTCCAACAATGGGACGAATCCCATAGGGTTAGGTTCGGGGTCGAACATAACAAGTAGTTTCCACTGCCACCAGCCAAAACTCGACGAGGGGGGACGGGACAGTGCCCCCTCGAGGAACAGATCCAGGAGTAATCGAATTACCCCTACTAGTACGTCCACAATAAGATGGTTTGTACTAGTTCTGTTAGTACATTTAGGTCTAGTAAAGCCAATGGTGACTTTACATGCCCGGGGAGACAGTAGTCAGTCCCCGGGTATGGAGTCTATGGTGGAGGTCCGCTAGGACGGCCCAGTGCTACGGCACATAGGGTGCGGTGTAACACACATAGAAAAACTTATGAGACCCTATGGAGTAAAAGACCCCATAGCCCATGGAACACATTGACATTCAAAGGAATTACACACATACATGTCCAAGAGTGGGAGAAAAAGAGTCTCACTCTTGGCAGGATGGAAAAAACAAACTCCCGAAATCCAGCAAAGCTGCGGGGGGACTCACTAGGTTAGGAAATTCAGCCTAAACAGAGAATTCTCCCTAACACTCGCCCCCCCCAGACTAAGGGACAGGAGGATTTAATCCACTCCTGGATGAATCTCATACCTCTAGTCGATGACATACATCCTAGAGAGACCATCAGCATTTTGGTGGTGACATCCTGACATGTGCTCAATGGTGAAATCAAACCTTTGCAGGCAGATCGACCATCTCAATAGTTTTGGGTTTTCCCCTTTCTTTTGCATTAACCATCTCAAGGGTTGGTGGTCAGTCTGAATGACAAAAGTAGAACCATACAAGTACGGCCTAAACTTCTTCAGAGCCCACACGATAGTAAAGCACTCTCTTTCGATTGTTGCCCACCTTGTTTCAGGATCCTTCAGCTTGCGGCTGATGAAGCAAACCGGGTGCTCCCTACCTTTCCCATCCAGTTGACTGAGTACGGCACCTATTCCTACATTTGAAGCATCTGTCTGCACAATGAATTGTGGGCGGTAATCAGGAGCTCTGAGTACTGGGGCTTGGCAAAGAGCCTTTTTCAGGTTTTCAAAAGCCTGATTGCACTCCTCGTTCCACCTAACCTTTTTAGGAAATTTGGGCGAGGAGATGACATTCAGTGGAGAAGCTATGGTCCCATAGTTCTCTATGAAATTCCTTTAATACCCAGTGAGGCCTAGGAAGGCTCTCACCTGGGTTTGAGTAGTCGGTGTTGTCCAATTTTGCACAGCTTCAATTTTACTGAGCAAAGGCCTTATTTCTCCACCGCCTACCTCATGCCCAAGATAGACTACCTTACTCTGTCCAATTTGGCATTTGCTCGCCTTTATGGTCAGATTGGCTCGTCCAAGAGCCTGCAAAACATCTCTCAGGTGGGTTACATGTTCTTCCCCGGAATTGCTGAACACTGCGATGTCATCCAAGTATGCCATGCAGAAGTCCTCCATCCCATTCAGAACCTGGTTTACCATCCGTTGAAACGTAGCAGGTGCATACTTTAATCCGAAAGGCATTACCTTAAACTGGTATAAGCCAACGGGGATAGAAAATGCAGTTTTCTCCTTGGCATGGTCTATCAGGGCTATTTGCCAATAGCCTGACGTCAAGTCAAATGTGCTGAGCAACTTGGCGGCACCAAGTTTATCCACCAACTCATCTGTTCTTGGCAAAGGGTGGGCATCAGTCTTGGTGACTGCATTAAGAGCTCTATAATCCACGCAGAATCTAAGTTCTTTAGATCCGGCCTTTGGTACTAACACAACTGGGCTAGACCATGGACTAGTAGAGGGCTCTATTACCCCGAGATCAAGCATCTTGCTGACCTCACCTTTGATGTGGGTTCGTACGTTTTCTGACATGCGGTATCTTCTGCTTTTGACTGGCAGACAATCACCAGTGAGTATGTCGTGCTGGCCCCAAGGGGTCAAGCCTGGTGAAAGCGAGAACAGAGAGGCAAACTGATTCAACATAGATTTGCACTCTTCTTGTTGCTCGGGTGTCAGATTGGAGGAGAGATTTACTCCTTCAATTTTTTCATCTAAAGGTAAGCCTCTGAGGAGATCCGGAGGAGCTTCACTCTCTTCTTCTTCCTCGGATGACGCTAGAAGCAACGCTCCTACATCAGGTCGCGAGACATACGCTTTGAGTCGGTTGGTGTGAAAGACTGTCGGAGCCTCCTTGGGATTGCCCAAGTCCACCAGATAGTTAACCTCTCAGAGCTTACCCACGACTCGGAAGGGTCCCATCCACTTATCTTGCAAGGCCCTCTGCCTTGTTGGGATTATAACGAGAACGAGCTGGTCTTGAGCGAACTCAACCATGTTAGCTTTTTGATCGTGCCAGTGCTTGACCAATGCTTGTCCAGCTTTCAAGTTATCGCTTGCTTCCGTCATCATGTGTGACATTCTCCTTCGGAGACCAATCACGTAGTCAGTCACTCTGACTGGCTTGGGGGAAGGAGCACTCTCCAACCCCTCCTTAATCAGGGCCAATGGACCTCTGACGGGATGACCATAGAGTAGTTCGACGGGCGAGTAGTAACCTACGCCCTCCTGAGGGACTTCTCTATAAGCAAGGAGAAGGCATGGCAGTAGAAGGTCCCACATACGCTTAAGGGGTTCCTCTAAAGCAACTATCATGCTCTTCATGGTTCGGTTGAACCGTTCTACCAACCCATTGGTTTGTGGGTGGTAAGCTGTTGAGAACTTGTAAGTAACTCCACAGGTTTTCCACATGGCTTTCATGTAGTTGGACATAAAGTTTGACCCCCTGTCAGAGATTACTTCCTTAGGAAACCCGACCCAAGTAAAAATAACAAGGAGGGCCTTAGCCACAGCCGGAGCTGTAACAGTCCTCATAGGAATTGCCTCAGGATACCTAGTAGCATGGTCTACTACAACAAGTATAAACCTGTTGCCTGAGGAGGTTGGAGGATCAAGGGGACCAACAATGTCAATCCCTACTCTCTCAAATGGGACTCCCACAACTGGGAGAGGCACTAAAGGTGCCACATTCTTGGAGCCAACCTTACCAGAGATCTGGCAGGTGTGGCAGCTCCTGCAGTGTTTTTTTACTTTGGCCCCCATCTTTGGCCAATAGAAGTAGAGAGAGAGCCTTTCCTTAGTCTTCTTGAAACTCAAGTGACCAGCCAAAGGAATCTCGTGGGCTAACTGCAAGAACTGTGGTCTGTTCTCTTGGGGTACTACAAGTCGTTTGTAGTCTCCAGGTGCAGACTCAGTCGGTTCACTGTAGAAGAGGCCATCTTCCCAGTGCAACCTGTATTCCCCAGGCTTTTGCCCTTCAGCCTGAGCTTCTGCCTGGTGGCGAAGACCTTCCAGAGTTGGACATTCTCTCTGTCCCTTACTGAAGTCTGCCCTGCTGGGTCCACCTTCAGCCAGTAACGACTGCAGCTCAGGATGGTCAACAGGATCCAGATATCCAATGAGTTCCTGGCCCTCCATTAGCTCTTCCTCAGAGTCTAATTCTACCACACAGGGTTGTACCTCCCTCTCAGCCTCGGCTGGAGGTGGAGTTACAGGTGTAACTTTGGACAACTGCGGGGAAGTCCGTGTTAGCTGCACTGGAATGCTGGCTGCTGGTTTCGGGATAGAAGCCTTAGGTTTATCTTTCGCTTCTGATTTCTTGGAGACAGCGGCCGACAATTCCAGTGGAGCAGGAGTGATTTCTTTCTTCATGATCTCCTGGAGAGTACCGCGCATGGTCCTCTCTCTTGCAGGTCTGGTTAGCTCCTGTAACCGTTTACTAGGAGGTCTGGGAGTATGCGATACAACTCTGAGAGTTTTCAAATCGTTACCCAACAGTACGCGTCCTGGTACCTCACTCTGTATGCTGACTGGTATCTTACAGTCATGTCGTTACACTGGATGAGAACTGGTAATTGGGGAAGCATCTGCACAGGCCCTCCAGCTAACTTGGTGAGGCGTTTGGGTGCCTTAGCAACATCCTCAGCCTGAAAAAACGACTTATCCACCACAGTTATGCTGGCCCCAGTGTCCCTAATGGCAGGAGTCCCCTGACCATTCACCTGGACACTGTCCTTATAATACTCTTTAGTATTATCGGGGATAGAATTATAGACATCTAAATTCTGTTGTTCCCACAACCCCAGAGATACTAAAGAAACGCTGGCTGAGACTCCAATGGGTTCGTCAGCTAGCAGTAGAAAGTTTCCACTTGCCATTTGGACTTCCTCCTCTGGAGCGAAGGCTAAGGAGACAAGCTGGACCCCTGAAGGTTTACCCTTACATCTGGGATCTCCTTTCACGTGGTCAGTCGAGCCACAAACAAAGCATTTACCAAATGCTTTCTGGAATGGTGGCTTGTTCTGACCTCCTTCCGGTTTGGCACCAGAAGGCACACTATTCTGCTGTGGTTTTCCTTGTGGCTTACCCTTCTGGTTTTGTTTGGGGCGCTCTTTGGAATGTGAGTTATTAGAATTCTCTTTTGAGTCTTTTTTAGGCTGTTTTCCCTCATCCTTTTTCTGAGTTGCCCCAGAATCCTTATAAGTAGCCCGGTTGGCAACCCATAAATCAGCAGCCTTAGCTAGCTCCCGGGAATCCAATTCCTTCGAATCAGCCAAGTGCTTTCAGAGCTCAGGAGAACAGGCATCATAAATAGACTCCAACATAAAAAGATTCCTCATACCCTCATAAGTGTTCACTTTGTAACCCTTAATCCATCCCTCTAAGTTCTTCAACCCTTCACTCAGCCAGGTAGCCCAAGGGGTACCATCATGCTTTTTGAGGGTTCGAAACCTCTTAAGATACTGGGAAGGGTTATTCCCGAATCTAGCTATTAAAGCTAGTTTCACACTTTCGTAATCCGTCTTATCCGCCTCCCCCAACTCCATTACCACATCAGTCGCAACAGGAGGGAGCCTAGAGAACAACCAGGGAAGTAAAGCATTCCCGGTGATGTCCTGGAGCCCATGATTGTATTCAAACAGTTTCAGCCAATCCAACACATCCAATCTCGGTTCATACATACCCACTAATTCCTTCGGCATCCGGGGTCTTTTGGGACTGGAGCTCCTAGTGGAACCAGAGGAGAGAGAAGCATTTTCCATAGACAACTTTTTCATCTCTAACTCTTGATTAAGTTCTATTTCCCTGAGTCTTAACTTAGCTTGCTTCTGCTCAGCCTGGGCATTCATCCGTCTGAACTTGAGCTCTTGGTTTCGTTCAGATTGAGCCAAGAACCGTTTGTATTCTAATTCGAGCTTCATTTTTTCAAGTTCAAAATAAGCAGGGTTACTCGTGGGACCTGGTATGGGCCCCAAAGGCACAGCTGGTAAGGCGGGTAGAGGAGCAGGGGAGACATTTTCGTTAGCCTCGCCGTCCTCGTCAGTCTCTTCATCGCTATCATTAGAATTATGATTTAGATCAACACCATTACTGTTATCTACAGTTGCTGGAGAGTTTGGTTCCTCTGAACCAGTACCCAGACTTTGGTTCGCCAGCAATCTCTCGATTAGTTCTAACTTCTTGCCTCTTACAGAAAGATTCTCTTGCCTACAGAGAGCTCGCAAACTCTCAGTATTTTCACCAGACAAGGACTCTTGACTGTAAGTTTCCATCGTAGACATGTTTTTTGAAAGTTGCTTTTTCTGCAAAGTTTTGTGGTTAGTTATCCTACAGTGTCCAAAAGCACTCTGAACTGTATACTCGATACAAATACCACCGCTGTACACCAGTGTTAGGCGGAAACCTGTGCAGTTCCCTCTGGGACCACTGCAAAAGATTTAGAACTACAGGTGTTTGGCGGTGATCCCACTTGGTAGCAGTCTGTACCACACAGATTCACTTGGTAGCTGTGGCTGAGCAGTCAGACTTCCCTCAAGAAGAGTTGAGCAGTATGTGGAGTATACAAAATAGGGCAATTCTTCCCCGCAAGACAAGCAAACACGCAACGAGGCTTAGTGTAAAGATATTAAGGTATTTATTTATAACGGAACATCTATGAAAAACACTATGGCACTTTCACAGCAAACAAATCAAACACAATTACTCTACGAAACGATCAATCGCCCTAGCAATATTTCGACAAGTCTAGGTTCTACCGGCACCACTTATTTTCAGACAGAGGTGTATACCTCAACCTAGATGACACTCTAGTATTGGTTAGGACGGGAGAGAAAAAGATAGGCAGGTTATGACATCAACACAGTTCAATACTTCACTGGCAAAATGTACGGTGAGAAGGCAAGAACCACAATAGATCATGAAGTTCAGAGGCCAGGCCCACTCGGAGAGAGGCAAGGCGCGATGTCCCAAAAAGTCTCTAGTGGAGATGCATTCAAGTCTTTGTAGCAAATTGTTATCGGCAGATTGAACCAGTTCAGAACAACGAATGAGCAAAGCTTGGAGGCGACCCAACGGAACGGAGAGGATTAAGACACCTCACTCGAACCGATCGAAAGGGAAGCCAGGCGGACACGGTACCTTGTTGTGGAGGGCAGCTCCGGCGGGGGCAGTTGTTCCTGGTGGTGGATGCACGTCGGGTCTTTGCCAAGAGTAGAGAGGTTCTCGTCGTCGAAGAAAAGTGAAGTCCGGTGCACCACCAGGGAAGAGACCAGCCGCGGAGTGCTCCGTCAGAAGGCAACACCTTTTGGTCGCGGTACAGGGGTAGTGGCTATCCGATTGCCGGGGTGCGTTGCACGGGCAATTCGACCACTGCGTCCTGAGGCGAATAAAAAGCAAAGGGGACTGGTTGTTCCCACCCGTCAGGGGAAGAGACTCTCCGGCAGGGAGATCTCCTCTGTCGTCGGGAAGTGGTGAGTCGGTTCCGTAGGGCTCCACCGGAGGTGTCGTCGTGCAGGTCGGCTCACCCCTGTCGGATTCTTAGGTCCTGTGGCGACTTCTGAAGATCCAGTCCCAAAAGCCCTGCTTTTATGCAGAAATCCCCCATTCATTCAGCCTAGCTGTCAATCAACACATGCTAAGTGGTGAGCGGGAAGGCTCACTACTTGGGCCAATCACTCCAGAGTGCAACCGGAGTTGGCAAGGCAACTCGGTCCAGGGTGCCTAAACCCCCCTCCTACACCCCTGTGGTAACCCAGACAGAATGGCACCACTTTGGAGGGTCTCTGTACAGAGCCCGCCAAAAGTGGAACAAAGGGCTCAACCTTTGGTTTAGGAGTCACAGAGACGAACACAGATGCCATTTTAAAAACCGAGTTCTGGCAGAAAATACCATCCGATAAAGTTATTTACGATAAGTAGACCGGTGGTACGTTAGAGATTAACGAGAAAAAGTATCAATCTCCAACAATGGGACGAATCCCATAGGGTTAGGTTCGGGGTCGAACATAACAAGTAGTTTCCACTGCCACCAGCCAAAACTCGACGAGGGGGGACGGGACAGTGCCCCCTCGAGGAACAGATCCAGGAGTAATCGAATTACCCCTACTAGTACGTCCACAATAAGATGGTTTGTACTAGTTCTGTTAGTACATTTAGGTCTAGTAAAGCCAATGGTGACTTTACATGCCCGGGGAGACAGTAGTCAGTCCCCGGGTATGGAGTCTATGGTGGAGGTCCGCTAGGACGGCCCAGTGCTACGGCACATAGGGTGCGGTGTAACACACATAGAAAAACTTATGAGACCCTATGGAGTAAAAGACCCCATAGCCCATGGAACACATTGACATTCAAAGGAATTACACACATACATGTCCAAGAGTGGGAGAAAAAGAGTCTCACTCTTGGCAGGATGGAAAAAACAAACTCCCGAAATCCAGCAAAGCTGCGGGGGGACTCACTAGGTTAGGAAATTCAGCCTAAACAGAGAATTCTCCCTAACACTCGCCCCCCCCAGACTAAGGGACAGGAGGATTTAATCCACTCCTGGATGAATCTCATACCTCTAGTCGATGACATACATCCTAGAGAGACCATCAGCATTTTGGTGGTGACATCCTGACATGTGCTCAATGGTGAAATCAAACCTTTGCAGGCAGATCGACCATCTCAATAGTTTTGGGTTTTCCCCTTTCTTTTGCATTAACCATCTCAAGGGTTGGTGGTCAGTCTGAATGACAAAAGTAGAACCATACAAGTACGGCCTAAACTTCTTCAGAGCCCACACGATAGTAAAGCACTCTCTTTCGATTGTTGCCCACCTTGTTTCAGGATCCTTCAGCTTGCGGCTGATGAAGCAAACCGGGTGCTCCCTACCTTTCCCATCCAGTTGACTGAGTACGGCACCTATTCCTACATTTGAAGCATCTGTCTGCACAATGAATTGTGGGCGGTAATCAGGAGCTCTGAGTACTGGGGCTTGGCAAAGAGCCTTTTTCAGGTTTTCAAAAGCCTGATTGCACTCCTCGTTCCACCTAACCTTTTTAGGAAATTTGGGCGAGGAGATGACATTCAGTGGAGAAGCTATGGTCCCATAGTTCTCTATGAAATTCCTTTAATACCCAGTGAGGCCTAGGAAGGCTCTCACCTGGGTTTGAGTAGTCGGTGTTGTCCAATTTTGCACAGCTTCAATTTTACTGAGCAAAGGCCTTATTTCTCCACCGCCTACCTCATGCCCAAGATAGACTACCTTACTCTGTCCAATTTGGCATTTGCTCGCCTTTATGGTCAGATTGGCTCGTCCAAGAGCCTGCAAAACATCTCTCAGGTGGGTTACATGTTCTTCCCCGGAATTGCTGAACACTGCGATGTCATCCAAGTATGCCATGCAGAAGTCCTCCATCCCATTCAGAACCTGGTTTACCATCCGTTGAAACGTAGCAGGTGCATACTTTAATCCGAAAGGCATTACCTTAAACTGGTATAAGCCAACGGGGATAGAAAATGCAGTTTTCTCCTTGGCATGGTCTATCAGGGCTATTTGCCAATAGCCTGACGTCAAGTCAAATGTGCTGAGCAACTTGGCGGCACCAAGTTTATCCACCAACTCATCTGTTCTTGGCAAAGGGTGGGCATCAGTCTTGGTGACTGCATTAAGAGCTCTATAATCCACGCAGAATCTAAGTTCTTTAGATCCGGCCTTTGGTACTAACACAACTGGGCTAGACCATGGACTAGTAGAGGGCTCTATTACCCCGAGATCAAGCATCTTGCTGACCTCACCTTTGATGTGGGTTCGTACGTTTTCTGACATGCGGTATCTTCTGCTTTTGACTGGCAGACAATCACCAGTGAGTATGTCGTGCTGGCCCCAAGGGGTCAAGCCTGGTGAAAGCGAGAACAGAGAGGCAAACTGATTCAACATAGATTTGCACTCTTCTTGTTGCTCGGGTGTCAGATTGGAGGAGAGATTTACTCCTTCAATTTTTTCATCTAAAGGTAAGCCTCTGAGGAGATCCGGAGGAGCTTCACTCTCTTCTTCTTCCTCGGATGACGCTAGAAGCAACGCTCCTACATCAGGTCGCGAGACATACGCTTTGAGTCGGTTGGTGTGAAAGACTGTCGGAGCCTCCTTGGGATTGCCCAAGTCCACCAGATAGTTAACCTCTCAGAGCTTACCCACGACTCGGAAGGGTCCCATCCACTTATCTTGCAAGGCCCTCTGCCTTGTTGGGATTATAACGAGAACGAGCTGGTCTTGAGCGAACTCAACCATGTTAGCTTTTTGATCGTGCCAGTGCTTGACCAATGCTTGTCCAGCTTTCAAGTTATCGCTTGCTTCCGTCATCATGTGTGACATTCTCCTTCGGAGACCAATCACGTAGTCAGTCACTCTGACTGGCTTGGGGGAAGGAGCACTCTCCAACCCCTCCTTAATCAGGGCCAATGGACCTCTGACGGGATGACCATAGAGTAGTTCGACGGGCGAGTAGTAACCTACGCCCTCCTGAGGGACTTCTCTATAAGCAAGGAGAAGGCATGGCAGTAGAAGGTCCCACATACGCTTAAGGGGTTCCTCTAAAGCAACTATCATGCTCTTCATGGTTCGGTTGAACCGTTCTACCAACCCATTGGTTTGTGGGTGGTAAGCTGTTGAGAACTTGTAAGTAACTCCACAGGTTTTCCACATGGCTTTCATGTAGTTGGACATAAAGTTTGACCCCCTGTCAGAGATTACTTCCTTAGGAAACCCGACCCAAGTAAAAATAACAAGGAGGGCCTTAGCCACAGCCGGAGCTGTAACAGTCCTCATAGGAATTGCCTCAGGATACCTAGTAGCATGGTCTACTACAACAAGTATAAACCTGTTGCCTGAGGAGGTTGGAGGATCAAGGGGACCAACAATGTCAATCCCTACTCTCTCAAATGGGACTCCCACAACTGGGAGAGGCACTAAAGGTGCCACATTCTTGGAGCCAACCTTACCAGAGATCTGGCAGGTGTGGCAGCTCCTGCAGTGTTTTTTTACTTTGGCCCCCATCTTTGGCCAATAGAAGTAGAGAGAGAGCCTTTCCTTAGTCTTCTTGAAACTCAAGTGACCAGCCAAAGGAATCTCGTGGGCTAACTGCAAGAACTGTGGTCTGTTCTCTTGGGGTACTACAAGTCGTTTGTAGTCTCCAGGTGCAGACTCAGTCGGTTCACTGTAGAAGAGGCCATCTTCCCAGTGCAACCTGTATTCCCCAGGCTTTTGCCCTTCAGCCTGAGCTTCTGCCTGGTGGCGAAGACCTTCCAGAGTTGGACATTCTCTCTGTCCCTTACTGAAGTCTGCCCTGCTGGGTCCACCTTCAGCCAGTAACGACTGCAGCTCAGGATGGTCAACAGGATCCAGATATCCAATGAGTTCCTGGCCCTCCATTAGCTCTTCCTCAGAGTCTAATTCTACCACACAGGGTTGTACCTCCCTCTCAGCCTCGGCTGGAGGTGGAGTTACAGGTGTAACTTTGGACAACTGCGGGGAAGTCCGTGTTAGCTGCACTGGAATGCTGGCTGCTGGTTTCGGGATAGAAGCCTTAGGTTTATCTTTCGCTTCTGATTTCTTGGAGACAGCGGCCGACAATTCCAGTGGAGCAGGAGTGATTTCTTTCTTCATGATCTCCTGGAGAGTACCGCGCATGGTCCTCTCTCTTGCAGGTCTGGTTAGCTCCTGTAACCGTTTACTAGGAGGTCTGGGAGTATGCGATACAACTCTGAGAGTTTTCAAATCGTTACCCAACAGTACGCGTCCTGGTACCTCACTCTGTATGCTGACTGGTATCTTACAGTCATGTCGTTACACTGGATGAGAACTGGTAATTGGGGAAGCATCTGCACAGGCCCTCCAGCTAACTTGGTGAGGCGTTTGGGTGCCTTAGCAACATCCTCAGCCTGAAAAAACGACTTATCCACCACAGTTATGCTGGCCCCAGTGTCCCTAATGGCAGGAGTCCCCTGACCATTCACCTGGACACTGTCTTTATAATACTCTTTAGTATTATCGGGGATAGAATTATAGACATCTAAATTCTGTTGTTCCCACAACCCCAGAGATACTAAAGAAACGCTGGCTGAGACTCCAATGGGTTCGTCAGCTAGCAGTAGAAAGTTTCCACTTGCCATTTGGACTTCCTCCTCTGGAGCGAAGGCTAAGGAGACAAGCTGGACCCCTGAAGGTTTACCCTTACATCTGGGATCTCCTTTCACGTGGTCAGTCGAGCCACAAACAAAGCATTTACCAAATGCTTTCTGGAATGGTGGCTTGTTCTGACCTCCTTCCGGTTTGGCACCAGAAGGCACACTATTCTGCTGTGGTTTTCCTTGTGGCTTACCCTTCTGGTTTTGTTTGGGGCGCTCTTTGGAATGTGAGTTATTAGAATTCTCTTTTGAGTCTTTTTTAGGCTGTTTTCCCTCATCCTTTTTCTGAGTTGCCCCAGAATCCTTATAAGTAGCCCGGTTGGCAACCCATAAATCAGCAGCCTTAGCTAGCTCCCGGGAATCCAATTCCTTCGAATCAGCCAAGTGCTTTCAGAGCTCAGGAGAACAGGCATCATAAATAGACTCCAACATAAAAAGATTCCTCATACCCTCATAAGTGTTCACTTTGTAACCCTTAATCCATCCCTCTAAGTTCTTCAACCCTTCACTCAGCCAGGTAGCCCAAGGGGTACCATCATGCTTTTTGAGGGTTCGAAACCTCTTAAGATACTGGGAAGGGTTATTCCCGAATCTAGCTATTAAAGCTAGTTTCACACTTTCGTAATCCGTCTTATCCGCCTCCCCCAACTCCATTACCACATCAGTCGCAACAGGAGGGAGCCTAGAGAACAACCAGGGAAGTAAAGCATTCCCGGTGATGTCCTGGAGCCCATGATTGTATTCAAACAGTTTCAGCCAATCCAACACATCCAATCTCGGTTCATACATACCCACTAATTCCTTCGGCATCCGGGGTCTTTTGGGACTGGAGCTCCTAGTGGAACCAGAGGAGAGAGAAGCATTTTCCATAGACAACTTTTTCATCTCTAACTCTTGATTAAGTTCTATTTCCCTGAGTCTTAACTTAGCTTGCTTCTGCTCAGCCTGGGCATTCATCCGTCTGAACTTGAGCTCTTGGTTTCGTTCAGATTGAGCCAAGAACCGTTTGTATTCTAATTCGAGCTTCATTTTTTCAAGTTCAAAATAAGCAGGGTTACTCGTGGGACCTGGTATGGGCCCCAAAGGCACAGCTGGTAAGGCGGGTAGAGGAGCAGGGGAGACATTTTCGTTAGCCTCGCCGTCCTCGTCAGTCTCTTCATCGCTATCATTAGAATTATGATTTAGATCAACACCATTACTGTTATCTACAGTTGCTGGAGAGTTTGGTTCCTCTGAACCAGTACCCAGACTTTGGTTCGCCAGCAATCTCTCGATTAGTTCTAACTTCTTGCCTCTTACAGAAAGATTCTCTTGCCTACAGAGAGCTCGCAAACTCTCAGTATTTTCACCAGACAAGGACTCTTGACTGTAAGTTTCCATCGTAGACATGTTTTTTGAAAGTTGCTTTTTCTGCAAAGTTTTGTGGTTAGTTATCCTACAGTGTCCAAAAGCACTCTGAACTGTATACTCGATACAAATACCACCGCTGTACACCAGTGTTAGGCGGAAACCTGTGCAGTTCCCTCTGGGACCACTGCAAAAGATTTAGAACTACAGGTGTTTGGCGGTGATCCCACTTGGTAGCAGTCTGTACCACACAGATTCACTTGGTAGCTGTGGCTGAGCAGTCAGACTTCCCTCAAGAAGAGTTGAGCAGTATGTGGAGTATACAAAATAGGGCAATTCTTCCCCGCAAGACAAGCAAACACGCAACGAGGCTTAGTGTAAAGATATTAAGGTATTTATTTATAACGGAACATCTATGAAAAACACTATGGCACTTTCACAGCAAACAAATCAAACACAATTACTCTACGAAACGATCAATCGCCCTAGCAATATTTCGACAAGTCTAGGTTCTACCGGCACCACTTATTTTCAGACAGAGGTGTATACCTCAACCTAGATGACACTCTAGTATTGGTTAGGACGGGAGAGAAAAAGATAGGCAGGTTATGACATCAACACAGTTCAATACTTCACTGGCAAAATGTACGGTGAGAAGGCAAGAACCACAATAGATCATGAAGTTCAGAGGCCAGGCCCACTCGGAGAGAGGCAAGGCGCGATGTCCCAAAAAGTCTCTAGTGGAGATGCATTCAAGTCTTTGTAGCAAATTGTTATCGGCAGATTGAACCAGTTCAGAACAACGAATGAGCAAAGCTTGGAGGCGACCCAACGGAACGGAGAGGATTAAGACACCTCACTCGAACCGATCGAAAGGGAAGCCAGGCGGACACGGTACATTGTTGTGGAGGGCAGCTCCGGCGGGGGCAGTTGTTCCTGGTGGTGGATGCACGTCGGGTCTTTGCCAAGAGTAGAGAGGTTTTCGTCGTCGAAGAAAAGTGAAGTCCGGTGCACCACCAGGGAAGAGACCAGCCGCGGAGTGCTCCGTCAGAAGGCAACACCTTTTGGTCGCGGTACAGGGGTAGTGGCTATCCGATTGCCGGGGTGCGTTGCACGGGCAATTCGACCACAGCGTCCTGAGGCGAATAAAAAGCAAAGGGGACTGGTTGTTCCCACCCGTCAGGGGAAGAGACTCTCCGGCAGGGAGATCTCCTCTGTCGTCGGGAAGTGGTGAGTCGGTTCCGTAGGGCTCCACCGGAGGTGTCGTCGTGCAGGTCGGCTCAGCGTTACCCTCGTCGGATTCTTAGGTCCTGTGGCGACTTCTGAAGATCCAGTCCCAAAAGCCCTGCTTTTATGCAGAAAACCCCCATTCATTCAGCCTAGCTGTCAATCAACACATGCTAAGTGGTGAGCTGGAAGGCTCACCACTTGGGCCAATCACACCAGAGTGCGACCGGAGTTGGCAAGGCAACCCGGTCCAGGGTGCCTAAACCCCCCTCCCACACCCCTGTGGTAACCCAGACAGAATGGCACCACTTTGGAGGGTCTCTGTACAGAGCCCGCCAAAAGTGGAACAAAGGGCTCAACCTTTGGTTTAGGAGTCACAGAGATGAACACAGACGCCATTTTAAAAACCGAGTTCTGGCAGAAAATACCATCCGATAAACTTATTTACGATAAGTAGACCGGTGGTACGTTAGAGATTAACGAGAAAAAGTATCAATCTCCAACAATGGGACGAATCCAATAGGGTTAGGTTCGGGGTCGAACATAACAAGTAGTTTCCACTGCCACCAGCCAAAACTCGACGAGGGGGGACGGGACAGTGCCCCCTCGAGGAACAGATCCAGGAGTAATCGAATTACCCCTACTAGTACGTCCACAATAAGATGGTTTGTACTAGTTCTGTTAGTAAATTTAGGTCTAGTAAAGCCAATGGTGACTTTACATGCCCGGGGAGACAGTAGTCAGTCCCCGGGTATGGAGTCTATGGTGGAGGTCTGCTAGGATGCCGCAGTGCTACGGCACATAGGGTGCGGTGTAACACACATAGAAAACCATATGAGACCCTATGGAGTAAAAGACCCCATAGCCCATAGAACACATTGGCATTCAAAGGAATTACACACATACATGTCCAAGAGTGGGAGAAAAAGAGTCTCACTCTTGGCAGGATGGAAAAAACAAACTCCAGAAATCCAGCAAAGCTGCGGGGGGACTGACTAGGTTAGGAAATTCAGCCTAAACAGAGAATTCTCCCTAACAGCGCCGTTGCAATATTTTTTACATCAATATCTGTAAAGTGTGGTCTTGCTCTTCTGGTTAGGCCCACGCTCTAAAATTGTATTAATTAAAAATAAAATGAGCAACAGTTGCTGAATAGGCTAAAGGCACAAAGCACTCTAGATGTCATTGTAGTGAGAGATGTGTAGGGATGTAATGTACACATTGTACAGAAGTAGCAGACCAACCTGCAATAGCATTGTCCTCCTAAACTCTCCGGCCCAGCCACCTCCTCCCAATGCCACTTAGGGTGGGGTGTCACAAAAGGGGGGATCAAGGGTTATTTTAAATGCGATGCGTTAGGAACTGTTGCTGTTCTTGAAAGCTGGTTTGGGGTTCGGCAAGAGACAGATATGCGTCCTTGTGATATTCCTTTGTGCCTTCCCAGCCAGAAGGCCGAGGAGCAACATAATATTTTAGACGACTGGTGTGAATTCATTAAAGGGATTGTTTTCCACTGCCATTAGAAGCGATGCACCTCTTCACCCTTTATCTGCATGATTGCCTTGCAGGCCTGTGGGAACATCCCTACAAGTGACCTGCAAATAGTGATTAGGAGAGACTGCTCACTGGTGGCACCTGATTCTTACAATGAGCTTTCAATGGAACTCGGAAAGCCCATCGATCGCCGATGTCCCGACCCCCTCACCTGAAGTTAACCTCTACTAGTAAAAGCATTTTCTCTATTCCTAGAGATGGTCACAGAAGTTCATAGAGTACAGGAAAATATAGCTCAGTTTCCCCGGGAGCTGGAGCATCCCCTGCACAGCAACGAAGAACCCGGCCCCGATGCACACTAAAAAGAAGGAACATACAACTTCTAGCGCAGGTTGCAAGGGAGAGTTTGAAAAAAAACACATGACCAAATGTATTAAACATTATGAGAGAAACAATATATATGGAAAAGAACATTGAAATTCATTTTCTACAGAAACGGAGGCATCTTCCCCAGTAATCTAGGTCAGTATTGTATGCAGGAACCACATTTAAGGGAGATATTTTCGAAACAGTAATAAAGTTGAATTTGTAAGAGGAGATTAATTGTTTTGCCAGGGGAGCAGACAGGGATCAATAGAAACAAATATAAATGCAGTGTTTCAATGGGTCTTTCGAGGGAAAACTGCATAAGCTTTTATTTAGAGCTTAGCAGAATTCAGTAAATGACACAGAGACAGTATTACCAAATCCAGTACCATTGACCTGGATGGGCAGGTGAGCAAGCAGACGGATGTGCAAAAAGCACTGGAAAACGCCGGTAAATATTGTATGCATGTTAAATCTGTGCAGTGGTGTAACTCCACATTGGAAAGTCCATCCATTATGACCTACAACCTGCGTCTAAAATGCACAGAATTGCCAATGTAGCCCTATTTACCCAAGAGATGACAAAAGAAGTACACATGTAGATGAAATAAGAGGAAACACCTTCCAAGGGCACACTCAAAGTAGCAAGTTACCCCATAGACTACTTCTATCGCTGCATAAGCCCTACTTACTGATTTTTAGAATAAGCACATCTGTCATTTCCACACCTCCAGCCCCATTAGGTGGTAAAAGAGCAAAGGCAGATGATCGCACTTGGGCACTCAGGAATTAGTGAATCCTGACCATTTAACACCTTGATTTATATACAATTATGGTAACCTTCAACCACATATCTATTATGAGTGCAACTGAAATCTGAATGTCAATAACCATGTTCGGATGCTTGTCTTTGTGCTTCATAATTTACCCATGCACACATTTCAGCACGCTGTGAGGATAGCGCTCATGAATCCACATTCACACAGGGTTTTGATCCAGGTGATACATGCATATTCTTTGGTGCACCATATGTTACATAAACTGATCAGGAAGCCATCAGCGGTACAAAGGCAGACTTTTATCCCATTGCTAGGTTCCCCCGACCTTTGTCTCCTAGCATCTTCTACCAGATTCTATTGGCCAGATGGTACAGGGAACACAATGATTTTTTAATGAATGGCTTTTTTCAAAATGGCCACCCAGATGCATCCTGTTTCAGCAGTGATGTTATTTCCATACAGCGGTAATTCTGATCTTTTTCAAGGAATTACTGTACATTAATTACTCCACTTCTTGGGTTTAAATGTTGATTCCACAGTAAATTGGAAGTATTGCTGATTGGTAATGGATTGCCCTGGACTGTACTTACTTACATTTCATTGGTGGCAATTACATTACAAAATGCAGCACTCAATGATTGTATATATGACTTGTCATTGAAACTGACCATAACATATTGTTGTGCAGAATTTCCCAGTTGAGCCATGAGGGCATGCACGAAACTGTAGGATGACTGCCTGCCTAACTCCATGAAGACATACCATAGTCAAAAAGTGTAGCTAATGCAATTGCATATAACAAATAGTCACCAATAGTCAACCTTGACACCCACCCACATCCCCAATTAGCATGGTAAGCCAGAATGGATGGACTCACAGTAACACATTCAAAACAATACCTTCTCTTAATATCGGCATGCGAATTGGCTGCTTTGCAACCATATGGTCTGTGCAAGTAACAACAATTGCTCCATGGCATATGTAGTGACACGTATGCATAACCACCATACAGTTCAATGTTATTTGGGTGTAATCTAGGTTGTTAGTGAATGCAGAAACCAGTAGTCCCTCGTTCACTTTTAAAACATGTGAACTACTAGTACCAGACAGGAAACATTGAATATCACTGGATGGGCTACATTTGCCTAGGCAGAGACAATTTAATAACTCTGCTTACACTAAGTACTTCTGTTAAATAAACATTATTGTTTGTCAGCATGCAGATGTTGTTTTTCAAAAGTCTAAAAAGAATGTACCTCTTACATTGAATTCGGTGTTCCCCTTGCTGGCTGTACTACTCAACCCGTTCTTACACCCAGAAAACAAAGAGGAAGAGAGGTACAGTAACCAGTCTTGGCTTGGGACAATTATGTGCCTGTGGGGTTCAAAGGCAAGCCCCAGACAAAAAGGAAACTGCATTTGGCCACATTGGGCCTAAAAGTGCAGAGCATTGAACACAGTGTGGACTGGCAGACCAACAGGCCAGTTGGAGATTTCAACACTGTCAAATATACCCACAGTGAGTCCAAAACATGTAATTAAAATTAGGTGTGCCATATGTGTGAATGACAAATAACTAAAATCAGAGGTCTACCTTTCACTACATTATGAAAAAATGAAAACTTTTCACCAAAAGAAAGCTGCAATGGAAAAATAGAAACACATATAATTACATCTGGGATTGAAAGGAACTGTTTACCAGTGACACACAGGTGCCTGTGTCAATTTAAACTCAAGTATATATTAAAATTGAACATGTATGGGCTAATGTGAGATATTAAAGCAGCTACAACAACACCAAAGAGAGTGACCCAGACTGTAAGGGGATAATCTGGGCATTGTAACATATCTAAACATAAAAAGATCCCCTCATTACATGACACATGGCACAAAGTCTGAGTACCCAAGAAAGAAATGTGTATCTCATTGATCACACCAAAATTGAAATAATATATGTATATCTTTATTGTTTCATAAATTAATGATTGCTTTTTAAGAAAGTTAGGTTGACTTGTAGGGAAGTATTTTCCATTTTATGTTTACTCACTTCAATTGAGGTACTCAAGATTTTCTTTGGAGTGCATATGTGTATGTAGGAAGTGCTTTGTTGAGCCACAGTGCTTGTGGTTTTCATGCTCATATGTTTTCCTACACAGGAGTACATCAAAATAAAAACATTTAAAATAAAAATGTTCACTTATGAAAAAAAAAGATATATATTGTTTCAATATTGGTGTGATCAATGAGATACAATGGCCCTCATTACGAGTTCGGCCGGTAGCATGCCGCTATTGGCGGCCGCCGAAATCGCATCCATGTCCGGGTCCTCGGAATGAGGATTTAACGGGCCATTCGAGTTCAGATGGCCCGGTAATTCCTCCCTCAAGGACCCGGACACAGTCCTTCCCCATTCCCATTTCAGCCCCCATACGGCTGAATGGGAATGTAGAGGGAGCAAACAACGGGCCATAACAAGATGGCCCGTTGTTTGCTCCCTCTTCCCCTCGCGGGACCCGGTAAGCATGCCTGGTTTTCCCAGGCGTGCTTACCGTGTCCCGCGAGGGGACCTCGTAATGTGGCGAAACGGGTTGAACGGCGCCGTCACCTTTTACGGCGCCATTTAACCCGTTCCGCCAGGGTCGTAATGAGGCCCAATATCTTTTCTGGTGTTCTCAGTCATTGTGCCATGTAATGATGTGATCTTTTTGTGTACAGATATTAAAGCAGGCCAATTTTTAATGGAAGTCTAATATTACAAAAACACCAATTCTCTGTGCATGAAGATATGCTGGGTTAGCCCAAAATGTCATTGTCTCATGTGATTCACAGACCCAATACTGCACACCTCCAACCTATGTTCTCTCTAGCTAAAAGATTGTTTTAAAGACACATCAGTGACCAGGAAGGAATTTATGGTGGGTTGGGGCCAGCAACTGGATAAACGAAGGCAGCCCTTAATGGGTTGACCTTTCTAAATAATTGGATCTAAAACTCAAATTGTGGACCCTCTCCCTGAGCTAATGACATTTGATGGACACCAGAAGGTGTTTCATGAGTCAGGGGTGGAGTTGTCTTCATCTGCATCATGAGATAAGCAGACCCAGGGTCCAGCCATTTACTTTGCAAGAATGTTAATGGATTTACACCAGGCCAAAACCAACAAAGGAAGCAGATGGCCAGATCATATATTCAGTTTGAAGAAAAGAAATGTAAAGTGAAATATGTATAACATTATTTTGCCATGGGGTCACATAGAGGTTACTTTGTTTATTTTTGCAGGAACCTTAAGACACACATAAATTATTTAAAATTCTTTAATACGCTTGTTGAAGGCACCATCCAATGATTCAACTCTCAAAATGTGACCTTGGGAACAGGGGTTGCAACCTAAAATGTGTTTCTAGTTTCCCCGAAATTGTTTGCAGAGCAGAGGTTTGGGGAGAAGATAGCTTCATAAATTAGATGGCTGTATGGAAAATCTCATGTTGACAACTGTTATTTTTTTTTAAAATAAATCATGAAAATCGGTCAGTCAAATCTCCAACCTTTTGCCAACACAGGGCTTATTTCATTAAGTCCGGCATGATGAGAAGAATTCAAAATGATATGTACTGTTAGTTTTTTTTTTTTTACAAATTAAAGAAAGTTGTGACATTGTATTTTTTTCATTTCATACTTGAAACTATGAAAATACTATCCCAGATGGGTGGAATCTTAAATTCACAGGGATGATGCCAAGTAACTAAAAGATCAGAGAAAAGGGGGGACAAGAGATGTCCAATCCAGATCAAGAGCCAATAAGCTAGCACATCCTCATTTTATTAATTTGGGGTGTAAAGCATGCTTTGAATGTCCAGTCTCGGACTAAGCTGCTAGGTTACCTGATGGCTAAATAGGCCAAGTCGCTTTTCTAAATAGGACAACACTGTCGTATTGCTTTTTCTCAAATGGATAGTAGGGAGATTTGCGCTGCTACACTCCTGTAGATTGGTAAAACATAATAAGAGGACAGTCCAGTATGGGTGTCTAGCCTAGCTGGCTGATATCACTCCGAGTCAGACCAGCACTGAAATATTATCTACTATGATTACCTTGTGCGGAAATGCCATGCAGGCGAAGAAACTGGCTGGTGTGTGTATCTGTCCAGTGCCTGCACTGCCTGCTTGAAAAAGGCGTCTGTGCATTTTCCTAAGGAAAGTGAAAAAACAGACAGACAGGGATAGAGTGAGCCCAGTACTTACTCTAAAGAAGTCGAAAAATGACTTGCTTGACCTTGGCATGGTCAAAGTAAGCCTGCAGCATTATATTCATCTTACCTCTCGCTTTTTTGTCAGCGCGGTCTCTGCCACTGTGCTAGTTCCATCAGGAGTATGGCGTGCTGAATGCATGGTGGAGGAAACATAAAGCATAAAAAGGCTAGAATGCCTCTGAGTGCTCCGGGATGCCTTTTTGGTTGTGAATGAACTCAAGACCATGTGCTGATGCAGAGTGCATGAATATAGTATCTGCAGCTCACAGCTGCTTAGCCTGGCCAGGGTAGCTGCTGACTAGCTTCTAATGCATATGCTGACACCATGATGTATGCAAAGAGAGGCACGCGCTTTATAGCGGGAGTGATCAATAAATTATAAATTAGATTTTGAGTGTGTACACTGCAGCTAGGCTTGTATGAAGTCCTATACTGTGTTAGACAATATTTAATTCAAACAAAACGCCACATATTTGCATGGGTCAAAATAAACTCTAGATGTCAACTGGATCACGTGTGTGAATGAGGGGTGCCTAAAGACCCTGTTGAGGATATGTTAGACTGGGCTCCAAAAGGATAAAGTCGAGATGCTACCTAGTTGGAAAATAGATGCCTCAGGTGGCAGGGAGTCTTCTTGATTGACTCGTAAGTTCTGATATCTCTAATTTGGCCCGCGAGTGGTGAGGGTGTTGTGCCACCATAGACAACCAGGCCTGTTGGAGGTGCCTAGTGGGATGTCCTCAGATCTTATCAAGAGTGTAACCTCGGTGGACTCCTATAGCGGAATCTCATAGATGTGAATGGGGCAACTCATAGGGTAGAAAGGCCAGCATACGGCTGATCCTATGTGAGTTCCAGGTCAAGGAAAGAGGAATAGCAACCAAAGGGTTGCTCCTATATCCTATAGTTACTGGCGCATATGACCTTAGCCCAATGCAGAATAATTAGCCATGGATCACCGCCAGTTCATTCCATTGTATTTGTTTGTTGACACCTATTTTGTTTGTTTTAAGTCTAAAGATCCAACTTTGTTCTCTCTTGAGTATCATATCATGTAGGTTTCCTCCACATATAGGTACAAGTATTTTATCTATCACTGTCCAGATGAACTCATCTGCGCCATGGCCCGCTTGTAACAAATGATTCACAAGGGAGGCAGTGATTTTTTCTGGTCCTTATACAGGATTTGTGTTCTATTACCCTGATTTTGGCCTTCCTGAGTGTCATGCCTACATACCGTAATTTACAGGGGCAGTTAATGAGGTAAATAACTGCTGAAGTGTTACCATTGGTGAATGATTTCTGAATCTAGGGAGTTTTTAATCCTTCATCAATCTGTGTGCTCCGGCATGTTTGTGCACATACAGTGCAGTTACCACAGGGAGAATGCCGTTGGTGGATCAGTATTCCAAAGGGTGGTCTGTATGGAATTCAAATTTTGTAATTCTGGTAGGGTTTTTACCAGTTTATCGCAGACATTCAATCTGTGCTTCAATGAAGGCTCCTGCATGGGCTGTTCTCCCGTGTTAAGGATCGGCCAAAGAGTTTTGATTTTATGTTTGATTTGATGAGCAGGGGTGAATAACTGAAAACTGCCATAACGGTCTCTCGTGGGGGCACCTTGGGATATTGTTGCAAGGTGATGGCTCTAGGAATGTTGCGTGCCCATCTATATCTAGTATTGACAATCTGTTTTGGGTATCCTCTGTTGGTCAGTTGTGTTTTGAGTTCCTTAGCTTGTATGACATAATCCTCTGTTTTGGTACAGAGTCATCTATACCTAAGAAATTGCCCAAATGGCAAGTTGTCCCCGAGGGCCCTGGAATGGTAGCTTGAGAATGAAAGAAGGGAGTTTCTATCGGTGTCTTTTTTGTACACCTTAGAAATCAATCTGCCACTCTCACTGGTAATGGACAAATCCAGAAAGTGGATGGTTTCTCTTCTAGGTTTGATGGTAAAGTGCAGTTATAAACACTCGTAATCCATCCGAGCGGGAGCAGGAGCTCCTGTCCACTGCAGGAGCAGGGGATCACAGCAGCCACCTCTAAGTGCAGGACAGCACTAAGGTATGCCACTACAAGCTAAAAGAAATTAACATATTCATTTGGTTATTCTTAGCGCATTAGGCGCGGTAACCTTCTGCATCATATTTTATCTCCATATTAATGCAAATGAAATGCACGCATTTTATTATATGTGCAACTTAGATAAAACTGTGGCCACCCATTTTGCTGAGCCATAGCCACAAGGATGCCATTGCAGCACACGAGTTGAAAACATGTCCAAGATGGCCGCCCGTACCATATGTTTCATCCCCTCTACTCTGCTTCCTCATCCGAGGAGAGGCTTCTGATGATTGGCTTCTGCAGCCCACCTCTCCACCTATCCGACGCCGGAAGGCGCAAGCCGGCCCTTCCTGGAAAGGAAGGCCAGCAAATGTGCTGACACTGTCCCGAGCTGACCAGAGCCCAGGGCCATACCCCCTGCCTGTGCACCCGAGATTGTGAGTAACCCACGATTGCCTAAACAATCTGCCTCTTCACTCTTAATATAACCAGGCACCCGGAACTTACAGTCCCATTCAACACAGAACTTCCATACTCTACTCACACTCGCCATCCCTACCAATTACTGTGACAATCTGTGACTTAATAACCTGCGCATAGTAAGACTTTAAATGCTTTTTTGCTGCTTGTGCATTATATGCCCATTTACACAGCTCTCTAAGCCTGCATTGTACAAATTGGACTCAAGTGTTCCATTATTTTATGGCTAACACCGCGTGCTATTGATTGACAGCCTCCTCCACATATCCTGAATCCAAGTGCCCCTCTGATTGCGCACTTTGCATTTTGTTGTACATATATTCCCTTTTCAGTCTTCACTGCAAATTTCGAATCTAGGTGGTCTATTGCTTGTGCATATCGAACTACTTTTCTTGCTCCCACTGCAAATTTCGAATCTAAGTGGTCTATTGCTTGTATATATTGAACTGCTGCCTTTTCAGCTTCCACTGCAAATTTCGAATCTAGGTGGTCTATTGCTTGTGCATATTGAACTACTGCCTTTTCAGCTTCCACTGCAAATTTCGAATCTAGGTGATCTATTGCTTGTGCATACTGAACTACTGCCTTTTCTGCTCTCACTGCAAATTTCGAATCTAGGTGGTCTATTGCTTGTGCATACTGAACTACTGCCTTTTCAGCTTCCACTGCAAATTTCGAATCTAGGTGGTCTATTGCTTGTGCATATTGAACTACTGCCTTTTCAGCTTCCACTGCAAATTTCGAATCTAGGTGATCTATTGCTTGTGCATACTGAACTACTGCCTTTTCTGCTCTCACTGCAAATTTCGAATCTAGGTGGTCTATTGCTTGTGCATACTGAACTACTGCCTTTTCAGCTTCCACTGTAAATTTCGAATCTAGGTGGTCTACTGCTTGTATATACTGAAGTACTGCCTCTCAGCCTCCACTGTATACGTAATACGTCAGGCTTGCTAGACCTACGCTGCCATGCCTGCCATTAGACAATAGCTCTACCCTGGTCAATCTATTTTCTTCACCTAAGATTGCTAATAGATCTATAGCTACCAGTACACTATACTGTACCTAACCCAGCTCTACTCTAGTAATAATGCCTATGATTGTCTGCCCCTTACTATGCTATCCAGCATACTAGCCTCACATCAGTTTATTTATGCCTTATGCATATACAATACATTGCTTAGCCTTAGGTCCTTGCGCACGCATAATGCTAGCCCTGTTAGATCTATTCCGCCTTGCTTGCAAAAAGACAGCAGTTTTACACTGCTATCCTGTTGTACTCCTATTGCATGAGCCACACTCTCAGTTGCCAAACTATAGACCTGTGGTCCCATTTATAATCTGTGCTCTCATAGCTACCACTCACCAACTTGCAACTAGCCCCACATACACGATCACGATATGTACCTCCCACCACTGTACACAGTCCTACTAAGGACACTCCTTTATATAATTACCTTGCAAGACTTCAATATGCTACACTCTACACCCCTACCAGTGTCCGCACACAACCTCCCCAAGCAGATTGATATGATCTCTAGACCTTGTACCCTATTACAGAGGAACCTCAAATTTAACGCGCGAGACTTCCAAGACTGTACGACACTCTACCTAAAAAAGCATCAAGTAATGCTACAACCAGCCCTTGCAAAACTAGCCATTCACAGCACCCCCTCCAACTGAACATTAGACTTTTCCGAGAGCCTACAGCCTTTACTGCCCCAACCAGCTCAGTCTGAGATTAAGGGTGCTCTTATAAATGCTCGCTCTATGGTTGCCCATGCAACAGATATTGATGATCTAATACAAAAAGAAAATATGGACTTTGTAGCGATCACTGAATCGTGGCTCCACCCTGCAGCTGGCCCAGCAATTATGCTAGCCATCCAGATGACTACACTTTGCTAAGAGTAGATCGGACCACCTCATGAGGTGGAGGACTCGCCATAATAGCTAAAACTAAACTTACACTGAGACTCTCTCCACCCCACAATACTGACTCTTGCAAATTTCTAACCACCAAGTTAGCCATTTCCAACTCGCAGTCAGTATCCATCCACCTTATATACCGACCTCCTGGCCCTCTAAGATCATTTGAAGAGGACCTATCCAATATCTTGTCCAACAACCTTAAAAAGTCCTCTCAAAGTATCATACTAGGAGATTTTAACCGTGGCTTCAGTGACCCCCTAGACCCCAATGCAACCCTAATCAACAACTCCTTAGAAGAACTAGGTTTCAGCTAAAAGATCACAGCGCCCACCCACACCAAAGGCAGAACCCTTGACTGGATTGCTGAGCACAACTGCCCAATTACGGTCACTTCCATAATGCCCCAGTCTTGGTCCGACCATCATTTGATTATGTTTTCACTAGAAGCATCAGCTCCACTGCCTATCGACAGTATAGCACCAGCAGTCCCTACCAGAAACAAAAGAAATATCATGCCAGAAAACCTCTTCGCTTTGATATTACCCACTGTCAACTTTATTTCAGACCATACTGATCCCTTCCCCATGGTAGATATGTACAACAAAGTGATGGTATCATCCCTTGATGTCAGAGCACCTCTAAAAATGAGAAAGAGTAAACCTCACAAACACGTGAACACCTGGTTCACTCCACACCTAAAAGCAATCAGACAAGAGAAATGTCGTTGCGAAAAATATGGAGACTAGATCCATCTGAGACTAACAAGAATAATCTGAGTATACAAGCTACCCTCTATAAAAAAGAATTTATCCTTGCTAAACAAACTTCCTACAACCTCCGCATCTCTCAAGCCAAGTCCAATACCAAAGAGCTTTTTGCTATTCTAAAAGAGGTAGAATCTCCCATCCAAACTCCAGACTCCTGCCTAAAGGACAGAAAATGGTGCATGGGTATACAACATGCTCTGGCTAATGAAATTACAACCTTACAAACTAATATTAATAACAAAAAAGACACTCTTCTTACCACCTTGAAACCCAGCAACACTAATACTACAGCACCGTTACCAACCTCGACTCCACCATATGCAGCCATCCTCCACTTTAACTTTCGCAAAGTATCCACCATAGAGGTCGAAAAGGTCATCCTTACTCTTAAACCCTCAAACTGCCAAGGCGACTTATGCCCAGCGCAACTCATAAAAGATGCAGCTCGTGACCTCTCCCCATTCATCACCAAACTTATAAATGCATCGTTCACATCAGGTATCATACCTAATAACCTGAAACAATCATGGGTCCTCCCACTCCTCAAGAAACAAAACTTAGATCCCTCCATCCCCACCAACTACCGTCCAATTACCACAGCGCCATTCCTACTTAAAATCCTTGATAAAATTGCATATCTACAAATCCAACATTACCTTGAATACAACAACCTCCTAGGAGTCCGACAGTTTGGCTTCAGACCCAAACATGGTACTGAGACCGCACTGGTAGACCTTAAGGCACAAATTGATGAGTTTAGGTGCGAGGGCAAGACGGCACTATTGCTGCTCCTTGATCTCTTAGCAGCATTAGATTTGGTCGACCATGAGAACCTCTGTAAGCACCTTAAAACGGCAGCCCATTTCTGCCAAGAGGCAATCGACTGGATTTAATCCTTTCTCAATAACAGAACAATGCAAGTCTTCTCCCCGTTAGCAGCTGCGGACCCATTACCTATAACTTGCGGTGTGCCACAGGGCTCCTGCGTCTTGCCCACTCTGTACAATATTTTTGCAAAGCCCCTTTTCAATGATCTTGACGGCCTGGGTATCACCTACACAAACTATGCTGATGATACCCAGATCCTCATCCCGTTGACAGGGGATTATGACAAAACGGAACTCCTCATCCTGGGCACTACAGCTAACCTTAAACTTGGCTAGAACTACTCCTCATTCGAAATTGACAATAATACCATTGCAGTGGCTAAGGAGGTCAAAACCCTTGGCTTCCATTTAGACTCCACACTAACATTCAAAAAACAAGTTACCGCTATGGCTTCCGCTACATCCTATACTTTCAAACTCATCAGAGCAGCCAAACCTTTCCTATCCTGCAACAATTGCATTACCCTTGCTAGAGCTTTGACCTTGTCTAAGCTGGACTATTGTAATGCCCTTTATGTTGGCAGTAACAAATATATCACTAGCAAGGTTCAAATTTTGCAAAATAACGCTTTAAGGACAGCACATTGTCTCCCGAAGAAAGCCCACATTTCAGATATTAGAAGATCCATCAACTGGCTCTCCACGACAGACAAGATCTTCCTTAAATCTGTCTCCTTGATCCACAAATGTCTCCACCACTCTGCCCCCCTTTACTTGACAAAGAGGTTTACTAGACAAGCCTCCTGCCACCCCTCTAGAAAGATCAACTCAAACCTCCTTCTGGTGCCGAGATTCAAACGCACTATGACTGGGGGGAGTAGCTTTCCCGTCAAAGCAGCACAACATTGAAATTCTCTACCGCCACCCCTAAGAGAAGACCTTCATTACACAAAATTCAGATCCAACCTTATCCATTGGATCAAGGAACACGACAACTAACGCACCTGCTTTTCTCACCTACTTCCCGATATGCCTGGCCACAACTTGTAAATTATGTATATTATACTTTCTGTAAATATGTCTTATTGTATCTATTCTCAATGTTGCAGATGTGTCCAGCATTGCAACTTTGTAAATATGTCTTATTGTATCTGTTCTCAATGTTACGGATTTGTCCAGCTCTGTAACCATATCTGGACTCCATCCACCTCGCAATATGTAACCCAAGCTCTACATTCCTCTTGTTGCTCTCGCACCCTGCTACCCTCGGGTTAGGTGTGCATTACAAATAATAAAACAAACAAACATATGTTCCTTGTATTAATCCAAGTGTGGAAATGGTCCAGTTCTTGTTTGGTGCCTTTAAAAATCATAAAGCCATTGTCAATATACCGACGCCAAATAGAAATCTGTTTCAAAAATGGATTAGTGACATGGTAGATGTTGTCGTTTTCAAAAGGCGTGTACATAAAGATTGCCCAAACTGGGGGCAAAGGTTGCTCCCATGGCGGTGCCTAAAATCCGTTGGTAAAAAATATTATTGCAAATGCAGAAGTTTTTTGTTAGGGCTATCTCAGCAAGTTCTGTAATGAATGTTGATGGTACTTGATGGTACTTGGTAGAGTTCGATGCCCGAGTTAAGGAAGTTTTGTCTGCTGGATTGAAGGTCAAAGTGTCTAACAGTACTAGCATGGCAGTAGAGTCTTTTATATGCAATTGCATCTTGGGGACTTCTTGTTTGATGAAAAAATCCATTGGCAGCCCCCGCCAGGTAGGCCCATAGTCTCTGGCATAAAATCCTTGCTTGAGCCCCTTTACACAATACATTGATTTTTTCATTAAAGAAGAAGTCCCCAAGATGCAATCACATATAAAAGACTCTACTGTCATGCTAGTACTGTTAGACACTTTGACCTTCAAGCCAGCAGACGAATGGATGGTCACAATGGACATAGAGTCCCTTTACACTAGAATTCCACAGGCAGCCACCATCTCTATGGTCAAAAAACTCCTTAACTCAGGCATTGAACTCTAACATCAACATTCATTACAGAACTTGCTGAGATAGCCCTCACAAAACAAAAAACTTCTTCATATGCAATAATATTTTTTACCAACAGATTTCAGGCACCCCCATGGGGCAACATTTGCCCCCAGCTTGGCCAATCTTTATGTAGATGCTTTTGAAAGGACAACATCTACCATGTCACTAATCCATTTTTTAAACAGATTTCTATTTGGCATCGGTATATTGACAATGTCTTCATGATTTTTAAAGGCACCAAACAAGAACTGGACCAATTCCACACTTGCTTTAATACAAGGAACATATACCTGCACTTTACCATCGAACCTAGCAGAAAAACCATCCACTTTCTGGATTTGTCCATTACCAGTGAGAATGGCAGATTGATCTCTAAGGTGTACAAAAAAGACACTGATAGAAACTCGCTTCTTTTATTCTCAAGCTACCATCCCAGGGCCCTCAGGGACATCTTGCCATTTGGGCAATTTCTTAGGAAGTAGATGACTCTGTACCAAAACAGAGGATTATTTCATACAAGCTAAGGAACTGAAAACACAACTGACCAACAGAGGATACCCAAAACAGATTGTCAATGCAACATATAGAAGGGCACGCAACATTCCTAGAGTCATCACCTTGCAACAACATCCCAAGCCACCACCACCAGAGACCATTACAGCAGTTTTCAGTTATTCACCCTTCCTCAATCAAATCAAACGTAAAATCAAAACTCTTTGGCCGATCCTTAACACAGGTGAACAGCCCATACAGGAGCTTTCATTTGCCCTGAAGCGCAGAATGAATGTCCGCGATAAACTGGTAAAAACCCTACCAGAATTACAAAATTTAATTCCATAAAGACCACCCTTTGGAATACTGATCCACCAACAAGGCATTCTCCCTGTGGTAACTGCACTGTATGTGCACAAACATGTCGGAGTGCACAGATTGATGTAGGGTTAAAAGCTCCCTGGATTCAAAAAACGTTCACCAATTGCAACACTTCAGCAGTTATTTACCTCATTAACTGCCCCTGTAAATTACGGTATGTAGGCATGACACTCAGGAAGGCCAAAATCAGGATAATAGAACACAAACCTGTATAAAGACCAAAATAATCACTGCCCCCCTTGTGAATCATGTTTTAGAAGCAGGCCATTGCGCAGACGAGTTCAGCTGGACAGTGATAGAGAAAATACATCTACCTATCTACCTATACATGGAGGAAACATACATGATATGATACTCAAGAGAGAACAAAGTTGGATCTTTAGACTTAAAACCAACAAAATAGGTCTCAACGAACAAAAACAATGTAATAAACTGGCGGTGATCCATGGCTAATGATTCTGCTTTGGGCTAAGGTCATATGCGCCAGTATCTATAGGATATAGGAGCAACTCATTGGTTGCTATTCCTCTTTCTGTGACCTGGAACTGGCATGGGGTCAGCCCTATGCTGGCCTTTCTACCCTATGAATTGCCCCATTCACATCTATGAGATTCCGCTATAGGAGTCCACCGAGGTTACACTCTTGTTAAGATCTGAGGACATCCTCATATGTCCCACTAAGCACCTCCAACAGGCCTGGTTGTCTATGGTGGCAGAGCACCATCACCACTCATGGGGCCAAATTAGAGATACCAGAATTTACGAGCCAATCAAGAAGACTCCCTGCCAACTGAGGCATTTATTTTCCAACTAGGTAGCATCCCGACCTTATATTTTTTGAGCCCAGTCTAACATACCCTCAACAGGGTCTTCAGGCACCTCTCATTCGCACAGGCGATCCAGTTGACATCTAGAGTTTACTATGACCCATGCGAGTATGTGGTGTTTTGTTCGAATTAAATATTGTCTAACACAGTACAGGACTTCATACAATCCTGGCTCCAGTGTACACAATTTCAAAATCAAATTTATAATTTATTGATCACTCCCGCTATAAAGCGCGTGCCCCTCTTTGCATACATAATGGTGTCAGCACATGCATTAGAAGCTAGTCTGCAGCTACACTGGCCAGGCTAAGCAGCTGCGAGCTGCAGATACCATCTTCATGCACTCTGCATCAGCGCATGGGCTTGAGCTCATTCACACACAAAATGGCGGCCGGGAGCACGCAGAGGCATTCTGGCCTTTTCACGCTTTAGGTTTCCTCCACCAGGCACAGCACAGGAAGCATTCAGCACACCGTACCCCTGATGGAACCAGCATAGCGGTATAGACCGCGCTGACAAAAAAGCAAGAAGTAAGATGAATATAACGCTAAGGGCTTACTTTGACCGCACCGCGGTCATGCGAGACATTTTTAAACTTCTTTAGAGTGAGTAATGGGCTCACTCTGTCCTTGTCTGTCTGTTTTCACTTTCCTTAGGAAAATACACAGACATGTTTTTCAAGCAGGCAGCGCAGACGCTGGCCAGATACACACACCAGTCAGCTTATTTGCCTGCATGGCATTTTCGCACAAGGTAATCATAGTAGATATATATTTCAGTGCTGGTCTGACTCGGAGTGATATGAGCCATCTAGGCTAGACACCCATACTGGACTGTCCTCTTATTATGTTTCATCAATATACAGGAGTCTAGCAGCGCAGACCTCCCTACTATCCATTTGAGAACAAGCAATATGACAGTGTTGTCCTATTTAGATAAGCGACTTGGCCTATTTATCCATCAGGTAACCTACCCGCTTAGTCCGAGACTGGACATTCAAAGCATGCTTTACACTGGTTATATTAGTAATCTCTGAGAATTGCACAGTGTAGTTCCCTCACATGGTGTTGAGCAGGCTCCGAAGTTCCGCCCCCCCACTCACCCTCCTTTTCCTCCACTCTACCCTCCCCATGGGCTCCCGGTGGTTATAAGTGCATGAACACGGTGCCCAGTGATGGGTCCCGGCAGCTTCATAGCACATTGGCTATCCTTCTACAAGAAGCACCAAATTTGAATCACACGATTTTACCTGTCACCATGTGGGTTTCGGGTATTATGATCGGAGGGCTAACTATTACCTCTGATACCTTCCTTCTGTGCTTTTTTTCCCTAGGGAACAGAAGTGCTCCAGAGACTAATGTTTCTCCAAGGAATCTATCCATCTCAAAACAACAGGTCCTGAAGAAGATGATCCAAGTCATGAGAATCATTGAAACTGGTTGACCAGATAGGCATGAGTGACCTTATGCTGTAGACAATATTCCACTGACTTGGAGACAGATATGTCTTATAACTCAATGAGATTTTTTCTAAATTTTGTAAACTTATTAGAGTCTATCTAGACATGCTCTTTAGCTAGGGCATTTTTACAGTGCCGACTGCTCAGCATACACTTATAATGGGTGTGTCCGCCTCACAGTAAATTGTACATTAAAAAAATATAGCAAAAAATCCTTAAGTGAGGACAGCACATTACCATTTGATCTGAGACATATATAATGTACACTATGTCTCTATAGCACAAACCACTAATAGCCCATACTGCTGCACCGGCTTTTTAGTAGTTGCATGGTTGTGTGTGTTGATTTAAAGTTGTATGAAAGAAGTTCAGATAGGGTCCGCCGCTCTCCTATCCCCGTTAGATAGGCGTTACAACTACAACATTCAGAGCCTAGGGATAAAGGGCACCACATAGGTAAGGATAGGGTGTTCTTCCCACAGGGAGAGTAGTCTAGTGTGAATGAAGAAGTGGTGCACCAATACCACATGGATGAGAACCCTTGTTTCTAAAGTAATCTTTCTCCAGTGACCATTCCTTTGTGGTAAAAAGTATTTGCATTAACGGTTGGATAATGTTTCTGGGACTGTGAGTCCCCTTTTACTTATGAGCTCTTGGTGTTTTTGAGTTTCCCCTGAGTATCCAGAAGCCTTGAGCACTTTTCCATATGAGATGAAAGCCAAAGTTATTTTATGTAAGTAAACTTGGCCAACCAAACCAAGTGTTGTGGGCATCTGTTTGATTTGATATCTTCCCATCATTGGTTAGGTGGGCAGACTAAGTTGACCCTTAGTAATTTTACTATATAATAAAGTAATCAATTCTTCTCTAGCCAATTAACACAGGGTGATATTGATGAAATAAAAAAATCAACAATATCGCTTCCACTGTGAATAAAAATATAGTCTGTTAAAGTAATTGGGGACTCCTATTTCTCATTGCCAATCACAAAATTCCCTGGAGGGAGGGGTGCATAAAAACGGAATTCCCAACTCTTCACCATTTATCAGACCCTGTCTTAAAGAAGAGGGTGCTGAGTGTAAACTAAATATCTAGGTTTTGTGCTGGGGCAGAAAGGTTTATTGCCAAAGTAAGCAAAGGGAAGTCCCTGATTAAAAAGCAGACTTTCCACTGAGAGTGGGGAAGTGATTCCTCATAGAAAAGAGCTTCTTCATTGAATTTTGGTGAAGGAAGAATGGTCCTATATAGAAGTTTGTTGTGGTCCAACAATGCTAGAATTTCCACGTGTGCAGGGAGATTAAAAAGGCAGAGCATTGCATGTGTGAAATTGCTTTTGGCAATAGGATAGTATTGCATGTTATTCAAATTAAACTAAGTGTTTGATCTGTCAAAGGTGAACCTCATGCAAAGTATTTTAACTGTACATGTTATGGGGTGAAACAGTTTGTGATCTGTGTTAGCTAAACCAACTAGTGCTTTCAATTTGTGTGTAAAAGGAAATGTTAAGAAAGAAAAGCATTGGGGCCACAGAGTGAGGTGGCATAATTTGCGATTTTGTACAAATATTAATTTTCCTATTCAGTAATAAATATATATATTCTTTCTACACACCAGCCTGGTTTTTGGCTTATCTAAAGGGCTAGATTGAATTACAAAAAAGGAATATTGGTGTGGCGCTTTTGATTGTGAAGGGAAAGAATTACCTGCATCAATTGTTGCTGCATAAATATCTCCTAAAAGCCATACATTATACTCCTAAGAAAGAGTAATCCCCTGTTGTAAATTTGAAAGCGTTGAAGTGCAGAGGTGGCTGGATGGAAAGGCACATACTTAAACACTGTCCTACCCTCTTCTAGGTGAGTAGACAAGAGAGTAGTAAAAGAAGAGATATAGAAAAAATATAGCATCCAGAAAAGGGCAGGAGTGGTTCAGCTGTTAGGAAGAGCCAGATAGTGACAGGATATCCAGTTTGAAAGTGCAGATATAGGACACAGGTAGTGGTTCTGTTGGTTCATGGAACCAACTAGATTGAGGAAGAATTCTCCGCTTTTTTTGACGTTTCGCCCATACTTACCTGTTGGTACCAGAGGGTTGGTTGCCTTTGCCGCTTGCCCTCGTCCTCCTGGTGGCTGTACCCACTATGGTGTGGGCAGACCCATGCCTATCCATTGTTCATAGGCAGGCTGCAAGGGGCACCACAGTCAGCACGGTTGCATCTGGGTTCCACAAGGCCGCACACCTTTGTCATGGCGCTGTCTCGCGGCAAAGGCTCTCGTGACTTTCACTTTGGTGTTTGGTTGCCAGGGCAATGACCAATGCCAGAAATTCTTACAATCTGCATAAAAGGCTAGCAGAACCACCATTCTTTGCGTCTTATCACTCCTGTTAGCCTCAGTTGCCGGTCCCTCATTCCAGACCTTCTTGCTCCTCTTATTTTTCTTGACTTTCCTTGGTTCCCTTCTCTCCTTTTCGCTCTTCCTCTTGCTCCTTTTGTGGTTGCCTTCTTGGCTTAATCTCACCTGACTAACTCCCTATGAGTATTGATTGCTGCAGTTTACAACCTCCCGGTTCAGTGGACACCACTGCCCTTGCATCACGTAAATAGCGGGAGGAGAGTCTGTGGTGTAGGGGAGCTGGTCCCTGACCTGGCTGAAGTACCCATTCGCTTGGGTCAGAAGGGACTGGAACTCCTACACACACTACCACAAAGACACCATGGATGCCCCGCAAGCTGGTGCCCCTAAGAAGACAACTCGGACAAAACGTGACAGCCACAAGACTACCAGTAAGTCACACCCCAGTGATCAGGCACTTAACAGAATAAGACGCCAGAAGTCCAAAGAGGACATGGAGGCATTGCAGCAACTACATGAAGAATTACAGGCATTGCGCCTCTAAATCACGGCCCTTAAACAAGAGAATGAGACCCTTAGAGCAACCTTATCACAATGTTGCAGCAATAGCGTCCAAACACACCATAGCCAAGTCAATGCCCACGAAATTCGATGGGCATCCCAGGAAATTGACTGAATTAAAAAATCATTGTAAAATCCACTTTCTATTTTGCCTGGCCCATTTCGCCCATGATAAAGCCAAGAACGGCTAAATACTGAGCAATCTCATGGGGAGCCTTTCAATCACCCAATTTGATGTCCCAAGCTCAAAATCAACTTGTTGACATAAGACAAGGGTCTCAGGATCTGATCTGGTACATTGGACGATTCCGCCCTATGTGACTGATGCCCAATGGCCCGAAGTCACCCAGTGGACATTGTTCAAACGTGGATTAAGGGAAGAGCTAAAAGATAAACTGGTGCACTATGGAGAACCCCAGGATCTCAACACCATGATTGATTTGGTGCTCCAGTTCAACCAACGGTTGACGGAAAGAAGGGTGTAGAAGAGATGGATCATACAGAACACTGCACCCCTCAGATCGGCTCCCACATATCATGTTGAGGCAACAGATGAATCAGGAGAACCTATGCAGTTGGGGGAGATATGAGGTCCAGTCACAGAACACCACTGATCCAAAAGAATGCTCCCACAAAGTGGCCTTAATCGATGGGACAGCGATATCATCTAGTCCTATTTCAGTGCCCAAGGGATCCAAATGGATGATGCCAAAATACAAGCCATCAAGAACTGCCAAAGCCCCAATAATCACAAGGCTGGTCAACGATTTCTGGGCTTCGCCAAATACTACTGAGAGTTTATTGCAGATTTTGCCCAGTTAACCTTGGACATCACCCACTTGTTGAAGGCCGATCAACCGTTTCTCTGGGACAGCTCGGCAGGAACTACATTCCATAAAATAAAAAAGGCTTTTATGACGGTGCCTATCCTCCATCATCCGGACGATCCTGCTCCCTTTGTCATCAAAGCAGATGCATCTGACAGAACCATTTGGCCATCCTGCTGAAATCTTCAGTGAAAAACCCTGTTGCTAACTTCTCACGCAAATGAACATTTAGAGAAGTGAACTATCCAGTCATAGAGAAGGAACTATTAGCCATCAAGGGAGCCTTCGAACAATGGATACACCACATCCAGGAAGCAAGACATAAGGTCCAAGTCCATAAGGATCACCGTAACCTGCAACATATCCAATCCCTGCCATGTTGTAACAGTCGACAAGCTTGCTGGGCTTCCTTCTTGGCTCAGTATGATTTTTCACATCACCCATATACCAGGAACAGCTAATAGGCACGTTGATGCCTCAATCCTTGTGAGCAGAGCCTCAATCTTGCTGATTCACTGCAAGAGCACTATCCGGCCACCCTGCTGAGTGACAAACATTTTGCGGGAGTGGTGCAGACCTTTCTTGACCAAGTTTGTGCAGCCAATTCTTCTGATTCTGCAGTGACTCAATTGCTTGAACATCAATAGGCAAGCTTGAAGGAAGGATTATTGTTCTTTTACAACAGTGTGCTCAGATGTTATACAGATTGCACAAGTCTCCAGAAGCTGGGCATCGGGGCATTAAATCCACACAGGAACTCGATGCTTGTGAGTTCTGGTGGCCTGGACTGCGAAAAAAAGTAGTCTCCTATGGTACATCTTATCCCATCTGCGCCCAAACCAAGACTTCGAAGCAACGAGCAATAGAACTATTGTAACCCAAGGAAACCCCACGTAAACCATGGCACACGATCGCAGTGGATTTCATTGTGGGACTACCTAGGTCTGATAACAATTCCTGCATCCCAAAACATTTTTTACAAATCCAAAACTAGAAAAACCTAAACTTTCCCCATACATTTCTCACACGGAAACCCACACAAGCACTTCTCTGCATAGCAATCTGCACGTACTTCACCGCACCGTAACAACAGACAGACAAAAAACACAACTCATTTCGACAACACATGGGAACTTTCACCAATCTCATCACTGCACTCAAGCTCAGCGCACGGTGAAAACCGAACTGAAGCTGCCAACAGGACATCACAGATCTCGCTATCCTACTCCCGCTAAACCCACATCCTACTAAACCCGACTTTCAGATCTGCCACAGTGCCTGGGGACCACATCTGGGGGTTATGGTGTGCGGTACAAACACCTTTAACATAACATAACATCGTGGTAGTGGGGGACTTTTTTTCAAAACTATCCCCATGCCTGGTCTTCATATCACTGTACAGATGGCCGGGATATTACTTCATGATGTCTATCGCTTACATGGTTTGCAAACATTTGGACATTAAATATAACCTCAGTTCCACATTGTTAGGCGGAGACCTGTGCAGTTCCCTCTGGGACCACTGCAAAAGATTTAGGACTACAGGTGTTTGGCGGTGAACCCACTTGGTAGCAGTCTGTACCACACAGATTCACTTGGTAGCTGTGGCTGAGCAGTCAGACTTCCCTCAAGAAGAGTTGAGCAGTATGTGGAGTATACAAAATAGGGCAATTCTTCACAGCAAGACAAGCAAACACGCAACGAGGCTTAGTGTAAAGATATTAAGGTATTTATTTATAACGAAACATCTATCAAAATATGGCACTTTCACGGCAAACAAATCAAACACAATTACTCTACGAAGAAGAAACGATCAATCCCCTTAGTAATATTTCGACAAGTCTAGGTTCTACCGGCACCACTTATTTACAGACAGAGGTGTATACCACAACCTAGATGGCACTCTAATATTAGTTAGGACGGGAGAGAAAAAGATAGGCAGGTTACGAAATCAACACAGTTCAATACTTCACGGGCAAAAATGCAAGCCAGGAAGGCAGGAATCACAATAGAGCGTAAAGTTCAGAGGCCAGGCCCACTCGGAGAGAGGCAAGGCGATATGTCCCAAAAAGTCTCTAGTGGAGAGGCCTTCAAGTCTTTGTAGCAAATTGTTATTGGCAGATTGAACCAGTTCAGAACAATAAATGAGAAAAGCTTGGAGGCGACCCAACGGAAAGGAGAGGATTAAGACACCTCACTCGAACCGATCGAAAGGGAAGCCAGGCGGACACGGTACCTTGTTGTGGAGGGCAGCTCCGGCGGGGGCAGTTGTTCCTGGTGGTGGATGCACGTCGGGTCTTTGCCAAGAGTAGAGATGATCTCGTCGTCGAAGAAAAGTGAAGTCCAGTGCACCACCAGGGAAGAGACCAGCCGCGGAGTGCTCCGTCACAAGGCACCACCTTTTGGTCGCGGTACAGGGGTAGTGGCTATCCAGTTGCCGAGGTGCTCTGCACGGGCAATTCGACCACTGCGTCCTGAGGCGAATAAAAAGCAAAGGGGACTGGTTGTTCCCACCAGTCAGGGGAAGAGACTCTCCGGCAGGGAGATCTCCTCTGTCGTCGGGAAGTGGTGAGTCGGTTCTGCAGGGCTCCACCGGAAGTGTCGTCGTGCAGGTCGGCTCAGCGTTACCCTCGTCGGATTCTTAGGTCCTGTGGCGACCTCTGAAGATCCAGTCCCAAAAGCCCTGCTTTTATGCAGAAAACCCCCATTCATTCAGCCTAGCTGTCAATCAAAACATGCTAAGTGGTGAGCGGGAAGGCTCACCACTTGGGCCAATCACTCCAGAGTGCGACCAGAGTTGGCAAGGCAACTCGGTCCAGGGTGCCTAGACCCCCTCCCACACCTCTGTGGTAACCCAGACAGAATGGCACCACTTTGGAGGGTCTCTGTACAGAGGCCCACCAAAAGTGGAACAAAGGGCTCAACCTTTGGTTTAGGAGTCACAGAGACGAACACAGACGCCATTTTAAAAACCGAGTTCTGGCAGAAAATACCATCCGATAAACTTATTTAAGATAAGTAGACCAGTGGTACGTTAGAGATTAACGAGAAAAAGTATTAATCTCCAACAATGGGACGAATCCCATAGGGTTATGTTCGGGGTCGGACATAACAAGTAGTTTCCACTGCCACCAGCCAAAACTCGACGCGGGGGGATGGGACAGCGCCCCCTCGAGTAACATATCCAGGAGTAATCGAATTACCCCTACTAGTACATCCACAATAAGATGGTTTGTACTAGTTCTGTTAGTAAATTTAGGTCTAGTAAAGACAATGGTGACTTTACATGCCCGGGGAGACAGTAGTCAGTCCCCGGGTATGGAGTCTATGGTGGAGGTCCGCTAGGACGCCCCAGTGTTACGGCACGTAGGGTGCAGTGTAACACACATAGAAAAACATATGAGACCCTATGGAGTAAAAGACCCCATAGCCCATAGAACACATTGGCATTCAAAGGAATTACACACATACATGTCCAAGAGTGGGAGAAAAAAGAGTCTCACTCTTGGAAGGATGGAAAAAAACAAACTCCAGAAATCCAGCAAAGCTGCTGGGGGACTCACTAGGTTAGGAAATTCAGCCTAAACAGAGAATTCTCCCTAACACAGATACCACACCGAGACCAATGGCCAGATCGAATGTACCAATCAGACCCTCGAGCAATACCTGGATTGTTTTTCCAACACCTCACAGGATAACTGGTCCTCTCATTTGGATATGGCCGGGATAGCCTACAACAATACCTGGAATTCATCCATCCATCAATCACCATTTTGTTTTACCAATAGCCAAAATCCCAAGGTTTTACCTATAGGTACACCGCCCAGAAGTCCTGTCCCTTCTGCGGATGCCATGGTACAATGATTCCAACTGGTGCATCATCTCGCGAAAGGACTACTGCAGGAGGGGGAAGTCTGTGATAAAAAACCAAGCCAACAAACACTGCCACTCCGAACCAGTCTATCACATTGATGATCAGGTGCGGCTATCATCTAAGAACCTACCTTTATGTAACCTGCCAAACAAAGTTGCTCCCAAGTACCTGGGCCCCTTTGCTGTGCTTCACCGGATATCACTGTTTGACCTACAAGCTACAGTTGCCCGCCACATTATGCATTCATCCTGTTTTTCATGTCTCTTTGTTGAAGCCCTTCACGCCTGATCCCTATGGCCTGACACCTGCTCATCCTGCACCAGATGATGTCGACGGTCACCTTGAATATATTGTCCGATCCATCTGTGATTCACATGTCCACAGGGGAAGTTTGTACAACCTAATTGACTGGGATGGGTATGGTCCCTCTGATCGTACGTGGGACCCTGCTGTGCAAGTCCATGCCCCTGCATTGGTCCATCTGTTCCATCACTGATACCCTTGGAAGCCTGCTGTGTCCTGGCCCCTGGGTGTGGGGGGGCAGAGTGTTACGTTTCGCTCAGTCTTACATGCTGGTCCCGGGAGGGCCGCTTGCCATCGCCGCTTGCCCTCGTCCTCCAGGCGGTTGTACCCGCGATGGTGCGGGTGGACCCATGCCTATCCATCGTTCATCGGCAGGCTGCAAGGGGCACCACGGTCCTCACATGTGCTTCTGGGGTCCGCAAGGCCGCGTGCCTACATAATGGCACTGCCTCGCTGCAAAGTCTCCTGTGATTGGCCATGGCGGCATTTGGTTGCCAGGGCGATGACCAATACCGGAAACTGCTTGCAATCTGCATAAAAGTTCAACAGAACCTCCATTCTTTGCATCTTATCGCTCCTGGTAGCCACCATTGTCGGTCCCTCATTCCAGGCCTTCTTGCCCCTCTTGTTTTTTTCTGGACTTTCCTTCTCTCCTTGTTCACCCTTCCTCTAGCTCCTTTTGTTGTTGTCTTCTTGGCTTAATCCCACCTGGCTAACTCTAGGGGAGGCTCTTTACAAGTATTGATTGCTGCAGTTTACCACTTCGACTTGTAAAGCCCGCCCTGCTCCCCTGATAAAGGCCTTATGGCTATTAGTTCCCTGGGAGATTCTGCATTCTTCTGATATATTGATTTTATAATAATTTTATAATGAATTTGTTACTGTTTCACACTGTTTTCTGACATTCTCTAAATTCTAAGAGAAATACATTTTTGGTTAGCATGCGTAGATCCTCTAGTGTATTTCTCCCTTTCTCTCTACCTCTCTCCCAAACTGTCATCCGCAATCGCCACCGCGGTTGGCGGCTCCTTACACGTTGGAGACTGCGAACCGGCAGGTAGGGTTTGCAGTCCCTTCTTTGTTTCTGGTAAGGCCCATTGGCCTTTCGCAGAACTTCCGGGAGTTAAATTCTCCTTACTCCCGGCCATTCGCTGCGTTTCAACCTCGCTGGTTCTCTCTCCAGCTCCCCTGGTTCCTTTGCTCTGTTGCTTTGCTGGCTCCGGTTTTTCCGCTGCTCGCTTTTGCTCGACTGCGGATCTTGGTGCCGGCAGGTTTATTCGCTCTCCTAGCGAATCGCTTTACCTACCTGTCTTCTCCCTCTCTGCCTTCCCCTCTGGCAGTGGCTTTTCTCTCTTCCTGTTTTTCCTCCAGCCATTCTCTCGACTCTCCCGGGGATCTTCCTCTCTCCTCTCAGTTGCTGCTTCGGCGGCGGGTCCGTTTTTTTCTCTTCTACCGCTACCCACTCTGTTAGCGGTTCTACAGTTTTCTCTTTTCTCTTCTTCTTTCTCTCTGGGCTGTGTTCCCGGGGCCTGGTGGGTCGGCCGTCCCATTTCGTCCATGGCTGCTGGTACCCTACCTCGTAGGGTTTCCTCTATTCGACTGCAGTTAACTTCCCTGCTACCAGAGTGTGTTTTCCCATCTTCTTTCCAGCGGATTTCAGCACTTCTTCAGCCCAGCAAGTTCTGCCTTGGACATTCAACTGCAAACGTTCTTCCGGCTAAGGGTTTTTTCCCCAGTGGGGGTTTTTCCCTTATTTTCCGGCCTGCTCCCGGAAGAGGAGTCCCGGGACGGCTGTCCAGCCAGCTGTCACTGTGGCTTCACTCCGAGACAGGCAAGTGCTACCAAAAAAAGGAAGAGACTACCTAAGTCGGCGGAATCTACTAAATACAGACAACTCAGGAAGTTCAGGTGAGGAGAGTGTGGAGGGACGGGAGGACCAGTCGGTTCAGAAGTCTAAACAGTCACAGATTGAAACGCCAAGAGTTATCAAGATGTCAGCTGAAGAACAAGTCCAGGAGCTATGGAAGGCTTTCCAAGCAATGTCGCTGGGAACCCTCACACCCTCCAGAACTACCCTCTATGGCCCTTTCTTCAGGACAATTTGATGGTTCACCTAAAAGAGTGAAGGAATTCCTGGAGGCCTGTACCATCTACTTCACTTTCAGACCTCATACTTTTTCTACGGACCAGGCCAGAGTGGGGTTTCTTATCTCCAATATGACGGGGAACGCCTTGGCCTGGGCCACGCCATTGGTGACAGGTAGCATTGCCATTTTGCAGGACTTCTCTGGGTTTCAGAACTTATTAAAGCAGACCTTTGAACGTTCTGAATTGTCTTTTACCGCAAGTGAAGATTTGCTTGATGTAAGGCAATGTACTCTAGATGTTTTGACTTACATCTCATCTTTCAAGACACTGGCGTCAGGGGCTGGGTGGCCCGAACAGGCACAATATGCTATTTTCAGGAGGGGTCTGAGAGAAGAGATCAAGGATGAGTTAGCCAGATCTCCCCACTCTCCCACTTTTTCAGATCTACTCGCTGCTGCTCTTCACATCGAGTTTCGTCTTCAAGAGAGAAGGACAGAGCGCCGGAAGCAAAGAGGATCGGGAACTCCAGTGGACCCTCCTTCACACTCCTCCTCTGGACGCTTCACTTCGAACCCAGCTGACGAACCAATGCAAATCGGCGCCACAAGAGCACCTCTGTCCTCTGCCGAGAGACGACGTAGAAGAGAGAAAGGTCTGTGCGCCTATTGCGGTTCCGACCAACATGTCCTCAAAGACTGCTCCGAATTGCCAGAGAAGAAGGCGGGTAACGATTACCCTCGGCGCCAATAGGGACTGGTGTCCGAGGGAATTCAAATCTTCTTCATCGTCCCTACGTGACTCTTTCTGTGTCGGCCTCAGATTCTCAAGATGACTCCAGACTGATGGTCTTATCAGTCCACTTGCTCCTCAAGGGTATACCAGTGGAAACCTTGGCCTTGCTGGATTGCGGAGCAGCAGGCAACTTTGTGGACACTCTCTGGGCAGATAAGATGGGCCTGACACAGATATCCCGGAAGGAAGGTCAGAAGGTGGAAGGAGTCGACGGAACACCTTTATCTTCTGGACTTATCACTCATACCACAGAGCAGCTTTCTTTAGTCATCAACCAACACACGGAGGTCTTGCAATTCGACATCATTAGGGCTGCTCATTTCCCCATTATTTAGGTATTCCTTGGCTTCACAGGCACAACCCTTGCATCAATTGGACCGAAAACCAACTGAGCTTTTGTTCCCCTTACTGTACTGCCAATTGTCTTCCGTCAGAAGCCAGAGAAGATCAACAGTCGGTTAGGGTTCTCTCCCAAGATCATGTGGGGATTTACACTCTCCCCAACTTTTGTGCTGAATACTCTGAGGTATTCAAAGAGACCCCTCACGCTCGACTACCTCCACATCGGCCAGAAGACTGCTATTGATCTCGAACCTAATGCTCTGGTTCCATTTGGGCGAATGTTCTCGGTAACCCAGTCTGAAAAGAAGGTACTAAGGAGCTATTTGGACACAAATTTGGAGAATGGGCTCATCCGTCCTTCAAAATCTCCCGCGGGCGCATCTCTATTTTTCATCAAAAAGAAGGACACCACTGATCTCCGACCCTGTATTGACTACCGGGGTCTGAACAAGGTTACCGTTCGTGATCGGTATCCCATGCCACTCATAACTGACATCATCGAAGCTGTGCAAGGGGCTCGGATTTTTACCAAGTTAGATCTCCGGAATGCATACCATCTGCTCCGCATTGCCAAAGGGGACGAATGGAAGACGGCCTTCCGAACCCTTTACGGTCTTTATGAGTATAGGGTGATGCCGTTTGGATTGGTGAACGCACCCGCGGCGTTCCAAAGATTCATGGATAGAATGTTCTCGGATTTACTGTCGGTCTCAGTCATAATCTACCTTGACGATATCCTGGTTTTCTCCCCCAACATGAAGGAGCATGTCAAACATGTCACCCAGGTGTTGTCTCGACTTCAGGAGAACCAGTTGCTAGTCAAGGCCGAAAAATGCAAATTCGCAGTATCTTCAGTACAGTATCTTGGATTTGTCCTTCCTGAAGAAGGAGTTGCCATGGATCAGACTAAGGTTGAGGCCATTCTCGACTGGCCGGACTCTACTTCGGTTCGGGAGGTCCAAAGATTCTTGGGGCTAGCAAACTACTACCGACGATTCATTCCGAATTTTTCTGATGTGGTGTACCCCATTACACGACTGCTCAAGAAGGAGGCATTTCCGTTTTCCTGGTCGGAGGAGGCCGGAAAGAGTTTCTGTTTTCTCAAAAACCTGTTTTGTTCTGCTCCTATTTTCCAGCATCCAGATCAAACTCGACCATTCATACTGGAAACGGATGCTTCGGCGGTCGCGGTAGGAGCGGTTCTTCTCCAGACCATGCAGGGTGTAGAACATCCCGTGGCGTATTTATCAAAAACTCTTTCTTCCAGTCAACTCAACTATTCGGTGCTAGAAAAGGAGCTATTGGCCATGAAACTTGCCTGTGAAGAGTGGCGACATCTGCTATTAGGAGCCAGACATCAATTTCTGATCAGAACCGATCACAAGAATCTCAAGGTTCTACAAGAATTGGAGTGTTCTAATTCCAGGCAGGCTAGGTGGGCACACCTTTTTGCTCAGTTCGATTTCCAAGTCACGCATATCCCTGGATCCCAGAACAGTTTGGCAGATGCCTTGTCCCGCAAGGATTCCACTAAGGAGCACACTCCCCTCAGGAAGGAGTCCATGTTCAACCGCAATCAAATTCTGGCTTTCATTGGTTCTTTCCTTCAAGAGGTTAAGACTGCCCTTGTTCAAGAGATGCCTCGACGGTCCTTAAGCCCTACCTCTCCTTTTTTCAACTGAAGTGGGGCTGGCTTTTCTACAAAAGAAGTTTGTACATTCCAGCGGGTCCTCTACGCTCTAAGATCCTGAAGTGGAGTCATGACTCTCGCTCTGCTGGACATAGAGGAGCCGATAACACTCTTGAGCTCCTCTCTCAAACTTTTCTTTGGCCCAACACGAAAAAGGAGACCTATGATTATGTCAAAGCCTGTCCGATTTGTGCCAGAGCCAAGTATCGCCCAGGGAAACCTTTGGGTCTGTTGACTCAGGTCGAACTCCCTGTTCGTCCTTGGGGATTGATCTCCACTGATTTCATTGTTGACCTACCAGTCTCTGAAGCTTGTACCTGCATCATGGTTATGGTGGATGCCTTTTCTAAGCTGGCGCATTTCTCCCCTCTTCCAGGCCTGCCCACCGCTGCCAAAATGGCAAAGGTTTTTTCTCGGGACATTTTCAAGTTGCATGGTCTTCCCGATAAGATAATTTCCGATTGGGGTAGCCAGTACATCTCAAAATTTTGGACTGCCTTATGCAACCGGTTGGACATCGAGAGGGCTCTGTCTTCGGGTTTTCACCCAGAATCTAATGGTCAGACAGAACGCCTCAAAGCTACTCTGGAGCAATACTTACGATGCTATATCACCCAACATCAAGACAACTGGGTCTCGTTACTTCCCACTGCTGAATTCTCTTATAACAACACCAGACATTCTGCCACCGGACTCTCTCCTTTCTTCTGTACTTATGGGGTTCACCCCCGTTCGGTGTTTCCAGATGTTCCCGAGTACACCAACTCTCCGGCAGCGGAAGAAGTCATAGGAAACATTAAAGAAGCTCAGTCTTCGGCTATCCGGAGTCTTGAGGCCAGCCGTCAACGGACAAAGTCCTGTGCAGATCGACACCGCAAAGATTGTCCGGCCTGGGAGCCCAGTGATCAGGTGTGGCTATCCACCCGGTTTTTGCCCAGATGGACACAGCCTTCTAAATTATCTCCTCGATTTCTGGGGCCTTTTCCCATTCTCTCTAAGGTGAATCCAGTGGCTTATCGACTCCGGCTTCCGTTCACTCTTCGCCGCCTTCACCCTGTTTTTCATTCTTCTCTTCTCAAGCCATACTATCCTGATCTTCATCATAGACCCATTCCTAAGTCTGCTCCGACAGGTTCTCCGGAGTCGGATGAGTATGAGGTATCTTGTGTCCGCGATTCCAGGTTTAATCGTGGGCGTCTGGAATACCTTTTGTCCTGGAAGGGCTACTCTGAGTCAGAGGACTCTTGGGAAAGGGCTTCTCAGGTTCACGCACCAAGACTGTTAGCCCAATTTCACCGCCGTTACCCGGGGAAGCACGGGGCGGCCAGGTAGGGAGGAGGGCATACTGTCATCCGCAATCGCCACCGCGGTTGGCGGCTCCTTACACGTTGGAGACTGCGAACCGACAGGTAGGGTTTGCAGTCCCTTCTTTGTTTCTGGTAAGGCCCATTGGCCGGCCGCAGGACTGCCGGGAGTTAAATTCTCCTTCCTCCCGGCAATCGCTGCGTTTCAACTTCGCTGGTTCTTTCTCCAGCTCCCTTGGTTCCTTCGCTCTGTTGCTTTGTTGGCTCCTGTTTTTCCGCTGCTCGCTTTTGCTCGACTGTGGATCTTGGTGCCGGCAGGTTTATTCGCTCTCCTAGCGAATTGCTTTACCTACCTGTCTTCTCCCTCTCTGCCTTCCCCTCTGGCAGTGGCTTTTCTCTCTTCCTGTTTTTCCTCCAGCCGTTCTCTCGACTCTCCCGGGAATCTTCCTCTCTCCTCTCAGTTGCTGCTTCGGCGGCGGGTCCAGTTTTTTCTCTTCTACCACTACCCACTCTGTTAGCGGTTCTACAGTTTTCTCTTTTCTCTTCTTCTTTCTCTCTGGGCTGTGTTCCCGGGGCCTGGTGGGTCGGCCGTCCCATTCCCTCCACGGCTGCTGGTACCCTACCTCGTGGGGTTTCCTCTATTCGACTGCAGTTAACTTCCCTGCTACCGGAGTGTGTTTTCCCATCTTCTTTCCAGCGGATTTCAGCACTTCTACAGCCCAGCAAGTTCTGCCTTGGACATTCAACTGCCGACGTTCTTCCGGCTAAGGGTTTTTTCCCCAGGGGGGGGTTTTCTCTTATTTTCCGGCCTACTCCCAGAAGAGGAGTCCCGGGACGGCTGTCCAGCCAGCTGTCACTGTGGCTTCACTCCGAGACAGGCAAGTGCTACCAAAAAAAGGAAGAGACTACCTAAGTCGGCGGAATCTACTAAATACAGACAACTCAGGAAGTTCAGCTGAGGAGTGTGTGGAGGGACGGGAGGACCAGTCGGTTCAGAAGTCTAAACAGTCACACAAACACACACACATCGCAATAATGCCTTATTGCAAAATGTGCTTAAGCACGAAGATGTATTGTATTCTGGGGGTTTTGGGCACTATTTTGGTGTAAATGGTCAATGACGTCTGCATCCTAGTTGCTCAACAGCTGTAAAGTGGCACTTGGTTATAGTGGCAGCTATGGAATATGTCCCACTCTATGTGGAACATACCACCGAACCACAGCAGGAATTGCTCCCAACATATCTCATGCAGGAGAAGATAAAATGCAAATCTAATCGCATTGCACAAAGTGCTATAAATGGAGGTGGCCAGTGTTATCAAAAATTGGCATTTTTTGGGTTTCCAATAGACTATTTAGATTATATGTCTACCTAGAACAGTTCTTTGGATGTGTCACTGCACCAGGGCAGTTTCTAGTCAACTTGGTGCCCGGGACAGAACACTAAAATGTGCCCTGCCACCGACTGGCACACGTCAATTCCAAACTACACCTCTGCGTCACACGACAAAACCCCTCCTGAATATCCATAAATAATTCCTATACGATTGAAGCTGGTTTCATTACATTGTAATTTAAGTTCTTTAAAGAAGAAATCTAATGTGAAAACACAGCTGTTGCTGCCCAAGTAAATGATTCTTCTGTCACCTGCTCTTAGGGAAGGCCTTGTCTGAATGCAGTTTCAAACTGTACGTACTGGCACACTGCGGTGAGAACAGCCTGACAGGGTCTGAGGGCCCACTGGCCCTGTGTTGCAGGTGTTCTGTTCATACCACCTCTCTTGAATTTCGCAAGGGGCAATACTAGCCTAACCATATGAATTATTTTCTGATAGAAGGTTATCATTCCAAGATGGACAGTCTGATACACTCCTATTGTACACTTTCAAAATACCTCTATGAGAGTGGGAAAGGGGACAAATAGCACCAATGAGTGTTCCTGTCTGATTTGCATAAAATTACAGAGCATTTCAGGAAACTAACAGTGATCAGAGATCTCCATATTTGATAAGCAAGTCTGTAATAAAAATGTTGTATATGTGAATCTCTAAATACATAATTGACACATGGCTTGGCGCTTACATCACTGTTCACAGCACTCACCATTACATTAAAATGTTTGTAACCATGAACCATACATACTCATTCGGACAGCTTATGTTTTTGGATATGAGTATGAAATGGTTTCAGCATCAGCCCCTCAAATGGGGTACAAGGGCTCTTTTGCTTCTTGTTTCTGGAGAATGTTAGATGAGGAGGGGCTGGGTCTCAGTTAGAGCATGTCCAGTCCCCAATACAGAAACATCTTTAGGGAATTATATCTATATACAGGAAAGGATACCCTACAAGAGACACTCAACAAACAATGCACAGAAAGGATACACAAGAATTGTACCTCTTAAAAGATTTAGCCTCACCAGTAGTTAGCTTGTGAATCGTTTTTAAAAAAAAGTGCTCCTAACGCACGGTAAAGGGTCCACAGTTCCTCAGCCACTACCACCTCACCATTACGCAGTCCTCAGGGATTATTTCTGCAAAAAAGAGCAGGGCCATGCTTTATCTAACAGAGCTGGAATTAGCATCTTTTATTAGTGCTGGCCTTCAGCTAGTGAGAATCATAGTGTGGCAGTGTAGAAAGGGTGTTTGGCCTAGTGGATGTTCAATTTGAGGAAATTTATTTGATTGCTTTATGCATATAAGTGTGGGCACAGTATGGCATACTCGTCAGAGCCACATACACAAAATGTTCCAGTGTGCTATTGCATGGACAATGAACAGATCGGACAAAAATAGGTATACGTGCTGTTCCCTAAATGAGCACCACATAGGCACCATTAACTAACAGGGTGTTGACTTGCGCAGGGCAAAAATCATTGCTGGGCACATATCACTGCATTGATTTGCCATGGACTACTGTCTGCATGGTGACACCCAATGAACCCTTCTTTCCTAATCAAGATGCCAAATCATACTGAGGAGCCATCTGGTGTGTGTGCTAGGCAGTGGTTGGCTTGTTAAGAAAAAGAAAAGACCTTTGATGCTGAGCGGATGCATATAGTCCAAGACTCAAGGTACTAGCCTTTGCCTGTATCCTGGCTATAACGTGGCCCAATGGCTGAGCCATCACTTATAAATGGCCTCCACTTTAAAGGCTGTCAATAGGGTGCATGGGGTGTGTTTCCAGAGCAGTACAGAAGCATTCCTTGAATGTATATATTTCGTATTGCTCACCTTCGCCTGTGGAGCTTTTTCTTGGCAGTGAGCTCAGAGGCAGCTGCCTGGGTGTGACCCTTCCAGCCGTCCCCTATCCCCCCACTCCCACCTCAAAGTTAATTGCTCTGCTCACCAGACAGCTGTGTGCTTCACCTGCACAGGAAGCGGGTCTCTACTGCAGTATCATAGCTCTTGTGAGGAATTTGGAGTATAGGTATACAACTGTAACACAGCTGCTATAATCAACGTGTTACCTGGCTCGCCCTCATTTAAATATCCAATCAAGCTTTAGTTTTCACAGGGTCACAGAGACTCGGCGTCCCAGTGAATCATGTGCCTGCTTTCCAATCAAGCTATCGTGTCAGCTGCATGATGGACATCCCCCTACTGTTCACAGGGAGACAGGTGAAGCATGAACATATTTAGCGGCGGTGGATAACCTGTGCGATAAGGAATTTCCGCGGTGCCTCGGAGGCGGGTTCTTGGGGAATGGGCAGAATTTCATAAATGGAAGAGTCTTTTCCAAACACAGTTGGCGCGGTTTTAGTCAATATCAAACACTAAACAAAGAGGTGAGCCGAGGTGCTTGCTCCGCCTCTGCCCCCCACCCCCACGCCACCCCCTGAAATCAACGGCAGAGACACTAGGCTGCGCCTGAGCTGTTGTCTGTCACAGGATCTGTTTGAATCACCAACGTTTAGACAACGCTTTGCTGCCACCTGCTGTATCTCAACAATAAACGAAATGTAGCTGTGTTTGAGTATTAGATAGAAAATAGAAAGTCTGCTTCAAAATACATTCCTTATGTAACCTCTTCAGAGCGGGGCGCATTATACAGCTCTGAACCACTGCATCGTAACTTCATGACAATATTGGGTATGCGCTACTCAATGTCTGCTTGCAGGGGCGTAGGAGACACATAAAATCTGGGGGGGGACAGGGTACACAGTGGCGACTTTGCTTTATTTATTTATTTATTGTGTTTTAGTCAAAGACTTTTCTAAAAATGAAAATTAAAATAGCAGTACGTGTTAAATTACAAATATCATCACTGTATACAACAAGAGAAAAGAAGAAAAGAAAACAGAAAAAAATAAAGGATGCAGCAGCAAAGAACATGTATTTATATATTCCATTTCTGGATTTGTCATCTGACTATGAGCTCATGGTAAGGGAGAGGAAATAATTACTTTCAGTGGACCACACCTAGGATGCCAGCTCTTTAAGAGGCCGATCACCTGTAAGTGGATTCCTGCCAAATAAAGGAGTTGCAGCCTTTTCTACCAACTGCAAGTTGCTACTTTTTTTTGTGTGGGGCAAGGAGACATGTGTGTCTCTTGGAATGGAAGGATTGGGGTTTCAAAGAAAGAGGACATCTTGATTATACCTTTGAGTAAGCTCTGTTATTGGAGTAGAGGGACCAGGTGTGTGATGTTGCTGCTTTGACTGTCCTCCGGGGGTGGGGGATACAGCAAACAAGGAGGATGAGCGATCGCAAGCCGACCCCCTTATAAGCACTCCCCAGGTCCCTGGTGGATGCCTAGTAGGTGGGGTGTATGTGGACCCAGGGGGGTGGCCACAGGGGCAGCCCGCTATGTGGGCTGCCCCTCTAGTGCCCCTGTGAGGGCCGGGCCAGCCTCTCACGATGAGTCTGGTCCCTCTTATTCCATCTCATGCTGGTTTTAGAGCCTAGCCTTTCTTTGCCTTTGTTATTCCGAATGCAAGCTGGACTCTGTTCCTTTCTCGTTTAACATTTGCTGCAAAGCCTGATCTATTTGATTCTTTGATTCTCTCATATGTTACTAGGACGGCAGAGCATGGGTCCTCTGCCCTGTTACACTATTCAAAGAGCCCCTCTGGACTTTCTTTGCCTCTCTCTTGTCTCACTGCTTGCTTGCTCAATACATACTTCCTTGCTTGAACACTCAACATATTCTCCCTAACACAGCAATGGCAGCTGCAGTCTGTCTTAACTTCTATTTGTTCTGTGTCTTGAATTGGCCTTTTATTTCCACTTTACTGTCTGCCGGGGAAAGACATTTGCCAGTCACTGCCATAATGGTTCTACCTGGCCATAAGAGGGCAACAGCTAGCCAATATTGGAAGAACATGGCATATTATGCCAGAGGCTGGCAACTGCCTTCCTAATGCCTACACAAGAGACAACTCTTGTCTTTGTTTCTAACAGTAATTCAGTGGATGAAGAAACACAAGAACACACATTTTGCTTATAAATGAAGGGGATGTTGTCCCACTTGGATAAGGCATTTTGATCACGCTAGGAGCTAATTTCCATCTGCAATTAAGTGATTACCTTTTGAACTTCTGGCTTTAAATAATGTTAGCAGCACCTGGAAAGCACAGAGGTTGCTCAACAGGGTTCCTGGAGCACGAGGGGTACCCTACTCGTGGGCATGGATGATTGGAGGGCGTTCTTGCCCTGGTTCTGAACCTGGCTCTTACAGCCATGATGGGGCGAGGGGCCTATTACTTTTGGTTTTACGTACTCTTTGAGGGTGGGCAGACATTGCCTCCTGCTTCGGCCCACTAACAGCTTTGCTTTTCAACTTTATCACACGTACCTGTCAGGTGACATGTAACTCAATGCTACTAATGTTATCAGCCTCGAAGTGTGGAATCCTTTGCCACATCAACTAGGGTACAGGCTTGCCACTTGAGACTTACCCATGTCTGAGTCGGCATCTGTCGCCCTATGGGGGAGACACACAGAGAAAGAGCAGGGCATGGTGCCCTTGTGGGTTTTTCAAACTTCTTCCTGGGGGTGGGCACAATTCACTCCGCAGAGAAAGTGGCACATTCTGGGCAACATTCTCCCACTTTGACAATGTCACCCAAAGAGCTAAATTGGCCATTTGAAATAGCTCTGTCGATTTATTATTGCGCAATCCACACTGATGGGTTTAAGCACCTGTTTAATTTGAGATTGCAATTAAGGGCATTTGCCAACACACTCAAGAAGCACAAGACACCCTCTTACCAGCGACATGCCATGCTCACTCATTCTGATCACGAATTGCCATTTATCTGGGGTCATGTTAAAAGTATTTATTTATTTATTTATTTATTTATTTATTTATTTACTTATTTATTTATTACATGTGTAGCATACGCAAAACCCATAAGCATCAAGGCGCAAAGTAAACTGCATGGAGTGGATCACTTCCATTGGCGCAAGTTTTAACTTTTCCGCCACAAAATGGAAGATTTTAGCATACAAGGCAGGTGAAATCACATTGCTTTTCCACTCTGGAAGAGTGTAAATACCTTGCGCAATTAGAGATTGCTGGCGGAATTGACAATGGCTTCCTCTGGACTGCTTTCACCAGGCTTAATTTCCAAGGAGATCCCAGAGGAATCCCTTTCCTTATTTCCAACATGAGAATCCATGCTGGCAGTAAGGCCACATTTGACTGGTGGAGCGGGAAACACATGGGGTCCTGGTGCGTCCACTCGGCTCCCGAACTCCACCAGGAAAATGCACGAAAATCCAGGACAATTAGAAAAAGCGACAGTAATAGTGTTTTCCATCACCTTTTCTGAACCAATTGACTTGGAAAATGCTGTGTTGCATCAGAAGCTGAATGCATATTAACCCACCTGAAGATTAAGCCAGGTGCTGAACACAGGTGTTACATATCCCTGTGCACAATCTGCATTTGGAGCATTAACTCAGTGAGCTACCTTACAAATTATCAGGCCGATTCATGGAATAATTAGCGCGGTGCAAGTGGGCAAAAACGTGCGAATCGCAGTGGAATAGCGAAAATCGCAGTGCAAGTGCGAAAATCGCACGAAAAGCAGCGCACATCGATTCATGGAAGGCCGTGCGCGAGAAAACCATCGGATGTGCGATAAAAAAGTGCACGGCGCACGTTGGCGCACAGGCCATCTAACTGCGTGCGCCAGGTCACAGCGAAAATCGCACAGGCCACAGCGAAAATCGCACATAGCGCGGTGCACGCAACAAAAGTAGGCGTAACACGGGGCGTAACACTCGGAATGGGGAACAACTTGCCAAAAGGTGGGCGTCACGGGGGAAGTACAGGGTACAAGTGCGCGGAACGCCCACACGCTCGCCTACAACACGTATTCATGGAATAGAATAGGGCAAAAAAGCGCATGCTCAAACCAGCGCACAGGCACAAACACGACCGCCACAAGAAAGCAGGCGGTAGCGTCTCTGCGCCTGTAAGAAATGTGCGCCAAAAGGTGCACCAACAAATAGCACCTATATACAGCCATGATGAATGTCCTATACTGTGGCCCTCCAGGACAAATGACGTGCAAAGGGGTACCCACAAACACGGACACCCGCTGACAAAAAATACGTGTGCGTGTATATCGGGGTGCGCGGGAAGTCTCACACGCGATTTGGCCGGGTACGTGGATTTCAGGGGTGCGCGGGAAGTTCCACACGCGATTTGGCCGGGTACGTGGATTTCAGGGGTTCGCGGGAAGTACCACACGCGATTTGTCAGGGTACGTGGATTGCAGGGGTGCGCGGGAAGTTCCACACGCGATTTGTCAGGGTACGTGGATTTCAGGGGTGCGCGGGAAGTTCCACACGCGATTTGGCCAGGTATGTGGATTTCAGGGGTGCGCGGGAAGTTCCACATGCGATTTGTCAGGGTACATGGATTGCAGGGGTGCGCGGGAAGTTCCACACGCGATTTGTCAGGGTACGTGGATTTCAGGGGTGCGCGGGAAGTTCCACACGCGATTTGGCCGTGTATGTGGATTTCAGGGGTGCACGGGAAGTTCCACACGTTATTTGGCCGGGTACGTGGATTTCAGGGGTGCGGGGGAAGTTCCACACGCGATTTGTCAGGGTACGTGGATTTCAGGGGTGCGCGGGAAGTTCCACACGTGATTTGGCCGGGTACGTGGATTTCAGGGGTGCGCGGAAAGTTCCACACACGATTTGGCTGGGCACGTGTATGACAGGGGTACGCGGGAGTTCCACACGTGATTTGTCAGGGTACGTGGATTTCAGGGGTGCGCGGGAAGTTCCACACGCGATTTGGCCGTGTACGTGGATTTCAGGGGTGCGCGGGAAGTTCCACACGCGATTTGGCCGGGTACGTGGATTTCAGGGGTGCGCGGGAAGTTCCACATGCGATTTGGCCGGGTACGTGGATTTCAGGGGTTCGCGGGAAGTACCACACGCGATTTGTCAGGGTACGTGGATTGCAGGGGTGCGCGGGAAGTTCCACACGCGATTTGTCAGGGTACGTGGATTTCAGGGGTGCGCGGGAAGTTCCACACGCGATTTGGCCAGGTACGTGGATTTCAGGGGTGCGCGGGAAGTTCCACATGCGATTTGTCAGGGTACATGGATTGCAGGGGTGCGCGGGAAGTTCCACACGCGATTTGTCAGGGTACGTGGATTTCAGGGGTGCGCGGGAAGTTCCACACGCGATTTGGCCGTGTATGTGGATTTCAGGGGTGCACGGGAAGTTCCACACGTTATTTGGCCGGGTACGTGGATTTCAGGGGTGCGGGGGAAGTTCCACACGCGATTTGTCAGGGTACGTGGATTTCAGGGGTGCGCGGGAAGTTCCACACGCGATTTGGCCGGGTACGTGGATTTCAGGGGTGCGTGGGAAGTTCCACACGTGATTTGGCCGGGTACGTGGATTTCAGGGGTGCGCGGAAAGTTCCACACACGATTTGGCTGGGCACGTGTATGACAGGGGTACGCGGGAGTTCCACACGTGATTTGTCAGGGTACGTGGATTTCAGGGGTGCGCGGGAAGTTCCACACGCGATTTGGCCGTGTACGTGGATTTCAGGGGTGCGCGGGAAGTTCCACACGCGATTTGGCCGGGTACGTGGATTTCAGGGGTGCGCGGAATGTTCCACACGCGATTTGGCTGGGCACGTGTATGACAGGGGTACGCGGGAAATTCTACACGCGATTTGGCTGTGTGCTCCCAGGTATTCCCTGTACACCCATCATGGCCCCTGCAGGCAGCACACACCACAGGGGACTACCCTGCACACCTGCTCATGTCACCCAGCACCCCCACCCCCCAGCATCCAGGGGCACCCTCCACCAGGCCCCCACTCACGTCTACCACCACCCCCACCCCCCAGCAGTGCAGGGGCAGCCTCCACCAGGCCCCTACCCATGTCTCCCACCACCCCCACCCCCCAGCCACCAGGGGCAGCCTCCACCAGTCCCCCACTCATGTCTCCCACCACCCCCACCCCCCAGCAGTGCAGGGGCACCCTCCACCAGGCCCCCACTCATGTCCCCTATCACCCCCACCCCCCAGCAGTGCAGGGACAGCCTCCACCAGGCCCCCACCCATGTCTCCCACCTCCCCCACCCCCCAGCCACCAGAGGCAGCCTACACCAGGCCCCCACTCATGTCTCCCACCACCCCCACCCCCCAGCAGTGCAGGGGCAGCCTCCACCAGGCCCCCACTCATGTCCCCTATCACCCCCACCCCCCAGCAGTGCAGGGGCAGCCTCCACCAGGCCCCCACTCATGTCCCCTATCGCCCCCACCCCCCAGCAGTGCAGGGGCACCCTCCACCAGGCCCCCACTCATGTCTACCACCACCCCCACCCCCCAGCAGTGCAGGGGCAGCCTCCACCAGGCCCCCACCCATGTCTCCCACCACCCCCACACCCCAGCAGTGCAGGGGCACCCTCCACCAGGCCCCCACCCATGTCTCCCACCACCCCCACCCCCCAGCCACCAGGGGCTGCCTCCACCAGGCCCCCACTCATGTCCCCTACCACCCCCACCCCCCAGCAGTGCAGGGGCAGCCTCCACCAGGCCCCCACTCATGTCCCCTATCACCCCCACCCCCCAGCAGTGCAGGGGCAGCCTCCACCAGGCCCCCACCCATGTCTCCCACCACCTCCACCCCCCAGCAGTGCAGGGGCAGCCTCCACCAGGCCCCCACTCATGTCTCCCACCACCCCCACCCCCCAGCCACCAGGGGCAGCCTCCGCCAGGCCCCCACTCATGTCTACCACCATCCCCACCCCCCAGCAGTGCAGGGGCATCCTCCACCAGGCCCCCACTCATGTCCCCTATCACCCCCTCCCCCCAGCAGTGCAGGGGCAGCCTCCACCAGGCCCCCACTCATGTCTACCACCACCCCCACCCCCCAGCCACCAGGGGCAGCCTCCACCAGGCCCCCACCCATGTCCCCTATCACCCCCACCCCCCAGCAGTGAAGGGGCAGCCTCCACCAGGCCCCCACTCATGTCCCGTATTACCCCCACCCCCAGCAGTGCAGGGGCAGCCTCCACCAGGCCCCCACTCATGTCTACCACCACCCCCACCCCCCAGCCACCAGGGGCAGCCTCCACCAGGCCCCCACCCATGTCCCCTATCACCCCCACCCCCCAGCAGTGAAGGGGCAGCCTCCACCAGGCCCCCACTCATGTCCCGTATTACCCCCACCCCCAGCCACCAGGGGCAGCCTCCACCAGTCCCCCACTCATGTCTCCCACCACCCCCACCCCCCAGCAGTGCAGGGGCACCCTCCACCAGGCCCCCACTCATGTCCCCTATCACCCCCACCCCCCAGCAGTGCAGGGACAGCCTCCACCAGGCCCCCACCCATGTCTCCCACCTCCCCCACCCCCCAGCCACCAGAGGCAGCCTACACCAGGCCCCCACTCATGTCTCCCACCACCCCCACCCCCCAGCAGTGCAGGGGCAGCCTCCACCAGGCCCCCACTCATGTCCCCTATCACCCCCACCCCCCAGCAGTGCAGGGGCAGCCTCCACCAGGCCCCCACTCATGTCCCCTATCGCCCCCACCCCCCAGCAGTGCAGGGGCACCCTCCACCAGGCCCCCACTCATGTCTACCACCACCCCCACCCCCCAGCAGTGCAGGGGCAGCCTCCACCAGGCCCCCACCCATGTCTCCCACCACCCCCACACCCCAGCAGTGCAGGGGCACCCTCCACCAGGCCCCCACCCATGTCTCCCACCACCCCCACCCCCCAGCCACCAGGGGCTGCCTCCACCAGGCCCCCACTCATGTCCCCTACCACCCCCACCCCCCAGCAGTGCAGGGGCAGCCTCCACCAGGCCCCCACTCATGTCCCCTATCACCCCCACCCCCCAGCAGTGCAGGGGCAGCCTCCACCAGGCCCCCACCCATGTCTCCCACCACCTCCACCCCCCAGCAGTGCAGGGGCAGCCTCCACCAGGCCCCCACTCATGTCTCCCACCACCCCCACCCCCCAGCCACCAGGGGCACCCTCCGCCAGGCCCCCACTCATGTCTACCACCATCCCCACCCCCCAGCAGTGCAGGGGCATCCTCCACCAGGCCCCCACTCATGTCCCCTATCACCCCCTCCCCCCAGCAGTGCAGGGGCAGCCTCCACCAGGCCCCCACTCATGTCTACCACCACCCCCACCCCCCAGCCACCAGGGGCAGCCTCCACCAGGCCCCCACCCATGTCCCCTATCACCCCCACCCCCCAGCAGTGAAGGGGCAGCCTCCACCAGGCCCCCACTCATGTCCCGTATTACCCCCACCCCCAGCAGTGCAGGGGCAGCCTCCACCAGGCCCCCACCCATGTCCCCCTGCACCCAGGTCCTCACAATCACCAACCATGTGCGTAATAGTCAGCCTCCACAGCCAAAAGGCCCTACCAAGTAACCCATTCACCCACATGGAAATGGAAATTACATGTTACACCCCCAACGTACATAAAGCAAATGAGCCCATGTCTGTCACACACAATGGTTGCAAATGAATTGGAAAACATCCAACATGACATGCATGAAACCAATGAGATGATACCACACAGTGAAATATGAAAACAAAATTGTATTAAAAAAATATGAATGCAAATGAAATGAAACAAACTACAGTGCCAATGGAAAAAAGAAAAGGTGCATGTCCGTCCAAAAAAATTAAAAACACAAAATCCAAAAAAAATGTACTTCAAAGTCACATTAAAAATGAAATCAATCCGACAGAAAAAAAAAATCCAAACACCATTGCTCCATGGAGAAGAAATAAAAAATTAAAAAATAAAACAATCCAATGAAGAACTATGTACAAAATATCCAAGGGTCACTGAGCCCAACTGAACAAACGAAACCTACAAAAAACCCTAACAAAAATGCAACTATATACAAAAAGTGGAGCTGTGTCCGTCGACTCCAAATCATAAAAATAAACAAATAAAACCTAAAGCTAAAGAACTATATACAAAGGCGGCGGGTAAGTCCAGCAGCTCACTCCGTAGTGTTCCGGGCCAGGGCATCATCAAACTCCTCATCTATGTCCCGGAGGCGGTCCTGTTCCATGGCCCGAGGGTCCGCAGGGACGACGCCATCTGCTCCTCCAACCCCCTGCGGAATGCCTCGAGGCACTCGGCCCGCCTCAGGGCCCTCCGCATGGAGTTCTCCGCCCTGACCATCGTGAGCCGCTCCTCTTCCGCCCGCTGCCGCTCCGCACCTATCTGCTGGCCCAACCGCAGCCACACGGAAGACACTTCCTGTCCTGGGTCCTCCTGGCCTCCGGCCGATGCCTGCCCCTCCGATGTTGATGGGCCCGAGCCATGATGCCTCCCACGTTGACTCTGCTGCTGCCTCCGATGCAACTGCCTCTGCCAGCACGACGGCATCCAGGCTGATGGAATCCACTGACGCCGTCGTGCACGTGCCCTGCCTGATGATGCCGGCACATCCTCCATCTGCTGGGGTACAGTTGCTGTGGTGTCCACCCCTGCTTGACCTCCGACTCCCGACTGTGGCAGGGATGGGATCCCCACCGAGCTGGCTGCATAGGTCAGGGCAGGTCCACAGGGGGCCCTGGTGGCATCTGGGCCGGAAGACGGCAAGGAGAACGACCGGCGTATAGCCTCGACAGAGGAGGAGAGGGCCGCCAGATTGGCCGACACATGCAGGAAACCCCCGAACATGGAAGATCCCAATTGGGCCACGTCGGCACGGTGCTCTTCGTGATGATGTGCGTGCTCCTCCCGGGATGCACGCACGTCATCACGAATTGCACCCGCGCGCATCGCAACCCCAATCAGGACCTTCTCCATACGGACACGGGTCCCCTCGTCCGCAGGTGGAGGGGAGTCAGGTGACATGGACATCCCCTCTACCTGCGGACGGGCCTGGGACGGGGCATCCCTGCTGGTGCATGGTGGTGCACTCACAGGGTCAGGGACAGCGACATGCACAGGCCCCTCCACGGTGACCTGTGCTGCCTCCTGCCCCTGGCCCTGGACTGCACCACTTGCACCAGCAGGGATGCCCCCACCAGGCCCCATGTGTGCCCCTGTGGCGGCCACCTCCTCCTCTGTGGAAACCACCAACCTGGATGGCTCCTCACCATCTTCCACCGTAGCAGGCCCCTGTGGGGGCTCACCCACCCCTACCGCTGCAGCCGTGGGGGCATCCCCGCCGCCTTGCTCCACAGCGCCGTCTCCGCCCTCTTCTTCACTAGCCGCTGCGTAGAGGGAGACAAAGAACACAAGCATTATGGTACTGTACAATGGTCCCCTAGACAGGAAGCAATAGCAGATGAGTACCACTGTCAAAGTACACTTCCATCATGTCCCTCCACAACACATGGGTCAGTCCAGGCAAAACACACACAGTAACAGGCATGGTGCATGCCATGGACATTTCCATACATGTCCAATGGACTCTTGAAACATACAATGATATGGAACTCACATGCATCATGGGTCATGCCTATCACATGCACACACTTCACCTCAGTCACATCCATCTGGCCCCATACACCCCAAACACAGCGGATACAAGGGTAACTAGGCTGCATCAGTGAATCTGTGCATTGTCACACACATGTGTCATGCATCCATGGCATGCACAAGTCACAGACACGCAGGTCAGGCACACAGACATGGCTACCATATATGTACCTGGCATCAGCACCCATCCCTCACCCCCACCCATGTCCAGGAACAGAGACTGGCATGCTCTCATGTTTAAAATCTGCATAGGGCTCCCCATGTGGCATTTAAACAGATGCAACAACCATGTGGTTCACACATCACTGGTCGCACATGCATTAACATGATGTCCCTGCACACATACATGCATACATGGCCTATGTCACACATACAGGCAAGTATCAGAGAACCAGCACACCGCAACATGCCCTGTCTCACACAGCAATGCTTGGACACTTACCGCTCAACTCCAGACAGGTCTCCCTCTCAAGGATCTGGGCGTGGAGCGCTGGGCGTACGCGTTCCAGGACCCTCATCTGGATGGAACTCATGCGGCCCCGGCCCCCCTCCACGAGGCGCCGAGCCTTCACGAGGGTCCTGGACCTCAAGTCCTCCCAGCGCTTCTTGATCTTCTGGACGTCGCGGGTTGCCACCCCCTCCGCGTTGATGGCAACCACACAGTCGGCCCAGATCCTCTCCCGTCCTTCCTTGCTGGCGCAAAGAGGGCATCATACGGCCCCAGGACATGCTCCACCAGGACACCAACTTTGGTGGCAGTGAAGCTGGTGCCCCTCTGCCCCTCTGGCCTGGGGTTGCCACTGGTGCCAGATGTGGAAGTGCCCGACATGGCAACCCCAGAGGCAGGTGTGGGTGGGCAACTGAGTCCTGGGGCTGGGCTGTGGAGCGATGTAATCCCAATCGGGAGTCTTCAGTTCCAGCAGGGGTGGACACAGCAACTGGACCCCTGCAGATGGCTGATGTGTAGGCACCAAATGGCAGGGCACGGTGGCAGCAGGCAGGCAGGCAGGCAGCAGCAGATGGCACGTGGGAGGCTGCTCGGGGCACTGGGGGGCAGTAATTCGGCCTTCTGGGCAGGAGCATGGTCTTCCGTGTGTTTTCGCCTGGCCAGATTGATACAGAGTGATTTGGCACGTGAAAATCCTGCAAGTCAGCGTGAAATTCGAGGAAAGGCCCTCAGCGCATAAGCGCGTCTGTGACGTGACCCGCACGGGTGTTTCCCACACAGCACGTGATGACGGAGCACACGTGGAAAGACTGCACGTCAGAGTGTCATCGCATGTAATTGGACAAAAGTGCGCGTACACGCGATTGGCCTATGTACGTGTATTTCAGGGGTGCGCGGGCACTTACACACGCAAGTACGTCAGCGCACCTGTATCCCGGGGTGCGCGGGAATTTCCACACGCTATTGGACTGGGTACTGGATTTCAGGGGTGCGCGGGTCACACGCTCGCCTACAACACGCGCAACGCATAAATTTGCGCGCTAACAAAATAACAAGCTCAGACCCTGGATGAACATACCGTTCCTAGCAGCAGTGGCCGTGGGCTACCAAAGGAGGAGGAGGAGGATAGTCAGGGCCAGAATATTCACACCCAGAACCAGCCTTTTCGGGATGCCTGATGACCAGGTGTATGGGAGGTACAGGTTTCCACCACACATAATACTGGACCTGGTGAGTGAGTGGGAGGATGACCTCACATCACCCACCCTGTGCTCCCAAGCACTCAGCCCCCTGGAGAAGGTCCTCAATGTACTGCACTTCTTAGCCACTGGATCATTTCAGCGGACAAGTGCCATAGTGGGTGGGGTATCACAGGCCACCCAGTCACGCTGCCTACACCAGGTCTTGAACATCATCACTGCATGCCCATCAGTCCGCAGGCACATATACCTGCCCAGAACACCTGCAGAAAGGCATGCTGCCGCCCTGGATTTTTACGGTGTGGCACGATTCCCCAAAGTGCTAGGTGCCATCGACTGCACCCATGTGGCTCTACGTCCCCCCAGGGCATCAGAGCACATCTATAGGAACCGCAAGCACTGGCATTCCATCAACGTGCAGGTAGTATGTAATGCCAAGGGAATCATCACCTCAGGATATGCCAACTATCCCGGGTCCACCCCCAACAGCTTCATTTACCGAATGTCTACCCTAATCCGGGACCTAGAAGCTGGGCGGCATGGCGATACATGGCTGCTTGGTGAGTATGAATGCCACTGCACATGCATGCATGTCAGATACTGAGCAAGGTCCCAACCCCACCAATGATACCAATCACCACCTCCACAGGGGACAGTGCCAACCCTCTCAGCCCCCACATGATGACGTCAATTCGGAACCCCACCACGCCACCCGAGGTAAGATATAACACAGCCCACATTACAACCCGGGGCATAGTGGAGCGCACATTCGGAGTGCTAAAGTCACGCTTTCGCTCCCTTGACCGTTCTGGCGGGCAGCTGTTATACGCTCCCCCAGTAGTGTGCAGGATCATAGTGGCAGCATGTGTCCTGCACAACGTTGCAACACGCCGGGGCCTGGCCGTGGACATGGTGGTGGCCCCACATCACCAACCACATGCACAGCCGCTGCGCATGGGAGGGGAAAAGGCACGGGGGGAGGCAGCCCGTACACAGCTAGTGGCTAATTACTTCACATAGAAATCACACCCCTGTGGAGTGCACACTGCCCTGGCACATTCCATCTGACAATCAATGATGACTCAACCTGACACTGATCCTGAATGTCTGGAGAATCAACCGTGAAAACCATATCAGCCTGAGATTGTTCACCTAGAAGTGTTACAATGTGTGCATCCCTACCCACACAGACACCACCAATGCAGTTTTGTGAAGAAACACATTCAAGCAGCTAAAATGAATACCCACTTGCAAAATGCAACAAGAGGACAGTGCCATGTCAGCCAACCCATCCCCAGCACCGCCACACGACACACCGTGCCATGTCATGCTATTTGCAGGTAAACAAAGTAATCCCCACAACATGACACAAGTGTCACAATGTACAGTGTCCCTAATTGAAACTTGCAACACCTGATATGCTCACAGTAATTCAGGACCAACAACAAACTTGAGCAGGTACTACCATTAACATGACATCACAAATGTAATAAATTAGTAGTCTCACCACCTGGAAATGCCTGCACTCCCACCACTTCCAACTGTACAGTGTTGGCGCCATGTAGAGTTGTAGGTGCACTGCTGCCAACATGGACCCCATCACCAAACTAGAGGGCCTTGTTTAGGCATGAGGAAGGGACCTGCAAATTGGGAGGTAGACACAGATGATGAGTTACACATCAATGCAACATGCAGTGTACAACACAACAGCAATATGCACTAGGAATGTATACACAGTATTGACTAGACTACCCACACATGTAGTGGGAGTCCAATGTCACCATGTACGTCAATGTCACTTGGGCACACCCTTTGCAAGCCCATGGAAACGGGAAGCAGGAGGGGTGTGTGTGACTCAAACCCAAGCATCTGAACCAAATACATGACAAGCCTGCATGTGGCCAGCCACAATGCAGCGTATGCCCACAGGAACCACGGAAGGCAACAAATTGTCCCAAAAAAATAAAAATAAAAATAAAAATAAAAAAAAATCAAAAATGGCCATTGATGGGCCCGGGGGGGTTGGGGAGGCCACCCAGGAGGTCCGAGGACAGGGTGCACACCAAAACCCACCTGTGTGGATCCTGGGAAAAAAGAATATAGCAAACAGTTGCATTGTCATTAAAGGAGTTCACTAGCTGGGCGGAGAGAACTCATAGATTCAACCGTTTACAAATGGGTTTAGGAAGCGGGTGGGAACGCTTGTGAGCGGTCTGGCCATCTCTGCTTGTATTTCTGATTTGGGGGTAATTTTGGTCGGTCAATCTATGTGTCACAACTATGCCACTGGCGCACCAATTGGCACCCATTGTGGACTATTTGAGACTCATTAATCTCCATAATACTCCCTGGACAATACCTATTCATATTTTTGTCTTTACTTTCCGTTTGCTAGGCTTTGAAACTTTCTTATTGAATTTCACATACTACATGTCCCACAATGCACCTTGTGGCAGTTCCCATTGCCTGGCTATACTTATGCAGCAGTCTTAGCCCTGTGCACCCAGCCTTGTAGCCCTGCTACTCTGCCTTCAGAACACCCCTGAATTTTGCCTTGCACCTCTGTGCTTCCTATACTGCAGCCCTGCTCCCATGATTGCAGTCCTATGTTTCCTGTCTACAGCCCCTTGCTCTCTAACACAAATGATCTTGTTCCCTGCCTGCAGTTCCTTGTGCTGTGCCCATTGCCTGTGTTACCTGTCTTTACCATCCTTAAATCTTCAGTCCTGTCCTTGTTATCCCACTTCACAGCTACAGTTGCCTTGTTACTAGTCTTCCGTCCTGCCCATGTTATCCCACTTCAGAGCTACAGTTTCCCTGTTATCATTCTTCAGTCCTGCCCTTGTTATCCTATTTCAGAGCTACAGTTTCTTTGTTATCAGTCTTCAGTCCTGCCCTTGTTATCCCACTTCAGAGCTAAAGTTTCTTTGTTTTCTCTCTGCAGTCCTACTCCTGTTATTCCAGTCCAGAGTTACTGTTCCTTCTTACCAGTCTGCAGTTTCCGGTCTCCTTACCCCTTTACTTTGATTCTAGTTTTCTTGCTTTTCTTTTTTCTCCCGGTTCTCTGTCCTGAACCTTGCTCACTTTGACCTCCTTTTCCCCTGGATTTTTCTGTTACAGTTTGTGTCTTCACTTGTGCCTTGTGTAATACCTTTGTTCAGAGTTTGGCTGCTGAGTTTCCAGCAGGCAATCTCTGCCTCTTTCCTTTGTCGCATTTCAGTATTGTACCTTGTGTTATTCTTAACGGTGTGCTGGTTCCTTTTTCAGGAGGCATTCATTGTTCAGTTACTGCTGGAACCGTACAGGCTTCAGCCTTGTGAGTGCTGTTACTTTGTTCGTGGCTTAGGGTCCAGACGCAGACACCCACTGCTACTGCTCCTTTCCATGAACATACAGAGTGGGACCCTGCAATAGTAACCAGCTCAGAAGGCTGGAGTTTCCCTGGTTCTGTGGGAAACTCTTCCCCCCTTCTGCTTACACCCCAAGAGAGAATCTAATGTGTTTGTTTTACTTGACCTCCCTGCCCCTTTCTGTTCACTGCCTTTGTTGCCTATCCTTTCTTGTCTGCAGGACTCCTTGTACTCCTGCTTCTTGTGTACTTTTCTCCCTACGGCTTTGCGGGCATGTCTCTACCTGCAAGACCCTGTGACAATATGTGGCAGCAATAGCTTTGTCATCAGCCTTCAATGACATGAATATAGCATTACTGTGGAAGAAATTAATGTCATCAGGAATCGACTTGGGTCTCTTCTATATGATCCAGTATACATGTATGCTGTATACAGGCAATTCTGCTAGGGTCCGATTGAATACCTTGGATTATCTGTCACAGAGTTGCCACTTGGAGAGAGGGGTGTGCCAGGGGTGTGTCCTTGCCCAAACTCTGTTTAATTTATATCTGGCTGATATATGCGGCGAGGCCACAACCTGATGCGGTTACTCTCCCAAGTGGTCTATCCTGTCGGTCAACTGCATCACTTACGCAGAAGACTTAATTTTTATTACTACACGCCAGCAGGCCTGCAAAGTGTGTTATCCAACATCAAGTGTTATCTTAAACTGAATCATCTGGTTATTAATGCCACAAAATTGTATGTAATTATCTGTAGTGTGAGGAAAATGAACAAATCATATGTGTGGACATTAAATAACGCACAGTTACTAGAATAGATTCACTATGTTATCTAGGTTTTGTTATCTCTTCTCGAAGAAAGCTAGAAAAGCTAGAAAAGTACAAAATTAGGATGGATGAGAAAGCTTGTTCTTGTCTGTCAATGATGAAGTTGGTAAAAAAAAAGCAATTTATGTGCATAGCCATTGAAACCACTGATGAAAGATCTCTGTGATTGTTTGTATGGAAGCAATTTGACAAATTTCGAAAATAGGCCGTTTTTAGATTTAGTGGGAGCCATACTTTTCAAACAGACATCGCGTATTCCAACTTCTACAGCAATTAGCACAATTAGACAAGAGTTGGGGTTGACTTCCTGGTGAGCACAGCACGTTAAGAGATCTTTATCTCTCTGGAGGATGACAATGAGCTCACATCAATTCACATTAGGGTTTTACATAAAAGATCTCCTACTGAAGGGCTCAAACCCAAAACGAGATCTGAATATTTTTTGAAGACCCTGGATATCGAGGGTGATTAATCTGATTACAATATAAAGAATAAAATAAATAGGTGAGATTCAATTATGGATATCCAAGATTTGGACACATTATCCATATATAGGGATAAAGAAATGTACTATATCCCAGTTGGTGATCGGAAAATGTATCAGAATACATTTCCTTCTCAGGTGTATCATGACTGATAATTGATGTTTTGCTTAAACTGTCTCCCTATGCTAGAGGTCATTGGACCGAAATTGGGTGCTCCTAGAGAATTGTGACGGTGTAGGATACGTGGTATGGATCTCCTGGAATCACTTTTTCATCTTGTAATGGAATGCCCCATGTTTTTGATTCTCAGGTTCCTTCATACATTCTACAGGTACTTACTGAAAACCTGTGGGAAAGATTAATGTCAACATCCTACTTGGTGCTTATTTTGGCATTGGTACAATGTCTACAACAGATCTTTTTAGAGTTAAGTAAAGTCGTAGCTCGAGCTCAACAGGAATGTTATAGGTGATCCGATATTTAATGATTATTATTATGTTATGTATGCCTAGATTGGTTTAAACCAAAATGTTATAGTTTTATTTTAATGAGAATATTATGAAGTTTTGAATTTTCTGATGTTTTATGATATGTTAACATGTGACTGTGATCTATCAAATTTTATGATTTGTATGGGTTCAATTTGGTTTTGTTATGATTGTGTTTGAAATGTGATAACGTTGTGCTCTCCTAGATATATTTTCATGTTGATTATGAATTGTTTGTGTACATTTTGTTTAAGGTACCATGTGTACCAAAAATGCAATATAAATAAAGAAATATTAATTTACATTTTTGTGGAGTTTTGAATTATTAAACATCTAGAAAGTTTAAAATGATTAATTGCTTGATTATTTTAGTCACAGTAGCAACACTTGTCGTTTATCTAAAATTCAACACTGACCCTCGGTTTATTCTGAGAATAATTATGATACCACAGAATCACCCAGAATCACCTGACTTGAACCCAAATGGGAAGCACTACTTAAATTGTAGCTGGAAGGGCTATGAAAGGAAAGACATAAGGCAGAACTGGCTGCGAGGGTCGTGGGGTCAATGAGTGTCACAGAGAAAAGAGAAATACTGCTGAACAACTCCTCATAGCAATAGTAGGAACATGCCGTAAGTCTGGGAAAAAGGACACAGTCCCACTTGATGTATGGCTGTAACAGTACCACTGAGGAAAAGTCCAGGAAGTTGAAAGAGTAAGTCAATGGAGTTGTAGATAGGAACAAGGTACAGTGACCCACAAGAGGGAGAGGGGCATGGACCCATGCAGTGTGGGCTGAGTGTGGGAGGGTAACAGGGAGCTGGCCTCACAGAAATTTGCCTCAGGAGTCATTGCCATCGGGGTAGCAGTGATGTGCAGTATTACAACATTTTATCCCCACCAAAAATATTGCTGTATCTATGGTCATCTGGAACGGCCATAGGCGATTTTTTGGGGGGGACAATTTATGGGTTTTTTGGGAGCAGGGGTTGCGGTGGTGTCCCCCGCTCCTTTAAAAATAACGCAGGGTTTGTGGGGTTTCCCCCGCAGATTCCATGCCTTAATATTGCCGCAAGAATATGGCGATATTTTTGAATGGCGTTATTTTTGCGGGGATATTAACACATGGAACTGTGATGTGCACAGTCTAGACAGATGCACGTGGACTCAGGACACACCATAAGGCATGTTGGTTGTCATCTTGGATGTTCTATGTAGCATGGTAGCACATACGTACATGTGTGAAAAGAGATTCCATCCTCTGCAGGGCATGAAGTGCAACTCCTATTTTGGACACATGCACATGTCTAGCAGAGCAGAGTCACTGATATCAAGGAAGCAGCAAACAACTGCGCACAATGTGGTATCATGTTGCAGATGTTGGGGGGTGCTACTGAGGGATGAGTACTGTCACGCGGACATGTTGAACTGATGTAAAACACATGGTTTGTATCCACTCTTGTGTACACTGGACATGAGTCAGTACGCCACATGACATGGTTCACCCGGGGCAGTCATTCCAATGCAGCCAGATGTACACCACAGTCATAAATCCTGTTGATGTTTTACTTCACATCCTCAGGATGCAAAATGTTGTGCACTCACCAGACGTGTCCTTGTAATTTTCCAGGCCTCCCATGCCTTGCACCAGCTCCAGTAGAATGAATTGGCTCATAGCTGCCTCATGCTTGGCCACCTTCTCCTCCTCCTCTGGAGACCTCTGGCAACCCCACTCCATTTGCCAGAGTAGAGGTGAGGTTGGCACCCAGCTTGGACTTGGTGCGATGGATGAGATCATTCCAGCGCTTCACTACCTGTGCAGCAGTGTGCTTCTCATACCCATAGGCGTTGATCTCATCTGCTGGTGTATGTGTGCTCCCCTGATATGCTCCCCTGATGCTGGCACATGTCACAGTGGTGAATGGTCACATAGTCCATGAGGATCTCGAGTTCTTCATCATAGAATTTCTTCTTCCTCAACGTGTCAGTGTCCTGTGCCGTGTCATGGGGTTGAGCCTGTTCCTGCTGTGAAGGTTTTACCTTCTTGCCACAAAGTATTGGTGCCGCCCCTGTGTGGCTGGGACCATTCTGGGTCCATATGCTGAATCACAAGTGAACTGGGGCATGCCATTACCCCCTTGGGCTGGGACAGCTGCTTCCACAGCATGTCCCTTAGCCTTTCGGGTTGGGACAGCTGCTTCTACAGCACGTCCCGGAACCGCAGGGGCTGGGAAAGTCACTTCGACAACATGTCCCTGACCCTGGCCCCGTCTGCCCCGTTTCCCTTTTGGGTCCCTAGCATTCATGTTCCAGGTGTAACGGAAATAGGGAAGGCATACCAAGTAATTGCCATGGGAAATTTGAGTGAGGGGGCAGTCTACTTGATGGAAGACATGGTTCTGTGGTCCAGCAAGGCTTGATTTTACCCCAGGTGTTAAAAATACAGTATGCAGAATACACAGGCACCCCAAAATAAAGATACAAACGTACGCGATACCAGGATAGCTTCTGAAAAAATCAGTACGCGATACGCAGTGGCACCCAGTTACACAGAAAATGCGTACGAGAACCCAGGAAAGCTACCAAAAAGGTAAGAATAGTGGTAAGCAATACACAGGTGCACCCAGAGTTGAAAGAAATGCATAAGCGACTCACCATTAGCGTTGCAAAAATGAAAGGTAGATGCGCATTTACGCAGAGGCAAATCCCCCCACCAAAATAAGACGTTTGTATGGTCCCTGAGGTGAACAGATTGCGTGGCACCCAAAATACGCAATACTCCACTCGTCCATCTCCTTCCCTTTACACGCACGTCCAGAGTTGGTTCTATATGTACTAATGTATCCCAGAATATGGCATGCTGAACGCCTGCACACAGCGTGTGCCACATAAGTTATGCACTGAGGTCCTTTCCTCAGATTTCATGTGTCCATGCTTTTCTCATATTTTAAGTCCCTTCACTCTGTTTTTGGCTACCTATATTGCGAGACATGCAGGACCCCATGCTCCTGCCTCTGTGCCATTTTACCTAGCTCACACTGCCCTGTGCTGCCTCCAACTTTTCTATCTGCAGCTGCTTGTACAGTGTGTGTGCCTCCTGCCCACCTGCACTGCTTTTGGAGTGCCTGCTGTCCAGCCATTGCCTATGCTTCTGTCTTTGGCCTCGTGACCACCTCAACTGATTCATTGGACTCCCACCGTGCCATTCCACCACCACCGCTGCACAGCCCAGATCTAGGACCACCTTGCCCAACCCACACCTGCCTCGGGGATTGCCATGTCTGCACCATCATCCTCTGAACACAGTGGCACCCCATGGCAGCGAGGCAGAGGACTATCAACTTCACCACCAGGCAAGTTTCCATCCTGGTAAGGAAGGTCCTGGAGCGTTATGATGCCCTCTTCCACCCTGTGATGCAACGTGGCAAGAAAGGATGTCAGCAGATCTGGGAAGGGATCAGGGATGCCATCAATGCGGAGGCAGTGGCAAGACTGTGCAAAAGCGCTGGGAGGAACAGAAATCCAGGACCCACTTCAATGCCCTATGCTACGTCCAGGCCGGTAGCACCAGGGAGGTGCACCATGCGCACAGCTGCTGGATGTCGGCTAACAACATAGGGTCCTGGAGAACTTCTACCCGGTGCTGCACTCCGAGGTATGCGAGTTACATCAACGTCTGGAGTCAACTGGTGAGTAGCCATGTGGTGCAATGATCCACGGTGCATGTGCTGTGTGCATGTAGCAGCATATTGGCAGTGACCCCCTTAGGCTTGCATCAAGTATGTTTCTGAGACAGATGTCTGCGTGCATGCCCCAGACATTTCTCTCCATCTATGCATTCAGACCTATATGTATTTTAAATGTGCCATCACTTGCATTGTTTGTTGTAGTGCTGGCTTGCAAACCATGCACATGCAATGTTACTTGTGTCTGAGGTGTTGTAATGCTGGAAATGCATTGAAGGGACAGGGCCGGCCTGTCCTTGTCATGTAGTCCTTTTTCATTTGTGTTCTGTATTGTTTTCTTCCCTGGAGCCCATGTGGGACTCCTGGGAGGGCAGCTCTTCCTGTTTTTGGTTTGGTGTACAGACCCATGGGATAGCCTTATGGCACCCATGGGTGGGGGCACAACCCTGTGCCCCTAGTGTATATTTTTGGGCACCTGTGTGTGGCCCACAGAGCAGGGTATGGGCTGGTGGCAGCTCCATGCTGCATTTGACAGGGGCTCTGAGTATCCTCCATTTTGGGGGTACCCAGGCCCCGCCATTGGAATCAGTTAGTTCCTGATAGGAGACAAAATGACCCCTGTGGCCTCTTGCTTTCTATTGCCGGTTACCTGGTTTTCCCAAAGTCCTGGGAAGCCCTGACTCTGTCCTTTCCCCCGATGGGCTTTTGGGTGGAAGTTCCATATATGTAGTTGTTGTGAAGTCCAGGCCAGACTGGCTGGAACCTTCCCAGTGACTGTATGTTGTGGGTACGCCTGTGGTGGGACCTGGGTGAATGGAGCGTGTGACCAATATGCACTCCTTGTTGTGGATGTCTGGTTTCTAGTATGTAAGACAAAGACTGGGACTGCCCTGCCCGAAACTGGCATGAATGCAGTGTGTAGTGCTGAATGGCTGGGTACTTGTCCCAATCAATCCACACCCCTTGTTGTGAGTGTCTGAGAGGGAGGAGGATGGCCTGAATGCACTGTGTACCTGATTGGTGGATTGACTGCCTGAATGCCTTTCTGTATGATTGGCTGCTGAGTGTGACCCAGCTTTGTGGATGAGAGACCGAATAGCATCTGGGGACCTCTCACCACTGAAAATTGTTCAGAAGCTGAAGAGAAACTGGAGTTGAAACTGGCGCTTAATCTCGACTCCGACCCCGAGGAGGAAGGTTAACCGCTGTTACCTTCCCTGCAATCTGAAAGCTGCCATGCCACCGAAAATGATCCAAGAGAGGACCTGGTAAGGAGACCTCTCCCCGAGCTGCGAGGGACCATCGTGCACCAGCTGATCTCTTCCAAAGCTCCCTGGTAGACAGACCAACGAAAGGCTGCCAACCAGAGACTCGGACTGCCGCGGAATCCCAAAGAGAAGCACGCAGACTGTTGTCCGTTAACATCGATGACCGCCATTGCCAACCAGAGCCGCCGTGCTCCCGTTGCCTAAGAACTTCATTTGATTCACGGACACACTCGTCCGCACCGCCGCCTGCCTTATCCCGCTAGAGAAGGCCAGGCCACCAGCGCGCCGAGGAGCATCCGTCAGTGGGTTTCCCACCACCCAACAAGCGTAGAGACGCCAGATGACTCAACGCCCTTGCTGGGCCACAGTTCTTCACAAACTCTTTGTGGTCCTGAACTATCGACATCGAGGTGCCCCGCATGCCTCTTCCTTGCAGGACATCTTCGAATCATCGTCGACGAGCACCGCTGGGACCGTAGCTGCTGCCTCAACGCCGAGTTCACTTTCTTCGCGGGATCACGACGATCTGTGGCTCCTGATTTAAAGGGAGCCGCTCAAGAAGTATCTGTTGATGACTTATCGTCGAAGGCTGCTACTCCAGGTACATTGGGGTGGTAGAAACACTTAAGAAGGTAATATGACTTCTAGAACAATATATGGACTGGGCTTGTGATATAGCTTTATTTTACAGGTTGCCTAGGTGGGGTGATCTCCACACAGAACTGTGTCTAGGTAACGGGGCTAGTATTCTGCCTACTGTTCTAACAAACTGCTTTCCTCTTATATCCATTGTTGGGTTCCTTTACCATCTGATTTTTGTGAGATTTAACCGTACAGTTGATGCACTTTAATGAGATCTAATAGTAATGGTGGCACCACATAGAACTGTATATTTGCCATTGTAGATAACCGAGTACAAAGTGAGTTATCGTGATATTGTACATAACTATTAACATTAATTATATAAATACTGTGTTTTAACTAATACAGTGTGTGGAAATTCCTGTGTGGGGGCTTGGGGACTACACTGTACTTAAGAACCAGTCTGCATCACCTCCTGAGAAGCTAGGCCTTGATTGCTTGTCCATTGCTACCTTATAGAGAATCTTGGCTGGGGTCCTCTGTGCCTCTCCTCTACCATATAGAGAGCAAAAGTACAGAACCCCCCTCCAGTTGCTTTACAGGCGTGCGAGGGTGACAGGTGTGCCAGTTGAGGTAGTGTTGCCCACATCATGTGCATGCATGATTCTCATGTGTATGTGCCAAAAATGGGAATGTGTGACTGGGCATCATTCACGCCTGGATGCAACACGTACATTTGGATGTCTGGCTTAGTCACGTAGAGGCATTGCAGATCACAGGACTGTGATGCGATTGGTCTTCGCACTGTTTGGGACCTCTCAGTTCCTGTGTTTGTATGACATGTGTATGTGTGTGTTGCTATGGCATGCTCACATGTGCATGTGAAAATGATGCATGTGTCTATAGCATATGCAATTGACTGGTTGTGACAGTGGCAAGTAGCTTGATGTGATTGTGTGAAGTGATGGCCAGGCAGGTCTATGCATGGATTTGGATTGCATTTCCATGTTTGTGGGTGTGGAGGTTGATTGTTGTTCCTTTGACAAGTTGTGTTCATGTGAATGTTGGTGATGCCATGCCAGATTTGCTGAGGTACACTGATGTTTCTGTTCTGTGTCTACTTTTCCACAGTTGCATCTGATCAAGAGCGGTGCTGTGAAGCATGGCTGCAGGGATGCCTCCACCAGGCAGAGGTGCAGGCCCCAGCCACGCCCCCATGACAGCTCATCTTGGGGGAGTGATGTGGCTGTGGCAGTGCCAGCGACATCGGGCATGGCTGATGGGGGTTAGTCCAAGAAGGGGAAAGTGGGAGGGTGCTCCTCAGCAGTGGTGGGGACAGGTGATGCCATACAGGAGCCATCCATGGCGGAAGATTCCTCAGAGTCATCCAGGTTGACATAGAGGTCGGTGAAGGAGGTGGCCGCTGCAGCCCAGCCCATGGGGTCAGGTGGGGGGGTTGATGTGGGCATGCCTACTGCAGTTCTGTCCCATGGGTATGAGGCTGTGCAGGCCACCATGGAGGTGCCTGCGCAAAATCTAGTCCCTGGGCCATCGGATGCAGCAGTGTGTGCCTGCCAGGATGCCTCTAACCAGACCCAACACCTGGTGATGGCTGATGTGTCCACCCAGACCAACACCCCCTTACCATCTTGTGTGGCCATCAGGGATTATGGGCTACCCCAGCTGGCCGAGTTGACGAGATGGACAGGTGTCATTTGTGATGATCGGCAGGCTACTCATAGTCTGCTTGCCCATCATCACAGTGAGCTGCACCGCCTCGTCGGCTGGCTTGTAGCATGCCTGTTCTATGGTATCCTCCATGGGATGTTCCCTGCTGCAACCAGCTCCTTGTCATCCTCCTCTCTGCGACAGACATCCTCCAGGATGCCTTCTGGTCCAGATACCAGCAGGGCCCCCTGTGTACCAGTCCCACCCTCAAGGCCCCGTCTGGTGGAAACCACATCCCTGCCCCTGTTGGGAGTCCAAAGCACATCAGCTGAGGTGGTCGCCATGCTTACCCAGGCACTGACAGGGTCACCGGCAATGGAGGGAGAGCAGGCACACATGAGCAGTGCAGGTGGCCTTTGCCACCGGCTATCGTCATCAGATTTGAGGGCATACCAACACAGCAGGCACAAGGCACTGTGGCAGCAGGTGGCAATGAGGAGGAGGCTATTTGTTGCAGGGCAGACCACTGAAAGGAGGCAGGTGCGAAGTGTGAGGCAGGAGGCACACGTGGAGCTGAGGCACAGATTGTCTTCCATGCTCCAAGGATATGAAGAGCAGATTGGGGCAGAGAGGCAGCAGGCTTGGGAAGCAAGGATAGTGATGGCCAGGGCTCAGATTGTGATGTGTAGGACAAGGAGGCAGGCCTTCCTGGAGGCCACTTGCAGGGACGCCTGAGGGATAGAGACACAAATTCTGAAGAACCTGCAAGCCCTCCAGGCAACAATGAAGGCCCGCCTGGGGGGGGGAACACATGGCGCTGGACTCAGCCCTAGTTTAAAGGCTCAGTGAGATTGGAGAGGAGGACTAGCCCATTGCCTTTGAACATAGTTATTTAGGTGTTTGGTTTTCCTTTTTTTTATTTATAATTTACCCCAAACATTTCAGAATTTCCTTCCCAGTTTTTATTGTATATAGTTCTTTAGACATAGAATATTAGTATTGTTTCATATTTCCACTGAACTGCTTTGAGCTTGACTCCCCGTTTATTTTTGTACATATTTATATCCAATACATTGTTCTGTTTGTTACATTGTAGAGGAGGTCCCATACATGGCCTGAACCCCATCCCCTCATTTCGAGGTACCAGGAGCGTACTCGCCAAGGTATGTGACGTATGAGGAGCAAATGAACCAACAAAGAGCTGCACTGGGACTCTGCCCAGTATACATCAGAAGATCCATACCTGTTGGAGCGCCATAACCCTGGGCAGCACGGTACCCTATCAGACAGCCGTACCAGCCGCTGATATGAAACGAAGAGTACCTACAGACGGTCTATGAAGGGACCCAAAGAGCCCTAATGGAAGGCCAGTGGAAATGACACAAGGGCCTGAACAGACTCGTGAATGAACAAAAGTGGCTATCAAAAATAGCACGCCAGTGCAAGGAACTACGAAAATAAATGTAATGGACACAGAGAAGAGATGATGTTAAAACATGAGGAAATGTTGCTACGAGACAAGATGGAAGAAACCAACCTGTCAAACATGTGTAAATAGGCTTGGAACGCTAGAGGCAAATGAAATGATACTGCTTGCAATGCTTAGTAGAAGATTAGAGCGGCAAGCGCCAACCATATATCTACCTCAATAAGGCACATTATACAAGTGTGACTCCATTTTGTAAAAGCAGAAATGTACCCAGGCTGCCAGAGGCCTGACAGGCCAAGTTTCATAACCCAGCCAAAGGCAAGAAAAGGAGCGGAATCGAAACTCAACAAAGAGCGGCTCATGCCTAGGAAAGCGAGGTCACTAGAGAAAGGGAGGAGAGCGTCAGCTAGCAAGACTCAAACTTCAGAGCATACCAGCCTGCCCCATGAAGGTCAAGATAAGGGGGGCCCATGCAGGTGGTGAGGCTGAAACAGAATTAAATGCACTAAAAGCTGGAAACTGAAGCAGATTCTTGGTGAACTAACATGTGACCAGCCAGGCAAAAAGAAGTACCACCGCCTGATATCATCCAGGACCAGAGGATGCCATAACTTTTCCCGATAAGAGGCTACAGTTTCAAGGCCATACCCAGCCAACTAATTGACACATAGCCCTAAGATACTGATTGATGGAAGGGAGGCAGGGTGAAACTTGGGACACCAGGCACATGGGTGTCCATTCTGCATGCCGCTAATTAAAATGGGGATTTATATCTAAGGGTGTAACCTGCCCAATCACAATGGACCAAGTTATCTGGAGTCCTATAGATAGTAGAACCAATAAAACGTCGTACTTGTAGTGACGTCAATCACGTGTGGTGTAGTGGGATGGGCGTAGACGCCCACCCGATAAGAGTTATCCAATCTGCATGCCATATTATCATATACAGATATAGCACATATACTTAAGTTAACTTTCCTGACCAATTATATTGCATGTCAAGTTTTTGTAGAGTTAGACGTCAATGATGACGAATATTGCCTATAAGAATTGCTGTTCAACTGAAGTTCGAGGAAGTCAGAGCGAGACAGGTGATCGCAATGCTGCCGATTTCCATTTGTTTCTCTGTTTGATGTACTTGTCATTAAACAGACTTCCCTTTGCCAACTTACTGAGTCCCCATTATTGAGTCGTGTTGGAGTAAGTGAATCCTGCACCCCCTGTCCTCACATGGTGCAGCTATCTTGTTTTACAAGTTCTAGAGGGTGAGCGCTGACCTATGGGCCCGTCAGTGAATACCTCTCCTCTTGAACAACATTCCACGCTTCATGCAGTTCATTTGTGTGTCGGCCTCTATTTTCAGCCAGTGCATATCTCTATTACAAGTCATGTGACTTGTGGCATGCATGCTTGTGTGTTGCTGTTGCTGGGATGGTTGCGGGTGGAAGGATGCACATGGGCCTGACATGTGGGGATGGGTCCATCAGTCGACTGGGTCAGCACTGTATGTTTTCATTTGAATTTACCTGTGCAGCATGACTGTGTGTTTGACACCAGTGTGGTTGGGGTTTAGGGAGGTGGGCTCACTGTGGAGGAGTTCCATGGTCACGTTAATAGCATATTTGTTTGTCATTGCTGTGTAAAACCCATGTCATGCAGACACACCCACCAGCATGTGCAGTCACACAATGCCTTCTATCATGTGTCTCTCAATCTCTACCACTGGAATGCATTAGTGGGCCATGTTTGCTCTTCCGGAGTGGCAGCACAATTCTCCAGTCTCTGTGACTCTTACTCTCTCTGACTACCCTACCATCACGCATGCATGGTCCCGTCATTTGATTGTTCCGTGACAGGTATTTTGCCACCTATTAAACCCAGGTCACTGATGCTCAGGCTGTGACATGTCTGGCCATAGGTTGTGGATCTTGCAACATCTTTTTGTAGTTTTGCTTCTGTCATGGGCACACATTCAGTTATGGTGCTTTGATGCCTTGGCAATGTGCCATTGACAACATGCACATGGATTTGCATTCACTTGTCACATGTGTATGGGGGGGCTGATTAAGGCCTGGAAGGGTGTGTGAGCAGATGCTCCACTCATGGATGGACCTATGGTGCTTATTTGTGGTGTACATGTTGGTGTTACACTTCATGGTGCAGTAAGACCACGGAGGTTCAGGTGAGCTGCAGACATGCATTGCAAGGTATTGTGGGAGACTATCAGGGGATACCTTAGGGGTGTCACAGGTGAGAGATGCTGGTGGGTGTTTTACAGTCTGGAGGTGGGCTGGTGGGTGTTGTCCAGTCTGGACGGAGCTGCCTGGGGGGTGTCACAAGTGAGGGAGTTTGGGGGGGAAGTGTCCAGTCTGGAGAAGGATGCCCTGGGGGTGTCACAGGTGAGGGGGGCTGGTGGGTGGTGTCCAGTCTGAAGGGGGCTGCCTGGGGGGGGTCAGAGACGATGGGGGCTAATGGGTGGTGTCCAGTCCAGGGGGGGCTGCTATGGGGCTGTCACAGGTTAGGGGGGCTGGTGGGTGGTGTCCAATGTGGAGGGGGGTTCCTGGGGGAGTGTCACAGGTGAGGGGGGCTGGTGGGTGGTGTCCCGTCTGGATGGGGGCTGGTGGGTGTTGTCTAGTCGGGAGGTGGCTGCCTGGGTGGTGTCACAGGTGAGGTGGGGTGGGGGTGGTGTCCAGTCTGGAGGGGGGCTGGTGGGTGTTGTCCAGTTTGAATGGGGCTGCTTGGGGGGATGTCACAGGTGAGGGGGCTGGGGGGTTGTGTCCAGTCTGGAGGGGGCTGCCTGGGGGAAAATGTCACAGGTGAAGGAGGCTGGTGGGTGGGGGCCAGTCTTGATGGGGCTGCCTGGGGGGGTGTCACAGGTGAGGGGTGTTGTGGGGTGGTGTCCCGTCTGGAGGATAATGCCTGGGGGGTGTCACAAGTGAGGGGGGCTGGTGGGTGGTGTCCAGTCTGGAGGGGGTCTGGTGGGTATTGTCCAGTTTGGAGGGGGTGGCCTGGGTGGTGCCACAGCTGAGGGGGATGGGGGTGGTGTCCACCAGTCTGGATGGGGCTGCCTGGGGGGTTTCACAGGTGAAGGGGGTTGGGTGTGGTGTCCACTAGTCTGGATGGGGCTGCCTGGGGGGTGTTACAGGTGAGGAGGGCTGTGGGGTGGTGTCCAGTCTGGAGGGGAATGCCTGGGGCGTGTCACAGGTGAGGGGGGCTGGTGGGTGGTTTCTAGTCTGGAGGGGGGCTGGCGGGTGTTGTCCAGTCTGGAGGGGGCAACCTGGGGGGTTGTCACATGTGAGGGGGGTGGAAGGGGGTGTCCATCAGTCTGTAGGGACTGCCTGGGGGGTGTCACAGGTGAAGGGGGCTGGTGAGTGGTGTCCAGTCTGGAGGGGGCTGCCTGGGGTGGTGTCACGGTGAGGGGGGCTATGGGGTGGGGTCCAGTCTGGAGGGGAATGCCTGGGGGGTGTCACAGGTGAGGGGGGCTGGTGGGTGGTTACTAGTCTGGAGGGGGGCTGGCGGGTGTTGTCCAGTCTGGAGGGGGCAGCCTGGGGGGTTGTCACATGTGAGGGGGTAGAGGGGGGTGTCCATCAGTCTGTAGGGACTGCCTGGGGATGTCACAGGTGAGGGGGGCTGGTGGATGGTGTCCAGTCAGGAAGGGGGTTGGTGGGTGTTGACCAGTCTGGAGGGGGCTGCCTGGGGGAGTGTCACAGGTGAGGGGGGATGATAGGTGGTGTGCAGTTTGGAGAGGGGCGGGTGGGTGTTGTCCAGTGTAGAGGGGGCTGCCTGGGAGGGTGTCACAGGTGAGGGAGGGCGGTAGGTGATGTTCAGTCTGGAAGGGGGCTGGTGGGTGTTGTCCAGTCTGGAGAGGGCTGCCTAGGGGGGGTGCCACATGTGAGGGGGGCTGGTGGGTGGTGTCCAGTCTGGAGCGGAGCTGGTGGATGTTGTCCAGTCTGGCGATGGCTGCCTAGGAGGGTGGCACAGGTGAGGAGGCAGGAGGGTGGTCTCCAGTCTGGAGGGGGATGCCTGGGTGTGTCAAAGGTGAAGGGGCTGGTGGGTGGTGTCCAGTCTGGAGGGGGGTTGGTGGGTGTTGACTAGTCTGGAGGGGGCTGCCTGGGGGTGTGTCACAGGTGAGGGTGGTTGCGGGGTCCAGTCTGGAGGGGGATGTCTGGGGGGGTGTCACAGGTGAGGGTGGCTGGTGGCTGGTGTCCAGTTTGTAGGGGGGGGGTTGGTGGGTATTGTCCAGTCTGGAGGGGGCTGCCTAGGGGGTGTCACAGGTGAGGGGGTTTGGAGGGTGGTGTCCAGTCTGGAGCGGAGCTGGTGGGTGGTGTCCAGTCTGGAGGGGGTTGCCTGGGGGGTAGTCACAGGTGAGGGGGCAGGTGGGTGGTGTCCAATCTGGAGTGGGGCTGGTGGGTGTTTTCAAGTCTGGAGGTGGCTGCCTGGAGGGGGTGACACAGGTGAGGGGGCCTAGGGGTGGTGTCTGGGCTACAGTGGTTAATGTGCAGTAGGGGGTTTGTGGCCAGAATCGTTGCAGAGGGTGGAGGGGGGTGTAGCCTCCAATTACAAGCAGGGGTGCGCCTTATTGCTGGGGTGCAGCCTGGGCTTGTGAGGGACGGCCCATGTTTTCGCTGGGGTGCGGCATGGGCTTGTGAGGCGAGGCCAGCAATTTTGCTGGGGTGTGGCCTTGGCTTGTGAGGTGAGGCACGCAATTTCGCAGGGGTGCAGCCTGGACTTGCAGGGGAGGGCATGCATTTTTGCTAGGGTGCGGCTTGGGCTTGTGTGGTGAGGTGCGCGATTTTGCTGGGGTGTGGCCTTGGCTTGCGAGGTGAGGCACGCAATCTCGCTGGGGTGCAGTCTGGGCTTGCGAGGTGAGGCGCACAATTTTGCTGGGGTATAGCCTGACCTTGTGAGGTAGGGCATGCATTTTCGCTGGGGTGTGGCCTTGGCTTGCAAGGTGAGGCGCGCTATTTCACTGGGGTGCAGCCTGGGCTTGCAAGGTGAGACGCATGATTTTGCTGGGGTGCAGCCTGGGCTTGCGAAGTGAGACATGCGATTTTACTGAGGTGCAACCTCGGTTGCGAGGTGAGGAGCACCTTCTCACAGGGGTACTGGATGGTGGGCCATGGGTGGTGCGAGACTTGCGCCGTGTTTGTCCTTTTGCTTTCTTTTTGGTGTGCTTGGGGGCGTGTTGTGGGCGTTCCTGGTGCAGCTTGTTTTTACTTGCGCAATGGCTAGTAATGCATCTTTAGATCCATGAATACGCGTGGCGCAAAATATATTTTCTGCGCCACAGCTCATGCAGGATCCTGCTTGGCCCACAGACCTTGTGCCATTTCTGCACCCATGTCCATGAATCGGGCCCAAAGAGTCGCCAGGTGAGTAATGGTGCAAGACTGCATATGGTATTTAATACAGTTTGACTAAAAGAGGTAAGGTGCAAAAGAAGACACACTGGATCGACGTCCAGACAGAGGTACATGCACCTGTGATGTAGTAAACATTACATACAGTTGCACTACTGTACAGCATAGTAGATTTCTTAGAGCTTAGAAGTTGGGGTGATGTTCGCCCTATTTTCAATAAGAGAAGTACTATTATTATAGAGATTATTTTTTCATTAGATAATTGCAGCATTTCAATCATGAATGTAAATTAAGTATTCAGCCTTAGCTCTTTGTTACTGTATGTAAAGTTGCCAATGAGTGTTGTAAGAAATATATATACATATTTTTATTGATTTATGGTTTCATGCAAACCTTTATCAAACATCCAAACGGTTCATTAACAAAAGGAGTTTCAAAGGAAGTAAGACTAAGCTACGACTCCGAAGTCACAGATCAAGGAGCATGGAAACAAAAGGCCCAATGCATTGATTGGACTGTTCAAATACGTCTTTTAGAAAGTTCAGCAGAGAGATAGTTGCCGCCAAATTCTCTCCTCCCAAGAGGAATATCCAAATTTCCTTCGATTCCAAAGTACTGTAGGTGTAGAGAACTTTGATATTGTGTCTATTTCTAAGATCAGTCAAACCTTGACAGAACAAAGAAACGTGCTTTAATGATTCCATGGTTTCTTCTTTCCGACTTCGTAAGAAATATTGTATTTTTTGAGTGAATAATGATACACCATTCCAGATGTGCCTTATCACTTGAGCCTGATATGTTTAAAGACGTTGGGCATCATTACAAGGTTGCCAGTCCGGTAACAACGGTACCGGGAAGCTTTCCGGTACCATTGTTAACGGACTGGCAAACTACGAGGTCTGCTCGTGGGTGCCGGTCAGCCTGGCAGGTTTGACCTGCCCGGCGGAATGGCACCCGCGAGCAGACCTACACGGTAGTGCCGGCACCGTTATTAACTGTGCCGGCACTACCCGCCTCTCCATTCCCGACTCAAATGGGAATGCAGAGTAATTTTTACCAGAACCCGGCAAAGGGGAATTACCATGTCCGCCGGTGCTGGAATGCCCCGATACATCCCCGTTGCCGGGTGCCAGTAAAAAAACAGTATTTACCAGCACGGCTATCGTCACCCTTATAATGAGGCCCATTGGCTGTATTGTAAAAGGCGAGCGGGCTGTGCACAAGGCATTGTGCCGTTAGTCTGGCAGAAGAGGCTGTAATGCGGAATGTAGCTGTACTGTGGAACTTTAAGCATGTTCAAAAAGAGTTGTTCCTTATTTGAAGAGGGGTATGGCCAGAACATATTTGGGATGAGCGTTGCAATGGGGCACGTTCCCAGTGCAGAACGTGTGTTGATGAAAACACACAGCAAGGACGTTCAGAAATGTTGCCGCCAATGCGTGGACATTGTTCCCCTTTCTACAGTGTGGGGATTCGGTTGGAAAAGGCTTTAACAGATCACTCATGAGATTCACAATGAAAAAACTATTACCTACCCCCATACCAGCCCCAACTCAAAGCCTAGGTGTCACCTATACATTTGGCTGCTTTGCAGCTAGGGCTTGTTGGGGGTCTATCATTGGCCCCCATGCGTGCCCGTGAGCCCCCAACCCGACAGAGCACACACACACACGTCTGTCGGCTTCGGGCTCCCCGGTCGCTCTCCCGGCTTCCGGGAACGCCCCGTTTATTAAAGCTGCACGCGGCGACGTGCAACGTCACGCTGCCGCATGCGCAGCCCTTGCAGGCCAACGCCACACTCCTCCTTTTTCAGGAGGAAACACAATTGCAACATTAGTTAAACACGACACATCACACAACAAAACAAACTGCCTGTCCTGAGCCCATGCCCCTTTAATGTCAGCCACCCGGGTCCCATCACTCCGGATGACCCTCCAACTGTCCCAACAAATACTCGCTGAGGTAAGCGGGTTTCCCTCGCCCAGCCCTCTGAGGGTACCTCCCGCTCACCTCCGGCACCGGCAGTCCATCAGCAGCAGCCCCTCGACTCGGAGAGGCCAGGGCACCGAGAGGGGGCCCATCATCCTCAGGTATCTCAGCGACACCAGGGTCCACAGGGGGCTCCGTTCTTGAGTCCCCCAACTTCTTGAAGAAGCTGACGTTTCGGGTGACAGCCGATCGCCCATCTGAGGCCGTCACCATCGACCCCTTCACGGCGACCACATCCATGGGCTCTGGTTCGTAAGGGAGGGACAGCTTCCCGTGTGGATGTCGGTTCCGGATGAGCACCTCGTCCCCGGGTTCCAGCCGCTGGGGACGAAGACCCCGGCGCACGTTCTCATGGCTGATCCTGGTCAGTCGGTCGGCCTCAACCTGCTGGTCGTTGATCACACCGGGTTCTTTCTCCTGTACCTCTGGCAGTAGCCCCCGGGGGCATCGCCGGAATAAAGCCTCCGCCGGGGCAACACCAGTGGATGCATGTGGAGTGGTGCGATACACTCTCAGGAATTGATACAAGGCCCGTTGGAGAGGCTGACCTTGTCCCTGCGCAATCCGAAATGTCTTGTTCAGCGTTCGCATCAGCCGTTCTGCATCACCGTTGGCTCGGGGCCACAATGGGGATATCTTCCGATGTTTGACTCCACAGCTGGCTAGAAATTCTGAGAACCGCTCGCTTTGGAGCGGCGACCCGTTGTCCGAGCATAGCGTCAGGGGAAAACCATGGGTTGCAAATATCTTTTCCACGGCGACTACCACATGTTCGAATGCCACCGATTCCACAAACTCCACCTCGGGGTACCGGGAGTACTCATCAACTATGGCCAGAAAGTGGGTGCCCACGGACGTGGACCCAAAGTCCGCATGAACGACCTCCCAGGGCCCGGTCCCCCGAGGCATGGCTTCGATGGCCGGTTCTCTCGGCACCGGGGAGGCTGCCTGACACCATACGCACGCTGCCACAAAGTCATCGACCCTTTTCTCCAGCTCCGGGAACCAGACCTTCATCCGCAGCCTTGCCTTAGTCTTGGCGGCACCCTGATGCCCGTGATGGGCCAGAGTGATCACATCACCTACTTTGGAGTGGGGGACCACTATGCGATCCCTTCGGAGTAGGAGTCCCGACTCCGAGAATGACAGTTCGTCTTTCACTTTCCACAGTTGTTCAAGGGCGGTCTTCGCCTCTAGGGTCCGCCCCGCGAGAGCTTCCAAAACAAACTTCCAGGATCCGCTCTGCATTGACTGCTTCAGTATTTGGAAGCACCCATCCTCGGCCGCTGCAGCCTCCAGCTCTGACAGGGGCATCACATTTGGTGTTGCTCCTTCCACTACCATCCGGACATGGTTGTCCGCCTCTTCCGCGCAGGTGTCTCCCACCACTCCCCCACGCACTCCGGGATGCCGGGAGAGGTAGTCCGCTGCATTGTTAGCTCCTGGCCGATACACCAGCGTGACCCCGTACTCAAGCAATGCAAGCATCCATCTCTCAATTCTGGCCGGGGGCTTTGAGGACGAGCCCGCCAGGATCGGGAGCAGGGGCTTGTGGTCAGTCACCACAGTCACCGGGCCCCCCAGCACATAGAGGCGAAAATGTCTGCATCCCCACAGGACCGCCAGGGCCTCCCGCTCAATCTGGGAGTAACGCTGCTCCGTTTCCGAGAGCGCTTTGCTGGCATACGCTGCGGGACGGAGGCTTCCATCCCGGCCCACTTGAGTCAAGACCGCCCCCAGGCCAAACGGACTGGCATCGACCACAATCTCCGAGGGAAGCGCTGGGTCGAAAAACGCCATGGTGTCCTCCGTTGTTAAGGCGCTCTTGATGTCCTCGAACGCCGACTGTGCCAGTGGACCCCAGTGCCAGGCCGTCTCTTTCTTAGTGAGAGCTCTGAGCGGCTCAGACCTTGAGGCCAGGTTTTGGATAAACCGACCGCAGTAGGTCACCATGCCCAGAAAACTTCTCACCTCCGACACCGATTCCGGGGGCTGTGCCTCCTTTATGTCCCGGACTTTCCGCGGGTCGGGTGACACCCCTCCCTCCTTAAACACAAACCCAAAGAATTCTATGGAGGGGCGCAGGAATTCACACTTGTCCCTATAGAGGGTAAGGCCCAATGACTGCAGTCTCTCGAAAGTCTTGGCCAGGCGTTTCAGGTGGATCACCTCCGTGGTGGCAAACACCAAAATATCGTCACTGATGTTGAGTACCCCTTCAAGATCAGCAAGGGCACCTCGGATGATGTTCTGAAACACTTCCGCAGCCGAGGACACCCCGAGGCTTAACCTCTTGTATCTGTAGAGTCCCCGGTGGGTGGTGAATGTTGTTATATACCGGGACTCCGGATGGAGGACAACTTCTTGATACCCTGCTCTGAGGTCGAGCTTGGAGAAGAATCTGGCCCCTTGTACCTCAGCGATTATGTCATCAATGGTCAGAGTCAGGTGTCGCTCCCTTTTGATGGCCTTGTTGGGCAGCCTCAAGTCCACACATATACGAACTGAGTCTGTCTGTTTTGGTTTTCTGGCCACGACAATGGGGGACACCCATGGTGTTGGGCCTTCCACCTTCTCGATGATGTCCAAGGCCACCAGGTTATCCAGCTCCTTGTCGACCGGCTCCCTCAGATGAAAGGGAACTCTCCGGTGTTTCAGGGCAGTGGGTTGTACTGAATTGTCAATGTGCAGCCTGACTGGATCACCGGTCATTCTCCCAATGCCGTTGGACAGGGCCGCGTACTTGTCAAGTAGATCGTTAATGTCCTCCAGGTACACTGAGTACGCAAAACTGACTATCCCGAGTGCCTCCGCAGCCGCACAACTCAGCAGGGTGCTGTCGCTTATGGGGGTCACGTAGAACCGAGCCCTGATCATCGAGCCTTCATGTTCCACCTTCGCTACGAACGCCCCGTCCAGCAGTATAGGCTCAAGTCCACCAAAGGCGAATATGCAAGCTCTTCGCACAGCCAGATTCGGTGGCGGGTCAAGGGCGTCATAATGTCCCCTCGCCATTACATTGACAGATGCCCCTGTGTCCACCAACACGGGAACAGGCGAGCGGTTCACCTCCACCACGCACCTTGGCTGCCTCCTGCTTTTGCCTTTCAGGACCCCCATGCTTGAGATGAAAAAGATGTTTTCCTCCTCTTCTTCTTCAGCCACCTCCATCTGGGTCTCCTCTTCCGCTTGATCTACCTGGGCCACGTTGGACGGCCGGTTTTGGCGCGGAGTCCAGATCTGGGCAGGGCCTCTCAGTACCATGACAGGTAGAGCCGACTTGCACACTCTTGAGAAGTGATCAGGCAGTCCGCATCGGCCACATGTTCTTCCTGCGGCTGGGCACTCTATTGGGTGGGGGAGGTCATAGCCACACTTTTGACATGACTCCCCTGATCTTCTAGCTCTGTCTCGGGGACCTCCAACAGGCCTTCTTATTCCTCGGCCGCCCCGCCAAACAGCGCACACCTCTTCGGCCTTGATCGAGCGTGACCCCGCCTCCATTTTGTTTGCCCGTGCCTCAGCCACTTTGTGACATTGACCCAGTTCCAGTATGCGGGGGAGAGTGATTCCCGGCTCTCTGAGGACCTGTCTCCTCAGTTTGCCGGAGGAGCATGCTTGGATCAGCATTGTCCGTATCATATCATCCGCATCCCCCCACGCACACCCTTGGGAAAGGCGGCGCAGGCGGCCGTAAAAAGTGTCCAGGGTCTCATCATCCTTTTGTTTGGCCGACAGCATGACAAACCTCTCGAAGTCCACGTTGGCGAGGGGAAGGAAATGTGCAAGGAGAGCCGCTTTGGCCTCACCATAGGTCTGGTCAACCGGTGTCAGCGACTCGAAGATCTCCTGAACCGCTGCTCCCGCCGAGTACAGCATGGTGGCTACCATGCTGTCGTCGTCCGTCACCCGAGCAGTCCTAAAGTACATGTCCAGGCGGGCCACCCACCTCCTCCATCGGGCCCTAGGCTGGACGGGGGGCCCGTTGGATCAAATTCGGGTATCGGTTGTAGGGCCGCCTGGGCTCTCGCTTGAGCCATGATGGGAGCCCCTTGTGGAGCGGCTGGCTGTGCCCCTAGTAGTGCCTGGGGTGCAGGCGCCTGACCTTCGTCCTGAGAGTCTTCCACAGGGACCGCAACGCCGCCGTCCTGGTCGCTGTCGTACATGGGATTGAGCGCACAGGCACCACCACTTCAAGTCCTGGGGCCGCAACTAAAATTCCCACCATCACCATGCAGGTGGATTCACCCCCACACCAGGCACAGCAATGGTCCAACTTGGAGAACTGAGACGACGGTGAGGTGTGTCCCCTCCACTGAGCACCACTAAAGAGTCTTGCACACAAAGAAGCACCAACTGCCACCACCTTGTGATGATGAAGAGGATCAAGAGAATGTGAAGCACCAACTGCCGCTACCTTGTGATGATGAAGAGGATCAAGAGAATGTGTCCTGATGATGAAGGGGCGAGGAAGTGCCTTGTCGCCACCCTGCAGCAATGCACCGCAAAGTAGAGGTCCCATGCACCGCAAAGTAGAGGTCCCAAAAATTAAGCTATGTGGGTGGACTGGACTAAGCAGGCCCTGCCATAGTAGTCCTTGTCCTAGCTTGCACTCGACGTAACAGTCCCAAAATATGAGTAAAACACACAAATTAGGTATGGGCGTGCAGGTTATGCAGTCTGCTACCATGAAATCCAAAAATTAGACCCGGATCACCTTCCAGTTCCGAACCGGAGCCCCGAGAAGTTCCGCGGCCTTGTGTCCAAAATGGCCGCCAGCCGCGTGTGCGGTCCGCAGCCAGGGCGTGAAACGAAACGTCCGTGAACGTTCCGTTATTACGAAAAATTCCGGACGCCTTTCACCACCGGGCCCGGGCATCCGTCACCACTCGTCGCCACTGTTGGGGGTCTATCATTGGCCCCCATGCGTGCCCGTGAGCCCCCAACCCGACAGAGCACACACACACACACGTCTGTCGGCTTCGGGCTCCCCGGTCGCTCTCCCGGCTTCCGGGAACGCCCCGTTTATTAAAGCTGCACGCGGCAACGTGCAACGTCACGCCGCCGCGTGCGCAGCCCTTGCGGGCCAACGCCACAGGGCTGAGCAGTGCGAAGTTGGGCAGAACATGATGCTATGCCTTTCAAGGTCGGTCCAGTGAACATCCTTGAACTGTTTTCATGCCCAGAGCGCACATTTAGAGATGGCAGAACTGACGGCCACGCGCTTCGGGGCCGGCTGTAGAAGTATTAGTGCTCCCCAAGGCACATTTCAAAACAATGTTTGGTTGGGGGGTGGCAGGAGCGCTGCACCCTTTCCCACAGACGGGAAAACAGTCTCAGGCACCCATGGATTGATTATATTATGTTGGAGACATAAAGGAATTCTGTAGATGATCATGGGCCAGGCAGCCCATAGGAAGCTAAAATAAGAAATGCCCACTGAAAAGCTACTAGTTCCTTTTTCTAGTAAGGTGCTCATGTAGTTGAAACCCGAGTTAAAAGACAGTGAAGTGATAAGAACTTTGCTGGATACTGCACATTCTGAATGTGGTGATGGTCTGATGACACCAGCAAAGGCAGCCTGTAACGTCCAAGCTATGAAGTGCCTATATCATGTCCTGAATGAAAGAAACCTATTACATTGCCATAAAACTGCCTACAGGCAGGCAGCTGCCTGGGGCCCATTGCAACTGAACAATTAGAAAGCCCTTGACGCCATCCCTGACGCTATTGGGGTACATCACGCAAAGGGTTCTATAGCTACAGGCTGTACCTATAGCATAGGCTCCTTTTCATCACTGTGCTTTGATTGGACCTTGTTATTCTTGTGACATCTCTGACTTTAAAATCTTTAAATAAATGTTATCAAACATTAAATTGTGCTCTTGCAGGACTTGTTTCCCTTTGATTTTTTTTTCTTTTTCTTTTTCCCCAGGTGTAATTCTCTGTTTTGATAGACCTAATGCACTCCACCAAATATTGGCAATTAGCTTGTACACATGTATGTTCCAGTCACTGTTAATGATTTTTCAGGGTACAGAGAGACTCGGTTTTCAAGGAAGGTGAAACTAGACAGTATCACTTACAAATCAATAAGCTGGTATTTCCTAAATGCATGTTGTATGCATTAATTAGCAAGCTATAGAACGAGGTAGTCGGGCCTCATTATGAGTGTGCTGGTGCGTTAATGACACGCCGGTATTACCGGATACCAACACATTACCGCACCGGCACACACTAAGTTTGGTGGTGGGGTGGCTGGATTTACCTGCAGCTCTGAGCTGTCGAACATTACAGCACACCACCACCAAAAAATGCTGGTATTACTGGTACTATTGTTGCCACTAATACCAGCAATCCCCCCCCATGGAGTCCTATTGCATTCCATGGAATGGAGATTAACACTATTTACTGCCACTTGTAATCTGCCAGTAATTCTGGCAAACCAAGTGGCGGTAACGGTATTACTGTTTGGCGGTATCCCACCAGATTTACCAGTGGGATACCACCAAACGTATAATGGGGCCCAATGACTCAACTGGGGCTACTCTAAAAAAATGTGCGACTGCCCACTTCCCCTCTCACTATCACTACATAAAACTGTGTATGACTTCTTTCTCAGGGGAATGCCACGATTGTTTGTTGTGAGCAAAATGGAACAACACGCCCACAACGGTAAGACACCTTGTGCTCTCCCAGCTGATCATTATAATCAGAAACATTCCCTTTTAACAGATACCTTCCCATTCATTTAACAGTGCGTGCCTGTAGCCCACGTCATTCGTTTCAAGAGTTGCCAATATGCGATATTCCACTTGTTAGATACCTGTTTAGTTAGGCACTCACATCAGACATCTCCCATTATGTGCCAACTGCAGTCTCTGCTTTAAATCCTCACAGTTTTACATACGATTGCCATTGAAATGGTAATACTGTATACCTATTCACGTGTAGCATTGAAGTGAGCAGCGTCTGGCTGTAAATCTCGGATCACTTCCATAATTCCAAGTAAATCGTGAAAATCTAAATTAAAATGCTGAAGCAAATCCGATTAACAATTATTTTCACACAGCTACAGGGACTTTCATATGCGCGGTCAACATTTTAAATTGCATGGTTGTGTTTAGCTTTCATTTGATATATTCTTACAACATATACTGTATTAATAAAATAGTATTAATAATAATAAGTGTGCAAAACATAAAATATGAACAGTCAAAGGGTATCAGTCTTTACATTATAAAACATGTTGGACCGTTCTGTCGTCACTTGGAAAAGAGAAAAAAATATATTTCATAGAAATGACTTAAGCTTTAATTAGAGTTTGAGGCCCAGAGGGTTACAAGGTATTTAATTACATAGTCTAGTTTTATTTTCTAGCACAGCTTTTATGAGCACCCCTAAAGCTACCTTTCACACTTCATTTCCCCTTATTATTCGTCAGTGAAATGAAAGCAGGAAGTCATTTCAAAATGTTCTGTGCATTGAAGCTGTTTTTTGAATGTTCTTACTTGGCGTGCTAGACAGTATTGTCATAAATGATTGTTTGTGAACTATGATTAATTTTCCGTGACACCTGAGTGATTAGAACAAACTACCTCTATACAGACAATGGGCCTCATTACGAGTTTGGAGGTAGCCATGCCATTTTTACCGGCATGGCTACCGCCAAACTCGGGTCCGGGTCCCGCAAAATGGGAATAACCGGGCCATTCTGACCTTTCCAGGCCTGGTAATTCCCATTCGCGGGACCCGTACCCGGTACGTACCCATTCCCATTTGAGCCCCCATAGGGCTCAACGGGAATGGGGAGGATGGTAACAACTGCCCCGTTAATAACGGGACCGTTGCTGTTCTGCTAGCGGGTGCCGCTCTGCACGTCTGGTCTGCCCAGGCATCCAGAGCGGCACCCGCGAGCAAACTCAGAATGTTGCGCCGAGGTTACAACGGCACCGGTAGCACTACCGGTAGCTGTTGTTGCCTGACTACAACACTCATAATGAGGCCCAATGTAGTAAAAGTCCACATCACCATGGGCATGGGGACTAGTGATCTGAGCACTGACTGCATGGCTGTCATAATACACTGGGTGGTCTTTCCTTCCTCCATGGTGGGTCCCAGAGTAATCAAAGGGGCATCAGTTCTATGCCATTCGGCACAGGCAAATTTGTGCATGCAAGGATTTCAGGGTAGAAAATACAAAGGAGTTACATCTGAAAGAAGGTGGAGGAGGTGGAAACATAGTTGCTAGGGCCTCATAGTCTGAAGTTTGCTTCTCTGCAGCAGACTATGGACCAAATTATTTCGACGCCTTATACATTGGCAAAACGATACATGTCCCAAGCTTCAAGTATATCCTTCACCTCATGGGGATAGACTGTGTCAGCAATTGAGAGCCTGTGAAAGAAATGGTCACAGTGGCCCAGAGCATCATCACTCATTTCAGTTGGGCTTAACATGCTAAAAAAGTATTGTGTCAACTCTAAGTGTGCCACAAGTTGCCAGTGGACAATCTGAAGATCTCAGTGGCTACTCTACGGTGCACATGTTGTACAGGCTTTGTGAGCACTGCATTGGCTTCATAGACTAATGCAACACTCACAGCAGAGCACTACATGTGGCATTTGTGACACTCAGACAGAGGCAGCTGTTGTCCAATATCTGCTGCAACCTACATATTCTTTAAGAGGCCCCTAAGTGTTATCTGTCACAAGCATCCCGGTTTGAGGTTCTTGCACTGGTGTACCTGCATGAGTTCAACCTGACCAACATGTTGACAACCCATGCCTTGTCAGATGAATCAAATGAGGCACAGCTGGTAATACACCTGCATTCAACCTTGCATGGATTTCTACAGGTATTTCGAGCTAAAGGTAGCATTGAGTCCCTGCTGGCTTCCGTCGTGGGCCCATGTTCTAAGTTGAAAGGGGCTGATTTGGGGAGGAGAACTAGCAGCAAGCATGACAAGGAGGAGCGGCTGTGCTAAAGTGCATTAAAGGAGTTCTGCACTACTTGCACCACCCTTTTCATGAAGAAACACATGCCGATGAAGAACACCAAAAAACCCACACTTAGCTAATTACAGAGGGCATGTTAAGCTCATGTGTGTCAGCATCAATGGGCAGTATATCACTGACATATATTGAAAGCTTTGTGAGAAGTGTGGGTGCAGCCCTCAGAGACGGACATCTACGCTCTAGTTAAGGGACATCTGTTAAAATAACCTATCGCATGGGATTATGAATGAAGGGAAGGTATGCATACTAGTAAACTGGAGGCTTCCAGCCCTTCAAGATGAGGTAGCAATACCCTTGAGATGAACAGGGATGCAGAAGTAACTCAAACATCAATAATAGCAACGACTCAGGTAGTTGTCAAAAAGATAACTGTTTTAATATCAATTATCCAAAACAAGGAGTACAACGGACATGAACAGACATCTCAGCTTAAGATCTCTCAGTGCATCTAAAAAAACATTCTTTTATAGCAGAAAATCGTCATTGATGACGTCAACCAACGTATTACTAATGTCATCCTACGTGACAAACTACAAAAACATATCGAAGAAAGTGATAGGACAGGAGGGAACATCTAAGTATACAATCCATACTCGTCTAAAAGTGAAGGAAAGTGCTAAGTTTCTTAACATCAGGTGGGGCAACTAAGGCCTCCCCTTAAACAGGTCACTATGAACGTCACTAAATACGCAACGTCCCATTGGCTACACAAAACAATAGGACCCATAATCATGCAGCCTCCTACCATTGGTTGGCACTCTAACAGGTTGGCAGCACGCAGACTAGACATCCAGGTGCTGGTGAGCTAGTCTTCAGCCATAGCTTACCACCAATTAGCATATTCATCTATCATAACCTTAGTGGTCTGCTGTTAATTAAGGCTTTGAACTTGTCCATGGAAGTGTTCTTTTGTCTGGAGAATTCAGGGGAGTGAAGGCACGCTCTGTCCTCATGCGTAGGTGTGACTATCGTGTTCGTCCAACTTCATCCTTCCACGTGACTGAAGAGCACACAATCGAGCCCTAGCGTATTTAAAATACTATTTTCTAATGGACCTCTTATGTCTTCCTTGTTTTTGTCCATGCCTTCTGAACAAGAGTTTTGTTCTTTCACATGTTTTGTATCCAATGTCTGCTCGCCCCATTCTGATACCATGGCTTCTTGGCTCATCCAGTCTCGCCTCACTGAGATCTGCTTCTGTACTTTATTACTTTTTTAACTGCGACATACTGGAAAAAGATACCTTCCTTGTTTAGTCCAGTTCTGCTATAACACGTAGTGGAATCATCCATTCTTTACTCGCTTCAATATATATATTTCTGATGCTTGTGAATCTGCTTAGATCACATGCTGTGCATAGGCCAACATCTAGTGGAAGCTGCAGAGTATTACAGTTTGTTTTTCGAAACTCGAAAAGGGATGTCGAACAGGGCGTGTCAGTAATACTATCCCTAGTGTGACGTCCCCTGTACTCATGATCCCTCACACGTGTAGGACCCTCAGATTGTTTTTTTCTGCCATACTTGTCGGACGCATGTTGCAGAGTTCCTTGGCGCAAAGCCATTTATAGTTATCAATTACGGTTAATACTCCACCGTTTCTCTTTCACCGCACACCGAAGATTGACGCTGATTAAGATCAAGGAAATCAGCCTTCGAGAACTGCCACGATGGACTCCGGGCCTTGGAAGGCCTCTGGCCTCGGCCCTATACAGTAGGGAGAGTGGGGGGTGGTCATATAGACTCTTTTTCCCCATCTTACATACACCTGCTCGCTGCCATATGGAGAAAACTGCATTCAAATTCTGCCCTAAGTGTAACAGGAAGTTCCCCTGGGTAGATAGGCGCAATACGTGCAATCTGTGTCTCCCACGAGACAATCCCGAGGCTACCTGTCGAGCTTGCAAGCTCTTCAAGCTGAAAACACTTAAAGACTGCTCGACTAAATGCTGGGTCCACAACGCCAGGCAACTAGAGGCCATGGAAGTAGAGGGGGCGTTCAGTGATGCGAATTCAGAAATTCGAATCGGACGGCGAGGGCAAAGGGGTGAATTCGGAACACCCGTGCGCACACCCCAGACCCTGAAGGACTGGCCGTCAGTCACGTTGTGGGGACAACACCCGGTGGCAAAAGCGCATCACATCACCACTAAGCACATCAGCCCCGGTCGTGACTCGACACGCGTGTTGAGCGATCGGCGCCGGACGACACCGCGAGAGCGGTCAAATGAATTCTTGTCCTCTGGGTGTTCCTGCTTGTGTTTGCCTCATGACAAAGACCAACCGTCTTCGGTTGATAAGGGTGTCGCCCGATGAACAGCCCCTGAGACCCGATCATCAGAAGACGATACCGCTCGGCACTCTGAAAAGGCTAGATGCGTCGCATCTGACCGCACTCCCGAAACTACACATCCCTCTTCCCATCCCGCCTCCGAAACTCGATGCGATGTGTCGAAACCTTTGGAAATCCATAAGAAATCAGGAAAACATTCCTCTAGCCATGGGGGAGGGGATAAACAACACAAGAAGAAGACTTCTTTAGGTCCCCATGTTCATAAAGAGAAACAGAAGGCCCCAAAGTAGGCAGAAAAAGCTAAGGGTTCAGATCCTACCCCTAAGACAAAACGTGTTTCTCCCACTGTTGAAGACATGGGCACTGATGAGGAACTATATCCTGGGGTTATTCCAAGCTCCAAAGAGTGGAGCTCAGCCGACATTGATAGGGTCATGAAAAGAATGACATTCATGGCTAAGTTTTACGAGAAAGACCCTAACTATTTTAGTAGTTACTTCAACACCCCTCCTACCTCTGCCCATTCTGGGTCCAAGGCAACACCCGAGTCCTCTCAGACCCCTGCTAAGAAACTTTGGTTTGACACCCCGTGTCAGGGCTTGGTCACAGATCCCTTTGTGGTGGAGCCTTACCACCCAGATTCATATTGTGAGGAAAGAGAACCACAATTTATTGATGACCAAGCGGGGGACCCTTATTATGGGGATGACGCGGACCAGGGAGAGGAGGATGAGGCCCAAACCTACAACATTGATTCCCCGGTTGCTAAAGATCCCCGGTGCATGACTCACCTATAGACAACCAACCCCTCCTCAATGAGGTACTGGCTAAGGCAGCTGCCCACTTTCGTATAGACAGTCAAGGTGTTCAGGAAGACAGGGATTTCGCTGATGAAATCCTAGGGGACACGAAAGCCATTACCCAGGCTATCCCTTTATTGAAATCCATCCAGTGCAGGATTGATCCCTCACTGCAGACCCCAAATCTCACCCGTGCAGTTAATCCGCGAGTTGAAAAATTGTTCTGTGCCGCACCTTCTAATCCCCTGTACATTAGGTGCCAATTAAAACCTGATTCCTTGGTCGTAACAACCCCCAGAAAGAGGGCAGGTGCATGGAAGCACCTCCTCATAAGGAGAGTAAATGTATATAGGCTCTGGGAAGAAAGGTTGCCTCCACTTCAGCCTATCAGGCTCGAATTGCCAATAGTGCCACCCTTTTGGCAAGCTACAATTGCCACCAGTGGGAAGAGGTGTCCGCTTTGGTGTCCTCCACACCCAAACCCTTAAAGAGCCAGTTGGCTCGACTGGCAGCACATGGGAGATCTGTATCAGGCTGCATACTGAAAACAAACTTTGATGCAGCAAACAATGCTGGGAAGTTAATTGCCGAGGGCACTGTCATAAAGCGTCACGCTTGGCTAAGGCAGTCAGGGTTCAAGCTCGAGACCCAAGCGACCCTGATAGATATGCCGGTAGAGCTGAATGCACTTTTCGGCAAGGCAGTGGAGGAAGCGTTAAAGATGGCAAAGGATGAGTACGAGACCCTAAAATCTATTGGCCAACTCACCAGTAAACACGCGGGACAAAGGGGTAACAACAATTTTCGCCGCTTTCGGGGCCAAAGTTCCTGAAGGGGTTCAAACTATTACCAAAATCAGGGAACCTCTTGGGGTAACAATCAATCCCAATCCTCACAGGGCTACCTCAGAGGGCAATGCAGGGGTCGCACTAGGGGTAGAGGCAGCCCTGCCAGAGGTGGTACACCACCCAAAAAGCAGTGACGCTTCGCTCCAGGTCCCCTCCCATGCAGCCTCAGTAGGGGGGCGTATTTCCACCTTCACCCACGCATGGGAAGGGATCACTTCGGACAGATGGATGCTGTCAACAGTGTTGGGAGGATAAGGCATAGAGTTACTAGGGCGCCCCCACGACCATCCTCCGCAACCGAAAGTACACTCGCTGGAACATCAGAAGATCCTCCTCAAGGAGATCGGCGTTCTGCTAGCAAAGGACGCCATAGAAGTTGTCCCGGTCAACCATGTAAACAGGGGTATTTATTCACCCTACTTCCTTGTGCCAAAATAAGATCTGACAATGCGCCCAGTATTAGAATTACGCCCTGCAAACAAGTATGTCAAGCCACAAAAATTCTGCATGACTACAGTACAAGAGGTAATCCCTCTACTAAGAAAGGGGGATTACATGGCAACACTAGATATGAAAGATGCTTATTTTCATATTTCAATGCTCCCAGCACACAGAAGATTCTTGCGTTTCGAAATACACAAACAGCACTACCAATTCAAGGTGCTGGCCTTCGGAATAGCCTTGGCACCAACGGTATTCACCAAGGTACTGGCGGTGGTGGCGGCGCACCTGCGCAGGAAGGCAATCCCAGTGTACCCTTACCTGGATGACTGGCTCATCACAGGGGAGTCCCCCCGAATTTGCAGAGTAAACATCCAAAGAACTATCAACCTCCTTTTCCAATTGGGCTTCTCAATCAATGAAAAAAAGTCAAGCCTGGTGCCCAGCACTCCAAAACAGTTCTTAGGAGCTGTCCTAAATACCCAAGAGGGGTTAGCCTTTCCATCAGAGGAAAGAATTCGAAATTTGTTACTGCAAATTCCTCAATACCAGGCCGGTCACCAGATAATGGTGCGCAAAGCTATGCGTGTGCTAGGCATGATGGCATCTTGCATTTACCTGGTTCCCCAAGTGCGCCTGCCCTTGCGACCCATGCAGGAATGGTTGGCAAAACAGTGGTCTCAGGCAAGCTGTCAGTGGGACGATCTAGTGGCCGCTTCGCCAACACTAGTACAGAGTCTTCACTGGTGGACAAGAGAGAATCTTACGAAGTGGAAACCCTTCTACGATCCACAGATACAGGTCATTGGTTGTTGTCACAACAGACGCCTCCCTGGCAGGGTGGGGAGCTCACTACCTTCACCATACAGCTCAGGGTCTCTGGTCTCACACAGTGGCTCAGAACCACATCAATCTGCTAGAACTTCTAGCAGTCTTCAGAGCGCTTTGGACATTCAAACCCCTCCTATCCAAGCAGTCAGTGCAGATCCTAACAGACAGCACGACTGCAATGTTTTACTTAAACAAAAAAGGGGGCACTCATTCCCCCAATCTGTCCAAGCTTGCCCAGAAAATTTGGAAATGTGCACTCAAACAGAAGATTTACCTGTCTTCTCAACATGTTCCGGAGGAACTCAACTCGCTAGCAGATGCTCTGAGCAGGGATCCCCTCCCAGAGGAACATGAGTGGCGTCTACACGAAGAGGTCGTAGGAGACCTCTTCTCTCAGTGGGGTTTCCCCACTATAGACCTATTCGCCACAAACGAAAAACAGGCAATGCCCAGACTTCACATTCAGGTTCCCCCAGCCAGGGTCCAAGGGGAGCGCCCTATGGATGAATTGGTCAGGGATATTTGCCTACACTTTTCCACCAACCCATCTGATGAGGAAGGTGGTGAACAAAATCCACAGGAAACCGATGACGCTCATCCTGGTTGCTCCTATGTGAGCGAGACAACCATGGTATCCACATCTGCACAAACTGGCGGTGTGCGGCCCCATCAAATTCCCGTGCCGGTACAACCTACTCTCCCAGCATGACGGGTTAATAGAGCATCCTCAGCCCAACTCAATGAACTTGGCAGCAAGGCCCCTGAAGTCATAGAGTTCGGACATCTTAATTTACAGCAAAGATGTATGATATCTTGAAAGAGTCAAGAAAACAAATGGAAACGATTTGTAATTTGGTGCCAGAATAAACAAATCATCAGCCCTATTGATTGTACTCCTTCTAATGTTGTAACCTATATGCTCCACTTACTGGATCAGGCTTAGTGTTTAACTCACTAAAAGTACACCTGGCAGCCTTGTCAGCCTACACCACTTTCCATAACAAGGTGTCATGGTGGAAGGTGCCAGTTGTAAGAGCATTTATGGAAGGGGTAAAGAGACTCCACCCTCCAATTTCTAACCCACCTCCAGGTTGGGACCTTAATGTGGTACTTGCTAAGCTCATGGGACCGCCCTTTGAACCCATGCACAAGTCTAGTCTCAAACACTTAACTTACAAGACAGCCTTCTTAGTAGCCATTACATCTATAAGAAGGGTCAGTGAAATCCAAGCTCTGTCAGTGCAGGATCCTTTCCTTACCATACATAAGGACAAACTGGTTTTACTAACTCACCCTAGGTTCTCATCTAAGCTCATTTCCAAATTCCATGTTAACCAGTAGTAACGCTCACCTGACTCCCACGGGGGTGCTGGCCTGGTTCGCGCTGCTGTGACCTCGTCTAAGGTGATGCGCAGGGTTCGGAAGACGGACTGGACCGGGCCCCAGACCTGGCTTGTCTGACTCGCAGAAGTATATTTCTATAGGTGAGAATAGGGGGTTAACTGTCTGCGGGGTAATGCAATCGGCCTCCCACTTACCCCTCTCACCCTCCCCAAAACCCTTCTGTGCTTCCCCGTAGCGTCTCACCTTAGGGTCTGGAAGGACGAGCTCTCCATCCTGCTTCTGATGCAGGGGCGCGTTGGTATCCAGTTACGTCACTGGATTTTCGGATGGGTGAGAACCAAACTTGCTTGGCTTCCAGGTAAGTTTTTCTATAAGTGGTTCCCCTTGTGTCCATGCATTAATGTTCTAATGCTAATGTCTTTTTCCCCATAGGGGCCGGGGTACGGAATGCCGGGGAACAGGCACCGACCCGAGGTGAGCGGGGAAATCCTTGTGGAAATCAGGTAAGTCTTTAATGAGTGTTTTGGTAATGTCTTTTCATTCACTCATTAACGCTGATGTCTTTTTCCCCTTAGGGGCCGGGGTCCGAAAATGCCTGGATGCGGCGCGGACCCGAAATTAAAAGGGAATGACCCCACAGGTAAGTCTTGACATGGAGTTTTAGCTTCCCTTTTCCCTTCTTTCTCTCACCTTTGTTCTTGTCTTTTTCTCCCTAGGCGCGGGGGCGCGACTGCGAATCCGGATGGTCGCTGCTGAACATGGAGGCGCCCTGTAAAGGTGAGTAGAATGCGGCGCTGCAGCGATCGATGCGATGTGCTTTTAAAAATAAATGTCTTCCTTTTCAGGATTGTCGGCGAAATGTCTCTGGGATGCAGATTTAGCAAGTGTGGCCTTTTCCTTCTTCTGTTCTCTTGTTCCTTTCCTTTGCAGGTGATTCAGGATGCTGGCAGGTATGGCAGAAGTCAAGATGCAGGAGCAGACACAGTGAGCGTCCAGCTGCTAGATGCAGAACAACGCGAAGCACGTGCGGCTGATCGGGGGTGGTTTAAATAACCTTGGAAGAAGTTCCTAGAATGTGTCCTTCCTCCAATCAGGTATGTATCCTTCCCCGACCACGCCCGGGTGGTAAATGAGTCCCACAGGTAAAGTAGTTCCTTTCAGGCCTCAAGGAGGCCGGGGTTCTGCAGCGTGGTCTGCATCAGGTAAGTGCACCCAAACACTTTCATAATGAGCCTGGCGCCTATGGCGCCAGGACTGACGTTTTCTATGAGCCTGGCGCCATAGGCGCCAGGACGCTGTCCAAAGGGCCCCTATAAGGGGTTGCTGGGACCTTCCCCGGGGACTTGATGTCCGCTTTCGGAGACGCAGGGCCTGAGCCGGCTCCCCGGGTGCGGGCATCGTGACAGCACTCCCCCCCAAGGCCCCTCCCAAGGTTGTTCCCTCCGGGGGTTTTGGTTTGTTTGGGAAGAGTCGGTGGAATTTCCTGACTAATTGAGGTGCATGCACATGGTCACTGGGTTCCCACGACCTCTCCTGAGGTTCGTACCCCTTCCAATCAATTAGGTAGAAAAGCTTTGACCTAAACATTTTTGAATCTAAAATGTTCTTCACTTCGAATTCGGGTTCCCCATCTATTTGAAAAGGTTCTGGAGGTTTGAGTAGTCGGGTTCCGGGTACCACTGGTTTCAGAAGTGACACATGAAAAACAGGGTGAATTTGCATATTAGCTGGTAAATCAAGTTTAACCGCTACTGGGTTAATTATTGCCGTAATAGAATAAGGTCCCAGATATTTTGGGTTAAAAGTTCGAGGCCCTTTGAGCGGTAAATGTCTGGTAGCTAACCACACTTGATCCCCAATCTGATACGGAGGTGCTTCACTCCGATGTAGGTCAGCATTCTCCTTGTATTTTCTCTTGGCTTGTTGTAAATGCGTGGTTGCCTCTTTGAAGGCTCGGGTAATGGTAGAATGCAGATGTTCTACTGCAGGCACTTTGAGGTTCTGAGGTGAGTTGAGGTTTGAGGTTCGAGGGTGATGTCCAAACAAGGTATAAAAAGGACTATGGCCAGTTCCAGAGTATACCGAATTATTATATGCGTATTCGGCTATCCAAAGAATGTCTTTCCAGTTGCTTTCAGATTGCTGTAACATACACCGTAAGTACTGCTCAAGGGTCTGATTTGTCCTCTCGGTCTGACCATCGGTCTGAGGGTGGTGACTGGTCGATAATCTTACGTCGATTTGTGCCATTTGACAACATTTGCGCCAGAAGTGGGAAATGAATTGGCTTCCCCGGGTAAGAGATTAGTATAGATGGGAATCCATGTAGCCGAACAATATTTTCGAGGAATTCTTTGGCTAGGACAGAAGCTGAAGGTAAACCTTTCAAAGGAATGAAGTGGGCCATTTTGGAAAACAAATCCACAATTCCCAGAATGGTATTGTATCCCGAACAAGGAGGCAAGTCCGTAATAAAATCCATTGATAGGGTGTGCCAGGGCGCTGGCGGTATGTCTAGAGGTTGAAGGAGACTGGCTGGTCTTTTCTTTTGACCTTTATTTTGGGCGCAAACACCACAGGACATCACAAAAGATTTAACATCTTTTCGCCAAAAGGGCCACCAGAATTGTCGTTTCACCTTTTCCATTGTCTTGGCAATACCGGGGTGTCCTTCTATTAATGTATCATGATAACCTGAAATAATTAGTTTGTGTAAATCCTTGTGCGGCAGGAATAAGCGTCCTTGGTAATAAGGTAAACCATTATCTATGGTAAAGTCTGATCCCTTTTGTATCCAATCCTGTAGGACTGTAGGGTCCAGGAGTTATTTCACTCTGACTTGAATGTCTTCAAGCGTCTGTAACAAAGTCATGCCTAGAATTCTCTGTTCGGGAATTATTGGTACTGGTTCTGAGTTTGTATCAGATTCTCCCATTCCAATTCGGGATAAGGCATCTGCTTTGCCGTTCTTGCAGCCAGGTCGATAGGTAATCACAAAATCAAATTCAGCGAAAAACAAAGCCCATCGGAGCTGCCGTGATGACTGAGCCTTGGCGGTTTTCAAATACTGTAAGTTCCGGTGATCAGTGATCACCGTGATGGTATGTCGAGCGCCAAGCAGGTAATGCCGCCAGGCTTTAAAAGCAGACTTTATGGCTAACAGTTCTTTGTCAGTGATTGCGTAATTAATCTCTGGTGCCGAGAATTTTCTGGACCAAAATGCTACGGGATGCAGTTGGTTGGTTTCAGGATCTCTTTGAGACAGAACTACTCCCATGGCTAGGCTGGATGCGTCAGTTTCGACGACATACGGGAGATCTGGACGTGGGTGTTTCAATATAGGTGCAGAGGTAAACTTAGCTTTTAAATCCTGGAAGGCCTGCTCGGCTTCTTCAGACCATTCAAAACGTTTATTTTTCCTCAAGAGTGCAGTAATGGGTTGTACTATGCGTGAAAATTCCGGGATAAACCTGCGATAGAAATTGGCAAAGCCGAGCATGCTTTGAACCCCTTTTACAGAGCTAGGTGATGGCCATTTGAGGATGGCATCCACTTTTCTTGAGTCCATTCGGACTCCTTTGGGTGTCAGGATGAAACCGAGAAACTCAACTTCTGTGGTATGGAAAACACATTTCTCCAGTTTAGCAAATAGTTTGTGTTGGCACAGTTTTTCCAGAACTGCCCTAACGTGTTTTCTGTGATCAGATTCCGAAGAGGAGTACACTAGAATGTCATCGATATAGACGACAACACAAACATCGATGAGTTCCCGAAGGACATCATTCATGAAGAATTGGAAGGCAGCAGGCGCATTGCACAACCCGAAAGGCATTACCTGGTATTCGAATAATCCATATTTTGTACGGAAGGCTGTTTTCCATTCGTCGCCTTCTTTTACTCGCACCAGATGATATGCCCCCCAGAGATCTAACTTGGTGTATATGCAAGCGTCCTTCACCTGGTCAAGGAGTTCAGGAATCAGAGGCAGAGGATAACGGTTTTTAACCGTTATCTGGTTCAATGCGCGGTAATCGATACAAGTTCTAAGGTCGCCTTCTTTTTTAGGCACGAAGAACAAAGCCGAGGATGCCGGGGACTTTGACGGGCGAATAAAACCATTGGCGAGGTATTGATCCAAATATTGTCTCAAATGCAGGTTCTCAGGTTCGGTAAGGGCATAAATCCTGCTACAAGGGGGTTGTGCGCCGGGCACCAGATCGATTTGGCAATCGTACGATCGGTGAGGAGGTAACGTGTTGGCCTGTTCCTTTTGGAAGACGTCCTGAAAGTCCTGGTATTCCGGAGGTAATTGCATGGAGGCAGAGGTTACAGATGCTAGATTAATCATCAGGTTTTCTGGGTAGCATGTTTGTGCACAATCCGGGAAGGTTATTCTCTTAGCTTGCCAATCAATTCGAGGATTATGTGTCTTTAACCAAGGAATTCCAAGAATAACCTGAAACTGTGGAGCCTTGATTACATCAAACACAACTGCCTCCCGATGGCCGTCAGGACCAATAAAAGTCACCCCAGTAGTGGAATGTGTTACCGGTCCAGAGGCAATTTCAGTTCCATCGACTGTGGTGATGACATCTTTGCTGGTTTTAGGACGGAGAGGGAGGTTAATCCTAGAGGCCAATTCACGATCCACATAGTTTCCAATAGCCCCACTATCGATGTATGCCTTTATTGCATGCAACCTCTTAGGCTTTTCTGGATCTACGAGAACCATTGGCACAATGAAATGCGAGGTCTGAGAGTTAATTTTCAAGCTCGGCAAGCGGACCCCTATGCTTGTCGGGCTGAGTCGTTTCCCGAAACAGAGTCTTCATGGTTTTTATCAGCGGCTCCTACCGCTTTTCAGGGCGGTTTTGCCGGGCAATCTCGTAGAAAGTGTCCAGAGTTCCCACAATAAAGACATAATTTTAACTGCCGCCTCCTTTCACGTTCCTTTTGAGTTAAGGGTTCTTTAACCCCTCCAATTTGCATAGGCTCAGAGACATCAACTCCCTTGGGGTTAGCGTGGGTCTTGACCAACACCCGGGTCTCAAACCTGGACCGATCTGTTTTTCTGTTTTGAAGTCTGTGATCCAATTGGACCACTAAGTCTATATATTCTGTGCATTCTTGGGGCGGATTTACAACTTGGGCCAAGACATCTTTAAGTTCTCCGCGTAGACCTCGATAAAATAATGTGACTCTTTTTTCCTCTGGCTATCCCGTTTCCACAATTAGTCTATTAAAGGTTGCAATATAGGATAGGAGGTCCTGATTGCCCTGTCGCAGGGATAGAAGTTCGTCATCCAGAGCCTGCCCCTGAGAGTGTCGAGCAAATAACCTTTCCATGCTTGCTTGAAATCCTTGAAAATCACGGAGAATCGGGTCATCTTGAGTAACCAGTGGAACTGACCAATCGGCAGCGCAGCCGCTGAGATATGACAATACAAAGGCTACTATGGTCTGATCATTAGGGAAGGCCCCAGGTCTGCATATGAAGTGCAAACGACACTGATTCATGAATACGGCGAATCGTTTGGGGTCCCCAGCAAAGCGTTCAGGTGGGGCCAGCGGCATGTTTCCAGGTAGATTAATCTGCACAGGGTTACTGGGAACCACAGGAGCGGGGTTCCCTCCGGAACAGGGTAGAGGAGTTTGTCCAGCTTGACCTTGCAAAAGCTGTCTGGCCAGGTCATCAGTTCTTTCCTTTGACATTATTAATTCCCTCTTGAGGGCATTAGTCTCTTGACGAGCGGCATGTACTTCGGCCCGTAATTCCCCCAGTAATTGGGCCAACTGATCAGTCTCAGAAGTTTCCATAGCGCCTGGGTGGGAATTTGTAGGAAGGCTTCGCGTTCTGTAACGCTCACCTGACTCCCACGGGGGCGCTGGCCTGGTTCGCGCTGCTGTGACCTCGTCTAAGGTGATGCGCAGGGTTCGGAAGATGGACTGGACCGGGCCCCAGATCTGGCTTGTCTGACTCGCAGAAGTATCCTTCTGTAGGTGAGCATAGGGGGTTAACTGTCTGCGGGGTAATGCAATCGGCCTCCAACTTACCCCTCTTACCCTCCTCAAAACCCTTCTGTGCTTCCCCGTAGCGTCTCACCTTAGGGTCTGGAAGGACGAGCTCTCCATCCTGCTTCTGATGCAGGGGCGCGTTGGTATCCAGTTACGTCACTGGATTTTCGGATGGGTGAGAACCAAACTTGCTTGGCTTCCAGGTAAGTTTTTCTATAAGTGGTTCCCCTTGTGTCCATGCATTAATGTTCTAATGCTAATGTCTTTTTCCCCATAGGGGCCGGGGTACGGAATGCCGGGGAACAGGCACCGACCCGAGGTGAGCGATGAAATCCTTGTGGAAATCAGGTAAGTCTTTAATGAGTGTTTTGGTAATGTCTTTTCATTCACTCATTAACGCTGATGTCTTTTTCCCCTTAGGGGCCGGGGTCCGAAAATGCCTGGATGCGGCGCGGACCCGAAATTAAAAGGGAATGACCCCACAGGTAAGTCTTGACATGGAGTTTTAGCTTCCCTTTTCCCTTCTTTCTCTCACCTTTGTTCTTGTCTTTTTCTCCCTAGGCGCGGGGGCGCGACTGCGAATCCGGATGGTCGCTGCTGAACATGGAGGCGCCCTGTAAAGGTGAGTAGAATGCGGCGCTGCAGCGATCGATGCGATGTGCTTTTAAAAATAAATGTCTTCCTTTTCAGGATTGTCGGCGAAATGTCTCTGGGATGCAGATTTAGCAAGTGAGGCCTTTTCCTTCTTCTGTTCTCTTGTTCCTTTCCTTTGCAGGTGATTCAGGATGCTGGCAGGTATGGCAGAAGTCAAGATGCAGGAGCAGACACAGTGAGCGTCCAGCTGCTAGATGCAGAACAATGCGAAGCACGTGCGGCTGATCGGGTGTGGTTTAAATAACCTTGGAAGAAGTTCCTAGAATGTGTCCTTCCTCCAATCAGGTATGTATCCTTCCCCGACCACGCCCGGGTGGTAAATGAGTCCCACAGGTAAAGTAGTTCCTTTCAGGCCTCAAGGAGGCCGGGGTTCTGCAGCATGGTCTGCACCAGGTAAGTGCACCCAAACACTTTCATAATGAGCCTGGCGCCTATGGCGCCAGACCGCTGTCCAAAGGGCCCCTATAAGGGGTTGCTGGGACCTTCCCCGGGGACTTGATGTCCGCTTTCGGGGACGCAGGGCCTGAGCCGGCTCCCCGGGAGCGGGCATCGTGACACCAGTCTATTGAGCTACCGGCTTTCTTCCAAGAACCCCAAAGCTCTGCTGAGGTGAAACTCCACACACTAGATGTGAGGAGGATGGTCCTCTACTGCGTAGACAAGACCAGACCGCTAAGGAAAACAGATCAACTATTCGTCTCCATAGCGCCAGGCAAAGAAGACGATCGCGTTTCTAGAAATGCCATCTCTAAGTGGATAGTCAGATGTATACAACTGTGCTATTCCCTTTCAAACAAAACACTGCCTTTTATGCCAAGGGCCCACTCTACAAGAGGTACTGGAGCCACTTTGGCTTTCACTGCAAATGTCCCCCTAGACAGTATTTGCAAAGCAGCTACTTGGAGCTCTATTTACACCTTTACTCAGCACTACTGCATTGACACTCATTCCAAGACTGATCCACAAGTGGAACAAGCGGTTCTAAGACATTTGTTCACTCATGACCCTTCTCACATCCCACCTCCTTCTGCTAACACTGCTCACTAATCTATGCACAGCATGTGATCTAAGCAGATTCACAAGCATCAGAAGGGATACATTACTCACTGTAATCATATTTCTGGTGCTTGTATCTGCTTAGATTCACATGCGCCTACCCTTCCTCCCCTTGAGAGAAGGCACATGGATGCTTGTAGTCTTATCTATCGATCTGCTTGGATACTCTGTACTCACGCTACTCCTCATGCTACCTCATGTCAGAAAAATACAATTTGAGGGTCCTACACTCGTGAGGGATCATGGGTACAGGGGATGTCACACTAGGGATAGTATAACTGGCACGCCCTGTTTGACGTCCCTTTTCGAGTTTTGAAAAACAAACTGTAATACTCTGCAGCTTCCACTAGATGTCAGCCTATGCACAGCATGTGAATCTAAGCAGATACAAGCACCAGAAATATGATTACCGCGAGTAACGTATCCCATATGTTGGCGCTAGCCGCAATCTATTCACTATAAAGCTAACCTCAATAGTACTTCATCTGCTTTTGTTTCTTTGCATCTCTACACGTGTAAAATGTCTTGATATCTTCATCAGTTCTGTAGCAAAAGTTCCTTCATCTTGATCCCAAGATGCCACTTATCTTTGATACTTTCTTGATGCCTCATAGAATATCTTCATTCTCTAGTCTCTGAATCTCTTCTATGTACGTCAGCTGAACTCTGCGTGATGCCACCATTCTTCTTTGCCATTCATTGGTCCTGCTTCTTCTGGGATTTCATTCAAATGGCCATCATACTGTCTCGTATGCAAGTATGACTTCCTTAATGTTCCTTAAAGGGAACCTTTCCTCCAGGATTCTCCTTGGTATCGGCATTTTCAGTGGTACTCCACGTGTCTCACACTCTGGTTCCCAACATATAGACAATATGGGTGAAGTGGTTGAGGTGGGCGTACTTAGCTCCATCTCTACACTGGGGATGCATTGATAATGAAGCATATAGTCATGTGCTGCCAGTTGTTTTGTTTGAATTTGTGGCAGAGAGCCTGTGTGATGTCATTAATCCAAGATGGCCACCGTTACAGATACTCATTTTGTTTTTGAGCTGTAACTACTTTTAGGGTGGTTTTATGTTAATGTTAATGTTAAAGGATGTTTGTACCGCTCACTATCACCACCAGAGCAGTCCCCTGGTGCTCTGGCAGCTCTGAAAAGGAGAAGGGGTGAGGTAGTGGGAATAAGCTGGAAAAGTGCAAGAGAGAAGTGATATGCTGTTGGCAGCCTCAGCCCGGTGGGTCCATTGACTGGGCTTGGGGTGTTTTACGGTCGGTAGTCATTGTGTGCTGTTGTCCCAGTCTATGTGTGGTTTGTTTTGTTGTTGCAGTGTAGTGAAGTTTGTGCGGATTGTTGTGTTGTAGGCTTGTGGTTGTGTTTGGTTAGAGTTTGAGAGGTGTATGCAGAGGGGTGAAATTGTTAGTGGATCGGTTAATTGGCATTGCTGTCCTTGCAGTTATGTCTGGGTGTGATGCTTGTTATCAGTCACTATTCCATCTGAGTGTGGCACTTACTAATCTTCAACATCCTATCTAGATGTGAGGCAGGCTAGTGATCACGATTTCCTCTAAGGCACTTGGTAACATTCACAGTTTCATTCAAGTGTGACGTATGCTAACATTCACATTTTTATCTAGATGCGATACAGGCTAAAGTTAAGAATTCCATTTAAGTGTGGCACATGCTAACATTCACAATCCTATATAGGTGTGATGCAGGCTAACGGTAAGAATTCAATCTAAGTGTGGCACAAGCTAACATTCACAATCCTATCTAGATGTGACGAAGGCTAAAGTTAAGAATTCCATCTTAGTGTGGAACATGCTAACAATCACAATCCTACCTAGATGTGACATAGGCTAAAATTAAGAATTCCATCTAAGTGTGGCACATGCTAACATTCACAATCCTATCTAGATGGGACGCAGGCTAAAGATAAGCATTTCATCTAAGTCCATCTAAGTGTTGCGCATGCTAACATTCACAATCCTATATAGGTGTGACGCAGGCTAAAGTTAAGAATTCCATCTAAGTGTGGCACACGCTAACATTCATAATCCTATCTAGATGCGATGTAGGCTAAAGTTAAGAATTCCATTGAACTGTGCCACATGCTAACATTCACAATCCTATCTAGATGTGATGCAGGCTAAAGTTAAGAATTCCATCTAAGTGTGGCACATGCTAACATTCACAATCATGTCTAGATGTGATGCAGGCTAAAGTTAGAATTCCATCTAAGTGTGGCACATGCTAACATTCACAATCCTACCTAGATGTGACGCAGTCTAATTTTCTATGGAAAATTGGCTAGGTAGGTTTTTTGTTAAGGAATAGAATAGTTCAAATAAGGATGATTTTAATATCTTTACAGTTTCTGTCATATAGCTTCATAAACTATTGCTGCATCACAAACCTTCGGCTGTATACACACTAAATTAGAAAGTTTTAAATAATTTGCAACTTTCTCATTGAAATATACTAGTTATTAAAATTACAATAATTACATTTGAAGACAGAAATTAAGGTTTTACAGGTCATCTTCTGAGTTCCAGAGTTAATTTTAATCATCTAAAAAATTGTTGTTGTCACAGAGCTCTTTGTCACCACCACGCTTACACAGTTCTCTGCACCTTAGTGACTGAGCTTGGCATTTGCAATGTGAAGTTTACCATCCTTTGACGCATGCACAGAGTACCAGCTGCATGATTGATTGTGGTGTGCATGGAAGTATACACACAGTAGGAGAATAATTAATGTTTGCCTTTCGCACAACTAAATTGTGATCGCTTTGGGAGATTCGGGTGTTGTTGATCAGCGTGTTGCCACTCCATCACCTGGTAATGAGTCCTTAAAATGTAGGGTATTAGAGAGTTTCTTGTTGGCTGCAGATTTTCACTTTGCATCTCTTTTTTTGTGAACGTCCACTAACACAATAGACTGAAGTCTGAAATCTTTGTTCCTGGTGAGTAGATTTAACAAATGAATAACTCCATCAATCGTTCATCTTCCTTTTTAAATTCTTCTATTCATGCAAGTCTTACAAAAGCTTCAAGGATTTCTGTTTCTGAAGTCAATAAAAAACTGTCCAGAAAGATAGTTTTCCTTTCTACGTAAAGTACCTGGTAACATCACACCGTGAAAGAGCATGACAGGGTTGTAATGCCTGTACATTTGTAGGTCCTAAGCAGGAGCACACAAGTTTGAGGTCTATAAATCTTATATTACTTCCAACTCCTGTAACAAACATGCGGTCAGATGGGAAAAACAATGACATCCAAAGTCAAAGGTCAACAATGTTGGTAAATATGTGGAGGTTAGTAGCATAACGACGTGGTACATAAAGGGAGTGAATAATAATGTCTGTGTCTGCCTCCTCATGGGTGCTTTCAATGTCTCCAACATAATTTCCACCTGATGACTTGGCTTCATGTCTCTAACTGGCTACCAGGCTTCTTCATATCCTCTGTACATGCAGAATTGCTTTATTTGAGAGGTAAGCTGTTAACTCATCTTTAGTTTTTGAATGCAATAGGAGGGTTCTCATGGAAAAAATTTCAATATTTGTATAATCTGTTATTTTGTACTCAACAGGTGTTGCTTTTCCTGCTCTTTTCTTCGCATGGAGCTTGAACCCGTAGGCCCTTTTAAATGAGGTAGCACTCTATGGATGGATGGGTATGCAGATCTTACTCTTGCACCAATAATCAGACCGACCCAGGAAGCTGGCAAAACTGTAGCTGTTTTATTAACAATTGTCAAAAACAGGGAGAACAACGGGCATCAATGGACGCTGCACAAGAATTCTCTCAATGCATTTCATAAAAAACATTGGGCCTCATTCCAAGTCCGGCGGTAACCGAGCCGGAAAAAACGGCAGGCTGCTGCTGGACTTGGAGTGAATTACCGCCTCTGTGATTGCTGGAAATCACCAGGGCATTACAACCCCGGTGACCCGGTAATTCTGCAGGCAGAATTCCATAAATCCCCATTTGCATGGAGTCCCTTAGGACTATAGGCACAGACATAGGACTCCATGGGGATGGGGACAATGGAAACACCAGTTCCGTCTATGACAGAGCCGGTGTTTCCATTTCCGCCTGCAGGCGGGTGGCGTTACTCCTGCCAGGTCAGACCTGGCAGGAGTGACACCACCCACCTGCAGAACTTGTTATCTACTGGTCCAGAAACAACAGTGGCGGCAGGTTTACCGCCATCGTTGTTTTCAGACTGGCAGGGTCGTAATGAGGCCCATTGTATTTATAGCAAAAACTTGTCATCATTGACGCCATACTACGTGGCAAAAATAAGAAAACCTACTTGGGGTTGTGATAGGCTTAAACGGAACATCTAGGTATACTTTGTACATAGGTACGGGTTGTGATTGGTTCTCTATAGTCTGGTGGACAGCTATGCCCACCCCTAGTGCAAGTCATCTTCTGTGTCATAAAAATACACATTTCATTGACCTTCAAACTACAGGACTCTTTGCTAAGTGGGTCTCTACAATTGGTTGGCACGCTTGTACCCTTCTGGAATATTCCACTCACTAGCAGCATGCAAGTTGGTACCCCAGGTGCTGGAGGGTTGGACTTGACCATGCCTCCCCACCCAATTAGCCCAACATCCATCATCACTCCTGCTGTCTGCCATTCAATTAGTCATTTGAATTTGGCCTTGCAAAGGATCACGATGTTTGAGATTAAAAGGGAGTGGGAGCATGGCCTTATCTTCTGGGCTTGATGTAGCTTGCGCAAAGTCTATTTTCATCTGACCATGTGACAGGAGACTGTTTTGAGCTCCTTCTTCACATTTAACACTATTAAATGAGTAAAACCTGGTACTTCTAGTGTTTTTCCATCACACCTCAACAGGAGCCCATCTTGCTGCTCACGTTCATTCTCGAATAGATAACCAGGTTCTTGGCAGCCCCAATTCTTGACCCTGGCCCAGACAAGGCTTTCTCGAATCTTCATTCAGCATCAGTTGTTTTCTTGTACTGCGCCACACTTTCAGCCCTTCTACTCATGGTGTCCAAGTTTGCTAAAATGCTTTGTGGAACATCAAGATTCTATACATATATATTTACATCGCCTTCGGTCTATTCACTATGTATAGCCAGCCTCATCATAACTTTGTCTGCTTGCGTTACAGCATCTGTACAATTGTAAAACAGCTTTTGCATTTCCTTTAGTGCTCTCTGCACGTGCAATCTTCATTTTGCTCATGAAATGTTGCTTGATTCTTTACTTTGCCATCGAATTCTATAATCTCTACGTACTCTCTTCATTGGCATCTGTTATGGGTGTGCCATTTTTGTTTCATGTGACATCAGCAGTCTTCTCTTTCATTCACCTTCACACTTCTTCTGGAATTTCCTTCAGAAGACTGTCATTTCTCAGTGGGTACATCACATAAGGTTTTCTCAAGGGATGCCTTGTTTCAAGGACTCTTCATAGTATAGGTACCATTATTGGTGTTGCGCATGTCTCAATATCCGGTTTCCAACATATAGGCAAAATGTGCGCAGGACTTTTGGAAGAGACACTTGGCTCCTCTTTTACACTCCCCCCTCTGGTTGATTCATCAACCACTCTCCCATTAGTCTTCACATCCAGACATCCTCATCTGAAAAAATGCTTCTTTGGAGTCTATATCGTTATTACTCCTTTCAGAGATCCTGCTGATTTTACGTGATCATCAACACTCCAGGTCATGAGACTACATTGTCCATTCGGGCTGCAGTAGATCCATCTTCCCACATACTTCTTGTGGTTTCTCAGATAGAGGAACGTTGTTCCTTCAGGTGCTAGAATGCTGGCTTCGACATATTTTTTGATTTCTTCATCTGTCAGCTCTTTGGTTCCAAACCCTGACTCGACATTAATCATGATCTTAATTCCTAATGCTTTCTTTGCTGTCTTCTTGCACTGTGTGATTATTATTCTGATCACACAGAATCCAAACACGATCATCACCAACAATGCTCTGAGGAACTTGAGCATATTCGCCATCCATTGTGGAACCCATGAGAAGATCAACGCAAATCAAATCGAATGTGCAACATGATTCTCCTTTTTTGGCACAAATACCTCCAACCATGGCTGTAATCAAGTCCAGGACATATCTATTCTGAAGAGTCATCAGTCTTATAGCTCTTAGTTCTTCCTTGATAGTGTTGAATCACTTTATGGTAGTGTTGATCGTCTTCAAGAGCTCCCAGCGAGTGATTTGCAACCACTTTGCATTCGCCATCATCTGGATTCCTGGCATGAAAATCGTTGCGAATACTGCCGAAGTCTGATTGAACAACCCGTGTTCATACGGAATAGAGTCAAAGGCTGCTATCGATTTAGCTGAAAAGTAGTTCTCCCTCTTAGTTTCAATTAAGATATTCAACTGATCTCCTCTTCCAGGGTGAACTTGTGCATAATGATCATGAAGTATATAAAAAACGGACCTTGCGCCAGGGGAATCATAGGAACACTTGTCAGAGAAATGGGTGACCTTAAAAGTGTTACTGGTATAAGGATAATCACATATGGCCTTGCTCTTTCAGCAACAGACAATTCTGCATAAGTCACTAGAGTGGGAAGAATGAAAGGGACTTCTACCTTACATGGACCAACATAGACAGTATGAACTAGCAGAATCAGAAAGACAATAATGAATGATGAGCATGCATATATTATGCACCAATACATGAGACCCCACCACTTTCGATTCTCTACACGTCGTTGAGTTTGCTCATTTTCCAGAACTGCATTATTCTCGACATTGTGCCTGTGTGCTACATTAAGGAAGTAAAAAACCTTTTTAATCAGGCAACCTTGTTAAATGCCCAGGATGCTGCATGATCTGTTCAATTATCGTCACAAGTAACTTTCTAATCAAAGGTCCATTTTTACAATCTTGCAGGAAAAAACGAATATTAGTACTACGCCAAACAAGGGCATGATAGGCTTGTAGTATGTATATAAACACAGCAAGAAGTATTCTGTGGGCATTGACATATGATAGAACCATGAGGCTTAACCAAAGAGAAACTCAGTGAGGAATGAATTGAGAAACTGCTCCCTTTTCCAATCATCAAACTCATATTCTACATTCGGCATGTTTAGCATTTCAGCAGTTTCTGAAGTCCAATTCAAAGATTCCTGCGGCTCAAGAACCTTTGCTTGAACTCCTGCTAAAATATCTATAAAGTGTGTCTGGGGTGGGCCACAGTCCAAAGGCACACTTGCATTTATTTATTCAGCAATATTAGCGTCCTTCTTCCTCATCCTCGATCAATTCTGCATGTGCTGAACCACTTATTCTTGTCTTGCTTCCGAATCAACGGTTGGGGGTGCATCGGTCTCAACAGCATATGGCTTCACATCGCTCAGGTATATCCAGGCATGCCTTTCTTGAACTTTTACTGCTGAGGGGATACTGTTCTCAACAATGAATGGTCCACTAAAACGGGGCTTGTGCTACTTCCTTGTGAAGTTGCGTACTCGGACTGCGTCTCCAATGAATAATTTAGGTATAAGAAGTAATTCTTGAAGTCTGGTTGCTGAATGGTCTTCATATATTTCCTGGGGCCGACACCCCTTGCACTTTAGTTGATCTTAAATTACAGAGATACTAGCAGTCATACATATCAAATACGCACGTAGCTAATTTCTTAACAATTCTGCAGTTGTCTGGGCATCACTTCTGCTCCTCAATGGAGGAGACAAGGGCATTCTCATTCGACTCCCTGTCACTAGCTTGTGGTGTGTGAGGTGGTGGTCCAACCCAGGCTTATTTCTTAATGCGTATAATGCAAGGGGCAGGCAATACAGCCATCCCCTTTTCAATGTTAACTTCAATTTAGCAATTCTCTCTTCGAGAAGACCATTGCTTCTCTCACATTACCGTTAACTTGCTGGTTATAAGCAGAAGAAAACTTGTGTTTTATGCTAGGCAATAAGCTAATCTGTTCAAATACTTATTTAACAAAATGGGGCCCATTGTTGGAACTCAGCCTCTCACATACTCCCCATCTGGGAAATACTACCCAGAGTAAAAACTGTGCTGTAAAAATGGCATCCGGGTGTGAACATCGACCTGCTTCAATCCATCTCAAAAAGGGACACACCAACACTATCATATACCTGTATCCACTACATACTTGCAGCATTTCAACATAGTCAATGTGTAAATGCTGAAAAGGACAATTCGGTCAAGGAATCATGCATCTGATTGTTTGCAGTGTGAGCCCAGTGGTAAACATTTGACATACAATGCAATTTACTACATAAAATGCAACTTATTCTAACAGGTTCAGTACCAGCCAGTCCTCCGCAATAGCTGCTGCGAGGCTTTCCCTAGTTGCATGTGCAAGGTAGTGCAGCTGTTCAAACGCTACCCGTAACAAGGCTACAGGCATCACCAGATTTCCCATGCTGTCCTGTTGCCACAATGCTTCAGAGTGGAATAAAGAACACCCCCTCTGTTCCCTAATTCTTGCTCTTCCTGTGGAGAACTGCCTTGAACTTCCATCAACTGTGTTCTTGACAAATAATTAAACCCTTCATTTAGAATCATAATTGTGACTACTTTCTCTTTTACATTTGGAGTATCAAAACTTGAACTATCTCGTGAATATGCAACCCTTTTGGCCTCTTCACCTGCGGCTCTGTTCCCATGAGAGATAACATCAGTTTGCTTAGTTTGTGTTGCCGACTTAACTATTGTGATAGATACTGGGAGTTGTAGTGCCTTGATAAGCCTGTCCAGTAATGCAGCATGTTGCACTGCAGTGCCGTCCGCTCGGAGGTAGCCCCTCCTTTTCAAACATGCTAGCCCTGTGTGCACGGTTGACATCACATAGGTGGAGTCACTGTACACGTCACTTCCTGCCCTTTGTGTTTTCCAAGCACAACAATAAGCGCCACAATTCTGCTGCTTGTGTCAAAAAGTGAGACGGTAGTCTTGCCCTTGCTAACACTTCAAATTCCCCATTAGCTCTGTGCCTTACCACAGCTGAACCTTAATGCCTTTCCCCATCAGTTTGATCATTTTCCGAAGACCCATCAATAAAGAGAACCTTCCCTCCTGCTAGCACATTCTCCTTTACCCTTGGGATATCACCGTAGAACCCCTCATAATTAGAGGACTCATGCACCTGCTCATCCTCTGCCACAGGCTCAGCTACACAGATGACAGGGTTCACTATTTTACACCTGACTATTTTGGTTGCTGGATTCGATATAACTACACATATGCGGAAGCCCTCTGAGATGTCAATGTACCCCTAGGTTTCTCCAAAATGGAAATCAAAGCATGCTCAACAAAGTCATAGAACACCCCATCACAATGCTGGTAGGCTTCTCAATGGCAAACGCAGCTGCTGCCAGTGATCGTTCTCAAGGAAAGTGTCCTCTCATAAGTGGATCTAAAATCCCACTGTAATATGCCAAATGTTTTTACCCCAATTTAGTCTTCTGTGTAAGCACTGCTGTCATAACTGTCCCATTATACGTGTGCAAGAACAAAAATAACTCCTCAGAATAGTTGGGAATTCCTAAAACTGGAGCTGTACTAATTGCTTTCTTTAATTCTTCAAACCCTCCCTCCATTTCCTCAGTCCATTCCATTTGTTCTTTATTTACTTGTGCTTTCTTCAGAGCCTGCAAAAGGGGTATTGCATATGAACTATAATGAAATACCCATGCTCTAACATAGTTGAACAATCCTAAAAACTTCTGCATTTGTTTTACCATGTGCGGTTTTGCTGTTTTCATAATCGCCTCAACTCTTTCAGGTGTGACTTTTTTCCCCTTCATGTGAGATTAACTGACCTATGTACAACACCTCTTCTTGACAATACTGCAATTTCTCATTGTCCACTTTAAATCTCTTGTCTGCTAGAATAATCATTAACTGAATCAAATGTTGCCTACACTCGTATTCTGTTGTGCTACAAACTAAAATGTCATCTACATACTGCAACGCAACACTTTGCAAATCAATATTGCTTAGGTCCATCTGCAGGACCCTATTAAAAAAATGATGGAGATTGAAAGTACCCTTGGGGGCAAACGAGTGCTCTTCAGCTTAGTCTGATGAAATGTAAATGACGTAAGATCTTGAGAATCCTTATGCAACAGGATTGAGAAAAACGCATTTTTCAAGTCAATCAGCATGAAATATTGTGCCTCTGTGGGGATACTACATAGTATTGTCGCCGGATTTGGAGTTAAAGGAAACTCTGTCTCTAAAATCTGGTTAATTGGTCTCAAGTCCTGAATTAATCTCCACAACCCGCCTTTTGATTTTTTTACAGGGTACACTGCGGTATTGCACAGTGACTCTGACGTCACTAAGATACCCTGTTCCATTAGTGCTGATACACGCCCTCATTACAACCCAGGCGCAAAGCGAAAAACGATGGCGGTAAAGGATTACCGCCATCGTTTTCCGCTAGGTCCGATTAAGACCTGTGACCGTTAACTACGATGCATTAGTGGCATCGTAGTTAACGCTGCCGCTAACTGCACCAAGGACACGCGCATGCGACCCCCCACACCGTAATTATCGGCATGGCGGAAAGGTACGCGAATGCCGACCCAAGCGGACATGCACCTAACGCCATCACCCAGCCCGTTAAGTACCTTACCGCCATGCCGGTAATTACGCCATCGCGAACCAACCGTAAAGGGCCTTGTGCAGTGAATCCAGCTGCCACAGGTGCACAGAATCAGCACAGGTGGAGGCAATACAGACTCAGGAAGTACAAAAAGAGCACACCCAACCCCTTCCCAGACCCAGTCACACTCCACAATGATACCAATAGGACTAGCAATGTTGGGGCTGGAGGACCTGATAGCAATGCAAGTGCTACAACTACAACAACAACAACAACAACAGGCTGCACAGAGAAGACGCAGGAGGAGTAGGAGGGCAAGGCAGGCCCAGCAAGGCCAACCAGCACAGCCAGTACCACCACGCAGGCAGCCCACAATCCCACGCATCAGAGCCAGTCCATTCAACCTCACTGCTGAGCAAATCCACACCCTGTACCATTTGGACTGGGACACCATCACCGCCATCGTGGACATGACGCACAACGACATTGTCAGCAAGATAGAAATACCAACTGCCATCCCACCCCTACTGAAGGTAGTGTCTGTACTCCACCTCCTGGCCACAGGCACCTACCAGCACACAGTGGGGCACTTGCATGGTATTTCACAACCATTATTCTCACGTACACTGATCCAAGTGCTCGATGCCCTCCTCAACCACACAGACGACCACATCTCATTACCACGGTCTGCCCAGGAGATTGCAAACACCAAAGTGGGTTTCCATGCACTAGCCGGCATACCTGGTTGCATTGGTGCCATCGACTGCACCCATGTGGAATTGGTGGTCCCACATGCCATGGAGGTACCGTACCGCAACCGTAAACAATTTCACTCAATCAACGTGCAGATGGTCTGTGACTCCAACAGGATCCTCACACATTGTTGTGCCCGATTCCCCGAATCAACCCATGATTCAATGGTCCTGAGGAACTCCACAATACCACGCTACATGGAGCGACATGCAGGCCCAAGATCCTGGATACTCGGTGAGTCTCACGTCATGACCTTGGTATGGCAGAAAGGGGGGGGAATGATGCATACTCCACCTGGCAGAAAGGGGGGGGGTGATGCATACTCCACCTGGCAGAAAGGGGGGGGAATGATGCATACTTCACCTGGCAGAAAGGGGGGGAATGTTGCATACTCCACCTGGCAGAAATGGTGGGGGGGATGATGCATACTCCACCTGGCTGAAAGTGGGGGGAATGATGCATACTCCACCTGGCAGAAAGGGGGGGAATGATGCATACTCCACCTGGCAGAAAGGGGGGGGAAGATGCATACTCCACCTGGCAGAAAGGGGGGGGGGGTGATGCATACTCCACCTGGCAGAAAGGGGGCGGAATGATGCATACTCCACCTGGCAGAAAGGGTGGGGGGATGATGCATACTCCACCTGGCTATGACTAGCAGAGACGATCATACCCTAAAGCAGCACTAACGTAATCTCACACCTGTAGACATTATGCCTGACCGAAGCAGCCCCACCATGTCAAAGAAGGTGTGTTCCAACCATGACACACCCATCTGCATGTGCATTGTACCAATTTGGATCATTGACTCCAATGAAATGCACCTACATGCACGTCACTATGCACCATCTACTGAAAGGCGTGTCCCACATAACAGCGCACAAAGGAGGCACATGACGGACAGAAACACCACAACACCACAGCACAGACAGCAAGGCCCACTAAATGTCCCTATCAACATCCAGATAGTTCAGTGGGGTCATAATGATGCAGACAGCAATGTAGCAATCATGTGAGCATTGACATCACAGGACACGTGCCAGGTCACCTAAACATACGGCATGGACGGACACAGTGGATGGGCACTCACAAGGCACTCGACCACCCTGCATACATGGTTTGTTGGCATGCAAAACTGTCCATGAGAGCCATGGACATATACCGTTTGAATAGCATGAATCCATCAGCGCAACTGAAAGTGGTCCAAAGTAACAGTTCAATGTGCATGTTGGCACGTCATGTTCAGAATTAAATGTAATGACTGACACATACATTGTTTCCTACATACAGGTGATGCTGGCTATCCCCTGAAGAGGTGGCTCCTTACACCAGTCCGGAACCCACAGAACCAGCATGAGGCGGACTTCAACCGTGCCCATGCACGTACCCGTGTGGTGATTGAGCAGGCATTTGGCCTACTGAAGGCACGGTTTCGCTGCCTCAGCAGGTCTGGCGGGGCACTCCTGTACTGCCATGAGAAGGTTGCAAAGATTGTCATGATGTGTGTGATGCTACACAATATGTGTGTCAGACGGAATGTTCCACTGCCCCCTGACGCAGAACTGCAACCACCTGACGGTGAGGATGATGAGGGTGGGGATGGGGCAGCACCTCAAGGAGGCAGCGATGCACAGGAGGGCCGTGCAATGCGTCAGAATATCATTGACCAATGCTTCTAGCACACACGGCTGGTGTGTGTAACATGGAGACGGCACTTGGGGCACTGTGTGTGTCTGGGACACATACGCAATGAGCAATGTCCACACATTTGATTTGTGCAAATCAAAAAAGTGTATTATCAATGTGCATAGGTCAGAAACACCTTATCCCCCCTCCCCCTCCCCCCTGAACTCCCCAACACACCCAATCCCCTCTCCCCCTCCCCCCTGAACTCCCCAACACACCCAATCCCCCCTACCTCTCCCCCCTGAACTCCCCAACACACCCAATCCCCCTTCTCCCTCCCCCCAGAATTCCCTGCAAAGGTGTGACGGTGCCCGTGGTGAAGGGCTGGGTAATGTTCCATTGGTGCACTGGACGGCCACTATTGGCAGCCCCCTCTCCCGGAACCTGGGCCCCCCCTGCCTGTGCTCCTCAGGTTCCTGGATGACCTGCGGCCTGGGCTGGCTGGGGCAGAACTTGCTGCGGAGGAGGTACTGGCCTGCTTGCTACGCCGTGTGTCCATGATTGTCTGTATGAGTTCACTTATCATATTCCGCACTGTTAGGCAGAAACCTGTGCAGTTCCCTTGGGGAACACTGCAAAAGATTTAAGACTACAGGTATAGCAGTAAACCCACTTGGTAGCAGTCCGCACCACCCAGATTTACCTGGTAGCTGTGGCTGAGCAGTCAGACTTCCCTCAAGAAGAGTTAGGCAGTATGCAAAGTATACACAATATGTACTCAGACACAATAGCACAAGCAAACACTGACCAGAGCTTGGTTTCAAAAGTATATAGTTATTTTATTTTTTAAGAACACATAAGTTGAAAACACTCTAGCAAAGTATAGTAAAAACACTTAAAACACAGTTATAATGAAAGCAGTTTCAACCCTTACTCCTATCTAGACAACTCTAAGTTAACTCCACATAATTAAAACAGAGGTGAGCGCTTAACGTTAGATGACACTCTAGTAGGTTTAAGGAAGGGATAAAAAGAAACAGAAATGGGTTAAACACACCACTCTAAGGTCCAGAACACTTGCAATAGGCTCAAAGAAACACAAAGTCACAGGTGAGCAAAAGTCACTAGGCAGGGCCCACTCTTAGAGTAGCCGGAGCGAAAAATGTGCCCAAGATCACACTGTTATTAGGGATTCAAAGTCTTGCAAAGAGTTAGAAAGAGTTTAGAGTGGTTTAGAAAGTTTAGCCAGGGTGTCCCAGGCACTCCCAGGGTCGAAAGCCGGGGGCTAAATCTACCCCGTACAGTCGGTAGCAAGGGAAGCCAGGCGGAACACGGTACCTTAAGCGGAAAGGATCCTCCAGCGGTGGCAGTTGTTCCAGGCAGTGGCAGCAAGGCTCGACGTCGGTCAGGGGAGAAGAAGTTCTCGCTGAAGAGCAGAAGAAGAAGGTCGTTGCACTGCCCGGGAAGAAACCAGCCGCGGAGTCCTCCGGTTAAAGGGTTGTACCGACTTTCGTGGTTGGGGTAAAAGTGGTGGGGTTCCGGTTGCCGGGGTGCTTGGCACTGGCAAGGCGGCCACGAGATACCTCGAGAAGCGAAAAGAAGGCGAAAACTGGTTGTCCCCACCAGTCAAGGGAAGGAGCCACTCCGTTAAGAGTTCTCCTCGGTCGTCGGGAAAAGTGGTGAGACGGTTCAGCAGGGCTCCACCGGGTGGTGTCGTCGAAGCAGGCCGGCTCAGCTCTTCCCTCGTCGGATTCTTGGTCCTGTGGCGACTTCTGAAGTTCCAGTCCCCAAAGCCCTGCTTTTATGCAGCAAACCCCCATTCACCCAGCCTAGCTGTCACTCAAACATGCTAAGTGGTGAGCCGGCCGGCTCACCACTTGGGCCAATCAGGACGGAGTGCGACTTGAGTTACCAAGGTAACTCAGTCCAGGGTGCCTAAATCCCCCTCCACCCCTCCTAAGTACCCCAGACAGAGTGGCACCACTTTGGAGGGCTTCTGTGGAGAAGCCCGCCAAAAGTGGAACAAAGGGCTCCACTTTGGGTCAGAGTTACAGAGGCGAACACCAACGCCATTTTAGAATCAAGTTTTGGCAAAAAGTCCCAACCGGAGTTATAAAAAAAAATATATAAACCGGCGGTATGTTTAAGGCTACCGTAAATAAATAATTAAATGTGTTAGCCTAAAACAATGGGAAATCCCATAGGAAAATATTTGCGGTCGAATATAAAACGTAGTTTCCACTGCCACCAGCCAAAACTCGATCAGGGGGGACGGAGACGTGCCCCCTCGACTAACAGACCCTGGGGCAATCGAATTGCCCCAGCCAGTACGTCCACAATATGATGGTTTGTACTGGTCCTGTTCAGGATTCAAGACTAGCAAAGTCTTTGGTGACTTTACATGCCCTGGGAGACAGTAGTCAGTCCCAGGGTATGGAGTCTATGTTGGGGAGTCCCTAGGACACCCCTGGGTCACGGCACAGAGGGTGCTGTGTAACCCACATCACAAAAATACATGAGGCCCTATGGGGTAAAAGACCCCATAGCCCATTCAACACAAGGTTTAACCAAGAAAACACACTTCAACATGTCCAAGAGTGAGGGTAAAAGAGTCTCACTCTTGGCAGGAGAAAAAAAGAAACCCCAGAAATCCAGCAAAGCCGCTGGGGGACTCACTAGGTAGGGAAATTCAACCTAAACAGAGAATTCTCCCTAACACTCGCCCCCCCCAGACTAAGGGACAGGAGGATTTAATCCACTCCTGGATGAACCTCATACCTCTAGTCGATGATATACATCCTAGAGAGTCCATCAGCATTTTGATGGTGACACCCTGACCTGTGCTCAATGGTGAAATCAAACCCTTGCAGGCAGATTGACCATCTCAATAGTTTTGGATTTTCCCCTTTCATTTGCATTAACCATCTCAAGGGTTGGTGGTCAGTCTGAATAACAAAAGTAGAACCATACAAGTATGGCCTAAACTTCTTCAGTGCCCACACAATAGCAAAGCATTCTCTTTCGATAGTTGCCCACCTTGTCTCAGGATCCTTCAGTTTCCTACTGATGAAGCAAATGGGGTGCTCCCTACCCTTCTCATCCAGTTGGCTTAGAACTGCACCTATACCTACATTGGAAGCATCAGTTTGTACAATGAAAGGTTGGTGGTAGTCAGGAGCTCTCAATACTGGAGCTTGGCAAAGAGCTCTCTTCAGTTTTTCAAAGGCCTGATTGCACTCCTCATTCCATTTTACCTTTTTAGGGAATTTGGGAGAGGAGATTACATTCAGTGGAGAAGCTATGGTCCCATAGTTCTCAATGAAATTCCTGTAATATCCAGTGAGGCCTAGAAAAGCTCTCACTTGGGTTTGAGTAGTTGGTGTTGTCCAATTTTGCACAGCTTCAATCTTGCTGGGCAAAGGCCTTATTTCTCCACCTCCTACCTCATGTCCAAGGTAGACCACTTTACTTTGACCAATCTGGCACTTACTGGCTTTGATTGTCAAATGGGCCTGTTCCAGAGCCTTCAACACATGTCCTAGGTGGTTCACATGTTCTTCCCAGGAGTGGCTGAAGACTGCAATGTCATCCAAGTATGCCATGCAGAAATCTTCCATCCCAGCCAGAACTTGGTTCACCATCCTTTGGAATGTGGCAGGTGCATTTTTTAGTCCAAAAGGCATGACCTTAAACTGGTACAAGCCAACTGGGGTTGAAAATGCAGTTTTCTCCTTGGCATGGTCTGTCAGGGCTATTTGCCAATAGCCTGACGTCAGGTCAAATGTGCTGAGGTACTTGGCTGCACCAAGTTTATCCACCAACTCATCTGTCCTGGGCAAAGGGTGGGCATCAGTCTTGGTGACTGCATTTAGAGCTCTATAGTCCACACAGAATCTCAAGTCTTTGGATCCTGCCTTTGGTACTAACACAACTGGGCTAGACCATGGACTAGTAGAGGGCTCTATTACCCCGAGATCAAGCATCTTCTTGACCTCTCCTTTGATGTGGGCTCTGATATGTTCTGACATTCTGTATCCTCTGCTTTTGACTGGCAGACAGTCACCAGTGAGTATCTCATGCTGGCCCCAAGGGGTCAAGCCTGGTGACAGTGAGAACAGGGAGGCAAACTGATTTAACATAGATTTGCACTCCTCTTGTTGCTCAGGTGTCAGGTCTGAAGAGAGATTGACTCCTTCAACTTTTTCATCTAAAGGCACACCTCTGAGGAGATCAGGGAGAGATTCACTCTCTTCCTCCTCTGCAGCTGAAGCTAGAAGCAAGGCTCCTACATCAGGTCTGGAGATGTATGCTTTTAGTCGGTTGGTGTGGAAGACTCTAGGAGCTTCCCTGGGTCTGCCCAGATCCACCAGATAGTTGACCTCTCCAAGTTTTCCCACAACCTTGAAGGGTCCCATCCATTTGTCTTGCAAGGCCCTCTGCCTTGTTGGGAGCATAACTAGAACTAGCTGGTCTTGAGTAAACTCAACCATGTTAGCCTTCTGGTCGTGCCAATGTTTGACCAGGGCTTGACCAGCTTTCAAGTTGTCACTTGCTTCTGCCATCATGTGTGACATTCTCCTCCGGAGACCTATCACATAGTCAGTCACTCTGACTGGCTTGAGGGGAGGAGCACCTTCCAATCCCTCCTTAATCAGGGCCAATGGACCTCTGACGGGATGGCCATAGAGAAGCTCAAAGGGAGAATAACCTACTCCCTCCTGAGGGACTTCTCTATAAGCAAAGAGAAGGCATGGCAGTAGAAGGTCCCACTTTTTCTTAAGGGGTTCTTCTAAAGCACCTATCATGCTCTTCATGGTTCTGTTAAACCTTTCAACCAACCCGTTTGTCTGAGGGTGGTATGCGGTTGAGAACTTGTAGGTAACTCCACAGGTTTTCCACATGGCTTTCATGTAGTGGGACATAAAGTTTGACCCCCTGTCAGAGATTACCTCCTTAGGAAACCCAACCCTGGTAAAAATACCAAGGAGGGCCTTAGCCACAGCCGGAGCTGTAACAGTCCTCATAGGAATTGCCTCAGGGTACCTAGTAGCATGGTCTACTACAACAAGTATAAACCTGTTGCCTGAGGAGGTTGGAGGATCAAGGGGACCAACAATGTCAATCCCTACCCTCTCAAATGGGACTCCCACAACTGGGAGAGGCACTAAAGGTGCCACATTCTTGGAACCAACCTTACCAGAAGTCTGGCAGGTATGGCAGCTCTTACAATATCTATCTACTTCAGCCCCCATCTTTGGCCAATAAAAGTAGAGTGAGAGCCTTTCCTTGGTCTTCTTGAAACTCAAGTGACCAGCCAAAGGTATCTCATGGGCTAGTTGTAAGAACTGTTGTCTGTTCTCTTGTGGGACTACAAGGCGTTTGTAGTCTCCAGGTTCAGACTCAGTGGGTTCACTGTAGAAGAGGCCATCTTCCCAGTGCAACCTATACTTCCCAGGCTCTTGCCCATCAGCTTGAGAAGCTGCCTGGTGGCGGAGACCTTCCAGAGTTGGACATTCTCTTTGCCCCTTACGAAAAGCTGCCCTGCTAGGCCCACCTTCTGCCAGTAAAGACTGCAGCTCAGGATGGTCCTCAGGGTCCAAATCTCCAATAAGGTTGGGGCCTCCTTCTAGCTCTTCCTCAGAGTCTAGCTCAACCACACAGGGTTGTACCTCCCTCTCAGCCTCAGCTGGAGGTGGAGTTACAGGTGTAACTTTGGACAACCTAGGGGAAGTCCTTGTTGGAAGCACTGGAGTGCTTGCTGCTGGCTTTTTCCTAGGAGTCTTGGGTTGCCCCTTTGCTCCTGATCTGGTAGTTACTGCAGTAAGTTGCTCCAGTGGGAGAGGAGTGATTTCTGTCATCATCTCCTGAGATAACCCTCTCAGGGTTTTCTCTCTTGCAGGTTTTGTGAGTTCCTGGAACCTTTTGCTAGGAGGTCTGGGGGTATGAGATACAACTCCAAGAGCTTTGAGGTCATTACCCAACAGAACCCTACCTGGCACTTCACATTGTACACTGACAGGTATTTTTACAGCCATATCATTACATTGGATGAGAACTGGTAACTGGGGACACATCTGCACAGGCCCACCAGCTAACTTGGTGAGGCATTTGGGTGCCTTAGCAACATCCTCTGCCTTGAAAAATGATTCATCCACCACAGTTATGCTGGCTCCAGTGTCCCTAATGGCAGGGGTCTCCTGACCATTCACCTGGACACTGTCCTTATAATACTCTTTAGTATTATCTGGGATAGAGTTATAGACATCTAAATTCTGTTGTTCCCACAACCCCAGAGAGACTAAAGAAACACTAGCTGAGACTCCAGTGGGTTCATCAGCTAGTAATAGAAAGTTTCCACTTGCCATATGTACTTCCTCTTCTGGAGCGAAGGCTAAGGAGGCAAGCTGGACCCCTGAAGGTTTACCCTTACATCTGGGATCTCCTTTCACATGGTCAGTAGCCTTACAAACAAAGCATGAGCCAAAGGCTCGCTGGAATGGAGGCTTGTTCTGACCTCCTTCTGGTCTGGGACCAGGAGGTACACTAACCTGATTTGGTTTCCCTTGTGGCTTACCCTTATAGTTTTGTTTGGGGCCCTCTTTGGAATTTGTAGTATTAGAATTCTCTTTGGAGTCCTTTTTAGACTGTTTCTCCCCATCCTTCTTCTGAGTTACCCCAGAATCCTTGTGAGTGGCCCTGTTGGCAACCCACAAGTCAGCAGCCTTAGCTAGTTTCCGGGAATCCAATTCCCTGGAATCAGCCAAGTGTTGTCTGAGCTCAGGAGAGCAGGCATCATAAATAGTCTCCAACATAAACAAATTCTTCATACCTTCATAAGTGTTCACCTTGTAACCCTTAATCCATCCCTCTAAGTTTTTCAAACATTCACTCACCCAGGTAGCCCAAGGGGTACCATCATGCTTTTTGAGGTTCCTAAACCTCTTAAGATACTGGGAAGGGGTCTTCCCAAACCTAGCTATCAAAGCTAGTTTCACACATTCATAGTCCTTCCTATCCTCCTCCCCCATCTCCATTACCACATCAGTTGCAACAGGGGGAAGCCTAGAGAACAACCAGGTGAGTAAGTCATTTCCTGTGATGTTCTGGAGCCCATGATTATATTCAAACAGAGACAACCAATCCAACACATCCAACTTAGGCTCATACATACCAATCAATTCTTTAGGCATCCGGGGTCTTTTAGGACTGGAACTTCTAGAGGAGCCAGAGAGAGAAACATTCTCAACAGATAATTTCTTCATTTCTAAGTCATACTTGAGCTCCATTTCCCTTAGCCTTAGTTCTTTGTCAGTTTGAGCATTAAGTTTCTTATACTCCAATTCTAGCTTCATTTTCTCCAGTTCAAAGTACTGAGGACTAAATGTGGGACCTGGTAAAGGTCCAGTAGGTACAGCAGGTAGAGCAGGCAGAGGCCTAGGGGGGACAGTTACAACAGCCTCACCCTCCTCTTCTGACTCTTCCTCAGAATCATCAACATTTTGCTCCATGTTAACTTCAATACTGTCATCTACAGTTGCTGGAGTGGTAGGTTCCTCTGAACCATCACCCAGACTTTGGTTAGCCAACAATCTTTCAATCAGCTCCATTTTCTTGCCCTTAGTCAGGAGATCCTTATGTTTACAGAGCACTCTTAAACAATCAGCAGTTTTGGCTGCAAGGGACTCTTGACTATAGCTTTCTATAACTGACATGTTAGAGGATTACTTTTACAGTGCTAAGCTTTGTGGTTAGTTGCACTAAGGTATCTAAAGCACAGTAAAATGTATACTCAATACAAATCCCACCGCTGTACACCAGTGTTAGGCAGAAACCTGTGCAGTTCCCTTGGGGAACACTGCAAAAGATTTAAGACTACAGGTATAGCAGTAAACCCACTTGGTAGCAGTCCGCACCACCCAGATTTACCTGGTAGCTGTGGCTGAGCAGTCAGACTTCCCTCAAGAAGAGTTAGGCAGTATGCAAAGTATACACAATATGTACTCAGACACAATAGCACAAGCAAACACTGACCAGAGCTTGGTTTCAAAAGTATATAGTTATTTTATTTTTTAAGAACACATAAGTTGAAAACACTCAAGCAAAGTATAGTAAAAACACTTAAAACACAGTTATAATGAAAGCAGTTTCAACCCTTACTCCTATCTAGACAACTCTAAGTTAACTCCACATAATTAAAACAGAGGTGAGCGCTTAACGTTAGATGACACTCTAGTAGGTTTAAGGAAGGGATAAAAAGAAACAGAAATGGGTTAAACACACCACTCTAAGGTCCAGAACACTTGCAATAGGCTCAAAGAAACACAAAGTCACAGGTGAGCAAAAGTCACTAGGCAGGGCCCACTCTTAGAGTAGCCGGAGCGAAAAATGTGCCCAAGATCACACTGTTATTAGGGATTCAAAGTCTTGCAAAGAGTTAGAAAGAGTTTAGAGTGGTTTAGAAAGTTTAGCCAGGGTGTCCCAGGCACTCCCAGGGTCGAAAGCCGGGGGCTAAATCTACCCCGTACAGTCGGTAGCAAGGGAAGCCAGGCGGAACACGGTACCTTAAGCGGAAAGGATCCTCCAGCGGTGGCAGTTGTTCCAGGCAGTGGCAGCAAGGCTCGACGTCGGTCAGGGGAGAAGAAGTTCTCGCTGAAGAGCAGAAGAAGAAGGTCGTTGCACTGCCCGGGAAGAAACCAGCCGCGGAGTCCTCCGGTTAAAGGGTTGTACCGACTTTCGTGGTTGGGGTAAAAGTGGTGGGGTTCCGGTTGCCGGGGTGCTTGGCACTGGCAAGGCGGCCACGAGATACCTCGAGAAGCGAAAAGAAGGCGAAAACTGGTTGTCCCCACCAGTCAAGGGAAGGAGCCACTCCGTTAAGAGTTCTCCTCGGTCGTCGGGAAAAGTGGTGAGACGGTTCAGCAGGGCTCCACCGGGTGGTGTCGTCGAAGCAGGCCGGCTCAGCTCTTCCCTCGTCGGATTCTTGGTCCTGTGGCGACTTCTGAAGTTCCAGTCCCCAAAGCCCTGCTTTTATGCAGCAAACCCCCATTCACCCAGCCTAGCTGTCACTCAAACATGCTAAGTGGTGAGCCGGCCGGCTCACCACTTGGGCCAATCAGGACGGAGTGCGACTTGAGTTACCAAGGTAACTCAGTCCAGGGTGCCTAAATCCCCCTCCACCCCTCCTAAGTACCCCAGACAGAGTGGCACCACTTTGGAGGGCTTCTGTGGAGAAGCCCGCCAAAAGTGGAACAAAGGGCTCCACTTTGGGTCAGAGTTACAGAGGCGAACACCAACGCCATTTTAGAATCAAGTTTTGGCAAAAAGTCCCAACCGGAGTTATAAAAATAAATATATAAACCGGCGGTATGTTTAAGGCTACCGTAAATAAATAATTAAATGTGTTAGCCTAAAACAATGGGAAATCCCATAGGAAAATATTCGCGGTCGAATATAAAACGTAGTTTCCACTGCCACCAGCCAAAACTCGATCAGGGGGGACGGAGACGTGCCCCCTCGACTAACAGACCCTGGGGCAATCGAATTGCCCCAGCCAGTACGTCCACAATATGATGGTTTGTACTGGTCCTGTTCAGGATTCAAGACTAGCAAAGTCTTTGGTGACTTTACATGCCCTGGGAGACAGTAGTCAGTCCCAGGGTATGGAGTCTATGTTGGGGAGTCCCTAGGACACCCCTGGGTCACGGCACAGAGGGTGCTGTGTAACCCACATCACAAAAATACATGAGGCCCTATGGGGTAAAAGACCCCATAGCCCATTCAACACAAGGTTTAACCAAGAAAACACACTTCAACATGTCCAAGAGTGAGGGTAAAAGAGTCTCACTCTTGGCAGGAGAAAAAAAGAAACCCCAGAAATCCAGCAAAGCCGCTGGGGGACTCACTAGGTAGGGAAATTCAGCCTAAACAGAGAATTCTCCCTAACACGCACCGCGGCTAGTTCTGCACAAATGTCCTTGTTTGCTGATTGGCTGCCTTGATGTTCTCAGCACATCTCTCCATGCCTGCACTTGCGCCTCCACAATCAGCAACATGCTGTTTCAGTAGTGAGGACAATTGTTGTTGCCTCATTTATATTTCGTCCAGCGATTGCTGGAAATCAGGGGCAATGGAGGTTGCAATTGCCGGCCCAATTGGACTACTCCCCTCCTCCCCTACTCCCACTGTGCTGGGAGTGGCTGGCCATGTATCTCCAAGGGATAGCCCCTGTGTGTCGTCTCCGTGCAGGCTACATGGGGACAGGTGTGGGGAGTGAAGGTGGGCGTTGGGGGAACCTTCAGTGTCATCTTCCATATTCCCCACGTCGCTGTCGGAGCATGCTGCAACGGCAGCAGTCTCCCCAATGGTACTGCTCCCCGCAGACACATTGCCCTCAGTGGGCAGCAGTTGTTGTGTGTCTTCCGTGGATGCTATCATGGCACTTTCGTCGGGGGTCATTGCTGCCCTGGGCTGTCTTTCAACAGGGATTTTGTCCTGGTGTGGTTTGGGCATGGGTCCAGCAGAGGTGGAGAGTTGTCGTGCTCTTCCCTCTGTCCTGGGCTTCTTGGCTGGGATGGTGCCACTCTCGTCCCTGCCGGTGTCCGATTGTGAGCCTGTGGTGGAGGAGAGGAGGGAATGTGTTATTGATGGGTCAGCGAACATTGAGCAGGCATGAAGATTGCCATGGTTTTGAAGGATAGATGGTGGACTTTGTAGGCTGTGACATACAGGTTGTCTCCCTTTTGGGTGGGTTGAGCATGCAGAAATGTGTGTGTCTGCTGTGGAGTGTGCATGCTGCATGTGTGCAGGGTGTGGGTCTCCTGCTGATGTGTTGTGTTTCCCCTATGGGGCGACATTGTGATTCCCATGTAAGTGTAATTCAGGGTGTTTTGCATGGCTGAATTGGAGGCACCTACCTGTGTCTCCTGATGTCGGGGCTCCTCTCTCCATTCCACCAACGCCCTCAATGCACTCTATGCAAATCGTTGAGGCACAAATCTCCTCCCATGGCTGCATCTTGATTGGGGAGTCTGCTCCCCCGCCAGTTGCCAGGCCCAGGTTTCGATTGGCTGACAGTATGCTCCTTACTCGGAGCCGGAGGTCATCCCCCCTTTTGTGGCACTGTTTGGAGGTGCGTGGGGTGGTACCTACGGCACTGACCCGTTGTGCCACAAGTTCTCATATTTCCTTTTTGCGGGCTATGGCTGCTCTTGTCATTTCTGGCGAGAAGACAATGTCCGCTTTTCCTGCAGCGTTTCTGCCAACATCGTTAGTTCTTCCCGACTGAAGCGGTCCTGCCGCTGCCGATCGCAGGCTTTCTTCAGAACTTTGGGCATGTTTAGGTGGGGAAATGGTTGGGTGATGGGTTTTACAAGGTCTGAGGGTCAAATGTGGTGTGGTTGGGTAGGATGGCAATGGATTGTGTTTTCAAAGATGGCCGCCGTGCTCTTTCCCGTTCCGCCGCGATGACGCTACTTCCGGTTCCGCTTATTTACGGTGACCGGCATGGCGTAATGCTTGTGCACGACGGGTCGTAATGTGCCGCACTTTACGGCATCGGACCAAGGCGTAAACGCTAATTACGCCATGCCGGTAATGTTAGATACTTACCGCCTGGGTTGTAATGAGGGCCTTAGTCTTAAAAATACCTTCATCCGCCTCTCAAGACATTGGGTACTGTCTTTCTTGAGGTAAAATTGCTCCTTGCTTCAGTTTAATCTTAATCTCCCCTAACCCCTTCAATAGGCCAATAGGGCATGTAATCCATAAAGAGTTTGGCACTTTTTCCATATCATCATCAAAATATGCTGGGCACTGCTGCACTATCATCATTCGCTGTGGGATTTCCCTTTTCTCTATTCTGATCCAACATGTAATACTCAGCTCAAATACTACTTCGTCATCTGAGGGATCATCTCTGAACATATCCTTGAAAGTGACGTCAATCAATCTATACTCTTCCCCAATAGCATTTACTGTTCTCCACGGCCTGCCCTCTTTGTCAGTTCCGTTGAGCATGGTCAATTCCCTTTGCACTATGGCTGCAGTTAATCCTAGGGGAATAGCCTGTCCCCCCTCTTTGTCCATAGCTATCTGTGGCCTGAAAAAAAACTCATCGAGTATTCTCTTCTCATAATCTTTCCCACTAGGCCGAGTAGCCATGTCAACAAAATGTGTACCCCATAAAGAAAGACTTATGGCTCTAGTGGCATTCTTTGCAGAGCCATTTGCCCTGTAAATGCCAATACAAATTTGCCCATGTTCCGATAATGTATCCCTGGAGTGGAATTCATTATGCCTTCATCAGTGAAAGGAATTGGCCTATTTAACTTTGTCATTAAATCTCGGCCCAGAATATTAACCAGTATCTGTCGTGAATACAATAATGGAACAGACACATCACACTCTCCTATGGAGACTGGTAATTCATCAGTAAAAGGAACTCTGCGTGTAGCTCCAGAGAATCCTAGCGCATTCATGGCATTTACCAACATTGGATATTTGCCCTCTCAAATACATGAACGAGTAGCCCCAGTGTCTACTAAAAACGACAAAGATTTGCCTCCTATAGTAACATCAACACTTGGTTCCTCTTGGGGGTCTGGTGTCATGATAGCACTGAACAGATCAAGTCACACTGCGAGCTGTCCTATTGTGGGTACATCCTCATTCCTGTACCTGCAAAAGGACTTCCTTCCACCATAGTGACACCCCCTCCTCTAGGTGTCACTAATTGCCCTGTGTTTGCATTCTGCTTTATCTTCATGGGTGCATGCTGTGACTGCTCTTGCAGCAGATTCAATAGGGGTTGCTGTGGTTGCAATGCCTGTTGCATTTGTGGTGCGTGTGCTTGATACTGTCTGATCTTGGGCAAATCCATCCCTAGCGTGTGAGCTATATGCTGGAGGATAAGCTGTCCCCCCTCTTGAGAATTGGCCATTCTGTACATACACATAGCTTCCACATGTTCTCGCGATGTGCCCTGTCATTCCACATGTCCAACATATATGAGGAGCTCTTCTAACTAGCCCCCTTGCACATTCTGATTATCATTCTGCATATTCTGAAACCCACCTTGTTTATTTTGAAATCCACCCTGATTATTCTGAAAACCACCTCTTCCTCTGTAGCCCATTCCTCTGCCCCACGGCGTAAACCCATTACCTCCTTGGTCCATCTGGCATTGATTATTCGCCTGCAATGTGCCCACTGCTTGTTGGATTCCCAGTCCCTCTCCACTTTTCAGTACTGTCCTTTCTATGGCGTACTTTGACGATTTCTTCTGAACTATCTGGGCTTCCTCGAGTTTTCTAGCATCTTCCTTCTTTTATTTTTCTCTTGCAACAGCCGGCAGTGATGTGCTATAATGAACTCTATCTCTGCCCATGGCTTCGATTCCATTCCCACTCATTTCTTGAGCTGTTTCCGCACCTGTTCTGGCATTCCCTGACACAAAATATGTAAAATACTGGCACTGATATCCCCCACGGCTCCCTCACTTCCAAAGTCCAGCGTTCCTGAATGCTTTGATTGTAAGTAAGTGGATCTTCATCATCTTTCATCTTACATGCCATAGTTGCACCCATATCTGACATATTAGGATACTGTACCCTGAGCGCTCTCCAGACATCTTCTCTACAATTATTAAATGGTAGTCCATCATGTGCTGTGTTGTGTGCCATGACACTTGAACAGCCTGCTCTCATCCAAATGTCATCAGCCCTTTCCCCAAGAATGGCTGCTGGGAGACCCTTAATGTCCCCTATCATCAGAGTATTTCCTCCTGTCATCTTTTCTAGCTCATAATTCCATTTCCCTGCCCCAGCCATTAAACTGGGGAATTTGCACCTTAAGTTATCCTTATCCATTTGTGGCCAGGGAATATACTGTAGCCTGGCGCCTCCTTTCCTCAATAAAGGGAACTGCGTGAACTCAAATCCTCAATCGGCTCCCATCGTCTGCCTAATCATAGTTGGGACAATGGTTCCCGATTGCCTTCTACCTGGCAATGACCTCAGCCTGCTCACATATGGTGGCGACTCTGTCTTCTTACTATGCAATCGTCCTTTAGGGTGCTCTGGATATGCTATAGAATCTGGTGTCCTATCCTTAGGCTGCTTTAGATCAGACCATCTCACTTCCTTGTCTGTCTGCAGACATCCCCCGGGACCACATGCACTTTTTCCCGCCTCCTCACGGAAGGTTTCCCTCCCTTCGTCTGACATATCTAGTCCCCAACTAGTATGGCTTTTGTCCCCATCACCCTTATTTAAAATGAGCCTGTCCAAAGACAAGGCTCTATGCTTGAGACCAAACGGGTCTGTTTCTTCGTTTTGTGATTGTGGGAACAGGGATAGTTCTCCCTTCCCTCGGCTTCCCAATTTGCTACTTGCTACTCTATTGATCCTCTCCCTGATATTACCTATGTCAAGTTTCTCCTCTAGGGTTATCCTATATGATCCTGCCATTGCTCCCTGCGATGGGGGGACTTCTCTCTATGACCCCATGGTATAACTGGACTCAGTTCCATCAAGTCTTTCTGAATGCGATCAATGTCGAGTTCCCTTTGTCTTCTTTTTGCTCCATTTCTTCGTCTAATTCTCTTCACTTTCTCACTTCCTGTCTAACCCTTTCCTCTTCTTGTCTTTTCTCTTCCCTTCTTTCATTCTCTCTATGCTCTTCTTCCCTTCATCTTTGCATTCTTTTATCCCATAACTTCTGTGCTTCTTCCTCTTGTCTCTTCTTTTCTTGGCTGTCTCGTTCTTGGATTGTTCTCTATCTGTTGTCATACTTCCTTTTCTCCTCTGCCATTTCTTCCTTTCTTTGCTGCTCCTTCTGATACATCTGCTTTCGTTTCTGCCTGTTCTTTCTCTTGTGCTCATCTTCTTTCAATCTTTTCTCTTGTTCCCTGTCTTTTCTATCCTTTTCATCATGATCTTCCTTTTGCCTAACTTCCTCTATACTTTTCCCATCGAGCTTAAGCAATATCTGTCCACCCATCCATTCGTTCTGTACGAGTGTTACCTCGTCAGCTTTATCCTTTTCTCCTTTCCATCTTTTAAACTCTCGTTCTATGTCTGCGGATATATTCGGTCATTCACTTTTTTCCTCATTGTCCTGTGAGACCTTAAATATCTCCTCCTTTCTTTTAGTCCCTTCTGGACTATCGTCAATGCTATAAGCAAGCAGTTCATATATTGGATTGTTATATCCCATTGCTGCTTTTCGTTCCTTTAATGGATATAACTCTACATCTCCTGTACTATCGCTGTTTACTTCAGTTGAGATAAAGGAAGCAGAAGGCTCAGGACCTTCCACTGATTAAGTATCCAATCATCAATAGGCGGGTGTTCCCGTTCCTCCTGGTACATTTTCCAGAGCTCTAAAATGGCTAACTGCTTCTCTAATTTCGTCCCTGCAAGTTTTGGTCATATGTTGCAAAACCACCTTTGATGGCAATCCCCCTTGTGGCCATGGCATGAACATTTTACCTGCTGTGCCGTTTACCCACTCGGCACTATACTGTCTGAACTTATGTGTGTGCTTTGGCAGTTTCTTGCACAGGTGCATCAGTGGAGTAACATCCCCCATTGTGACAAGTTTCAATTGACTGTCAATACTTGACGTTTAGTTACACAGATACGTTTCAGAAAAACCACAAATATGAGCGCGTTCCAACCTTACGGCTCAAAGCCTCTATTTCTAAATCATATCAACCTATCTGTTCAGTCAGCGCCGACAATGACTTTTAATCTCTTCTTTGACCTCACAATTAGCTTTTGTCATTCTGTGACACTTCTTTTCAGTTACAAAATACACAAACAGACAGACTAGTCGACTTTACACATTTTTCATCATAGTGCACCTTTTCTCCTAGCCCCTGAAATATCCTGATTGGAGTTTGAGTCATTCCCTATCATAAACCTGTTTATGTGCTGACTAGGTCCCCCTTTGGGGTTTCAAAATGACTCCTTCTAGATTTGCCATGAGATAGGAAAACTGGGCTCTACAGAACACTCCTCGTTCAAACAATTCTCATCATATACTAAACAAAACCATGTTACTTTTCTTTATCACCACAACCCCATTACCTTACTTTTCCAGTTCCCTCAATCTACTCACCATTTGTTTTTCAGCTCAAGACCTTTGTGATCGTCCCCCTCCTCCAACCGTCCACCGTCGCCTTCAGTCCGCTCAGTGCCTGTGGAAATCAGGAGGGATTTCGTCAAAGAGGGACCCGTCCCACCTGTATAGATTTTCTTGCAAGTGTTCTATATCGGTCACTCTCCATAGGAAACCTTGCGATCCTCTGGCTAAATGGCGAAGGGCATCCGATTTTCCCAAAACTAAAGACCTATTTAGAACTGGGTCTCTGGGCAATGATGACTCTGACATCTTGGTGTGTAAAGGTAACTTCTTTACTTACCTCCAAGTACATTTAATTAAGTTCATCAAGTCAGGTACATATAAGATAGGGAGATCATCCACAGTTTGAAAAGAAAAAAATAAATTAAAAAAAAGAGGATAAATGACCGAAGAGTTGGGCAGTTGCTTCTTTAACAATCAGCAGCCCCATCCAAGGCCCCTGCCACACATGCTTAGTGTGACAGGGGCCTGGCCTTTGTGAGGTCTCAGGCTCCATTAGGAGCCTATTAATGAAGACAAAAGAAAAAGCGCACACCTTCTTTTGGCTTGATGATGGTCATCACGGCAAAAGAATATGTGTGCTTTTTTTTTACTTCATGAATAGGATCCTAATGGAGCTTGAGGCCCCACAAAGGCCTGGCCTCTGTCACACTATGGGTGGTGGCAGAAGGGTCGGATTGGCCCCTGGCCGGGCCGAAATCGTCCCTGGGGAGTAAGGGCCTGTTTCAGGCCATGCTTGGGCCGGTTTGAAAAAACAAATTCGGAAAAATTCATTTTTTTTTTATTCTTTCATTTTTTATTCTTCAAACACCTTTCATCCTTCTTGGGTTGATATAAGTACTAACACAGGTTGGGTGATATTGTATGCATATTTGTTCTATAAAAAAGAGCTTATGGGTAAGTGCTATATAATACCATATTATCATGTGGCCTTGGACGTCTGCTTGGAGTCACAGTATTTTGACAATATGGATCTTTACACACAGATATTAATGATACGTATGGTGATCCATTCTTGTATGAAATGTACATCATCTTAGTGAAATCATAACCATATTTTTCGTACTGTAGTTTTCTTAGGAACAATGCTATTTGATGCCACTTCCTATTTTGTCAAGGGGTGAAAGGTTGTTTTTCATCGTTTCCCGGGATGTCTCTTTGGTGTGGGGTCAAATTACATCACTCGCAGTGATATCATCAGAGGTCAAGTGTCGTGAGGCGAGGGGTGGGCCACTTTTTTTGAGGGGAGGGGTGGGCCACTTTTTTTTGGGTGACCAGGCCTATTTCTTGTCCCAGTCCAACCCTGGGTGGCAGCAGTGGTGTGGGTGGAACTGCCAAAGTGTCACAGAAGTGCTAGAACATATATGGGCACAGGCACCTACTGTTTTACAAATTAAGCACTTGGTATACACATGCATTTGCAATTAAATGTTCATTAAAAAAGTATTCCCGCAAGAGTATGCTATCACAGAGAAACGGGGAGCCCAAACCCAGTTCAACTACCCACTCCAAGGTGTGCTACTGAACAGGTAGATGTAAGTCGAGAGCCAACCAACCTCTTTCTCCTATCTGTGCTACTGTACCATACAAATTATGGGGAATCGCTCTCCTGCAGCCTCTCTCCCAGTCATCGACTCTTGATGATTTACTGGTGCAGTCACAAAAAAAAGATTTTTTGGGGGTTCATTTTGTTTACAAAAGTAGCGCATTGCTAAAACCCCCTGGCTGCCAGTTCATTGTCCTTGGAGCGTCCCAGGCTCCCTACCCCCTGAGAGCCACCAACCTTGGGTGCTGTTTTATAACAAATGAAAGACGCAGACAGAACAATAACTGTGTGAGTTAACTGAGAGATGAATGCACTCATGCTCCATTAAGAGAGAGGCTTTGAAAATGTAGTGCTGACAAATCAGAGAATGAGGGGGGCAAAGAAGCACTGCACATCTCCGCTCCCTCTTCATGGGTTTATGGTTGCCACCTGAAAGGTTGCCAGCAGCTAACCTGCCATCCTGTCCCAACTCCATGCCTCGTGTGCTATTTATTCCCTGGTCAACCAAACCCTGTGAACTCATAGGCCGCATACGACCCACAGAAGTCTTTTTACCACCCGTCCTGAACGTCTGTTTCTTGCACTAGTGCTATTGATGCGTGCAGCTCCAAGGCATAATATTAACAACCAGTGTTTGTGGGTAAAGGGCCGGCATAAAGTCTCTATTTCAGAGCCAGAGTCAAATGATAAGGTGCTTGTGGCAGTATGGAGTTCCAGGCCTCTGCTTGGATGCCAGGTTCTGCAACCTTTAGCTCTGCAGATGTGTTGGACTACAATGCTCATCAGCCCCACCCAGCATAGTCAATGATGATGGATCATAGGAGTTGTAGTCCAAAAAATCTGGAGAGCCACATGTTTAAGGTCCTGGCTTTAAGGAACAGGAAGTAAAATAATCCATGAAATTAACAGGAGTATGACGTTCCTGGATGTACATGGGTAGAATAAAAGTAGACTAGAAGAACAGCCTGGGGGCATCAAGTTTATGTCGGATGGAATGGTGGGGGTCTGAGGAGACAGGGGTATATTGCAGGTCTGAAATCTGGTAATCCACTTTACAATAAAAGACAACATGGAGAGAGGTGATGTCTCTGTGTGGCCTGTAAATCTGCCGAGATACCACCAAACTCTACTACCATTACTGCCACTTGGTCTGGCGGTATTACTGCTGGATTACAAGTGGTGGTAGGCAGTGTTAGTTCCCATTAATTGGAGTCCATTGGACTCCATGGTGGATTTCAGCGGTATTACCCCCATAATCCCAAAATTGTCTGTAATTTAATGCAAAGCTGCATTTTATTTTTACAAGGTTATTTTACTCACTGAATGCTGATCAAGTGTTTTAAGTCTGGACTTTATTAACTGGGTGCTTGTAATTGCAGCACAAGCACTCTTTACAATCTAAACTAGAGGTGTGTTTGCAATGTTGATTGTTCCAAAATACATCTCCTAGTGTGCTGCTTTGGGTCAGGTGGCCCCCTTTAAGCTGTACACAATGATACATTGTCTGGTTGACATACTATGTGATTTGTGTATTGTAATCGGATTCAATTCAACACTACAGCTAAGTCAATGCCTAATCTGGGATGCTGAGAGAAACCCTTATTGATATATTTTTACGTCCAGTTTGTTTACTCTGGATGACAACCCTTATATAACACCCCTCTCTTAGAATCCCCCTGACCCCACTGAGCCAAGAAGTAGGTTTGATTTGCAAATTAAAAGGTTTATTTGAAAATTAAACAATATATATATATATCACACTTTTATAATAAATTCATATTTGATATCACACTTGTGAAGATGATAGTGATCAACAAGGGATCATTTTACAATGGTACACTCTTTTTGATGGCTTAGAAGTGATATAGAGAGGATAAAGTAGCTGAGAATGCTTTTATGGCTTCAAGGACAATGCAATGATGAATGAAATTCAGTACAGAAAATAAACTTGATATGATTTCAACCAAAACAATGTAGTCACTTTTCCCCGTGGTAGCAATTCACCCCCCCCCCCTCTTTTATGCAATGTAAAGAGATGGAAGGAAAGCACACAGTTCTCAGAAATGCAATCAAATATAATTCAGTTCCCCCCTAACAAGCTTAGGGGAAAACAAGTAGGAGTTTTAAACACAGGCAACATCCTTTTAAATGTGGTGGCAATGAAGTGAAAAATATACTCAAATTGCTTTTAATTCCCTATAGGAGGTTCAGGGTAGGTGATAGATACTTTGAATCAGTTCAGGCAAGCCCTATCAATGATTCAGGGATGCTTATTAGGTTGAAAACAGATTTCAGGGATGGAAGCAAAGACAAATATTTTTACCTGTGGCTAAAATGAAGCAAAATGTCAAATCGCAGCAATTTAGTCGCGTGTGTCAAGCGCAATTACAGAGGCACTAAAAGCATGTTGGTTTTAGGCTCGTTGGAAAGCTTAGAATCTTAGCTTCAAAATCAAAGTTACATCTCGCTTGTATCACAAACGGCTCTGGAGATACGGCCGATTTAGTAAAGGTAGTCTTTCGGATTTGAAATTTGAAAGCTCAGAATGACAGATGACAGTTTTCAGGTTTAAAGATGACAGAATGACACGATTCTAGGAGGCAGTTCTAAATAGGTTAAAATAGTTTGGATTAGATTATTTTAAACTAAGAGATTGGGTTTTGCACAGTTCTGGCGGTACTCACACTATATTTTGGACAGGAATGCGACTTCGCCACGGATCGGGTCAGGATTGGACTGCGGTTCCCTCGCCAAGGAAGATCTCTGCCTGGTTCTGCTCACGGCAATTTGGGTCAGCTCTGCTAGCGGCACTGCACAGCGGTCTGGATCTCTGGTTCTGACAAAAGTTCTTGGCACTGCACGGATCTGGTCTCTGGTTCCGGGTACAGCTCTGCTTTCTGGGTGTTTCTGGCACAGGGTTTTAGCCAGAATCAGACAGCTCAGCCCGGCTGTCTGAATAGTTTGGTTTGGTTTCTAGGTTTTGAAGGCCTGCTGATAGGAGTTCAGCTGTTGGGTTCTAAAGTTCTTGGAGTTTCTGGATGTGAAGTCTGAAATCAGGATGTGGAGTTGTCTGTCAAAATGCTCCGCAGAAAGTGAAAAAGAAAGAGTCCTATCTGGCTTCCAGTGGCTCTTTTTATGTGTTTAGCTAGTGGATGTGTGCCTGGGCATAGCTGAGTCGGCCCCTCGCAATCTATCATTGGCCACGTCCCCCTCTCTCCCTTGATTGGGGAGCTCGGTTGTGTGTCATCTTTATGGCTTACAGACAGACACTCCCCTTGTCAATGTGCACACAAATCTATTTCTGATCCAAATACATATTTCCTAGATACACAATTTGTTGAAATTACATGTACATATTACAGATTACTTATGGTCCATGCTTGTTCGACTCTGATCTTCCTGGGGGCTTGCATTCAAAAATGACCACTTATTTTCGTTTTTAGTTGGTTTACCAATGTTAAATCTGTATCACAAATTACTCCAATGTACACCCTCCTTCTACACACATTCCAGTAATTTACTAGGTTTCTAGCATAAACCCAGTGTCTGTAATATCAATAAATAGCAGGGTTTTGCCTCAGAACATGGTACAAAGTTGAATCAAGTCTTGAATTGTGGGTACATTTCTTAGATTAAGGTTCTCCAAATTGCACATTTTTGTGAGCTTAATACAATATTTTAGAAGCAATTAACTTAAACATATATTTGCTGCAATATGATTCCACAAAAGTGTCTGTGTCCGCCCCCAGAAACTTGGGAGCACCACATGTCTCTCCTCTCCTAGGCAGGGCTCTGTTTACAGTCCACACTGAAAATCAACATACCCCTTTCAAGGGAGAGAGTCTAATGTGTTGGCTGAGGTTAGCAGGCCAGGGGGCTACTCTGCATTTGATTAGCATGTCCATGTGATCTCCTGGGCTGTTGTGTGGGTCTCTGAGGTGAGAAGGTTTCCCAGCCTCTTGGCCTGTAAATGCAATCAGATTGTCTCTGGGAACAGCAGGTGGTTAAGAGTTTTAATTAACCAGCGGGCCTTTGAAGTTTCCAGCTGTCTCAGGAGGCTGATTAGCTTCTGAAGTAGCAGTTCTCCTGTCAGAGTTTAGACCGCTAGCGCCAGTTTGTGGACAAAGCTGGTACTGCACCCATTTTTGGGATCTGTCTTGAATTAATGCATTTCAATAGAGGGTCTTTTGCTTGATAGTATAGGATCCTTGCTTAACATTGTTTTGATGGCATCCTTACAGTAGAGTGGTGATGTGGAACCCCCTAGAAGAAGGTTGTATCTTTAGAGTGGTCTTGTGCCCATGATTTTAGCAACTTTTTGACATCAATAAAACAGATTTTGAACAGAACCCTCTTTCTTTGCACTGGTGGGTGGCAGATTAGGTGACCATTTTGGTGTGCGCAAACTGCGCGGCTCTCCTGGATTCTGGCGTGAATGTGGGCGGCGACAGCTCATCCCCACATCTACCCAGTCTATTGATTTAGTTTGTTCTGGGATAGAATAATGGGTGGCGACAGCTCATCCCCACATCTCCCCAGTCTATTGATTCAACATGGGTCAAAACCCTTGACAGTATTTTATAAAGGAAACTAAGACCAGAAGAACTCGCCACCCCATAAACTCCCAATCCCACCTTTGGGGGCATTCCTGTGGACATGGGAACACAAAGGAAAGAATGAATAAAAAAGTATTTGCCTTTAAGAGGAAGCTAGACCTTTGCAAAAGAACAGTTGGAGTTGGGCAAGCCACCTAGCAACATTAAGGTCCAGCTTTGATGAATACTTCCGTGAAGTAAATGCTGGCATTAATGACTGGGTGATGCAGACTTTTCTGGCAGAGGAGGTGGTGCATCATCCATTTGATGCCCAGGAAGAGCTGATTGAGGTTCAGTCGGACACTACTCTGCAATCTGAATTTAGGAACATTGCACTGGGTGAATTTTGACTGAAGCTAATCCTGGAGTATCCTACATTTTCATGGTCTGCTATACAGTCTCTCTTACCCTTTGGGTCTTACTACTTGTGCGAAATAGGCTTTTCAGCATTGGCTTTTTTTACTGACTCCTTGATTTTTTGAATAAGGGGTGTTTCAAATGAATGTTGAAAACCCGGAAAGTGGGAGTTTTTAAAACATGGAGACAACCATGGCTACAACATTTAGACACGAGTGCTTCCATCAGTTCCAAACATCAAACATCACCTGGGTGCAGTGTGAGCCTGGGTAACTGCTTTTTAACATTGTACACTACTTTACCAGAATTTCTGGTAAACTACAATGTTAAAAGCAGTTAACACTCTTCCCCCCAAGTCTGAAACCACACTTGATTGCATTATACTTCAGCCAGGATTGCATTATACTTCAGCCAGAATTGCATTATACTTCAGCAGCACATCTGATGTGTCCACTGAAAGGTTTAAGATTAAGCTACATCCCTAATTCTATCTGGTTATCCAGAGGTAACATCTTATCAAATTTCACTCGTGGCTGGCCAATCTACAGCAGCACTATTGTAAGTTTGAATTGTTGATGTTTTACTGAACTATGGCACCACACACGTCTTGCTTGGTAGTTTTCAATCGGGAAACGTCTTTACTTCTTGTTTCCCTTGAATTGGGACCTTTTTTTTGCTGGTGGTACTCCACCTTGCAGCTGTACCTTCTGTTTAGCAAGCATTTCATTCTCCCATCCTAGTTGTGTTGCTGGACGATTATAGAGCGGTGGAGTAGGGGTAGTGATGTCTTACTGGAATGCAACTCGAAGGCTTAAATCTCCTTCTTTCTTGACTTTAGTATATGCAGTGCATGCTAGCCAATGTTTCCACTGTTCTGCGCTGCGCGCGCCAACACCCGTCACCCCCGCGCGACGTTGCACCAACTTGGCGACTACATGCAAGTTTGCAGTCATATAACTGCCAGTGATGTCACTTCCTGTATTGGGCGCCCCCCCTCTCTCCCCGAGAAATTCATAAGTTGGCTCCCCTGCTCCCCAGGCCATAGCAGCTGTACTCTCCATATATCACCTTTGCTCTACGGCACCCTCCAGTTTTTCTTAAGTGCCGCCTTCCTTTACTCTTTGCCTCAAACTTTCTCAAAACAGTGCTGTCCTCACAGGCGGTGCACCGCACCTTTCTCATCATTTGGCACTTCCCTTCCCTTACAGTTGTAGAAAAGGGTGGACCGCCACTACCGCTTAATAATACGCAGCTGCGTGTGCCGCCACTTCAACCTTATTATCTCGTAAGCCGGCTCAGAGCTGCTCCTTTTCCTTGCCCTGCGGCACTAAATAAGGAAGTCCTTTGAACCAATAATATTCTGTGGCCGTGACACATCACAGAATGCGTCAGATGTTGCAAGATTCTCTTTTCCTTCACACAAACTCCCTGCAGTAAAAGCCTCGCACAGCGAAACGTTCAACATCACCCCATGCATTCCAATGTACGTCATCAGTTATGTGATAGACACGGAGGAAAACGGAGCTCCTAGCGTCAACAAATGTTGTGCTCCCACGGACCTCTCACCCTGCCTTCTCCCGACCAGATGAGCACTTCCTCGCAGCTCCCTGTGCCTCACAGTTCTCTGACTGCCTTACGCCAGATGCGTCTTCAAGTCAAAGGACTTCCAGTCCCACAATGCACATGCGGTCAAAACGCCTGCCAGAAAATACCTTCCAACTTAAGATGCTCTACTTTTGTTCCTGCAGCCAGACCTTTCTGAAGCCAGTAACAGCCACAGTCCTCTGGGTTCCTTGCCAGCCTCACTAGCATAATATGGGTACTTAACCTCTCACGGCACCAAGCACTAGTGCTGCCTGACAGTCTCAGCACAACTGAGCCTCCTCCACAGTATTGGTCACTCTCTGCACAGCTCCCCAATTCTGAATGGCACCCCTTTTTCATGTGCCTCATGCAGCGCATGAAAGCAGCTTTCTGGTCCCAGAACAAGACATCTGCAGTGCTAACACTCCTTAGCAAAGTAACATTTCAGCTCCCAGGCCACTCCAAAGCGCTGTAATGGGCCATTAGCCCCACAAATGTTCATTTTTTCTTGCAGCCCCTTGGGCCTCGCTATTCATTTGTCTTCTTACTGGAAGACTCACTGGCCCTTGCCCTTGGTGCTGCCCCTCTACAGCCAGTGCTGGATTTCTCTGCACTTAATGGCAAACAGCACTGCCCCTACCTGAGAGAGGGTCTTCTGTTTGGTTGATTGGCGGCGGTGAATGTCCCTTTTCTTGTGCTGTCCCCCCAGCACAGCCAGCATCCTCTTTGCCAATGTAGAACTGGGTCCCTGGCCAATGATGACTCTGACATCTTGGTGTATACAGGTAATTTCTATACTTAGCTCCAAGTACATTTCATTAAGTTCATCAAGTCAAGTACATAAGATAGGGAGATCATTCACCGGCATCCTCTCTCAGGGCTCTCATTGTCCAACTGCCTCACGTAGAACCCACTCATACAGCAACATTCTCTCAGCCTGCATTCTACAGCAATCACTCCAACATTCCATGCATTCCAGGCAGTGTCTGGGGAAGACTACATCACAACAACCTACTAATTGATGGGTCTTATCTAATCATCCTTCTACTGCTACCAAGTGAACCAGCAGGCCCTTTTAAACAAGGTAGCACTCTATGGATGGATGGGGATGTAGATATTTCTCTTGCACCAATAATCACACCGACTCAGAAAGTTGGTAAAACTGTAACTGTTTTATTAAAAATGATCTAACGAGGGAGTACAGCGGGCATTGACGGATGCCGCACAAGCATTCTCTCGATGCATTTCATAAAATATATTGGGCATCATTACGAGTAAGGGGTATCCATGGTGCTATTAGCACCATGGCTGCCTCCATACCGGGCTCCAATACCGGGTTCCTTCAATGAGGAATAACCGGGTCATTCCAACATTGGAGGGCCCAGTAATTCCTCCTTGAAGGAACCATTCCCCATTCCCATTTGAAGCCCCACAGGGCTCAATGGGAATGGGGAGGGAGCTAATAATGGGTACGTAAATAATCTGGTTTTACCAGATGTCTGTTCCGAGTCCCGCACCGGGAACCTCGTAATAGACGCTCCCGTAATGAAGGGTGCCGGTCCCATAATGGCACCCTTCATTACAGGAGCGCCAGAGTCGTAATGAGGCCCATTGTATTTATAGCAAAGATTTGTCATCACTGACGTCGTATTACGTGGCAAAAATAACATAACCTACTTGCGGTTGTGATAGGCTTAAAGGGAACATCTAGGTATACTTTCTATATAGGGGCGGGTTGTGATTGAGTCTCTACAGGCAGGTGGACAGCTATGCCCAACCCTAGTGCAAGTCATCTTCTGTGTCATAAAAATACACAATGTTTCATTGGCTTTCAAGCCATAGGGCTCTTTGCTACATGGCCCTCTACAATTGGCTGGCATGCCTGTACCCTTCTGGATTATTCCACTCGCTAGCAGCACACAAGCTGGTACCCCAGGTGCTGGTGGGTTGGACTTGACCATGCCTCCCCACCCAATTAGCCTAAAATCCATCATCACTCCTGCTGTCTGCCATTCAATTAGTCTGGCCTTGCAAAGGACCACTATGCCTGAGAATAACAGGAAGTGTGAACATGGCCTTATCTTCTGGTCTCGGTGTAGCTTGCCCAAAGTCTATTTTCATCTGACCCTGTGACAGGAGATTGTGTTTTGAGTCCCTTTTTCACATTTAACACTATTAAATGAAAAAAACCTGGCGCTTCTAATGTTTTTCCATTACACCTCAACAGGAGCCCATCTTGCTTCTTACGTTCATTGTATCTACTCGAATAGAAAACCAGGCTCTTGGCGGCCCCAACTCTTGACACTGGGCCAGACAAGCCTTTCCCGAATCTTCCTTCGGCTTCAGCAGGTTTCTTTTACTGCGCCACACACAGCCCTTCTATTCATGGGGTCCAAGTTCCCTAAAATGTGCTCTGGAACATCCAGAGTCTATACACACACACACACATATACACACACACACACACACACACACATATATATATATATATATATATATATATATTGGTGGCACTGCCTGCAGTCTATTCACTACGTATATCCAGCCTCATGATAACTTAGTCTACATGCGTTACAGCATCTGTACAATTGTAAAACAGCTTTTGCATTTTCTTCAGTCCTCTCTGCACATGCAATCTTCATTTTGCTCATTAAATGCTGCTTAATTCTTTACTTCGCGATCAGATTCTATAAGGTCTGTGTACTCTCTTCATTGGCATCTCTTCTGGGTGTGTCATTTCTGCTTCATGTGAGTCACCAGTCTTCTCTTTCATTCATCTTCACACTTCTTCTGGAATTTCCTTCAGAAATTTCTCTGCGGGTACATCACATAGGGTTTTCTCAATGGATACTTTCTTTCAAGGTCTCTTCGTGGTACTGGTACCTTTATTGGCATTGCGCATGTCGCAATGTCCGATTTCCAACATATAGGCAAAATGGGGGTGGGACTTTCAGTGGAGGCACTTGGCTCCTCCTCTACAAGCTCTTGAGTACATGTTCTAGGTGGGTATCAAATACTAAATGAGTTTCCTCATACTTGAGCAGATAAAGTTCTATTTTCTTCTTGATTCAATTGCAAGGTCATGACATGTCTTCATATATGACAGATTCTGCAGTGTTTGCATTTCTGCCATTTTCTGAAGGACAATTGCTAAATATGTTTGCTCTGGTACAGATAATCTGTCCTCAGTAACAAATGAAGAGACCTCTGTCATGTTTTTAAAAACCTCTGCATGTTGTTCCTTTTGCATTATCTTCATCAGCTTGCTTTTGTTTGCAGCTAAAATAATTGTGCCATCTAAGATGAACATTGAAAGAAGTACTAGAGAGAATTTGTAAATACTCAAGCATTCCTAGACATCAATGTCAGATGAACTTCGAGAAGCAATCAGAAAACGTGTGAATAAAGAATGATCTCCCTTCAACTTCACTATTGTATCTGATGCTTTTGTGTTAACAACTTTGTGTGCACTTTTACAGAGCTGACGGTTCTCGATCTTCATTGGTGCCCACAGGCTACGGCTGTCTGATTCAATCCAGAGTTCTTTAAAGCTGTTGTTCATTTGGTGACCTTTTTATGTCATTCTTCTAGTGTACTTCTGAATTTTCTCATCAAAAATGTTAAACATCTTCCTTTATGGGATCTTGCTTTGGATGCTGTTAGGTGATGATGTTTTGACTGTTTATGACTTGTGATTCACACTATGGGTGGTGGCAGTAGGGTTGGATTGGCCCCTGGCCGGGCCGAAATCGTCCCTGGGGAGTAAGAGCCTGTTTCAGGCCATGCTTGGGCCGGTTTGAAAAATAAAATTTGGAAAAATTCATTTTATTCAAATTCTTTCATTTTTTATTCTTCAAAAACCTTTCATCCTTCTTGGGTTGATATAAGTACCAACACAGGTTGGGTGATATTGTATGCATATTTGTTCTATAAAAAAGAGCTTATGGGTAAGTGCTATATAATACCATATTATCATGTGGCCTTGGACGTCTGCTTGGAGTCACAGTATTTTGACAATATGGATCTTTACACACAGATATTAATGATACGTATGGTGATCTATTCTTGTATGAAATGTATATCACCTTAGTGAAATCATAACCATATTTTTCGTAGTGTAGTTTTCTTAGGAACAATGCTATTTGATGCCACTTCCTATTTTGTCAAGGGGTGAAAGGTTGTGTTTCATCGCTTCCCGGGATGTCACTTTGGTGTGGGGTCAAATTACAACACTTGCAATGATATCATCAGAGATCAAGTGTCGTTAGGCGAGGGGTGGGCCACTTTTTTGAGGCGAGGGGTGGGCCACTTTTTTTTGGGTGACCAGGCCTATTTCTTGTCCCAGTCCAACCCTGGGTGGCAGCAGTGGTGTGGGTGGAACTGCCCAAGTGTCACAGAAGTGCTAGAACATATTTGGGCACAGGCACCTACTGTTTTACAAATTAAGCACTTGGTATACACATGCAGTTGCAATTAAATGTTCATTAAAAAAGTATTCCCGCAAGAGTATGCTATCACAGAGAAATGGGGACCCCAAAGCCAGTTCAACTACCCACTCCAAGGTGTGCTACTGAACAGGTAGATGTAAGTCGAGAGCCAACCAACCTCTTTCTCCTATCTGTGCTACTGTACCATACAAATTATGGGGAATCGCTCTCCTGCAGCCTCTCTCCCAGTCATTGATTCTTGATGATTTACTGGTGCAGTCACAAAAAAAAGATTTTTTGGGGGTTCATTTTGTTTACAAAAGTAGCGCATTGCTAAAACCCCCTGGCTGCCAGTTCATTGTCCTTGGAGCGTCCCAGGCTCCCTACCCCCTGAGAGCCACCAACCTTGGGTGCTGTTTTATAACAAATGAAAGACGCAGACAGAACAATAACTGTGTGAGTCAACTGAGAGATGAATGCACTCATGCTCCATTCAGAGAGAGGCTTTGAAAATGTAGCGCTGACAAATCAGAGAATGAGGGGGGCAAAGAAGCACTGCACATCTCCGCTCCCTCTTCATGGGTTTACGGTTGCCACCTGAAAGGTTGCCAGCAGCTAACCTGCCATCCTGTCCCAACTCCATGCCTCATGTGCTATTCCCTGGTCAACCAAACCCTGTGAACTCATAGGCCGCATATGACCCACAGAAGTCTTTTTACCGCCCGTCCTGAACGTCTGTTTCTTGCACTAGTGCTATTGATGCGTGCAGCTCCAAGGCATAATATTAACAACCAGTGTTTGTGGGTAAAGGGCTGGCATAAAATCTCTATTTCAGAGCCAGAGTCAAATGATAAGGTGCTTGTGGCAGTATGGAGTTCCAGGCCTCTGCTTGGACGCCGGGTTCTGCAACCTTTAGCTCTGCAGATGTGTTGGACTACAATGCTCATCAGCCCCACCCAGCATAGTCAATGATGATGGATCATAGGAGTTGTAGTCCAAAAAATCTGGAGAGCCACATGTTTAAGACCCCTGGCTTTAAGGAACAGGAAGTAAAATAATCCATGAAATTAACAGGAGTATGACGTTCCTGGATGTACATGGGTAGAATAAAAGTAGACTAGAAGAACAGCCTGAGGGCATCAAGTTTATGTAGGATGGAATGGTGGGGGTCTGAGGAGACAGGGGTATTTTACAGGTCTGAAATCTGGTAATCCACTTTACAATAAAAGACAACATGGAGAGAGGTGATGTCTCTGTGTGGCCTGTAAATCTGCCGAGATACCACCAAACTCTACTACCATTACTGCCACTTGGACTGGCGGTATTACTGCCGGATTACAAGTGGTGGTAGGCAGTGTTAGTTCCCATTAATTGGAGTCCATAGGACTCCATGGTGGATTTCAGCGATATTACCCCCATAATCCCAAAATTCTCTGTAATTTAATGCAAAGCTGCATTTTATTTTTACAAGGTTATTTTACTCACTGAATGCTGATCAAGTGTTTTAAGTCTGGACTTTATTAACTGGGTGCTTGTAATTGCAGCACATGCACTCTTTACAATCTAAACTAGAGGTGTGTTTGCAATGTTGATTGTTCCAAAATACATCTCCTAGTGTGCTGCTTTGGGTCAGGTGGCCCCCTTTAAGCTGTACACAATGATACATTGTCTGGTTGACATACTATGTGATTTATGTATTGTAATCGGATTCAATTCAACACTACAGCTAAGTCAATGCCTAATCTGGGATGCTGGGAGAAACCCTTATTGATATATTTTTACGTCCAGTTTGTTTACTCTGGATGACAACCCTTATATAACACCCCTCTCTTAGAATCCCCCTGACCCCACTGAGCCAAGAAGTAGGTTTGTTTTGCAAATTAAAAGGTTTATTTGAAAATTAAACAATATATATATATATATCACACTTTTATAATAAATTAATATTTGATATCACACTTGTGAAGATGATAGTGATCAACAAGGGATAATTTTACAGTGGTACACTCTTTTTGATGGCTTAGAAGTGATATAGAGAGGATAAACAGCTGAGAATGCTTTCATGGCTTCAAGGACAATGCAATGATGAATGCAATTCAGTACAGAAAATAAACTTGATATGATTTCAACCAAAACAATGTAATCACTTTTCCCCGTGGTAGCAATTCACCCCCCCCTTTTATGCAATGTAAAGACATGGAAGGAAAGCACACAGTTCTCAGGAATGCAATCAAATATAATTCAGTTCCCCCCTAGCAAGCTTAGGGGAAAACAAGTAGGAGTTTTAAACACAGGCAAAATCCTTTTAAATGTGGTGGCAATGAAGTGAAAAATATACTCAAATTGCTTTTAATTCCCTATAGGAGGTTCAGGGTAGGTGATAGATACTTTGAATCAGTTCAGGCAAGCCCTATCAATGATTCAGGGATGCTTATTAGGTTGAAAACAGATTTCAGGGATGGAAGCAAAGACAAATATTTTTACCTGTGGCTAAAATGAAGCAAAATGTCAAATCACAGCAATTTAGACACGTGCGTCGAGCGCAATTACAGAGGCACTAAAAGCATGTTGGTTTTTAGGCTTGTTGGAAAGCTTAGAATCCTAGCTTCAAAATCAAAGTTAAATCTCGCTTGTATCACAAACGGTTCCGGAGATACGGCCGATTTAGTAAAGGTAGTTTTTCGGATTTGAAATTTGAAAGCTCAGAATGACAGATGACAGTTTTCAGGTTTAAAGATGACAGAATGACACAATTCTAGGAGGCAGTTCTAAATAGGTTAAAATAGTTTGGATTAGATTATTTTAAACTAAGAGATTGGGTTTTGCACAGTTCTGGCGGTACTCCCACTATATTTTGGACAGGAATGCGACTTCGCCACGGATCGGGTCAGGATTGGACTGCGGTTCCCTCGCCAAGGAAGATCTCTGCCTGGTTCTGCTCACGGCAATTTGGGTCAGCTCTGCTAGCGGCACTGCACAGCGGTCTGGATCATTGGTTCTGACAAAAGTTCTTGGCACTGCACGGATCTGGTCTCTGGTTCCGGGTACAGCTCTGCTTTCTGGGTGTTTCTAGCACAGGGTTTTAGCCAGAATCAGACAGCTCAGCCCGGCTGTCTGAATAGTTTGGTTTGGTTTCTAGGTTTTGAAGGCCTGCTGATAGGAGTTCAGCTGTTGGGTTCTAAAGTTCTTGGAGTTTCTGGATGTGAAGTCTGAAATCAGGATGTGGAGTTGTCTGTCAAAATGTTCTGCAGAATCTGGCTTCCAGTGGCTCTTTTTATGTGTTTAGCTAGTGGGTGTGTGCCTGGGCATAGCTGAGCCGGCCCCTCGCAATCTATCATTGGCCACGTCCTCCTCTCTCCCTTGATTGGGGAGCTCGGTTGTGTGTCATCTTTATGGCTTACAGACAGACACTCCCCTTGTCAATGTGCACACAAATCTATTTCTGATCCAAATACATATTTCCTAGATACACAATTTGTTGAAATTACATGTACATATTACAGATTACTTATGGTCCATGCTTGTTCGGCTCTGATCTTCCTGGGGGCTTGCATTCAAAAATGACCACTTATTTTCGTTTTTAGTTGGTTTACCAATGTTAAATCTGTATCAAAAATTACACCAATGTACACCCTCCTTCTACACACATTCCAGTAATTTACTAGGTTTCTAGCATAAACCCAGTGTCTGTAATATCAATAAATAGCAGGGTTTTGCCTCAGAACATGGTACAATGTTGAATCAAGTCTTGAATTGTGGGTACATTTCTAAGATTAAGGTTCTCCAAATTGCACATTTTTGAGAGCTTAATACAATATTTTAGAAGCAATTAACTTAAACATATATTTGCTGCAATATGATTCAACAAAAGTGTCTGGGTCTGCCCCCAGAAACTTGGGAGCACCACATGTCTCTCCTCTCCCAGGCAGGGCTCTGTGTACAGTCCAAACTGAAAATCAACATACCCCATTCAAGGGAGAGAGTCTAATGTGTCGGCTGAGGTCAGCAGGCCAGGGGGCTACTCTGCATTTGGTTAGCATGTCCATGTGATCTCCTGGGCTGTTGTGTGGGTCTCTGAGGTGAGAAGGTTTCCCAGCCTCTTGGCCTGTTAATGCAATCAGATTGTCTCTGGGAACAGCAGGTGGTTAAGAGTTTTAATTAACCAGCGGGCCTTTGAAGTTTCCAGCTGTCTCAGGAGGCTGATTAGCTTCTGAAGTAGCAGTTCTCCTGTCAGAGATTAGACCACTAGCGCCAGTTTGTGGACAAAGCTGGTACTGCACCCATTTTTGGGATCTGTCTTGAATTAATGCATTTCAATAGAGTGGTCTTTTGCTTGATAGTATGGGATCCTTGCTTAACATTGTTTTGATGGCATCCTTACACTAGAGTGGTGATATGGAACCCCCCACAAGAAGGTTGTATCTTTAGAGTGGTCTTGTGCCCATGATTTTAGCAACTTTTTGACATCAATAAAACAGATTTTGAACAGAACCCTCTTTCTTTGCACTGGTGGGTGGCAGATTAGGTGACCATTTTGGTGTACGCAAACTGCGCGGTTCTCCTGGATTCTGGCGTGAATGTGGGCGGCGACAGCTCATCCCCACATCTATCCAGTCTATTGATTTAGTTTGTTCTGGGATAGAATAATGGGGGCGACAGCTCATCCCCACACCTCCCCAGTCTATTGATTCAACATGGGTCAAAACCCTTGACAGTATTTTATAAAGGAAACTAAGACCAGAAGAACTCACCACCCCATAAACTCCCAATCCCACCTTTGGGGGCATTCCTGTGGACATGGGAACACAGAGGAAAGAATGAATAAAAAAGTATTTGCCTTTAAGAGTAAGCTAGACCTTTGCAAAAGAACAGTTGGAGCTGGGCAAGCCACCTAGCAACATTAAGGTCCAGCTTTGATGCATACTTCCGTGAAGTAAATGCTGTCATTAATTACTGGGTGATGAAGACTTTTCTGGCAGAGGAGGTGGTGCATCATCCATTTGATGCCCAGGAAGAGCTGATTGAGGTTCAGTCGGACACTACTCTGCAATCTGAATTTAGGAACATTGCAGTGGGTGAATTTTGACTGAAGCTAATCCTGTAGTATCCTACATTTGCATGGTCTGCTACACAGTCGCTCTTACCCTTTGGGTCTTACTACTTGTGCGAAATAGGCTTTTCAGAATTGGCTTTTTTTACTGACTCCTTGATTTTTTGAATAAGGGGTGTTTCAAATGAATGCTGAAAACCCGGAAAGTGGGAGTTTTTAAAACATGGAGATAACCATGGCTACAACATTTAGACACGAGTGCTTCCATCAGTCCCAAACATCAAACATCACCTGGGTGCAGGGTGAGCCTGGGTAACTGCTTTTTAACATTGTACACTACTTTACCAGAATTTCTGGTAAACTACAATGTTAAAAGCAGTTAACACACTTCCCCCCAAGTCTGAAACCACACTTGATTGCATTATACTTCAGCCAGGATTGCATTATACTTCAGCAGCACATCTGATGTGTCCACTGAAAGGTTTAAGATTAAGCTACATCCCTAATTCTATCTGGTTACCCAGAGGTAACATCTTATCAAATTTCACTCGTGGCTGGCCAATCTACAGTAGCACTATTGTAAGTTTGAATTGTTGATGTTTTACTGAACTATGGCACCACACACATCTTGCTTGGTAGTTTTTAATCGGAAAACGTCTTTACTTCTCGTTTCCCTTGAATTGGGAACTTTTTTTTTAGTGGTGGTACTCCACCTTGCAGCTGTACCTTCTGTTTAGCAAGCATTTCATTCTCCCATCCTAGTTGTGTTGCTGGACGATTATAGAGCGATGGAGTAGGGGTAGTGATGTCTTACTGGAATGCAACTCGAAGGCTTAAATCTCCTTCTTTCTTGACTTTAGTATATGCAGTGCATGCTAGCCAATGTTTCCACTGTTCTGCGCTGCGCGCGCCAACATCCACCCCCCCCGCGCGACATTGCACCAAGTTGGCGACTACATGCAAATTTGCAGTCATATAACTGCCAGTGATGTCACTTCCTTTATTCGGGCCCCCCCGGGAAATTCATAAGTCGGCTCCCCTGCTCCCCAGGCCATAGCAGCTGTACTCTCCATATATCACCTTTGCTCTACGGCACCCTCCAGTTTTTCTTAAGTGCCGCCTTCCTTTACTCTTTGCCTCAAACTTTCTCAAAACAGTGCTGTCCTCACAGGCGGTGCACCGCACCTTCCTCATCATTTGGCACTTCCCTTCCCTTACAGTTGTAGAAAAGGGTGGGCCGCCACTACCGCTTAATAATACGCAGCTGCGTGTGCCGCCACTTCAACCTTATTATCTCGTAAGCCGGCTCAGAGCTGCTCCTTTTCCTTGCCCTGCGGCACTAAATAAGGCAGTCCTTTGAACCAATAATATTCTGTGGCCGTGACACATCACAGAATGCGTCAGATGTTGCAAGATTCTCTTTTCTTTCACACAAACTCCCTGCAGTAACAGCCTCGCACAGCGAAACGTTCAACATCACCCCATGCATTCCAATGTACGTCATCAGTTATGTGATAGACACGGAGGAAAACGGAGCTCCTAGTGTTAACAAATGTTGTGCTCCCACGGACCTCTCACCATGCCTTCTCCCGACCAGATGAGCACTTCCTCGCAGCTCCCTGTGCCTCACAGTTCTCTGACTGCCTTACGCCAGATGCGTCTTCAAGTCAAAGGACTTCCAGTCCCACAATGCACATGCGGTCAAAACGCCTGCCAGAAAATACCTTCCAACTTCAGATGCTCTACATTTGTCCCTGCAGCCAGACCTTTCTGAAGCCAGTAACAGCCACAGTCCTCTGGGTTCCTTGCCAGCCTCACTAGCATAATATGGGTACTTAACCTCTCACGGCACCAAGCACTAGTGCTGCCTGACAGTCTCAGCACAACTGAGCCTCCTCCACAGTATTGGTCACTCTCTGCACAGCTCCCCAATTCTGACTGGCACCCCTTTTTCATGTGCCTCATGCAGCGCATGAAAGCAGCTTTCTGGTCCCAGAACAAGACATCTGCAGTGCTATTACTCCTTAGCAAAGTAAAGTTTCAGCTCCCAGGCCCCTCCAAAGCGCTGTAATGGGCTCCAAGCCCCTCCAAATGCTCTGCTAATGGGCCATTAGTACCACAAATGTTCATTTTTTATCGCAGCCCCTTGGGCCTCGCTATTCATTTGTCTTCTTACTGGAAGACTCACTGGCCCTTGGGCTTGGTGCTGCCCCTCTACATCCAGTGCGGATTTCTCTGCACTTAATGGCAAACAGCACTGCCCCTACCTGAGAGAGGGTCTTCTGTTTGGTTGATTGGCGGCGGTGAATGTCCCTTTTCTTGTGCTGTCCCCCCAGCACAGCCAGCATCCTCGTTGCCAATGTAGAACTGGGTCCCTGGCCAATGATGACTCTGACATCTTGGTGTATACAGGTAATTTCTTTACTTAGCTCCAAGTACATTTCATTAAGTTCGTCAAGTCAAGTACATATAAGATAGGGAGATCATTCACCGGCATCCTCTCCCAGGGCTCTCATTGTCCAACTGCCTCACGTAGAACCAACTCATACAGCAACATTCTCTCAGCCTGCATTCTACAGCAATCACTCCAACATTCCATGCTTTCCAGGCAGTGTCTGGGGAAGACTACATCACAACAACCTACTAATTGATGGGTCTTATCTAATCATCCTTCTACTGCTACCAAGTGAACCAGCAGGCCCTTTTAAACAAGGTAGCACTCTATGGATGGATGGGGATGTAGATATTTCTCTTGCACCAATAATCACACCGACTCAGAAAGTTGGTAAAACTGTAGCTGTTTTATTAAAAATGATCTAACGAGGGAGTACAGCGGGCATTGACGGATGCCGCACAAGCATTCTCTCGATGCATTTCATAAAAAATATTGGGCATCATTACGAGTAAGGGGTGTAAGAGGATTCAATTCAACACTACAGCTAAGTCAATGCCTAGTCTGGGATACTGAATGGAAACCCTTATTGATATATCTTTATGTCCAGTTCATGCGTTCTGGATGACTACCCCTATATAACACCCCTCTCTTGGAATCCTCCTGACCCCACTGAGCCAAGAAGTAGTTCTGTTTTGCAAGTTAAAGGTTTATTTGATAAATTAAACAATATATATATATATATCACGCTTTATAATAAATTAATAATTGAATATCACACTTAATCTGAGATGATAAAGATTAACAACGGAGAATCTGGCACTAGCACACTTCTTGATAATCACTAAGGAGTTGACATGAAATGGATAAGATAGCAACAATACTTTTATGGTTTCAAATGGATGCAATGTGGAATGAAATGCAGTAAAGAAAATAACTTGATAGGATTGCAGCAAAAGACAATGTAATCACTTTCTTGGACAATTGCCCCCCCCCCTTTTATGCAATGCAAGGAAATGGAAGGAAGGCACACAGTTCTCAGAAATACAATCAAATGTGATTCAGTTCACCCCAGCAAGCTTAGACTACAGAAGTTTAAAACACAGGCAAAATGCTTTTATATGTGCTGGCAATAAAGTGAAAAATATGCTAAAATGCTTTTAATTCCCTCTAGGAGGTTCAGGGTGAGTGAAATCAAGTTAATATTAGTCCAGGCTCACTTTAGCAAGGATCTAGGGTGTAACTAGCAGGTTAAACGAATTTTTGGCAACTGAAAGGCAAGCAGTAGCAGATTTTTACACGTGAAGAAATTTGCAAATCGCGGCAAAATGTCAAATCGCGGCTAAATTTGCGAATGCGCTGAGCGCGATTACAGAGGAACTACAAGGACTAACACTATCGTTTTGAAGTCCTAAGACAGCCTAGGATCTCAGCTTCCAGATGAAAGTTACTGCAAGTCTCTAGCACGAACGGTCGCGGAGATATGAGCGATTGAATAAAGGTCGTTTTTCAGATTGAAATTTTAAAGTTCACAAAGACAAGTGCAGCTTGCAACTAGAAAATGACAAGTGACAGCTTTACAAATGACAGGTGACAGTTAGGAGACAGTTCTACTTAGATTAAAATAGATTGAATTATATTATTTTAACTAAGAGATTGGTTCTGCACAGTTTTGCTATGTACTCACAATATATTTAGAAATATGCCTTGCCACGGATCTGGTCAGGTTTAGGACTGGACTCTGGTCTCTGCACTTCACAGTGATCTGGGTCTGCTCTCTCTCTGGATTCTGAAGATTGAGGGATTTAAAGTATGGATTTTCCGGCAGAGCTTCCAGCTGCAAATGGATTTGAAGGCCCCTATCTGTCCTGTCTGTCTGCTTTTATGTGTTTTTTTTATGGGTGTGTGTGCAGCATCACTAGACCCTACCCCTCTCCACTTATCATTGGCCAAGCTTTTATTTCTTCCCTGATTGGGGAAGCTAAGTTGTGTCAGAGTGATGTCATTTTACAGCCTGCAGAAAGTCCACTCCTCCTGTCAACTTACACACAAATCTAGATTTGAACCAAATACATATTTGCAGAGGTACATATTGTTTTAAAATCATATGCACCCATCATGCATTACAGGAGGTATACCCTGTCCAAATCTGCTCTTCCTGAGAGCTTGCATTCAGAAATGGCAATATTTTGCACTTTTTAACTGGTTTGCAATACCGGACATTACCCCAAATTTACACACATGTGCGCAAGGAGTATGGACATTAGTTGATGAAGTGTCAGATTTTTCACATGCACACATTTTGAGTAATATCCTCTTTTCCGCTAAAACCCCCCTGAACATGCCACCGGTTCTAAAAACCTCTTAAAATGTGGGCAGAAAAATCACAAGAATTATGGTATCATTTAAATAATTTTCACAAGTCCGTACTATGAGTTATTCATCTTTTTCTAAAACCATATTCTGGCTATAGAGGTGTGTCTTTTCAGGTCACATGGTACAGAAACCAGTCTTTCCAGTTTCTGCCAAGCTCAGAGACCCTGCCCCTCCCAGCTTCTGCCAAGAGGAAGCTGTTTTACGACATCTGCAATAAAACATTTGCCTGAGTCAGGACAGGGCTTTGTTCAGAGCTCCTGTATTCTGTGGGGGCTCCCCTTAATTCAATTATCAGAGAGATGGCATATCCTTAGTGTGGCCAGCAAAAGGCAGATAGGCCTGGGAACACAGCTGTGACTCAAGTTTCACTCCTGATGGGGGGTAGTTGCCAGGCAAAATTGGAATCTCTTTAAGCCAGGTTTCAGATAAAATGTCACTTTTTGTTCCCCAGTTTAAGTCAAGACAATTTTTTTACATATGCAGCTAGAATGCTGATTCTAAGTTTAAAACTATGACATTTAAACAATTGCAACCTATGTGACACTCAAAGTAGGTCACTCATTTCTTTTAAACATTTAAATTTTTAGTGTCTTTCAGTCCAAATTTACTTAAACCGCTGAAATCCACAGCTCAGCCAGTCTTGTTATAAACCTTCAAGTCACTTCAGAATATAACTTTACATTGGATCCACCTCTCAGTAAGTCTTTCTTTGGCTTGCCTTGGGTTCATTTATTCAGTTTTACACAAAAAAGTAAAATCTGGTGGTTTTAAAACGCCGGCTTTTGGATAGTGATGAGTACTGGTACTGCACCCCTTTTTAGGATTTAAGAAAATGAATTCTCCACAGTTATGGGTTTGCTTTTGGCAATCAGCATTGCCATTCCCAATGGTTTCAGACTACTGTGTGGGTAGTCCAATGGTGGTTTTAGGCAGTGTCCTTCTGTGCCCATAACATCGGCAAAAATGAGTGGCAGCCTATTCTTCATGCATTTCCCTGTGCATTTTCTGGGAAGCTCTGGCCATCATGATGTTTTCCATGTCAGTACTGCACAGTTTTGAGGTAGGGCTCGGATGCATGGGTAAATACATCCCACAAGCCCCCCTCTTGCGATGGCCATTCGGTTTCACTGATGGGACTCGAAAGACCTGGGATGTTTCCTCATCTTCTTCCAATAGATGGCACAGTTCAGCATCTTTTTCTCCATCCGGTCGGATCGATCGGTTCTCCTCGCCGGTCCTGATGGGAATATTGGGCGGTACACTGGGCCCGTTGCGTCTCTGCTCCCGGTCTCCGGATCGTCCTCCTTGGCCCGTCTCCCGGTTTTCTTTCTCCTAGGACGACAAAGGAAGAGCGGCAATACCTATTCATAGACATTTTTCCACCACTGTTGATATAGTGGGGCAGCATATGCATTTCATCATAACAAAACATTACATTCTTATTTTGAAAAAAAACAGTATAACTAATAGACAGTTTCATGCAAATCACAATATTTTAGAGACTAGATGTGGTATGTTTTATGGTTGGAACTGAATTAGTCTGAGACAGTACCCTCTAGGATTCCAGAGGATTCCTCCAGTTGTTGCAGAGTGTGCCTGGGATGGCACCATTTCAACTGGTTTATGTGGACCCACTTGTCTTCCCCCGCTGCCAAAGGACCTTTGGGGATGTGGATTTTGTAGGCCACAGGGGAGATCTTGTTGATGATCTCAAAGGGTCCCTTCCATGTAGGCAAAAATTTGCGCTGCTTGGCCTGGTTCCTTTGGAAGTTGTATAGATAGACCCGGTCTCCCACCTGATATTCCTTCCTGGAAGGTTTCAGGTCATAATGGGTCTTCATGCTATCAGCTGATCTTTCTAGATTCTGCTGAGCATAAGCAAAAGCATGTTGAAGGTGTTTCCTTAAATTCTCCACATACTCATGAGTTGTGGAGGCATTTATCAGTGTCTGCTCTTGGGTCCTGTAGAGCAAATGCTGAGGAAGCACCATCTTGCGCCCAGTCATCAACTCAAATGGTGACATTTTGGTTGCAGATGAAGCGGTAGATCTGATGGCCATTAGGACCAGAGGTAATCGGATATCCCAACTTGGCCCAGAATCTGCCACAAACGTTTTCAATATGCTCACAATTGTCCGGTTATATCTCTCTACTGCCCCAGAAGAAGCTGGTCTATAAGCAATATGCAACTTCCTTTTGACCCCCAGTATCTCCCACATCTTTGTCATTACTTCACTGGTGAAGTGGCTACCCCTGTCTGACTCAATCCTTTGAGGTAGACCGAAACGGGAAAAGATGTGGTTAATCATCAAGGCAGCTGCGGTTTCTGCCTTGCAATTTGGGGCTGGGAGACATTCCACCCACTTGGTAAACAAGCATGTCACAGTCAACATGTACTTATTCCCCCTAGCAGAGCGAATCACAGGGCCTACAAAGTCGATTTGTAAATCTGACCATGGCAGTGTCATCCCCCTCTTTTGGCGAGGCGCACGGTGCGTGAGGGACGTCGGCTGAAATTGTGCACACACAAGACACCCCTTCAAGTATTGGTCGAGGTCCTGCCCCATGTGTGGCCAGTATGCAACCTCTCTTAAGATTTCCAATGTTGTGTGAAACCCCCTATGACCGGCGGTGGCTGCATCATGGGCGTGACTTAACATCAGGCTTCGGAATGAGGTAGGAACCACCCACTGATCGTGGCCAGCTTTGGATTTCCTTACCAGCAAACCGTCTTGGATCCGGAACATTTTTGGACATTTCATCAACACTCTTAGGTCCTCTTTCCCAATGTAATCGGTATCCGTCAGGGGAAAGTTCTCAGGGTCCTCAAGGTGTTGGTAAAACTTACCAATAATTGGATCCCCCTTCTGAGCTGTAATCAAATCAGCATCAGGGGTCTCCTTACTCCATTGTGCAATTGAAAGGTCGTTGTGAGCATTTGTCTGGGACCTAGTGATAGCAGTGACCTGGATTTCCCCCAACAGGGACTCAATCTCAATTAGATCCCCTTGGATGGCCCCGGTTTTGGCCAGCTGATCAGCTAAGTCATTTCCAGTTTTGTCTGGTCCCTCTACTTTGGAATGACCCTTGATCTTTTTCCAATAGATGGTCATCTCATTCGAGGTGACCAGATCATCAATGTTTTGGATCAACTTCCCATGTTTCAAGGGTTTGTTGTTAGCACATAACATGCCTCTGGTTTTCCAATTAACCAGGTGCTCCATGAACCCGTTCCGTACATAATCCGAATCTGTGATTATGACCAGTTCGTGGAGTTGATGCTGGACAGCAGTGAGGATGGCCTGATGCACAGCCATCAATTCTGCCACCTGACTACTTCGGGGACCAATTTTGTATCCAGCAGAGGGTTCTGGGGACTCATTCACCCATGCATTTCCTACGCCGGCCACCAGTTCTTTCTCCCCGTCGTTGACAACATGGTAAGAGCATCCATCCACATAGACAGTGGGCATTCCCTCACACTTGTCTTCTTCAAAGACTTTGTGTGGGGAATTAAGGTATGCCTCCATGTTGTCCTTTATTTTTAGACTTTCGTCCTCGAGACAGTTTTCTCTGGCACAATCATGCAAGTAAGCCAGACCTTGCGCGAGGGGACTCTTCTTGTTTTGGCCATATCGGACCTCCACAGGAAAGCCTTGCATTGACAGAATCCAGGAAGTAATTCGGGAATTACTCACATTTCCGGCCCGGATTATGTCACTTTGGAGATATTGCAGAGGCTGGTGTGGAGTCTCCACTATGATGTGTTCCCCCTGGATAAACGGGCGGTAATTCTTCAATGCCCACACCGTTGCCAGGAGTGCCTTCTCACAATCGTTGAATTTTTCCTCCACAGAGGATAAAGTTGTGCTCGCATAGGAGATTACTTTATTGACCTTGTCATGCTTTTGGTATAATACTGCCGTCAAGCACGTATTAGAGAACCCCGTCTCCAGGAAGAACTCCTTGTTTCTGACAGGGTAAGCTAGGCAAGGCGCTTGTGAGAGGCTTCTTTTGAGTTGTCTTACTGCTTCGGATTGTTCTGGACCCCATTCCCACTTGACCCCCCCCTTCAGGAGATGAATCAGGGGTCTGGTGATCTCTGCGTAGCCCTCAATGAACTTTCTGCTGTAATTAGTCAGTCCAAGGAGGCTCCTTAGTTCCCGCAGAGTTGTGGGGTCTTTCAGTTTCTGAAGTGCTTCCACTTTCTTTTCCTGGGGACAGAGACCCTGAGGAGTAATCTCATGCCCCAAGAAATTAACACGGGTTCTACACCACTGTGCTTTCTGAAAGGAAAGTTTTGCTCCGGCGGCCCTCAACTGGGTCAGAACATAACGGATCTCCGCTATGTGTTCCTCCACAGATGAACTTTTGATGAGGACATCATCTACATAAGCCAGGTTACCCCTCGCACCCAGGTCGGGCATGGCCTTATGTAGGAAAATGTTGAATTCATTGCCGGAGTTAAGGTATCCGAAGGGAGTCCGGGTCCATGTGTACTGCTGGCCCCCAAAGGTAAAAGCCAGCTTGTATTGGTTCTCCCTACTGACAGGCACAGTCCAGTATCCATTGGTCAGGTCTATTGCAGTGAATACCTGTGACCCCTGGATCTGGGCCAGCCCTTGGTCAATGTAGGGAAGAGGCCATCGGGAAGTATGGACCCGTTTGTTGAGCTCCCTGAGGTCGGCGCAGAGTCTCCACTGGCCGTTTGGCTTTAATATTCCCAGCACCGGATTATTGAAGGTGCTGTGGACTGGACGGATTATGCCCCGGGACTCAAGGTTCTTAATTATTTCAGTAAGGGACTCCATTGATGCGAGAGGCAAGCAATATTGCTTCACAAACACTGGAGTCATGCCAGGGTCCGTGGGGATTGTTGTTGTGTGGATGTCGGTGCGACCACAGTCATAGGAGTCTACCGCAAAGAGATCTTGGAAATCCAAGAAAACTTGTTTCAACTTTTGCTTTTGTTCCAGAGTCACACAGGCATCAGCTAGGTTGACTCTCTCTTCCACCATCTGCCTGAAGCCTGGAAAGACTTCTGGTTTGGCTATCTCAGCGGCCTCCTCCAGCTGGGTGGAGAAGTCCCTGGTCAAAGTGCTGATTTGGACTGGTGGCTTCAGTTGGGGAAGGCAGTTCCTGACTTGGAAAATCACCTCATCCCTCCTGAAGTTACAGGTCCCATCTTCCTTACCATAAGGGCAGGAAGTGTACACCAGGAATATCCCCCCATGCCGGGTAAAGATCCTGCCTGGTGTTCTGTTCTCACCACTATCATTGTCAACACAGTCGTTGGGGATTGGTCCTAACTGTTTTTACCTAAGTCTATGGAAAAATGTTGGTCATCAACTGCTATTCCAATAATGGTGCCTGCGGCTAGAGTGATACTCTTTAAGTCGCTGTTTTCCACCTCTATTGGAATGGTGTCATGTTCTAGATTGACTAGTGGTGTTGGGTTTACCCCCAACCCTTGCTGTTGGAGAGAAGCATTTAGATGAATATAGGCATCAGGGTTTTTCAATGTATGTCCTCTTTTAACTTTCACTTCCAGTGAGAATTTTCAGGTCCTTTCTGGGATGGTGACTTCCTCTCCAATCTGAATTTCAACTGCACAAAGCAGCAGTTGAGCTGAACTAAATGCTTTCTCTGGGTCATCAAAGTCCATGGGATTATCCACTAATCGGGACCAAGCTTTGAAGTTTATTAGGTCCAAACTAATGGCAAAGCAATTGAGAATGTCACTGCCTAAGTAAAAGGCGGCAGTGACGTCTCGCATGACCCAACAATTATGGACTATGCTCTTGTTGTCTATGGAGATTTTGAGCATACACCTGCTTGGCAGGAGATGTTTGGAATTGGGTGTTTCCAGATCCATTTCCCATTTGTCTATCAGTTTAAATGTGGGAATGGCTGGATTTTTTGGGAGTTTGCGGAACATGGCTTTGCTGATGAAGCTCTCACCATTGTTCACACACAGTCGGGCGAGAACAGAGTCCTTCCCTTCATTTGACTGAATAGGGATGAACAACTGCTCTCCAATTTGCTGAATATCAGCTAGGCTCTGACCTGATTTCTCATCTTTCTGGACTATAGGAGTGGGAATGTCTGATTGTGAATTTGTAAAGAATTTCAGAGTGTTTGCTTCCAGTGTGGAATGCCACCTTAGACTGGAAGGAAGGTTGATTTTCAGAAATAGGGAGGATCCCCCATCACCAGTTTGTTGTCCTACTGCTATTACTGTCACGTCTGGGATTTGATTGTTCTGGAAGTAAAATTCTACTAGGTCAGATTTTTGTTCAACCATGTGGCAGGTGCCGTTTAAACAAACATGGTTGACACTCTGTTTTAGTTTTATCGGTTGGCTAGTCTGGGTCCAGAGGACATTGTTTACACAATCTATTAGAGGTGACAACCTTTGCAGGAGGTCATTCCCTAGTAAACAAGGGGTGCCCTCTGGAGTTACAACTATGACTGAGTGCTTCACCTTGTGTCGTCCAATTTTAATATCCAAATCCACAGTCCCCTTGATGGGAATTTCCTTCCCGTCAAAATTCTGAGGTTGTTCAGGAAGAGGGGTGAAAGGAATTTGGCAATTCTCCCCCCTTCCCGAATTCAGTTCATCAAAGGCCTTTTTGGACAGAAGGGTAGCTTGGGATCCAGTTTCCAACTGTGCCAAAATTGTACACTGCCCCTGTATCTGGACCGGGCCATAGAATCTTCCCTCCTTCTCCTCAAGGGGGCAAGTGGGGAAGGAAGCTTCCTCCAAGGCTTTACACCCCCTTTCCTCTTGTGCCTCCTCCCTGGGAACAGGTAGGTTGTCGGGGTTCTTCCCCTGTCATTGCTCTGGAGCTCCAGGTCCTGAGTATGAGGCATTCTGTGCCGGCATGCTCATCTGAGGGTTCTGTTGAGCCCTCAGCATGCGACCCAGATCCTGTTCCATGTTTTGGACCTGGCGCTCTAGTTGTGACACCCACTCAGGCTGATACAGGGTCCTGTTGTCTACCCTGGGCTGGTCCTGGGAAGGGTAGCTATCCCTTCTCTGAAAATACCCCGGGTTTGCAAAATTTGGGTACCCCTCCACCGTTGGCCTCCCCTCTCAAGGATTGGGTTGTCTGGGCTCAGGAAATTGGGGAAAGAAGGATGGATGGTTTTGGGGTTGAAAGTTTTGCGGGTACCTGGGGAAGAAGTTCTGTCCAGGATTTGGGGAATTTCTGCCCTCCTGGGGGAAGTGAGGAGGGAAGTTCCCTGGGTTAGCTGCTGTTTGGTTGGATCCCCCCCCTTGGGCTGTAGGAGTCCACACAAAACCCAGGATGGGTCTGTTCCCCTTGTAGCAGGGACATATGTAGTCAGGGGAGTGAGGGATCCCATTTGTGGGACTACCTCTTTGGCTCCCTGTTTGTGACTGGCCCAAGGGCCTTCTGGGCTTGGGATTATTCTGATTCTGTGCAGGCTGGTTTTTTGCCCCCCCCCCATCTCTAAATCTAAAATGGGGGCAACCTTCATCACCTCTGCCACCTTAGCAGCAGCAGGGGTGTTGGTTGGTTTGGGGCTTTTTGAATTATTTTTGTTTTCTATGGGCTTTTGAAACACTTGTGTATAGGCGCGTTATAAATGCATATCATATCATATCGTATCATATCCTACTAATCTCTCCTCAGCTCAGAACTATCTCAACTCTCTTCCTATGCCTATCATCTCTTCTCCTCAATGCCACCTTTCTTCTCAGTCCACTTCTCTCTCTATTCCCAAAACCTACTCCAACCCTAGCTTCGATTACAATTCCTCATCTTGCATCTACCCCCAGTGCCTGTCTATTTCTCAGACTCAAAGTCGTCATGCTTCTACATCTCACTCTCTATATATTGCTCTTTGCAATGCACTGTTTGTCTACAATAAAACCTCCTTTTCCTCTGACTTTTTCCTTTCTCATTCTCCTTTTCTTGACCTCATTACCATTATCAAAACCTGTATCTCTCCATCTGACTCTGCAAACCGTGCTTCCCTTCATAACCCTGCCTACAGCTTCACTCACTCTCCCCACCCCGCTGGCAGGGGTGGTGGTGTAGGACTGTTTTCATCCTCCAAACCTCCCCTCTCTCCTACTCAACTATTGCCCACTAATTATCCCTCTTTCGAAAACACTATCTCCACAATCACTGCTCCCCTATTGTATGCATATTATCTCTCTCTACTGGCCACCTGGTCAAGTAGGTCAATTATTTGACCACAGACTTAAACACTCTCCCTCTTCTGTCTACTCCCTGTCCACCCATTCAAATGGAACATCCCTTGAACATATGCTCTTCTCCTCTCAACTCTCTGCCTCTAATATCTCCACTGCTCCTTCTTCCCCTTCCCCTCCTCCAAACTCCCTCACTTTCACTCTGACCTAATACTCTCTGTCTACTCCTATGCAGAACTCTCCTTTCCATCCATTGAAGAAGCCTTCACTAACTCTAACACTGCTTTTTCCACTCCTTTCTCCTCTCACTATCCTCTTAATACACTCACTCCTAAATCCTCCCCTCCGCGTCCTTGGATTACACCTCCCATCTTCACCCTGAAAGCAACAATGAGGAAAGCGCCTTGCAAATTGCAAAGGTCAAGAAACTCCTCTGATCTCCAACTCTATCTAACTGCTCTTCAAAACCATTCCTCTACTATTGACTCTGCCAAACCTGACTTCTATTTCTCTCTCATTTTCTCTCAATCCTCAATACTTATGCACCTGAAAATGTCTCTCAACTCAATTCTCTGACCTCCTAAACCCACCCCATCTCCTCTACTCTTTCTGCAAATTATATTGATCTCTACCTTACTTCTAAAATGTCTACCATTCACAATACCCTTGCTCCTTACCTTCTATCCCCTTCTACTGCTCTCTTTTCTCCACCACTTTTACCCTACTCTCCTGCTTTTATGTCTTCCTTTGGCCCCACCAACCCTGATGATTTTCTTGCCCTATTCCTCAAGGTTAACCCTTCCGATGCCCTTACTGACCCACTGTCCCCGCACATTTTAAAGCACTTAGTTCACAGTGTTGCTCCACGTATTGCTTCCCTCTTCAACTCCTCTCTTGACAATGCCACTTTTCCCTCATTCTTCAGAAAACTACTGTCATCCCTCTTCTTAAAAAAACTGGTCTAGATCCTAACTGTCCAGCAACTGTTTGCCCTGTCTCTCTTCTATCACACTATTCCAAAATCCTAGAGTGACCAGTATTTAATCGGCTCACAGAGTTCCTTGATACTCACAACCTCCGTGACTCACTCCAATCTGGCTCCTACCTTTGCATTCTACTGAGACCGCTCTCCTCAATATCAGAAATGTCATCTCTTCTGCTCGTCATGCAACTCTTCATCTATTCCTATTCTTCTCAGCCTCTCTGCTGCTTTCGATACGGTCGACCATTCTGACCTCTCTACATTATCTATCCTTGGCCTTAGAGATAAAGCCCTCACTTGGTTTGCTTCATACATTGCCCCCAGGCCCTTTCAGGAGTCCTGCAACAGCCTTACCTCCCCACTCAACCCTTTTGCTGTTGGTGTTCACCAAAGGTCTGTCCTTGGCCCACTTTTCTTCACTCTCTATTCTTCAGCTCTTGGTACCCTGATCTCCACTTACGGATTCTCCTATCAACTCTTTACTGACAACACTGAGATATTCTCCTTACCCTCTTCATCTGACAATCTGTTGTAAACAATTTCAATCTGTCTCTACACCATCAAAAACTGGATGGCCTCTTATTCACTGAAACTCAACTCCACAAAGACTTCTCTACTTCCCAGCAGCCAAACAGGCTATCACTTTCTCTCTCCCTCTTCTTTTCTTCTCTCCTGACTACCTTCCGCTTGTGACCTAGGTGTCATCTTCAGCACATCACACAGCATCTTGCTCTTCCTCTCTAAATCTGCCGGTGCAGCTAGACTTGACCTCTTCAATATCCGGAAAATCGGTCATCTTCTTCCTTTACTTATTTATTTACATTACACTCCACAGGACCCAGAGTCTTAAAGGTGCAACAAATAAACACAGACAAACATGAGAACAGAGAGAGAACCAATGCCGGAGGAATACAATAATGAGAAAGGCATAGGTAAAGAAGAGTGTGAAATTCCCTATTTGAAAAAAAATGGTCTTAATTCCCTTCCCAAAAGTTACAATAGATTTAATATCCCTGAGATCAGGTGGGATAGAATTCCTGGCCTTAGGCGCAGCCGCATAGAAAGTGCTCCTCATAACCTGAGTAAGATTCCACTTTGGAGTTTTTCGCTGATTAGAATTATCAGACCAAAGAGTCCTGATATTAGACTTATTGGTAAGAGCCTCAAATAAGTAGCCAGGGTTGGTGCCCTTAACACATCTGTGAGTAATCACCAACAACTTGAAGTGGATTGTAGCTTCAAAAGGCAAACAATGTAGGCTGCTGCTTGCGTCTGATACTTGATCTCTCTTCTTCAGGCCACCAATAATCCTGACCATACTGTTTTGTAGCATTTGTAACCGTGCAATATCAGCTTTTGCAATTCCTACTAAGAGACTTAAACAATAGTCAATTTCTGACCCTACAATTGCCCTGGCCACAGTTTCACAGTTAATGTGAGATATGTATGGCTTGAGTTGTTTAAGCAATTTCATATGATAGGTGGTAGAAGACAAAAAGCTATTAATCTTAGCTTTCATATTCAGACCCTGATCCGAACCAACACCCAGGGTCTTCACCTTCTTCTTCGTTTTGATATAACATCCTCTCACTAGGAAATCTCTGTACTCTGAGCCCAACTTCTAAATGTTATTCTCCGTACCTATCACCATCAGCTCTGTCTTTTCCTTGTTTGCCCGGCCATTATCAATCATCCATAACTGGATGATTTCATATACCTTATTGATGTTTTTTTTGCCATCCTCATGCACCCCTGACAGCAGGACGACACAATGATATGATTCTCTTCCAGTAAATTTAAAAAAGGAACTGTAAAAATATTATATAAGGAAGGGGATATGCAAGCTCCTTGAGGCACACCATAATTCAGGGGTGCTGGGGGGACTTCAGTCAGCTCACTCCGAACTCTACAGGAATGATTGCTTAAAAAGGACGCAAACCAGTGGGCAGAATTGTCCAAAAAGAGTGCTACCTCCTTTAACCTGGTGATGAACTTAATGTAGTGTACTAGGTCAAAGGCGGCCAATAGATCTAACACCATCAACATCACAGGTAGCCCCTTATCCATAAACTGTAAACACCTAGATTTCAAATGAAGCAGCGCTGTCTCAGTTCCAAGCCCCTGCCTGAAACCAGATTGCAATGTGTTCGAAATGTTGCATTCATTGAGATATACTGAAATTTCCAAATATGCCACCCGGTTCAGAATTTTTAGAAGAAACGTTGTATTGGTGATTGGCTGGTAATTTCCCAGAGTTGCTGGGCACAAACCAAGCTTTTTAAGCAAGGGGGTGATCCAGGCGTTCGTAAGCTCCAATGGGACATAATTCTTTGCGAATGAAGCATTCACAAATTTAGAAAGTGTGCCCATCAATAGAGGAGCACATTCTTTAATTAACAAAGCTGGAAATGGATCTCCTTTGCAATTAGTAGGTTTTAAGTTATCAATAATCATGGCAAGTTCCCTCTCCGAAATAGAACTAAAGTTGAATTGATGCACTTGAGTATCAGACGGCCAATTATGAGCATATGCGGGACTCAATTGCAGAGTGCAGGCTTTCCTGTTACTCTCTATGTTCCTTTTAATATTATCTAGCTTCCCTAGCATGGCTTCTTGAATCATAGTACACCACGCAGCATCCTTAACAATGTTATCTGATTCACCCTTTGTCTGATTCACCCTTACAAGGGTATTCCAGTTTCTTTTATATTTTAAATTGGAATGTGCACTCTTGATCTTGACATCATAGGTAGTTCTTTTGGCTGCAATAACTGCCAGTTTTAAATCTCTTACTGCACCCCTATAGATATCTTTGAGAAGGGCACACTGTGAAGCTCTCAGTGGATAAATACATTTATTTTTCTTGGCTTTCAATTTGTGTAGCTCTGACGAGAACCATGCGCTATTTTTCTTCTCAGTAGCCAACTTGGTTTATAACAGGGCTAGAGAGTCAGTGGCTTCCTGCATGGACTGCCTATATGCTCTGAAAAAATCATTAAATGTTACAAGTCCTGCCACTTTCTGTGTCAAGAGTGTTAGCCACGGCAAAGTCCTCTTCTGGAAGTTTGTATAAATTCCCAGCTACTATACTTTTCTTTCCCTCTGTTTTAGTCATATTAGACTTTTCTCAAATATAATACCATGTGGTGTAAAAAAAAGTGATCTGACTATGGACATGATAGAACATGTAGATCTTTGGGAATGGGGACTAATATTTACCGGCGCCCAGGAATGGGCATTTACCAGGTCCACGACGGGGGCTGTAATGCCCCGGTAATTGCCCATTACAGGGAGCTGGTAAATTCATGACTCCGGCAGCAGCCATGCCGGTATTTACCAGCACGGCTACCACCAGGGTCATACTGAGGCCTGTCATTTTAGCAAATACTCATAAACATTTTTTTTTTCATATAGCATTATCACTCATTTTAAAAGCCCTATTAGAGCATTTGAGGACAACAATTTCTTCCATAATCTCTTTCTATCAATGGTGTTGAATGTTGATTTAAAATCCAAAAAGGTGGCATGCAGAGTTATCCTCTTTAAATGGCAATGTTATTCAATAAGAGAGTTCAGTAAGAATCCAGAGAGCTGCATAACATCCCCCTTCCTGAACTCCATGTGAAAGATCTTCAGAGTGCTTCTCTGCCTAGACCATTTATTAAATCATTACAGGATACAGAATGAATTATTTTCCAGCAGTGTCCAGTAATCTCCCGATCGCTTTTTTTGAATTGGAACTATCATGCTGTTCTTCCAGGATTCTGGAATCGTAAACTTATTAATGCAATGTTTGAACAGAGCAACTAGGATGGTAGTCCAAGAAACTGAATTATTTTTTCTAATCCAAGGACGCAAACCATTGTGACCCATGGCCCTTGAATTAATAATACTATCGGTTTCGTAGAAAAATTGCGTGAAGGTTCTTTCTTTCCTTGGCACGCTCAGTATTTAAATGCGCTCCACTTTGTCTTTACCAATGCCACCTTAAAATGCTCCACCTATCATGTGTTCACCAATTGGTACACATAAAGAATCTTTGACCCCTGCTAAACTATTTGAGATAGCTTTCATGAATTTCTGACCCTTTATTTCAGAGGGCACACATTATGTTTAATATTATAAATTAGCACACAAATAAAGCCAACTTCTAATATTCATGTTACAATAGTAATATTTACTTTTATTTTTACTTATTGTGTATTTGTAAGGTGCTTATACATCAAGTAAATTGTGTTTCAACGCGTCCACAGGGCAACAGGGAGGGAACATGGGAATGAAAATCTAATATAACCAAGGAAAGATAGAGGCAGACCTCCTAGGCCTTGTGAGAATTCCGAACGTGCAAGTGCAGAGAGAGAGAGAAGGGATGAGGGAGTGGGGGGTAAGTGCTAGGTGTACCAAGAGGGAAGTGTTAGGGGGGTGAACAGCTGTAAGTGCCTAGGTGAGTGGACAGCTGGCAATAAATAAGTGCAGACATGTGGTGGCATAGGTCAGTGGGTTATCCAGTTATTTTATTACAAACCAAACAGAGAGGTACGTTTCAGAGAGGACAATAACACAGAAAAACAGTGCAAACATGAATTTAAATAAATAAAGGGTAGTGGTGCAAGAGGTTAAAATTGGTCGGGATGACGTTGGGGTAGCGTTAAAGGTTTTAAAAATTGTGGGGTTTGGGCCCCCCAACCCATGAATAAAAAAAACAAAAAAAAGAAATTCAATTTTTTCAGTATAATTGTGGTTGGTAAAATCACTTATAACCGGCCAGTGGGTGCCAAGGAAAGCTCAGGGAGCGGGCAGAGGCTGAAGGTAATTGGGGCTGGGAGACAAGGGCCAAAGAGGACACATAAGGGGCCTGATCACCAATCACAGCAACTGTAGTGTTTATTAGAGGAGGGAGGAAGGGAAAGAGGAGGTGAAAAGGAAAGTCTTGAGGAGCTTCGGAATTTGAGGGGATCCGGCTCAAGACAAAGGGGAAGGGGGAGGTTGTTCCATTGGAGGTTCCATGCTGAGGAAAGAGATCGGTCACAAGCTTGCTGTTTAGAGAAGTGCTTGAGACACAGAGAGCTGGTGCTGGAGGAACTTTAAGATCTGGAGGGAGAGTATTTAGTGGGGGCAAGTTATAGATAGTGTGGTCCCTGACCCCAGATAGCCTTATGGATGATGCAGAGGAATTTGAATTTGATCCTTGCAGCAACCGGGAGCCAGTGGATAGGTTTTAAGCCTGGAGAGATGCAGTCCCTGGGCTTAAGGGCAAGGATAAATCTTGCAGCCCTATTCTGGATTAGCTAGAGGGGTCAAAAATAAAAATAGGGTTGATTAAGGAAAACGATATTACAGTAGTCTAGCCTAGAGAGAACAAGAGCTCAAGAGACATTGAGCCTCTGCGGTAAAGTGAGGACAGGAACATCTTGGCAAGGTCCTTAATGTGAGGGCGGAAAGAAAGAGAAGAGTCGTAGATAACTCCAAGTTTTCTGGCTTCAAATGAAAGAGAAGGGTGAGAGGGCCCATATAAGATGGCCAGAGTGAGGGGAAGAAAGAGGGAGCAGGAGTCCTAATAGGAAGAATCTCAGTCTTGCTGGCGTTGAGGCAGAGATCATTGGAAGTACACCAGGACTGGGTGGCAGATACGAAGTCAGGAATGATGGAGGAAGTAAGGAAAGGGTCAGAGAGAAGTTTGAAGAAAAGTTGTATGTCATCTGCATAACACTGGAAGTTAAGGAAGAAGGTGGAAATGAGGTGTGCAAGCAGAGTCATATAGGTGTTTTAAGAGCTAGGGAGTAAGGTTGAAGACCTGGGGGACACCGCAGTTGGAGATAGTAGTGGGGGAGGAGAAATAGCCCAGAATAACATGGGACGTACTGCCATTGAGGAAGGAGGTCAGCAAGCCCAGTGCCTACCCCGAGATACCTAGGGTATCGTGGAACCGTTTTATGATGATTGAGTGGTTGACCGTATCAAATGCAGAGGAGAGTTCAAGTAGAATGAGAACAGCTGGAGAGTTGGAATCAAGAGAGGGGAGCAGTTCCTCACAGGTGTTCAGAAGAACAGTTTCCATGTATATGAATGCTCGGAATATAGATTGATGGTTGTGGATGCAGCCAAGAAGTTCAGTGTGCTGGGTCAGTTGTGGGAAGACCAGCTTCTCAAAGAATTTTCCTAGGAAAGGGGTGGTAGATATAGGGCAGTAGTTGGATGGACAAGATGGGTCTGAAGAAGGTTTTTTCAAGAGAGGGTATACCAGGGAGTCCTTGAGGGAGGAGGGGAAGGATCCAGCAACAAAAGAGTGGTCACAGAAATCAGCAAGTGCAGGGGCAAGGGACCCAATATTGTCCTTAATGGTTCTGGAGGAACAGGGGGAGACCTGTTTGGAGGAGACATTCATGGAGCAGACAACTCTCGAGACCTCATCAGGTGAATAAGGAGAGAAGGTAGAGGGAAAGGCAAAGGGAAGGTGGGAGGCTGTAGAATGTCCTGAGTTTTTGCAGTAAAGTGTGTGACCAATGCGTTTCAGAGGGCTGTAACGCTCACCTGATTCCCGTAGAGGCGCCGGTCTTGACTGGGCGTATACCGTATCTTCAAAGGTGATGTGTAACACACGGCTGGCTCTTTGGGCTGGACCTCTGTGCACTGTATGTCTGACTCGAAGGGTAAGATGTCTGCAGATAGAAAATATGGGATTAATGAACTGGGTTATTGAATGTCTCTCTCTTCTTCCCTTTCTCTTCTCCTGTAGAACCCCAAAGGTTAACGCTCTCACCTTAGGTAAGTGAACGCCGTGCTCTCCATCTGCCTCGGGGCAGGGTGCTGTAACCAGTTTCTTCACTGATAAGGGGAGCAGGCCTCTTGACTTCAGAGGACTGCTGTCCGTCGTTTACTGCACGAACAGTAAGTTTCGAGTAATTCTAATGTCTTTAAAAGTCTTTAGTAATGATGTCTCTTGTTTTGCAGGGTTCCGGCGATGGCGGATGAAGGGCTGAAGTGAGTTGAAGATGGAGCCTGTGTGATGAATAGAAGCGCCTGGAAGCACGTAAGTAAGCGCTTGTTGCCTGCTTCACGATGCACTCTAACTGTCTTTTTATTTTGCAGGTACAAGTTCGGAGCGGCTGCAGGGTGCCGGAATACCCACTGGGTTAGATGTGGAAAGGAGTAATGGCACGTGAGTATTAAAGTTCCCCAATGTCTTTAAACGCACCTTGTTTTGTCTTTCAGATGCGGGATGCAGCGCAAGGCGTTGGTGACAGCCGATGGACCAGGTAAGTGAAGCGCTGTCACTGAAGACCGTAATGCTAACCTGTTCTTTCTTGTCTTTATAGGTGTTGCTGAAGACTGGATTCAGGATGGTAAGCCTTTTTCCTTAGGCCCAGGATCAGATGCAGAAGACACGATGAGCGTTCTGCTGCAGAGGATGCAGAATAACGCAAAGCAAGATTCATCCATCGGGTGTGGTTTAAATAGCCTCCTGTAGTGCTTAGGTGTCTCCTTCCACAGCCACGCCTAGGTAAGAAAAGAGTTCCTCCTTTCCAGAAGAGTTCCAGTGTTCTGAACCTAGGGAGTGGCTCCTGCCCCACCCAACAGGAAAAGTAGTTCCAAACAGAAGAGGATCAGAGGCTCAACTGGCAGGCAAGTAAGCAGCATGGTCTGCTGCAGGTAAGTCCACCCAAGCATTATGAGCCCGGCGCTTCCAGCGCTGGGACTGGGCATATTTATGAGCCTGGTGCCACTGGCGCCAGGACTGGGTCCAAAAGGTCCCAATTGGGACTGGTTGGCACTCGGAACCTGGGTTATGGATCTGCTTCCAAGGGAGTTGGGAAAACCCTGACCTTTTGGAAGCAGAGATCATGACAGTACCCCCCCTCAAGGCCCCTCCCAAACCGGGCTTCTCCGGGGGTTTTGGCTTGTCAGGAAATGTTCGGTGAAATCTTTTGATTAGGCGAGGAGCGTGGACATATTCAGCAGGTTCCCAGGATCTCTCTTGGGGGCCGTAGCCTTTCCAGTCAATTAGGTAAAATAGTTTAGATTTGGAGATCTTGGAGTCCAGAATGCTTTTGACTTCAAACTCGAGTTCTCCATCAACTAGGATGGGTTCTGGAGATTTAGTCGGGTTTGAGGTTGCACGGGTTTTAATAGAGAGACGTGGAAGACCGGATGTATCTTCATGTGCGGGGGCAAGTCCAACTTGACCGCTACTGGGTTTACTATGGTAGTGATGGAATAGGGACCAAGGTATCTTGGGTTGAATGTGCGTGGCCCTTTTAGAGGTAGATATTTGGTGGATAACCATACTTGATCCCCTACTTGATATTGAGGGGCTTCCTTCCGATGTTGATCTGCTCCTTTCTTGTATTGTTCTTTAGCCCTTTGAAGGTGAGAAACAGCTTCCTTAAAGGCTTGGGTGATTGTAGAATGCAGGTAGTCTACTGCTGGTGTTTCAAGATCTTGGATGGGATCCAACTCCGAGGTTCGAGGGTGACTGCCGTATAAAAGAAAAAACGGGGTTTTCCCAGTTCCCGAATGGACAGAGTTATTGTAGGCATATTCGGCTATCCAAAGGATGTCTTTCCAAGTTTTTTCAGTTTGTTGCAGCATGCAGCGTAAATACTGTTCCAGAGTTTGATTGGTCCTCTCGGTTTGTCCGTCGGTCTGAGGGTGGTGACTGGTCGATAGTCTCACATCAATTTGAGCCGACCGACAGCAACTTCGCCAAAAATGAGAAATAAATTGACTACCTCCATCCGAAATTAGAACCGGAGGAAAACCGTGCAGTCGGACGATGTTTTCGAGAAATTCTCGGGCCAGAGTTGCTGCTGTTGGCAAGCCTTTGAGCGGAATGAAATGCGCCATCTTGGAGAATAAGTCCACGATTACTAGAATCGTATTGTATCCGGAGCATGGAGGTAGATCGGTGATGAAGTCCATAGAAAGCGTATGCCAAGGGCGAGGTGGGATGTCAATAGGGCGTAAGAGGCCTGCTGGTCTTTCCTTTTGACTCTTGTTTTGGGCGCATACTCCACAGGACATTATAAAGTCTCTGATATCTTTTTTCCAAGACGGCCACCAGAAGTAGCGCTTGATCTTTTCTGAGGTCTTGGCCATACCGGGATGTCCTTCCATTAAAGAATTGTGATAACAAGAGATTACTTTTTTCTGTAAATCTGTGCTGGGCAGGTATAATCGTTCTTGGAAATACAATAAGTTGTCCTTTACTGCAAAGTCCTTTCCCTGCAGATGCCAATTCTGTATGTCTGCTGGAGTTACAAGTTGCCTGGCTTTATCCTTAACTTCCTCTATGGATTGTGTGGCGATTACACCCAGAATTCTTTGTTCGGGAATGATTGGTACAGGTTTAGGGTTGATCAAGTGTTCTTCCACTCCCATCCGAGAAAGGGCATCAGCTTTACCGTTTTTTGTACCAGGTCGATAGGTAATTATGAAGTCAAACTCGGCAAAGAATAATGCCCAACGGAGTTGTCTAGAGGATTGGGCTTTTGCGGTTTTCAAATATTGCAGGTTTCGGTGATCCGTAATCACAGTAACGGTGTGTCGGGCCCCCAGCAGATAATGCCGCCAAGCCTTAAAGGCAGACTTGATAGCCAGAAGTTCCTTATCAGTAATCGTGTAATTGATTTCAGGAGGCGAGAATTTGCGGGACCAAAATGCCACGGGATGCAACTGATTGGTTACCGGGTCCTTTTGTGATAGAACTGCCCCCATGGCAAGGCTTGAAGCATCAGTTTCCACGATGTAGGGGAGTTCGGGGCGAGGGTGTTTTAAGATTGGTGCAGAGATAAATTTAGTCTTCAAATCCTGGAAAGCTTGTTCCGCCTCGGTAGACCATTCAAAACGTTTGTTTTTCTTTAACAAGGCAGTGATGGGCTGGACTATTCGAGAAAATTCGGGGATAAACCTGCGGTAAAAGTTAGCGAAGCCTAACATGCTTTGCACACCTTTTACGGAGGATGGTGATGGCCATTTGAGAACTTCATCGACCTTCTTTGAATCCATACGCACTCCGCTAGAATTCAACTTCAGTCACGTTGAAAACACATTTTTCCAACTTAGCGAAAAGTTTGTGTTGACGCAATCTTTCGAGGACCATTTTCACGTGTTTCCGATGTTCAGATTCCGATGAAGAATAAACGAGGATGTCGTCAATGTAAACAACAACACACACATCTATGAGCTCTCTGAGGACATCGTTCATAAAATATTGAAAGGCGGCCGGGGCATTGCAAAGTCCGAAGGGCATGACCTGATATTCAAATAGCCCATATTTGGTGCGGAAGGCCGTCTTCCATTCATCGCCCTCTTTTACTCGTACCAAGTGGTAGGCTCCTCTAAGATCCAGCTTTGTATATATGCATGCTTTTCTGACTTGGTCCAGGAGTTCAGGGATCAAAGGTAACGGATATCTATTCTTGACGGTGATCTGGTTCAGGGAGCGATAATCTATACAGGTTCTAAGGTCTCCTTCCTTTTTTGGAACGAAGAACAAAGCTGAAGAAGCAGGGGACTTGGAAGGACGAATAAACCCATTTGCCAGGTATTGATCCAGGTATTGTCGAAGGTGAAGGTTCTCAGGCTCGGTGAGGGCATAAATTCTACTACAAGGAGGAGTAGATCCAGGTATCAGGTCTATCTGGCAGTCATAAGACCTATGAGGAGGTAGAGAGTTAGCCTGATCCTTCCGGAAAACATCTTGGTATTCTAGGTATTCGGGAGGTAACTGGGGAGTCTCTGAAGAAATTGCTGCCAGTGCAACACCAGGTGGAGGGTGACAAGTAGAGACACATTCTGGAAACTGGACCGTTCTTGCTCGCCAATCGATCAGAGGATTGTGTTTCTCTAACCATGGTATTCCTAGAATAATCTGAAACTGAGGAGCCTTGATCACATCGAACACGATCTTCTCATGGTGTACATCTTGACTTACTAGCGTCACTTCTTGAGTGGTATGCGTTACTGGTCCGGAGGCTATCTCCGTTCCATCCACCGTAGTAATGACGTCCTTTACAGCCTTGGGACAAAGAGTTAGATTCATCCTCAAAACCATTTCATGATCCACATAATTGCCGATGGCACCGCTGTCGACGTAAGCTTCAATTGCATGTAATCGATCCGGATTATCAGGGCTAATGAGGACCATAGGTATCACGAAATGCGAGGTCACGGAACTGGTTTTCACGCTCGGCAAGAGGACCTCTATTCTTGTCGGGCGAGGTCGTTTCCCTGCTCAGAGTTTGTAACTTTGGTAACTGCAGCTCCTACTGCCTTCTTGGCAGGTTTCACCGGACAGTCTCGAAGAAAGTGCCCTGAGTTTCCGCAATAGAGGCATAATTGCAACTGTTTTCTCCTTTCCCGCTCCTTTTGTGTTAGAGGACCTTTCAGGCCCCCTATTTGCATGTGTTCCCCGGAGTCTACTCCTTTGGAAGGAGTTGGCGGTTTGGAAAATACTCGAGCATCAAACTTGGAACGATCGGCCTTCCTGTTCTGCAGTCTGTGATCTATTTGAGCGACTAAGTCTATATAGTCCGAACAATCTTGTGGGGGATTCACTACTTGGGCTAACACATCTTTGAGCTCTCCACGTAGACCTCTATAAAACAGCGTAATCCTTTTGTCCTCAGGCCATTGAGTTTCCACTATCAGTCTGTTGAAAGACGCAATATAAGCCAAAAGGTCTTGATTACCTTGTTGCAACGAAAGAAGCTCATTGTCCAAGGCCTGCCCCTGTGAATGTTTTGCGAACAGTTTTTCCATACTCAGCTGAAAAGCTTGAAAATCATGGAGGACCGGATCATCTTGATTTACTAGAGGGATCGACCAGTCTGCCGCATTGCCACTAAGGTACGAAAGCACGAAAGCTACTTTAGCTGGATCAGTTGGAAAGGCTGCTGGCCGGCATAAGAAATGCAACCGGCACTGATTGATAAATACTGCAAACCTCTTTGAGTCACCAGAAAATCGTTCGGGCGGAGCCAGAGGTACATTCCCAGGTAGGTTGATCTGCACTGGATTCATAGAGGATGTAGAAGGAAGATATCCCCCAGATGCGGGTAACGGGGTCTGTCCGGCTTGTGACTGTAGCAATTGTCTAGCGAGATCATCTGTTCGCTCCTTGGAAATAATCAGTTCCCTTCTTAGAGCGTTCGTTTCCTGACGGGCTGCATGCACTTCTGCCCTTAGTTCCCCAAGTAACTGGGCTAGCTGGTCGGTATCCGAGGTTTCCATAGCGCCTGGACGGAATTTTTCCAGTAGGCTTTGCGTTCTGTAACGCTCACCTGATTCCCGTAGAGGCGCCGGTCTTGACTGGGCGTATACCGTATCTTCAAAGGTGATGTGTAACACACGGCTGGCTCTTTGGGCTGGACCTCTGTGCACTGTATGTCTGACTCGAAGGGTAAGATGTCTGCAGATAGAAAATATGGGATTAATGAACTGGGTTATTGAATGTCTCTCTCTTCTTCCCTTTCTCTTCTCCTGTAGAACCCCAAAGGTTAACGCTCTCACCTTAGGTAAGTGAACGCCGTGCTCTCCATCTGCCTCGGGACAGGGTGCTGTAACCAGTTTCTTCACTGATAAGGGGAGCAGGCCTCTTGACTTCAGAGGACTGCTGTCCGTCGTTTACTGCACGAACGGTAAGTTTCGAGTAATTCTAATGTCTTTAAAAGTCTTTAGTAATGATGTCTCTTGTTTTGCAGGGTTCCGGCGATGGCGGATGAAGGGCTGAAGTGAGTTGAAGATGGAGCCCGTGTGATGAATAGAAGCGCCTGGAAGCACGTAAGTAAGCGCTTGTTGCCTGCTTCCCGATGCGCTCTAACTGTCTTTTTATTTTGCAGGTACAAGTTCGGAGCGGCTGCAGGGTGCCGGAATACCCACTGGGTTAGATGTGGAAAGGAGTAATGGCACGTGAGTATTAAAGTTCCCCAATGTCTTTAAACGCACCTTGTTTTGTCTTTCAGATGCGGGATGCAGCGCCGAAGGCCTCCGGAGCGTGCGAAGAGTTGGTAAGCTTTTGTCTTTCAGATGCCGGAATGCAGTGCGAAGACCCCCGGCGCGCACGAAGAGTAGGTAAGCCTTTGTCTTTCAGATGCCGGAATGCAGCGCGAGGCGTTGGTGACAGCCGATGGACCAGGTAAGTGAAGCGCTGTCACTGAAGACCGTAATGCTAACCTGTTCTTTCTTGTCTTTATAGGTGTTGCTGAAGACTGGATTCAGGATGGTAAGCCTTTTTCCTTAGGCCCAGGATCAGATGCAGAAGACACGATGAGCGTTCTGCTGCAGAGGATGCAGAATAACGCAAAGCAAGATTCATCCATCGGGTGTGGTTTAAATAGCCTCCTGTAGTGCTTGGGTGTCTCCTTCCACAGCCACGCCTAGGTAAGAAAAGAGTTCCTGCTTTCCAGAAGAGTTCCAGTGTTCTGAACCTAGGGAGTGGCTCCTGCCCCACCCAACAGGAAAAGTAGTTCCAAACAGAAGAGGATCAGAGGCTCAACTGGCAGGCAAGTAAGCAGCATGGTCTGCTGCAGGTAAGTCCACCCAAGCATTATGAGCCCGGCGCTTCCAGCGCTGGGACTGGGCATATTTATGAGCCTGGTGCCACTGGCGCCAGGACTGGGTCCAAAAGGTCCCAATTGGGACTGGTTGGCACTCGGAACCTGGGTTATGGATCTGCTTCCAAGGGAGTTGGGAAAACCCTGACCTTTTGAAAGCAGAGATCATGACAAGGGCCTGGAGTTAAGGAGGAGACTGCACAAAGTTTGGTTAGTTCCCTGCAGATTTTAAAGAGCTCAGCCATGTTGTTGGATGCACCAGAGACACAAGACTGGATGTGGGCCCCTTTCTTGGTGCAGATGGAAAGTCTGTATTGCCTTTGGAGCAGGCAACAGCCCAGTTTGTCAGAGGGTGAGCCTGAGGTCTGCCACTTCTGTTCCGCAGCTCTGCACTTGCGTTTCAAGGCTGCAAGTTCGTAGTCGTACCAGTTGTTACACTTGGAGTCATGTTTCAGGCAGATCTTCATGACTGAGGCAAGGATGTCAAGGGTATTAGTAGAGGCAAGATGGGGGTTGCTGAGAACAGATTAAGAGGTAGAGTCTGTAGTGGGGAGAGAGGGGGGGAAGAAAGTAGATGTGAAGGCAGCAGCTGACACTCGTTTCACTGGACCAATGTTCACGAGTGAGTTTGGCAGGGCTGGGGGAGGTGAGGTCATAGGGCTATGAGGACCCAGGTCAGTGGAGAGGAGAGAGTGGTCTGACCAGGAGAGAGGGGTGATCAGCAGGGAGGAGAGTGAAAGTTCAGTGTGGATGAAGGCATCAAGAGTGTGTCCAGCCGAGTGGCTTGGAGTAGAAGGGAGAATGGAGAGGGGGAGTGAGGTGAAAAAGTCACAGACTAGAGTGGATGCTGTGATTGAAGAATCAAGGTGGATGTTGAAATCGCCCAAGAAAACAAGTTTAGAGATGGTTGCGAGGAGAGAGGAGGAGAAATCGGCCCATTCAGAGAGGAGCAGGGTGGTAGAGCCAGGTGGACTGTCGATAGTGGCAACAGTCAGAGAGGAGGTGGAAGAGATGACAATCTTGCAGACCAGGCTCTCGAAGGAAGAGTAAGGCTAGGTGAGTATGAGGGAAGAAGGGACCAAGATCAGAACAACCCCACCAGCAGCACGATTAGGGAGAGGCTTGGAGATGATCTTATAGTCATCAGGGAGAGGGAGTCAAAAGCAATGACTCAGCTGGCATTGAACCACGTTTCGGTGAGGGCAAGGATATCGAGGTCAAGAACTTCAAGGAGGAGGCAGATGTCGGCAGAGTGTTTGATGGCAGAACGAGCATTAGGCGTGGCTAGATGCAAGAGGTCTCCACCTTTGAAGCTCTTCCCGAGGAGGGGTACAAGGGTGTGGTACACCAGCCAGAGGGGGGTGCAGAGAGAGTGGACGAAGGAGTAACATGTGCGGGAAGGCAGTTAATGAGGGATGGCAGGCGCCGATCACAGAGGAGGAGGTTGTGTTTAGGACCCTGAACCAAGATAGTGCCAATGTGATAGACATTGAAGATACACCTGGATGATGTGATGCCCATCAAGAGGACTTCCCATTTAGTGCCACCATTAATCAGTGAGGATGTGAGAGGAGAGAGAGTAGAGATGAGATGAGAAGTCCATAGATCTGGAGAAGGGACAGAAAAGAGGATATAAGTGAAGATTTGTCTGGAAGTTGCACTGACATAGGGGTCTGTGATAGGTAGGCCAGGGTTAGTGGTCAGGATGTATTTTTTTAAGCTTTTATCTTCCAGACTTCGTGAGAGAGAGAGAGAGGATAGGTGATAGAGTAGCAGTTAGAGAAGATAGGGGAGATGGTGAGAGTAATAGGGGTGGCAGACGATAGTTGGAAGAAAGAGGAGGGGCTGCACAGCGCAGTCCGAGCACAAACTCACCAGGTGGTCTCGCATTTGCAAAAAAGGGACACAAAATGCAATGCAAAAAGTGGTGCAGAAATGTTTGAAAACACACACCAGTCTTTTAATTTGCAATAAGGGACACAAAATGCAATGCAAAAGGGTTGCAGAGATGCTAGAAAAACACCCACCACGCTTCGAATTTGCAATAAGGGACACAAAATGCAATGCAAAAGCTGTGCAGAGATGTTAAAAAACACACACCAGGCTTTGAATTTGAAAAAAAGGGAACCAAAATGTGATAAAGAGGAATAAGTGAGGCAAGGAATAAGGAAGGCAAGGGAGGTAGAATGGTGTAGGCACACCTTGGTTCAACAGTTGTTAGGGTTAGTGGAAGGCAATGTCAATGGCAGCCATCACGCACTGACATTCTGCAGGGTGCTTTGTGTTGCTCATGCCCACGTTTGTGGAATAGCAGGCTGCATGAATGGGGACTGGTCCATGGCTTGCGGCAAGGGGTGAATGGTGGAGGGTGCCCTGCTAGCCCTGCTAGACCCCAACAGGCACACACAGGCACCTTTGTGAGGCGCCTTGGTTCAGCGGGCGGGCTTCACCACCTGCTGGCTTTATATTGGCCAGATGTCGGCATTGGTGGCCAATAAGTGGAGAAGTGAGATTGTTTCTGTGTCAAACCTTGAAGGCACCACGGTGCCGATGAAGAGGGAGGCCATCTTACAATAAAAAAGTCCTGCCTTTCGCTGCAATGCACACATTCGTTATGTGGGTTGTGGAGCTGAGGAGCCCGGCTGCCAGCCCATAGTTGCTTCAAGCCATCAAATTACAATTAACGTTATTCTCACCTCTGAGTCCAGACCAAGTTCTACGGAGTGTGCAAGTCATGGGAAGCTTTCTGTAATAAATGGCTCCCCTGTCGGTGCAATTTGTATGATGGTGGGGGTGTGGGGGAGATGTCTGCAATGCGACCGCCGTGCTCATCAGTGAACACCACCACGGTCTGTGTCTGTAGTCTCTTATGCTGTGGGGCAGTGTTGTTGTGCTTGGAGGTGCCTCAAAGCAGGCCGGCATTCCAACATGTCAGGTGACAGATGTGGCATCGTGTGCCAGCGTCCGTGCAGGTTTAGCTGGGAAATGGAGTCCCGCCAGGCCTGAGGTGCAATGGAAAAGTGCCACATCGTCGGAGGTCAGAGACCTGTCAGACAACCAGACAGAACGGAGTTGTAGCTAACCGATGCTGTAGGTATCCACTCAAGGGCAGGGGCATGGTAAGTGCCTTCTCCCCGATCCCTGGAAGACTTTTTTTGCTTTTTTCTCCAGTCGAAAAACAGTTGCTTCACCATTTCTCAACTTGAGAAAAATGTCTATTAGTATCCCGGTACGACGTGCTGCTGCTTTGCTGTGTTTAGGTCTGAAGCCAGATTGGCATGAATCAAGCTGGTGTGGTACTCAAGATAGGCTTGGATTTGGGAGTAGGCTGTGCGGTCAAGGATTTGGAGTAGGAAGGGAACTGTGATGATGGGGAGGTAGTTGGTCCGAAGGGTGGGATCATGAGGGGGATTTTTGAGTAAGGGCATAACCAAAGCTTCTTTGATTTATGTGGGGACAATTCCAGAGTAAAATGATACATTTATGAATTTGGCGATAATGGGTGAGAGTTGATCAGCACAAAGCTTGACAATGTAAGCAGGGCAGATGTCACCTTTGCGGCTAGAGGGTTAGAGATGGAGGATGATTTTAAAGGTGTCAGAAGATGTGACTGGTGAGAAGTGGAAGAGGGTAATGAGGATGGCGAGGTTTGTAGAGGGTGGAGTGAAGGGATCTTTGGTAGCAAGCATGGTTTTCTTAAGGATGGTTTTTATCTCCTAGCTTGCAGGTTTTGTCACCAGGAGCTGACTAGATGTTGATGCACCAAGCTTTGTTTTTAGGAAAGCTGGTGGCGGTGGAGCTCGGAACTCAAGTTCTTTGAGAATTTTTAACAACTCTCTATATTGGAGCTGGCTTCAGAAATTCTGGTGTTGTAAATATTGGATTTGGTTGAGATAACAGCCACCATGTGGGCAAGAGCAGAGGAAGTGTAAGCATCTTTGTGTGCTGTGTTAAGGTTCTTTCTCCAAAGGTGTTCAAGGGAATGTTTATGTTTGCTGTTGCTGAGGGTGTGTAGTTCTTCAGAGAACCATTTGTTGTTATTAGACTTTTTTGGGAAAGTTGTTTTCAAGGTGCATGGAGGTCAAGTGTATTTAGAAGGGTGTAGTTTTAATATGTGATAATTGCTTGAAGATCATTGCAGTCTGAGAGGGTGGAAAGGAAAGTAGCAATGGAAGGTTCAAGCTGTTCATTAGTGAGCTTGCAAGTGTGCTGGGATATCACTGTGGGAGGTTGGCAACAATACAGTCAGGGCTGGTGTCATGTGAGATACTGTATTGGCTAAGGTACTGATCATACCAGGGGATGGGATCTATGGCTGTAATGGAGATGTTGATGTTAAGGGTCAGGATCCAATCAAGAATGAGTGGAGTCAGGTGACGCATTATGTCAGAGTCGGGAGAGTTAGAATTGTTGGGGTGTCTGTATAAATGAATGATCTTAATGGTGGTTTGGAGGTTGAGCTCCAATTTGGCGAACAGAAGTTCATAGCCTTGTATCAGTGGCAATGAAGATTCTCTCATGGGCAAGGTGGATTTGACAATGAGGGTGACACTACCACCTGGTTTGGATGAATGTGTACCCTGAAGGGGTAGCTAGAGATAGAGCAGGGCCGACTGCATTGTGCAACCAGGTTTTGGTAATAGCAAGCGTGTCAAATTTATTTTGCAACATTAGGTAGTGAATATCGATGGCATGGGCACATATGGAACGAGCATTGATAAGGAGGCAAATCAGATTGGTGATGTGATTAGTAGATTGAGGAGGGAGTGGAGTGACTGAGGGAATGTCAGGGAAAGGTGATGGGGACAGAGGTGATGGTCAGTGTGTGGAGTTTGGCATAGGAGGGTATGGGGTATCGATTTGCCTGTAGAATAGAGGGTTATGTGGTGCAAATGCTGGACAAAAATGAGAGTGTCATCACGTACATCTACGTATATCAGTGCAAGGTGTGGTGTTGCCATAGATATTGGTATTGATAATGATGTGGGCAGATGGGTGGGACAAGGTGGGAATGTGAACAAATATGAGATGCTGGAGGGAGGAAGGGGGTTGGTTTGGGAAGGGCAGGAGACGATAGAAAGGTTTGCAACTTGAGAGCAAGCTGGGGAGGTAAGGCTTGAATGTGGAATGGGTTGTGTGTACTAGGTGGAATATGGCTGGCAAGGAGTGACAAAGGAGATATGTGCAGACGAGGCCTGGATCTGCAGTGATGTATGGGTAGGCATTGTAGACAGAAAAGTATTTGAGGAAGGGTAGACAGTGTGGAGGAAGTAGGTAGGAGAAGGTATAGGGATAGTAGAAGCACAATAGAGATTTCTGACCGTACACATACTATCGTTGGCTATGACGAGCACAAGCTTACCTATATTAGGTTGTATGGTTGCTGCATTGTTATAGGACTGCTGTGCATAAGTTGGTGTGGTTAGTGGGAGAGTTGGTCGAAGAGTCCTCCACTCCCCGACAGACCCAGAAAGGTGACTGGAGTCTTAGATGAGGGCCTTTGATGTGGAACAGCTTAATCTACTGGCTCACATCGGAATTCATGTTAGTAGAGGCGGACAGCCAAATTGAGTGCTGCATGTTCGGCACTGGCAGCAGGCAGTCAGGAAGGGTGCAGGTCAAGGCAACAGGGATGGTGTTGGTCATGTTGTTATGGCAAACGGGTTCCCTTACTCTAATACAGGTAGCACCTGGATCCGTGCAGGTTGGTGTGAGTGGATCTGGATCAGCAGGATGAATGGTCCGGACAGGCGACTAGAGTCATAGATGAGGGCCTTTGATGTGGGCCGGCTTTGCCGGCCCGCTCACGTCTGAATTCATGTTAGAAGAGGAGGGCAGCCAATCAGAGGACTCTGTGTTCAGTGCTGACTGCAGGTAGTTTGGAAGTCTGTAGGTCAACGCAAATGGGGCAGGGTTGGTGTCGGCCATGTTGTTATGGCAAAAGGTTTCCAATACCCTAATGCAGGTGGCATCTGGATCCGTGCAGGCTGGTGTGAGTGGATCAGGATCAGCTGGATGAATGGCCTGGACAGGCTAATGAAGCCTTAGATGCTTTTTAACCAGTTCAGCGATAGCACACCATACTGGTTTAGAAATTCCTGACAGGCCTCTTTATACTTGATCAGATGTGGAAAGCTCCATAATTTGAGACACTATGGTAGCCATTTGATTGTTCTGCCATGGACATCTCTAATTATCTGAGTTGGGCAAATTCAGGGTAAAATTAAAGTCAATAGATTCTTTAAAATATGGTTTAGCCATCTCTGTATGGGTTGTGTATTTGCAACTTGGGTGATGCCTGCCACCATTCCAGCATAAACATATACCAAGATAATCGAAAGCTTTAAACTGTTAATTTGGTTGATATAACAATGACACTTTCATTTCTGCAGGTGGCAAACGAACTTTTGAGGTCAGGGGCCAGATTATCAAAGCATTGCACTGGTGCAGAAGAAGTGGAGCAAATGAATTTAGCACCGATTTTTCCGCTTAGATGATTAGGAATGGAGCAAACCGATTTAGCCCCAATTTGTATTATCTAAACATGTTTTCAGAAGGGCAAAAAACAAACCGACTGTTTGATTGACTATGTTTGATGAGTAACATGATAAGAAATGTAACAAACAGATTTATTTTTATGATATGAAGAAAACATAGTACAAAATAAGTATGTTTTATTTTTGCCCAGTGCAAACAGCTGTAGATTATACGGATTGCTCCAAAACCTATTTGCTCCATTCTATATTATCAAAACATTTGCTCACCTTTTAGAACTCTTGCAAATGTTTGGTAATCTGGCCCTGAAAACGTTTTTTGATTATGAGCATCACATTATTGGCAAAAAGGATTCCCAACTTTTCTCAGCTGATTGAGAGTGTTTCTGTTCTGATATTAAATCATCTTCTGCTATTTCATTTACAAATAAAGAGAATAGCAAGGTATAACATCACACTCCTGTCCTGCCTATGAATTATATATAAGAATTGGTCGTACCCAATAATTGTTTGTTTTCGAGGGGCCTGTGATGTATGGGGTACTACTGCTATGAGAAAAAATGAGAAGCACAGGCTTCCTCCTGCTCCTGCCTTTCCTGTGACTGATAATCGTCAAATCTGAACAAACACATGTTTTATTTCATATATCACGAATCCTGTTTTTGCTTGTACACAATATTTAATAGAAATATCTAAATTACACAGTACATAGAAACACAAAAGTTACATTTCATGCAGTTACATTAATTCTGGGTTAATTTCTGTTTTGGCTACATTATTGCACCATAGAGTATTTTTCATGCTCTTGTGTCCGTATAAATAGAAGTTCAAATGAGTGTTAGGACTTCTTGTTCCGAGTGGTGTCTTAATAAGGGTTCAAAGAGAAGGGGAAGGGAATCACATAGTCCTATTGGCTGATTCTGAAAGAGCAATACTGCTTATGATAGTAGAAAAAAAACACTCCACTGTTGTGTTTTGTGCTTTCTTTTTAAGAGTTCTATCATGTCCCTGTGTTCCTCAACAGTCCTTTCCTTTATACACCCAGCCCCATCTCTGGAAGGTGCTCATTTGTTGTCACCTCTTTTTGGTTTTTAATAAGGAAATGGATAAGCAGAAGTTTTGTCGAGACACTGCACTTCGGCCTCGTTAGATGAGAAAGGCCACATTCATATAGTGGTCTTCTCTTTAGTTGTACCAGGCCTTCGTCTGGACAGAAAAGGTGTTGTTTTGTGCTGATCTTTAATCTTCTAACCCCATAATTCACAATCTGATTCAGTGAGCCGGACAGGTAACCAAATTTAATGTGTCACAACTACACGTTCTGTGTCGATGCCTCAAACTGAGGTACAGATGTATCAGTTGACGTCTGAGAAAAGTGGTGGAACAGAAGCGGTGCACAGCTGGCGTCCAGTGCTTTTCCCAAAAAGAGCATGGACAGATCCTAGTATACTGATGCAGCCATGGTCGATCCTGCCTTATGTTCTTGAGGGCAGATTGGGTGTTCATGAGACTCTCATGAAACAAGGGCACCCGGTTGTTCCCCGTGGAGTTACCACGACAGGATGAATGCACTCCCAAACGAAAGGCGCACTGCTTTTTACTACTGCTTTGCTCCGCTGCCTCTTGAATTTTAGAACTGCTTCACCCCTTCCGCATACCTGTTCCTGTCCATCTTGTTTTGATTTTTGTGCGCCCTGGGGCGTGTGGTGCAGTATATAAAAATGTAAATAAATACATGAATTAAATAAAACTGGTAAAATGAGCAGTCCCGTTAAAATATTAAATTTGTGTAAGTTCAACCAAACATTTTTATGCTTTTACATATTGGAAGGGAGGTTTTGGGGCAGCACTATAGCTACGCTCCCAAATGCTTCAGCAGAGGCCCCACCCATGTTCAGTGCTTTAAACTCAAGAGTCTCTTTCAAAGTAACTTTGTCAGACGAATGGAAGTGCAACTTAAAATGCAATTTGACTGTTAATTTGAATTGTGAACTTTATGACCCTTTAGATAAGGCAGCCATTCCCGACCTGAAATCCATGCATAATTTTCCTTCACTCAATGAACTTTCAACTGAAAATGCTAATTATCTTCGCTTTGAGAATGAACTGACCACTGTCTTTCTTCTCCAATCTTTTCACTCTGTACCATATGATGAAGAATTTTATGAACTTTTGAAGCTGATGCATTTCTTCCTTCTCTGTATAATATTTCCAGTTAGTCCAATGAAGGAATCATAACCTGCATGTTGTGTGAGTTTAAAACTAGTCTAACATGGCGCCAACATTTTTCTTTGCACTGCGGTGTGGAAACATCAGGAGCAAAGGTCAGATTGTATTGCAATCGGGAACGTCACAGCCTTGTGTATTTATTTAAGTTTATGTATATTGGGAGGCAGTGTACAATATTTAGACTGATGACCAAAGGTCCATCTGTATATATTTATATGTGGATAATTTAAGACAGCAATTGCACAATGCAAACCCTTTGGGCATCTTGATAGGAAAATCTTGTTTTTAAAAAGCTTTCTTTTCTCGCTTGCTCAATCCTACCTTTACTTTGATGTATCAAATGAAGCATACAAGTAGTGCTACAGATAAGGGGTGTATCGGCCACTTTTACTCCCTAAAAATAGCCAAATACTCCCAGAAAGGAAAAACAGGGAGTAGAAATACTCCCAACATAAAATAGGAAACACGCCATATAAGGTGCCTGTCCCCCTGCTTTCACCCACGGAGCTCCAAGGATATGTTTTAATAGTAGAACATATAGTGACACACGGAAGAAAAAAAAAAGATTATTATTACTGGCACGGCACCTCTGAAGATGTCAAAATGGATCTTTGCATCTGTATGGATAACTAGGTGCAAAGAAATATTTATTACAAAACCATTTCTGTTTTACATTAAAAAAAATATTTTTACTTGCTATGAAAATACTCTCATTAGGAATGGGACTTTCGTTTTTCGTCTAAAAATATAAGGTTACCAGCAACTGTAAAAAAATAATACTCCTGCTTCAAAATCTTTGCTGGAGTACTGCAAGCATTTATTTTCATGCACATCGATGTAAAAATATGTGTCCATGTGATTTGTGCATGTTTTAGGCCATATGCACATATGTATATAGTTTGTCTTGAACTAATGATTAGAAATTTTGCATTTCAGAAATAAGGATACATGAATACGGTTTCTGGGACGTTTTGATACCACTATTGGCAATTAACTTTGCTTAGTGTAAACGTGTAGGCATATTTAACTGCTGTTCTATGTACTCTATGCAAGAGCCCAATAGCTCTGTCAAGTATATGAGTCTAGGTGAGTGGTATGCTCTTTCTTTTAAACATTGTTATCAGTAATAATAGAATGGGTCAGTGGTGTTTTGCAGCATACAGCACTGGTGAATGCTGAATCACAACGGCACCATGGGAGGTGTAGTTTGTTGTACTGATTGTAGCCAGGCTTTATGTGTTCCTTGGAAACATTCTGTGTTTGGGCTACAACTTCAATCCTGTGTGCCACTGATTTTAACAAGTTGAAACACTCATTTAAAATAATTCCTAAAAAATGACGATATGAGCACTGTCCTGGTCTTCGATCCCACAAGAAAATGCAAGCTTGTTGAGAGTGAACCCGCAAAAATTGAAAGAAACTGACTACCGTTTATTGAGAAGAGAATTGGGAGTACAGTTTCCCAAACAGGAACTTGTGCCTGAATTCACAAGTGCAAACGTAATATATTTTTTATTTTTTTTATTTTTTTTGGTTTACAAAACCTTTACAAATATATCGAAAAAAAATACTTTAAATCAAAAGATGTACATAAAACCAGCATGGTTCACAGACTATAAAAAGAAGAAATACTGAATCAAAACATATGATTTTTGAACAGTATATGAGCGTTCTCGAAAAGGCAATGGGCCTCATTACAAATCAGGCGGTCCGGAAATAACGGTGGCGGTAAACCCGCCGCCATCGTTGTTTCCGGACCGCCTGATCCCGACTCCTGCAGGCGGGAGGTGATGTTCCCGCCAGGTTTGACCTGGCGGGTTTAACACCGCCCGCCTGCAGGCGGACGAGGAAACACCGGCAGCATTACGAGATGCTGCCGGTGTTTCCATGATCCCCATTACCATTGAGTCCTATAGGAATCAATGGGAATGGGGATTAACACCATTCCGCCTCCGTGATTCCCAGAAAACCGGGGTTGTAATGCCCCGGTAATTCCGGGAATCACAGAGGCGGAATGGTAATACGAGTCCGGCAGTAACCAGGCGGTTTTACCGCCTCGGTTACCGCCAGACTCGTAATGAGTCCCATTGTCCTTTTCAGTACCTGATCAAATAATTCTCTCAAAGTATATAATCTTTTCAGTTAGCAACTAACAATTTTTAAAAATGTGTGAGGTTTCTATGAGATAACAGGGTCGTCTTTTCATACTTAACCAACACTATTGTAGAATCTACAGTTTTCAATTTAAAACTTGCAAATTTTGAGTAATGTATGAGTGTTCTAAAAGAGAACAAAATTCATCGTTTCATGCTTGACAAAGTACATATACAGGATATAAAATTACTCCAGAAATACGCAATCAACAGCTTCAGCTCAACTCATCAGAATTGAGGGTTTCTCACATGAGATTCGACTGAGGCAGCTAACATACTTCAGGACAGGAGAAAAGTTGTTCCACACATAAGAGTATGTTTATTACAGCCTATGTGTCATCCTTTTGACTTTTGGTTAAACATAAAACAGGTAGATTGGCCTTATGTGTTTGGGTTTAGGTTGTGAATATGTGCAAAATTCGCTTTTTGACAGGATGTAATCAACAAAAGCACAGCCCCAATCCACCACAACATTCTCCTTCAGAGCCTACGGGTAAGAACAACACTGATCTAAGTTATGCATTTGTGCAGGATTCGCTTTTAAACATGTTGTGGAAAATATGCTATGCGCAAATAAAAAAATAAAAAAAACACAGCCCCAAACCACCACATCATTCTCTAATAGAGCCTGCGAGTAAGTGAGGCACTAGTCTGCCTGTATTTGCCTTTCTAGTTGCCATTTTATGGGTTTTGGAAGACCTAAAGGGAAGATGGATGACCACAATTTAAAAAAAAGAAATGGGGCTGGCTTACAGACAGTAGTAAGACTAATTCCTGTTTTTGATGTTCCCCGATAAGTAAGTACATTGACTAAGTCGATTGGTGAGATTTGCTTTACAGAGCCCCCTAACTCATACTCCTTGAATTTATGCCAACTTCCAGGAAACAATTTGGCAAGAAAAGAAGTCCATTTTATATCACGATGTACCCTTTAGTATTAGCGTGAGATCTATGTTATCATACAGCTACACCTAGCCAATAACCCACCACAACTCAAAATCTACATATACACCATCGTGTAGGTTTTCTGTTCCAGTCTCAACTCCATCTCATTAGAACATTTGAGCCATTCTCTAAACCCGAAAAAGAGACTACATGTGCGCTTAAGTGATGTTTCTGCTCCAAGGAAAACGTCATCCTCCAGAGTCTATGATGCAGGCAGTAACCCTTTATTTCTTTCATTAAGGACTTCTTCAATCGTACATACAAGTCGTGCTGTAGCTATAATTATCCGATCAGTGCTGCCCCACATACACCGTGACCATACTATATGGCCTTTATGATTTAGTTCTGACTCTAAATAATCTCCAAGATAGGCTTCCCTGTCAAGATGAAAGTACGGGCAGCACAGAAAAAGATGCTGTAGAATCTCCATTTCGTTTTTGTTGGTACAAAAGCGACATATAAGACCGAGATCACTGTAGTTGTGTCTGTACCATTTACGAATACGCGATCCAGATTGAATCGGGTCAAGACGAAAATCTCATATATGTCGCACACATTCTGTTATCAGAAGACCGCAACAGATAGGCACATTGTGGTTTCTGTGCATGTCTGAATTTCGAATACTCAGCAAAAGAGGAATAACTTTCGTTCCTATCTGAATTCAATGCCCAAGAATTGAGAAGGAATCGTTTTTTCACCAGTACTGGACGATTAAGGATGTCTTATTTGTTCAAATTCAAAGACATCAAAATCTTATTCATGTGATCATGAAACATGGAGATTGATGGAGGATGGTAATTAGTGAGCATAATTTGCAAATCTTCATAAAGAGAATTAGGTGGAGGTGAGATCATTTTCATGAAGTTATTAAACATGCGCCATTCAAATCTATCACTCAGGGGGTGTAAACCTAATTCACGAGTGAGGAGATCGGATTCGGTAGATATCTTGGTTGCCCTAGAACTGATTTCCACAATTTGCCTTGAATTGTATTTAGAGTGGTACCCATCTTCAGCAAGCATAAATGTAAGCCATACAGAAGAATGGGTACGGCCTTTAATTGGTAGTAGGCAGGCAATGAAAACTTGCAGTGACAGGGGAAAATCAGTTTCATCTGGGCTGTCAACTGCGCAGCTTTAAGGTTCAGTGATATTTGCCAGTTATTACAGAGAGATGCTATTGGAAAGCTGGTATCCCAGGTATTTCATCTCAGATTTGATGGTTATTTCTTTAGCATCAACATACCATCTATATCTCAGCAATTTCTTTTTGGCTGTGGAAATAAGTATGTTTGATTCTGCTGAGTTGATAGTGAGGTTATTAAGTATGCAATATTGATGGAAGTAGTTCAATTTATTTTGTTGCCCAAAAGGGGTTTTGTCTAGAAGTATTACATCATCGGCAAAAGCAAGCCAACTTAGGCGCAAATGCCACAATTTTACTGGAAAGATATCTGATGCTTCCCAGTTGTTGCCGATATCTGCAAGGTACAGATTGAAAAGTAATGCTGTAAGGTTACAGCCTTGTTTTACACCAATATGTGTGGTGATATGGTCAGACAGCAATCCCTCGGCATTAATACGCACCCTGTGGGAGGTCTTTGAGTGACGATGGGCAATCATTGCTACGATGTGCGATGGGATACCATACGCCAGCATTTTTGTCCATAGTCTGTTACGCAACACACTATCAAATGCATTTTGTGATGTCATCAGTAAATGAGCAAGTATGGTCGCATTCAAGGGGGTTCCCTTTTGCTTGCGAAAAACCACTTGTGCTTTAGATAGAACTGGTAACCTGCTAATGTGTGCTTCTAGATCATTCAATACTAGGCGTAAGAAGAGTTTTGCCACAACATCAATAAGGGCAATTGGCCGAAAATTGCCTGGGTTGTCATGTGGGATGTTTCAACCCACTAGTCCAGGCCCAGCAACATTACTGTCTGTGCATTGCTTGCAGCAGAAAGATTAGAATGGCCGCCGGAAAGCATGCTGCTCACCAAAAATCACCAGAAAGTGTGCAGTAAAAATCTGAAAAATAGGCCGCCATCCACTTTTGCCTATGTCAGTGGGAACACAGGAGACTACTGCCAAAACCCATCATTTGGCTGCCCACAGAGCAAAATCATTGCAAAAGAAACACAGAGCTGTTTTAAAAATCCGTTTTTCCATGGCTCTCAAATTTGCAAAAATCATGGCTCACAAACCACCCAAAAAAATCCAACCTCCTTGTTGGGTGGTGAACATCCTTCTACTTCGAGAATCCACATAAATACAATGTCCACAAAAGTATATGTTATCTGAACAAACTCCACTGTTGAAGATGGTTGCTGGAAGAATTCTGTCAAAAATGGGTGTAGTACCATTACTCACCTCTGTCAGAAGCTGGCGATTTAAAACCTATCATGTGTAAAGATGTACATTGAACTCAAACTATGCCAAAGAAAGACTTGCTATCAGAAGCCTAAGAGGAGGATACAATTCAAAACTATATTCTAAAAAGGCTTGAAGTAAGAAATTGTTTGATGTATTAGTTAAAAATGTAAGTTATATTTTAAGACAAGACAATTTCAGACATTGGGTTTAAAAGTTAAAGTTTCCCACACTGGGCTTCAAACACATTCCACACCCCCTCCCTAAACAAAGGAATCTTTTCTCCTGTGATCTGCTAAGAAACTGGCAGGCTGGTGTGAAAAGGAACTGGGAGGGGCACCCTGGCCTGTTGCTCTGAGTGCAGACAAAGGGCTCCCTTGAGCTGAACAGAAATGCTAATTTGGGGCGTCAATAGAAACTGCTGTGGCAGGAAGAAGGCCATGTGACTCTCTGACTGAGCCAAGACCTTGGAAGCGGGCCAGACTGAAAATGTGGATTTGAAATTGCATTAAATATATGTTTAAGGAAAATACTTCTAAAATATTGTACCGAACTGACAAAAATATGAAACTTAGAGATTACTAAAATGAAAAATGTGCTCACAGTTTAAAACTAATCTGGAATCTGTGCGATGTTCTGAGACTGAACCACAAATGTTTTTAATATTGTAGCTAGTGTGGTTTTGCTAGGAACATGAAAAATTACAGAAGTATGACCAGATGTTATGTGCATGTATATGTAAAAAATTGTACAGATCCGAAAATGTGTAACCAACCAAAAGCGCGAAAAAACTGTCATTTCTGAAATGAAACTCGTAGGAACATGGGACTTGAACAGAGACGTGCCTGAATTAATCTGTGATGTGTATATGTAATATTAACAAGTTGTGCATATTGGAAATATGTTTTTGGGGAAAAATAGATTTTCTAAGTAAAAGCAAAGGGGAGGTTCTTCTCTAGATTGTAAATGGCAGCATCACTCTGACACATGATGACACACTGTTCCCTTCTCAAATCAGGGGACAGGGAATTCTCTGACCTATCAGATCCTTGGAGGGTTGGGCATAGACAATCAGCCTCACCACCCACTTTGAAAAATTGATAAATAGGGAATGTTGAGGACCCACACAGACACACTTTCTCACTCATCAACTGATCCTGTGGCGAAGCACCCTGCAGGAAGATTCAGACTCCAGATCCAGACTCTAGAACCAGACTCTAGAACCCTGAAGCAGAGGCCTAATCCAAAAAGCTGAACCCGCTGTCACGACCCTCGCCCAAAACCCCCTCTGGCAAACCCATTGGCCAGGTGGAGTCAGGACTCGGGCCTCTAGAGCCTGGCATCCTCTTCAAAAGCCCTCATGGGGCCTGTCCTGGCGCCCATGGCGCCAGGCACATACACCATGAAAAACAATGTGCTTGGGAACTACTTCATTGTATTGTCAGCCAACATGGAGGCATCCACATAGCTTGGTTCGTAAGAACCAAGCTATGCGGTCTAGTGTTTTGGGTGTGGTAGCCTAGGGACTACTTTACCTGGACTATTTTGTTGGGGCTATTTAAACCACACCGGAGCAAGACAACACGCTTCGCGTTACTTTGCAGCTTGCAACATGACGCTCACCGTGTCCAGCTATTCCCTCGTACCTCAGAGAAGCAGAACCTGCAAGGAGACAAAAGGAACATCATTAGCAGCAGCATTTTACCTGCAGTCTTCATCCTTAAACACTCACAGCTACTGAAAACAGCTTCCTCGAATCTGCACGCCTCCCAGACAGAACGACCTGAAAGAGGATGATAGAGGCAACATTAAAGAAAGCAGTAGAGACATTTACAAATAACGAACTGCTCAAAAGGCTTGCCTGGCTGGTCGCCTCTCAGCTGGCACCACTCCGGACATTCCACTCATACTGAAGAACACTGCGACCTACAAGGAAGGAAAACACAGGTTAGCAAAGACAAGACTTTGCAGAGCTGCGCATAGCGCTTACTTACCGCATCATAGCGCTCTTACCCGGCTGAATGGCGTCCCTGTGGATACCAGGTGAGCATAACATCCTTTTCAGCAGGCCTTTAAAGATCTTGCAAACCTGATTGTAACCCCTAAACTTCCAAGGGGCACCACAAAATCCAACAGCCTGGCTGAGCTGTTTCGCTGTTCTAGCTAAGAACCTTGTGCTAGAACCAAGATCCAGACCCATAGAGCAGAGCTGTATCCAGAACCAACCTGTCAGATCCAGTCCAAGAGGCCACTCAGACCAGGGGGTATTGCTGAGAGCAGAGTCCAGGTGCCCTGATCCTGTCCGGTGGCAAATGAAGTCCAAGCCAAACTTTTGACCAGATCTTTGACGGGCCCATTCCATTCCAAAGCCATAGGAGTATTTAGTCTAGAACTGTCCATAGTCATCGCTTAGTTTACAGTAATCCTATTCAATCCATTTCAACCTATCCAGAACTGCATTATAGAATCTTGTGTCCATCCTGAATTCTTCTTATTATATAGTCTGTGATAATTGTAGCGATAATCATCTGTGCGCTGATATTTTCTGAAGAAAGTCAAGTGTCCTGGCGCACAGCAATCAGAGCGGAAGGCGCCCTGTTCTGGTGGTTGTCCCGTTGGGTATCTTGTACTTTCATAGCTTCTTAGTTTAAGTCCATCTTGGTTCCTAACCTTTAAAGCGCATCTTTCATTTTGAATCTTGATCTGTTTCTGAAAAGTCTACCTTCACAAAAACATTCCAAGGCATTCCAATTCCTTATAGTTTTTGGCTCAATTTCATTCTATATAAAAACAGCCATTTCTTGCTTTCAACAAATTCTACAATCATTGCTAGTGTTGACCTGAACTTATCCTAAGCCACTCTCACTAGTTCTGAATCTCATTTAGCAAATTAAAATAATTTTTAGCATTTTCACATTCATTGCAAATCACATTCAAAAGCATTTTGACCTGTTTTTAAAAGCATTCCTGTTCTCTCTACACTTTCTAGGGGGGAATTGGGATTGAACTGCATTGTTGATTGTTATTCCTGATACATGTGTGCCCTCATTCCATATCTTCATATTGCATGTTGAGGGGAGTGAGTAGTAACAGGTGAAAGAGTGATCATATTGTCTTTTGATTGAAGTCATATCAAGTTTTATTTCTGTGTTGCATTTCTTCATATCATTGCAACTTCATGAACCATACAAAGTATTCTTTGTTAGGTTATTCTTCCTATTCCTACTCCTAAGTGATTAAAGAGATTGTTGATATTGTAATATTACCCATTGCTGATCATTGTTCATATTCATAAGTGTGATAGTCAAATATTATTCATATTCATAAAAGTATAATCTATATATTGTTCAATTCTTCAAATAAATCTTTTAATTTGCAAAACAAACCAATTTCTTGGTTCAGTGAGACCAGGGGAATTCAAAGAGAGGGGCGTTATATAAGGGTACATCATCCAGAATTAAAAGAACGTTGACATAAAAATATATAAATAAGGGTTTCCATTGGGCATCCCATACTAGGCATTGACTTAGTTGGAGTGCTGGATTGAAATCTCTTACAGAGTGGGGGCTCGTCCGGGATTCTGGATTAGAACTGCCACTTGTGCAGTTTAATACAGTATGCTAACTAATAGGATACATAAATCCTGTTGGGCTGGCACGCTGTGTTACACTGTGAAAGCACCCCTCAAAAGGGAACGCTCTAAGGAAATGGTTTGTTTTGCAAAATAAAATAAAAAACTTCTGTAGGAAGGAAATCAATATTTCCAAAATGGCGACATTGGTAGACATCAAGATAGCTAGAGAACACCATTTGCATACGTTATTTGTGAGAGGTGAGTGGACTGAGCAGGACCAGAATTTGTGGTTGCAGGAAATCACACAACAGATCACTGCAACAGGGTTAGATATCTGGATGTATCAGGGTCCCTTACATGTGGCCCTGAGTGAACTATATATGGCCCCTCAGGCCAAGGATGAGCAAAATGGATTGGCAAGATAGCGGCATATTTATATTTATCTACAGGAGCCATACAGGACAAATATGCTGAAGGCCAAGATCTGGCAAGTAGGCAACTGATGGCATTAGAAAAGGCCCAATCTGATCTGGACTCTTCTGTGCAGAGGCTGCAGAGGAGCCAGGAGTCAGAAAATGAAAACAGCCAGTATATAGTTAAAATAAAAGAGGATATGGGTATCCTGCAACAGGAAAAGGCAGACCAGGATACCAGAATTCTGGCCTTGCAGAAGGAGTACCAAGAAGGTTTGGACTCTCCACTGCAGAGCCAGAAAAAGCTGGAGCAACAACTGGACTTCAACAGGGTATGCGCAGAGCAGTTAGTCACCCTGCAAAGCCACCTAGATAAAGAGAAGGCAGAGATCAACAAATTAATTCTGAAAGACCTGGACACCCAGGCAGAGGTGATTAGGCCGGGAAGTCTGTCACTTAAAAGGGAAACTGGAAGAAAATCACCTGGCCCTCCAGGGACTGGGTGGCCCTCAAAAAGAGCATGATAGATTGTTAGAGCACACCAGGAGGGTGGAAGATGATCTGGCAAGAAAGGAGCAGGCCAGTAGGGACGGGACTCAGGAGGTAACCCTCCTGCAGCAAAGACTGGCCCAGTACTCAAAGACAAACCAGGAAGCACAGAGAGAAAATGAGGCTCTCTGTGAGAATAATGACAAGCTCCACAGGCAGGTAGCCATGCAAGAGAGACTGATAGAGACTAGTAAGGCCTTGATTGAGGAACAGAAAGCTCAGGTTCTTGCATGGCAACAGGGAGCAGGGGCTGATAGAGATGGGGTTTGCTGGGAAAGGGAAACACCTGAGCATAATCTCAGGAACCCTAGTACCAGAGGCCTTCATCTCTCCCAGTCCCTGGACTCTGCCACCCCAGTGTCCACTGGCGCACATGAGCCCAGGGCCACGGGGATGGCAGATTACTATCCAGTCAGAAGTATGGGGCTCATAGGCCAGTACCTCCCAGGAATGGATGGGCGGGCAGCTGGGTATGGGTACCCAAGTACTGTGAAGTTTAGTGGGGAACTCCAGGAGGGTAGGCCCACTAAGGACATCCTAAAAACCTCTGCCCAGCTCGGACAGTGGGTGGGGTACCCATCAAATCCTGGGAGCAAGGAGGAATCAGAAGACTCCTCTGAGCGCCCCAGGACACAGGAGACTAGGTCCCCACATTCTGCCAGCCATTCCCAGGCTCGCAGAATTCAGGAGAACCTACAAGATCAGACGGGCACCTCCGGGAGCAGTGCCTCTGAGTCAGAGGATGAATGGACCAGGGTTACCCGAACTAAAAAGGCCAATAAGGCAAAAAAGGGCCTTGCTTAAGGACCCCTTAAAACAAATCAAGGCAATAAGGAGCGTCATCACGCCTTATCATAAGAACGCTAAGTATTCTGTTTGGGAGCACTTAGAGCTCTTTGAGCAGATGATGGAAACTTTCCATTTGAAAGACAGTAGTAGCTGCATTCAGTATGTGAAATGGATATTCTCACCAGAATACTCCAGTTTCTTTGCGGGGCTGGAGGACCAAAACCATTCTAGATGGTCCACCTATAGGGCAACCATCTTGAAGCATTTTTCTGTACACAGAAATCCCCAAGAGGCTCGCAAGGCAGTCTACAACTTGCAATGTAGGGAGGATCAGGCCCCACAAGAATTTGTGCAGGAACTAAAGCGTACCTTTGCGCAGACTACCAGAAGGGTGCGCACGGACAGCAGATAATTTGTTAATACTTTTTTCCACGCTCTACCAAACTACATCATGACCCAGCTAGTGAGGGATTTTCATGAAAAAAGATCACTAGACTGGGTCATTGTACAGGCCACCCGGTTCTATGAGGTGCAAAAGCCCATATACAACAAGAATACTCAAAAAGCCCCAAAACAACCAACCCCCTGCTGCTGCTAAGGTGGCAAAGGTAAAGGTTGCCCCCATTTTAGATTTGGAGATGGGGGGGCCTAAAAATGTGCCTGCACAACAGAATAATCCCAAGCCCAGAAGGCCCTCGGGCCAGTCACAGACAGGGAGCAAAGGAGGTAGTCCCACCAGTGGGATCCCTCACTCCCCTGACTATGTAACTCCCCTCTACAAGGGGAACAGACCCATCCTGGGTTATGTGTGGACTCCTCCAGCCCAAGGGGGATCCAACCAGGCACCTAACCCAGGGAACTTCCCTCCTAACCTCCCCCAGGAGGGCAGAAATTCCCCAAATCCTGGGCAGAACTTTTTCCCCAGGTACCCACAAAACTTCCAACCCCAGAACAATCCATCCTTCTTTCCCCACTTTCCTGAGCCCAGACAACCTAATCTGGGAGAGGGGAGGCCAAGGGTGGAGGGGTACCCAAATCTTCCCAACCCGGGGTATTACCAGAGAAGGGATAGCTACCCTTCCTGGGATCAGCCCAGGGGAGAAAACAGAACCCCGTATCAGCCTGAGCGGGTTTTCACAGCTAGAGCGCCAGGTCCAAAATATGACACAGGATCTGGGTCGCATGCTGAGGGCTCAGCAGAACCCTCAGATGGGCATGCCGGCACAGAATGCCTCCAACTCTGGACCTGGTGCTCCAGAACAATGACGGGGGCAGCACCCCGACAACCCACCGGTTCCCAGGGAGGAGGCACAAGGGGAAGGGCCTTGGAGGAAGCTTCCTTCCCCACTTGTAAAACACCTATGGAAACTCAGGAACCAGAAACAAAATCTCCTGCCCCTGAAAGCCTGCCACCCAAGGAGCAGAGGGGGGTAGGAGAAACAAAGGATCCAAACAGACCCATTTTGTGGAGGAGGTACAGATATTCCAATTTGAAGGAGAGGGGTCCTCAGAGGATCCTGGGAGAAGGATCTTCTCCTTCAGAGATGGGGGAACTCATCCCAAAGACAAATGGGTACCAAAGGATTCAAATCCAGACTGGGTAGAGGTGGGGACTGAGCTAGCTCCACCCATCATCCAACCCCAGAACCAACAGCATGAAAATCCCCGGGATCAAACCCATCTGGGTGACTGCCTCCAAAAAGGGGGGGTGGCCCAGAACAAGGGGAACTCAAAACTTCTCCCATCTCTAGTTGCCACCTTTTTCTTGCAGATTCCCTAGGCTCCCCACAGAATTCTGCCCAAATTCTGCATTCTGCATTATCTGTGCCCCCTTGTAGAGAAGGAGGGAAGATAAAAACAGGGGCAGGGTACAATTTTGGCACTGGCGGACACTAGATCCCAAGCTACCCTTTTGTCCAAAAAGGCCTTTGATAAACTGAATTCAGGAAGGGGGAGAATTATCAAATTCCTCTCACCTCTCTTCCTGGACAACTTCAGAACTTTGACAGGAAGGAAATTCCCATTGAGGGGACTGTGGATTTGGACATTAAAATTGGGCGACACTAGGTGAAACACCCGGTCATAGTTGTGACTCCAGAGGGCACCCCTTGTTTACTAGGGAATGACATCTTGAGAAGGTTGTCACCCCTAATAGATTGCGTAAACATGGTCCTCTGGACCCAGACTAGCCGACCAATAAAATTAAAACAGAGTGTCAACCATGTTAGTTTAAATGGCACATGCCACATGGCTGAACAAAAATCTGACAAAGTAGAATTTTTCTTCCAGAACAACCAAATTCCAGACGTAACGCTAAAAGCAATAGGACAACAGACTGGTGATGGGGGGTCCTCTCTATTTCTGAAAATAAACCTTCTTTCCAGTGTAAGGTGGCATTCCACACTGGAAGGAAACACTCTGAAATTCTTTACCAATCCACAATCAGACATTCCCACTGCTATAGTCCAGAAATCAAGCTCAGAGCCTGGCTGATATTCAGCAGATTGGAGAGCAGTTGTTCATCCCTGTTCAGTTAAATGAAGGGAAGGACTCTGTTCTCACCCGAGTGTGGGTGAACAACGGTAAGAGCTTCATCATCGAAGCCATGTTCCGCCAATTCCCAAAAGATCCAGCCATTCCCACATTTAGACTGATAGACAAATGGGAAATGGATCTGGAAACACCCAATTCCAAACATCTCCTGCCGAGCAGGAGTATGCTCAAAATCTCCATAGGCAACAAGAGCATAGTCCATAATTGTTGGGTCGTGCGAGACGTCACTTCTGCCTTTTACTTAGGCAGTGATATTCTCAATCGCTTTGCGATTAGTTTGGACCTAATAAACTTCAAAGCTTGGTCCCGATTAGCGGATAATCCCATGGGCTTTGATGATCCAGAGAAAGCATTTAGGTCAGGTCAACTGCTGCCTTATGCAGTTGAAATTCAGATTGGAGAAGAAGTCACCATCCCAGAAAGGTCCCGACAATTCTCCCTGGAAGTGAAAGTTAGAAGAGGACAGAAATTGAAAAACCCTGATGCCTATATTCATCTAAATGCTTCTCTCCAACAGCAAGGGTTGGGGGTAAACCCAACACCATTAGTCAACATAGAACATGACACCATTCCAATAGAGGTGGATAACAGCGACTTAAAGAATATCACTCTAGCTGCAGGCACCATTATTGGAATGGCGGTTGATGACCGACATTTTTCTATTGATTTAGGCAATTAACTGTTAGGACCAATCCCCAAGGACTGTTTTGACAGTGACAGTGATGACAACACAACACCAGACAGGATCTTTACACGGCATGGGGGGAGGTTTCTGGTATACACTTCCTGCCCTTATGGTAAGGAAGATGTGACTTGTGACTTCAGGAGGGGTGAGGTGATTTTCCAGGTACATGAGGGCTGCCTATCCCACCTGAAGCCACCAGTCCAAATCAGCACTCTGACCAGGGACTTCTCCACCCAGCTGGAGGAGGCCGATGAGATAGCGAAACCAGAAGTCTTTCCAGGCTTCAGAAAGATGGTTGAAGAGAGAGTCAACCTAGCTGATGCCTCTGAGACTCTGGAGCAGAAGCAAAAGTTGAAACAAGTTTTCTTGGATTTTCAAGATTTCTTTGCAGTGGACTCATATGAATGTGGTCGCACCAACATCCACACAACAACAATTCCCACTGACTCTGGCATGACTCCAGTGTTTGTGAAGCAATATCGCTTGCCTCTCACATCAATGGACTCCCTTACTGAAATAATTAAGAACCTTGAGTCCCGTGGGATAATACGTCCAGTCCACAGCACCTTCAATAATCCGGTGCTGGGGATATTGAAGCCAAATGGGCAGTGGAGACTCTGCGCCGACCTTAGGGAGCTCAACAAAGGGGTCCATAATTCCCGATGGCCTCTTCCCTACATTGACCAAGGGCTGGCCCATATCCAAGGGTCACAGGTATTCACTGCAATAGACCTGACCAATGGATACTGGACTGTACCTGTCAGTAGGGAGGACCAATACAAGCTGGCTTTTACCTTTGGGGCCAGCAGTACACATGGACCCAGACTCCCTTCGGATACGTCAACTCCGGAAATTAATTCAACATTTTTCTACATAAGGCCATGCCTGACCTGGGTGAAAGGGGCAACCTGGCCTATGTAGATGATGTTCTCATCAAAAGCTCAACTGTGGAGGAACACATAGCAGAGATCCGTTATGTTCTGACACAGTTGAGGGCCGCCAGAGCAAAACTTTCTTTTCAAAAGGCACAGTGGTGTAGAACCCGTGTAAATTTCTAGGGGCAGGAGATTACTCCTCAGGGTCTCTGTCCCCAGGAAAGGAAAGTGGAGGCACTCCAGAAAGTAAAAGACCCCACAACTGTGCGGGAACTAAGGTGCCTCCTTGGACTGACTAATTATAGTAGGAGGTTCATTGAGGGCTACGCAGAGATCACCCCTGATTCATCTTTTGAAGGGGGGGGTCAAGTGTGAATGGGGTCCAGAACAAGCCAAGGCAGTAAGACAACTCAAAAGAAGCCTCTCACAAGCGCCTTGCCTAGCTTAACCTGTCAGAAACAAGGAGTTCTTCTTGGAGACAGGGTTCTCCAATACATGCTTGACTGCAGTATTATACCAAAAGCATGACAAGGTCAATAAAGTAATCTCCTATGCGAGTAAAACTTTATCCTCTGTGGAGGAAAAATTCAATGATTGTGAGAAGGCACTCCTGGCAACGGTGTGGGCATTAAAGAATTGCCGCCAGTTTATCCAGGGGGAACACATCATAGTGGAGACTCCACACCAGCCTCTGCAATATCTCCAAAGTGACAGAACACGGGCCGGTAATGTGAGTAATTCCCTAATTACTTCCTGGATTCTGTCAATGCAAGGCTTTCCTGTAGAGGTGAGATATGGCCAAAACAAGAAGAGTCCCCTCGCGCAAGGTCTAGCTGACTTGCATGATTGTGCCAGAGAAAACTGTCTCGAGGACGAGAGTCTAAAAATCAAGGACAACATGGAGGCATACCTCAATTCCCCACACAAAGTCTTTGAAGAAGACAAGTGTGAGGGAATGCCCACTGTCTATGTGAATGGATGCTCTTACCATGTTGACAACAATGGGGAAAAAGAACTTGTGGCCTGCGTAGCGAATGCATGGGTGAATGAGATCCCAGAACCCAACTCTGGGCACAAGATTGGTCCCCAAAGTAGTCAAGTGGCAGAGTTGATGGCTGTGCATTAAGCCATCCTCACTGCTGTCCAATATCAACTCTACAAACTGGTCATAATCACAGATTCGGATTATGTACGGAACGGGTTTGTGGAGCACCTGGTTAACTGGAAAACCAGAGTCATGCTATGTGCTAACAACAAACCCTTTAAACATGGGAAATTAATTCAAAATATTGATGATCTGGTCACCTCGAATGGGATGACCATCTACTGGAAAAAGATCAAGGGTCATTCCAAAGTAGCGGGACCAGACAAAAGTGGAAATGACTTAGCTGATCAGCTGGCCAAAACCGGGGCCATCCAAGGGGATCTAATTGAGTTCAGGTCCCTGTTGGGGGAAATCCAGGTCACTGCTATCACTAGGTCCCAGACAAATGCTCACAATGATCTCTCAACTGCACAATGGAGTAAGGAGACCCCAGATGCTGATTTGATTACAGCTCAAAAAGAGGATCAAATAATTGGTACGTTTTATCAACACATTGAGGACCATGAGAACTTTCCCCTGACGGATACCAATTACATAGGGAAAGAAGACATCAGAGTGTTCATGAAATGTCCAAAAATGTTCCGAATCCAAGACAGTTTGTTGGTGAGGAAATCCCTAGCTGGCCATGATCAGTGTGTGGTTCCTACCTCATTCCGAAGCCTGATGTTAAGTCACACCCATGATGAGGCCACATGCGGTCATAGGGGGTTTCATACAACACTTGAAATCTTAAGAGAGGTTGCATACTGGCCACACATGGGGCAGGACCTCGACCAATACTTGAAGGGGTGTCTTGTGTGTGCACAATTTCAGCCAACATCCCTCACACACCGTGCGCCTCTCCAAAAGAGGGGGATGACACTGCCATGGTCAGATTTGCAAGTAGATTTCATCGGGCCCGTGATTCGCTCCTCTAGGGGGAACAAGTACATGTTGACTGTGACTGTAAATGGGTGGAATGTCTCCCGGCCCCAAACTGCAAGGCAGAAACAGCAGGTGCCCTGATGATCAACCACATCTTTTTGCATTTTGGACTACCCCAAAGGATCGAGTCAGACAGAGGTAGCCATTTCACCAGCGAAGTAATGACAAAGATGTGGGAGATACTTGTGGTCAGAAGGAAGCTACACATTGCCTACCGGCGAGCCTCTAGTGGTGCAGTAGAGAGATATAATAGAACAACTGTGAGCATATTAAAAAAGTTTGTGGTAGATTATGGGCCAAGTTGGGATATTCGATTACCTCTTGTCCTAATGGCCATCAGATCTACCCCTTCATCTGCAACTAAAATGTCACCGTTTGAGCTGATGACTGGACGCAGGATGGTGCTTCCCCAGCATCTGCCCTAGAGGACCCAAGAGCAGACATTGATCAATGCCTCCACAACTCATGAGTATGTTGAAAATCTAAGAAAACACCTTCAACATGCTTTTGCCTATGCTCAGCGAAATGTAGAGAGATCAGCCGACAGCATGAAGACCCGCTATGACGTAAAGACTACCAGAAAGGAATACAATTTAGGATCTAGTTATGCAATTTCTAAAGGAACCAGGCCAAACAGTGAACACTTCTGCCTACCTGGAGGGGTCCTTTTGAAATTCTAGACAAGATCTCACCAGTCGTTTACAAGATCTGCATCCCCAAAGGCAGTTTGGCAGAGGGGGAAGATAAGTGGGTCCATATTAATCAGCTAAAGTGTTGCCATCCTAGGCACACTCTGCAGCAACTGGAGGTGTCTTCTGGAACCCCAGAGGGGGCCACTCCAGCTCCCTAAAATTCCAACTCTAAATAGTCCATGTATAGCCTATAAAATAAAATAATAAAAATGTGTCCTGATTATCAAAATGTATGTGTCCGCCCCACTACATTAATAGTGGTGGGGAAATGTCTACAAATATGTTTTTGCTTTGTCATCCTAGGAGAGAGATAACCCATAGTTGATTGGAAATCATGGAGACTAAACAAGGAGGACTACCCTTGGAGGAAAGATCCGAGGCGCCCAGAGTATCGCTCAATACTCCCATCAGGACTGGCGAGGAGAACCGATCGATCCACCCCTGATGGAGGAAAAGATGATGAACTTTGCCATTTGTGGAATCAGAAGAGATGAAACTGACATCCCAGTCTTGCAAATTCCCATTGATGGTCGATCAATGCCAATCGCAAGAGGGGGGCTTGTGGGATGTTTCAACCCACTAGTCCAGGCCCTGCAACATTACTGTGCATTGCTTGCAGCAGAAACATCACAATGGCCGCCGGAAAGCATGCTGCTCGCTAAAAATCACCAAAAAGTGCGCAGTAAAAATCTGAAAAATAGGCCGCCATCCACTTTTGCCTATGTCAGTGGGAACACAGGAGACCACTGCCAAACCCCATCATTTGGCTGCCAACAGAGCAAAATCAATGCAAAAGAAACACAGAGCTGTTTTAAAAATCAGTTTTTCCCTGGCTGTCAAATTTGCAAAAATTATGGCTCACAAACCACCCAAAAAGATCCAACCTCCTTGTTGGGTGGTGAACATTCTTCTACTTTGAAAATCCACATTAATACAATGTCCACATAAGTATATGTTATCTGAACAAAGTCCACTTTTGAAGATGGTTGCTGGAAGAATTATGTCAAAAATGGGTGTAGTACTGTTACTCACCTCTGTCAGAAGCTGGCGATTTAAAACCTATCATGTGTAAAGTTGCACATTGAACTCAAACTATGCCAAAGAAAGACTTGCTATCAGAAGCCTAAGAGGTGGATACAATTCAAAACTATATTCTAAAAAGGCTTGAAGTAAGAAATTGTTTGATGTATTTGTTTAAAATGTAAGTTATATTTTAAGACAAGACATTTTCAGACATTGGGTTTAAAAGTTAAAGTTTCCCACACTGGGCTTCAAACACATTCCACACCTCCTGGAATCTTTTCTCCTGTGCTCTGCTAAGAAACTGGCAGGCTGGTGTGAAAAGGAACTGGGAGGGGCACCCTGGCATGTGCTCTGAGTGCAGACAAAGGGCTCACTTGAGCTGAATGGAAATGCTAATTTTGGGCGTCAATAGAAACTGCCCTGACAGGAAGAAGGCCATGTGACTCTCTGACTCAGCCAAGACTTTGGAGGCCGGCCAGACTGACAATGTGGATTTGAAATTGGATTAAATATATGTTTAAGGAAAATACTTCTAAAATATTGTAACAAACTGACAAAAATATGAAACTTAGAGATTATTAAAATGAAAAATCTGCTCACAGTTTAAAACTAATCTGGAATCTGTGCGATGTTCTGAGACTGAAGCACGAATGTTTTTAATATTGTAGCTAATGTGGTTGTACTAGGATCATGAAAAATTGCAGAAGTATGACCAGATGGTATGTGCATGTTTATGTAAAAAATTGTACAGATCTGAAAATGTGTAACCAACCAAAAGCGTGAAAAAACTGTCATTTGTGAACCGAAACTCGTAGGAACATGGGACTTGAACAGAGACGTGCCTGAATTAATCTGTGATGTGTATATGTAATATTAACAAGTTGTGCATATTGGAAATATGTTTTTTGGGAAAAATAGATTTTCTAAGTAAAAGGAAAGGGGAGGTTCCTCTCTAGATTGTAAATGGCAGCATCACTCTGACACATGATGACACACTGTTCCCTTCTCAAATCAGGGGACAGGGAATTCTCTGACCTATCAGATCCTTGGAGGGTTGGGCATAGACAATCAGCCTCCCCACCCACTTTGGAAAATGGATAAATAGGGACTGTTGAGGACCCACACAGACACACTTTCTCACTCATCAACCGATCCCCTGGCGAAGCACCCTGCAGGAAGATCCACACTCCAGATCCAGACTCTAGAACCAGACTCTAGAACCCTGAAGCAGAGGTCTAATCCAAAAAGCTGAACCCTTTTCAGCAGGCCTTTAAAGATCTTGCAAACCTGATTTTAACCCCTAAACTTCCAAGGGGCACCACAAAATCCAACAGCCTGGCTGAGTTGATTTGCTGTTCTAGCTAAGAACCTCGTGCTAGAACCAAGATCCAGACCCATAGAGCAGAGGTGTATCCAGAACCAACCCATCAGATCCAGTCTAAGAGGCCGCGCAGACCAGAGGGCCTTGCTGAGAACAGAGTCCAGGTGCCCTGATCCTGTCCGGTGGTGAGTGAAGTCCAAGCCAAACCTTTGACCAGATCTTTGACGGGCCCATTCCATTCCAAAGCCATAGGAGTGAGTATTTAGTCTAGAACTGTCCATAGCAATCTCTTAGTTTAAAGTAATCCTATTCAATCCATTTCAACCTATCCAGAACTGCATTATAGAATCTTGTGTTCATCCTGGATTCTTCTCATTATATAGTCTGTGATAATTGTAGCTATAATCATCTGTGCGTTGATATTTTCTGAAGAAAGTCAAGTGTCCTGGCGCACAGCTATCAGAGCGCATGGTGCCCTTTTCTGGTGGTTGTCCCGTTGGGTATCTTGTACTTTCATAGCTCCTTAGTATAAGTCCATCTTGGTTCCTAATCTTTAAAGTGCATCTTTCATTTTGAATCTTGACTCTGTTTCTGAAAAATCTACCTTCACAAAAACCTCTGTAACTTTTGAACCGTACGTCCTAGAAACGGAATTTAAATGTCATTTTGAAGCTAACATCCTCAGCTTTCAAACAAACCCAAGAAGACATTCCTTATAGTTTTTCAGCAATTTCGTATATGGCTCAATTTCATTCTATGTAAAAACAACTATTTCTTGCTTTCAACTTCTGAATTTCGTTTTCCATCTGATAATCATTCTACAATCATTGCTAGTGTTGACCTGAACCTATCCCAAGCCACTCTCACTAGTTCTGAATCTCATTTAGCAAATTAAAATCATTTTTAGCATTTTTACCATTCATTGCAAATCACATTCAAAAGCATTTTGACCTGTTTTTAAAAGCATTCCTGTTCACTCTAAACTTGCTGGGGGGGAATTGGGATTGAACTGCATTGTTGATTGTTATTCCTGATACCTGTGTGCCCTCATTCCATATCTTCATATTGCATGTTGGGGGGAGTGAGTAGTAACAGTGGAAAGAGTGATCATATTGTCTTTTGATTGAAGTCATATCAAGTTTTATTTCTGTGTTGCAATTCTTCCTATCATTGCAATTTCTTGAACCATACAAAGTATTCTCTGTTAGATTATTCTTCCTATTCCTACTCCTAAGTGATTAAAGAGATTGTTGATATTGTAATATTACCCATTGCTGATCATTTTTCATATTCATAAGTGTGATATTCAGATATTATTCATATTCATAAAAGTATAATCTATATATTGTTCAATTCTTCAAATAAATCTTTTAATTTGCAAAACAAACCTATTTCTTGGTTCAGTGAGACCAGGGGAATTCAAAGAGAGGGGCATTATATAAGGGTACATCATCCAGAATTAAAAGAACTTTGACATAAAAATATATAAATAAGGGTTTCCATTGGGCATCCCGTACTAGGCATTGACTTAGTTGGAGTGCTGGATTGAAAGCACTTACAGCCAGGAGGGCCCTTTTTATGAATTGGAATAATTATGTCAGTCAGCCACGATGACTGTATTGCTCTCAGACTAAATACTAGACGAAACTGAATGAGCAGGTGTTTAGCCCAAAAGAGAGGGTCATCTTTGATAACAGAAGACGGAAACCCATCAGGGCCCCAGCCGTCCTGGAGGATGATAGTTTATTGATGGCCCAGATTACATATTCCAGTGTCCAGATGCAGATGGAGGCCATATTCATCTTTGGAGCTTCAAGTTCCCGTTTGATGTGCTCATGCGGCACGGCATATTTGGACTTGAAGTAGTCCTGCCAGGCCAGACTTAATATATTCTTTTGGGGGAATTTAGAAAAATTGGCAGCAAAGTGTAACTTGTCTACCTTTCTGCATACCTTTTCATTTATACTCAATCGGAAGCTTTCCGATAAATCTAAGATTCTAGTTCCTCCATGTGCAGTGGCGGCGTCAAATTGGCCATGTTCTAAGATCAGGGCATAGCATACCCTGCACTTCCTGTTCCTCTTCTACTCTTAGCACAGGTCTTGGCACAGTTTGCCACGGGCAAGCGACACAACCTTGTTGAATTACCTGATGATGTGGCCACCTGTGTTAAATGTATAGAATTGCAGATTTCCTTGAGAGCCTTTGGGGGTTGAGAGGCCATTTTGATCTGATTGCTGATGCTGTTCAAAATGAAGGAAGCGTCCTTGCCCTCTTTCGGCGATAGCTACACGATTGACCTCTCGTACCCATATGTCAGGTGATTACCGGCAAGGTTGGAATAGCCATAATGGGAGGAAAAAGCAATAGGTGTGTGGGACCAGCCACATCCGAGTAGGGAGCTACTGAGGCATTCTATGTGGATTATGCTAGTACACTTGCTCATCCAATTTTCTGGCTGCCCCTTTTAGGTATATATTGATGTATTCCATCGGATTTTCATTGCTTTCCCCCTGTCCACTCCTACCTATTTTGTGCTATGCTTTTTCCCATAGCTCCCATATCAGCCCCTGAGGTTGACAATTCACGAGGGCACTGAAACATGCACACTCTAGATCTACATGTGTTTACAAGCCAGAGCCACCCATAAAGCACATTGTTGCAGGAAACTTCAGAAAGCAAATGGAATTATTACTGATTGATCCGAGTTGCAGAAAATCTCACTTTTGTATAGCAGCCAGACCCGGAAGTGCTGGGATGGTTGCGCTATGTCCATAGTCAATAACTCCCCCTCAACACCGTGATCAGAAGGTCTGGACCACAGCATGCGTGTCACGATCCTTTTGTGTTTAAGTAATCTTTCTAACACTTTACATATATCAAGTCACTTTAGGCAGAACATGATCTATGGTTTGCAGTGTTTAATGCCATCTATTGCCAGTAATATCGTCTCGGAAATGTGTGCATGGACAAGACACCTAATCGATTACCCATAATGCAACTGAAAGACAGTCACAAGCCAAGAATGATAGACTCCAAATATCTCATATCTTTTACGCTGTGCGCACATTGTGTCGAATCTTACATAATCATAATTAGCTTCCTACCAAATAGTTTCTCGCCCTTTTCATTAGAAATAAGCATGAGCATTCAGCTTAAACTTACATAAACTGATTAAGAATGTGTTCATTACTTATTAGCACTGTCTTGTAACAATTACTTTCCAAATGAGCAAAAAATAAATGTCTTTCCTTTTTTAATTGGAATTAAGCAATGCAGAAATTAATTGTCAAGATTAAATCAAGCACCAAGTGTTGAATCGCATTAATTGAAGGTTCCCTTTCAATTAAGGGAACAGACCCAAGCGCAAATGTATAACAGCATCGGTATGTTTCCTAATTGCATGCACTCATTTAATACTCAATGAATGACATGTTCAATGCACAGTGTTTCATACTGGAAACACAAGCATAGGTGCATGAAGCAATCCTAGTGCCTTTAATTATCAGGTCAATTAAATGGTTTGCTGAAAATGTGGTTGTGCTGAGGATATCATTTCATATGATTGGGGATATCATTTAATATGGTGTAGGTGTTTGTAGCGTGCAGATCGACTGAACACCACTAACGTAAATGCCTATAGGCTCAAATGATTGTCAATCCAAAAACACACAGAAAATCATAATGGTCAAGATTTCATATTATGAATGAAGGGCCCTGATCGTTTTTCTGAATGCAGGTAAACTAGGGAAACGTTAAACATCCAGGGATAGAGCATTCCAGATTCCTGACTTAGGAGGAGACTTCTGCTGCTTCATTCTTTGAATATAAAGTGAGGAAACAAACGAAGTTAAGAAGAGGCTGCAGAACGCAGATATTTCGGAGGACAAAATAAGGCAAGTCCCATTATACGCACACTCCAGAGTAAATACAACCCACTAGGGAAATAAGCCAGGAGATAGCTTTGCGGTGATAACAAGGTTTATTTGTACAAAATACAAATGCCAGCAAAGAACTCTGCTGCTCGATATCACTGTGGCCTTACATTCGCAAACATGGGTTTATAAACATGGAAATCATCACTCTCGTATAGGGTGAGTGGGTGTTGCTGATTGGAGGCACCCTACACAGGGGTATGCCCCATAGGGGATGCCAGGCGGTAGTTGTCTGATTCTTCCCCGTCGATCTTGATGCACGTGGGTCTTCTGGGCTTATCCTCACGGTGAAGGTCATGCACAAAATACATTGCTTCTGACTAAACTACACATCTAAGACGGACTATTCATTCACTATGGCAGGTACCTGGGCGGCACAGGAAGGGGGTGCCAGGGAGAGGAGAGGATAAAATACAGTCGTACTGACACATACGTTCAGGCTTCATTGATACCGCAGTACCCACACTCAATGCCTCCCCTCCCCGGTGAATTGATCTTTGATTTACCCTTCCCGGTACCTCATGTTACAGGAGAAGTGTATTGCTTTTGGAGAGAAATACAGCCGTGTGGGTTTTAGATCTGTGGTGGACACTTTATGGAAGTTTATGACCTTGGGGTCTTGTGCTTATCAAGAATTCAAAGGTGTGGGGGTCGGGTTGGTGGTGTGTGGCTGGCTCCGGCTTGGCTCGGAAAGGGTTTGGGACCTGATGGCAGGTTAGTGGAGATGAATGGACACAGCACAGAGCCTGGTGCTGTCTCACGCTCTTTGTTGGGTGCATTCCTCAAGGTGATACTAAATATTCGCAACACTAAAGGGATGAGAGGGAAATGGACTTCTGTGGGAACAGGGCTCGAGCAGCGCCAGCATGCAGTGCGGAAAGTGAGCTTTGTGATTGGGGAACATGGGCAGCGGAAATGTGTAGCCTGTCGCGCTTGGGCCTAATAAAAAATGGGGTTGCAGATTGTGGGCATTCCTAGTGCTAGACACCTACTTCTATACGCCGCAAGGCATTTATATGATACCTGGTAATGCATACTGCTCCACCCTTGTAGTTTATATTGCTTCATATGAGATTCAACTTATTTGGAAACGCTTAGGGGGGTGGAATAGACTCATTTCCATCCCAACACAGTACAGATGGAGTTGTGCTCTAAGATAGGGAGGAGTCATGTTACGTGAGCATTTGAACTCAACACAGTAGATTTTTAAGACGTTTATGCTCTGAGCGGCCAACCAATGAAGCTTGTTCTGCTGAGAGGAAATAAAATCAGTTATTCTCAATCAACATTAGTCTAGCTGCTATGTTTTGAATACATTTAAGAGACTCTATTTGACATGCAGAAATCCCAGTACAGATAAAACCATGCCAATGTGGACATGCTCTTCCTTTCATACGGGGGTATTTGTACCAGGCTGTGGTGCAATCCCTAATTAATTAAAGAATATGCGGAATTAATTAGGGATTGCACCACAGCCTGGTACAAATCGCCCCGGATTAAAGGAAGAACACGTTCAAATTACCATAGTTTTAAAAATATCACAACACTAATGTGACTTTCCAACCAAGTCCCCCTCAGATTTGACCCTTATCAGCATATTTAAAATAAAGGCTAAGATTGAAAGAAGGGGCAGCACAGCAATCAGGACTAGAAAGCAAATGGCAGGGCCTTAGCAGAAGGACTTTGCTATTTGACAAATTTCATTTGAGCTCGCTATCTCTCTTCCAGTGATTGGCTAATTTGAACCCAGATGTTATTTCGGAAAAATCATTAACAGTGTCACTGACATGCATGCATATTTTCCTGGCATTGGCTTCTGAGTTATTGTGGAAACTGTGACAAAATGACTTCTGCTCTGCTGGATTATAGGGGTAAGTATTGAATACATCACCTTCTCAGCCCTCACACGTCTACAAAGCAACAGTGATGCCAATCATAAAGGTACAAGAGACCCAGTTAAAATACATACCTCCTCCACATTTTGTGGTAATGTTGGCTGAGGGAAGACTATACTCACAAGAGAGGTGTTAATGTCATTCAGTAGCAACCCAAACTACAAAGTATAACCGTCCAAAATGAAGGGAATGTCCACTCAAAGGTTTATAATAAATATGCATACTTTAATTTAACAAATGTCCAATCAATATTTTATGGAAATATACATACTTTAACTAAACAAACCATCTGCAAGAACATTAAATATAAAAACTGGACAAAAACCCTCCCGTGTGTAAGAAACAGAGAAGATGCATGGAAAGAGAGAATGCAGAACTCTTGTCAGGAATAAAGGGTTAAAAGTGCAATTTCAATTACCACAATGTCCTTTTGAAAGGATGTATTTTGAGGAAGAAGGTGCACAAGTGACGTTACCAGTCTCTACGACCAAAAATGGACCACAGGGGCAGTTATGAGCCAATGGTATCATGTTGTTCTGTGCTGTTTGTGAGGTTCTGAAAGTCTTTATTGTCGCAGTCACGTTGTTCTAGATAGAGAGCGGTGTCTAGCAGGGGTTAAACAGTTGCTTTCTGGTTCAAAGGCAATACTTGAAATAGAGAGGACCATGAAGGCCCTTAGGGTCAGATCAACAGTCAGTTTGACTGTGAAGAGTGTGGTGACTGGATGTTTTGGTCTATGGGATTGGTTAAATTAAACGCTAGTGAGGCTGTGGCTCATTGGTGCCAGCGAGTAGATGGCAAAGATTGCGTCAGCTGGATGCACAGTTTGTTTCAAGCAGTTTGATGTGGCATCCAATGAATGGGGCACGATCATTCAAGAGGGTCGGTTTGACTGGTGATTATCTGCACCGAAGATGCTGGTGATGCGAGCAGCGGTTCGAATGTGGCTGAGGCTACAAAGCACTCAGATAGTGTGGTGCAGTAGCAAACATGTTCAAATATACAGTCTGAGCCAAAGACACCTCCGGTTGGACCTGGTGGTATGAGATGCGGCGTACCGGTCTCGATGACAGTTTGACCGGTTCGATGTGATGAAAAACAGGGATCCTGGCTTCTAATGTTCTGTGAGTCCCTCTTAGAGGTCTCAGGTATGTGTGTAGTCCTTGTTCTCTGGCTCCCATTGCAGGGGAGTGTGGTGTATACTTCCAGGGGTCCTTCACCATGATGAGGTGAAGGACAGAAGTGACTGGCAGAGATGCAGGTCTTGTTCCAGCAGCAGGTTCATCTACAATGTACCCTGGGGACATGTAGGGAACAGAGCTTGCCTCGCCTTAGACACTCAGTCTTCACCTCACATGGTGGAGGGTTTTTGAAAGTCAACTCTCCCAACAAAAATCCAATGAAATTCTTTCGTAGGTGTAGGTTCCAAACTGAATCTGAGAAGTAGTGAGAGACCCGTTTTCTTAAAGGCATAATTTGCAGGGGAATGGTAAAAAAGCAAGCCTGCTTTATGTGTCCAATATCTGTCCTTGGAAAGAGTGGACTTTGCCTTCTGATATTGCACCCAAGTAGTGGAGGGGACGGGAAGGAAAGAAAGAGCAGGGCAAAACAAGATGATGGAATCTTCCTCCAGCTCTGAGGAGGTCTCCCTCTCTACACTAACCCCGCCCCTTCCCTTTTGCAATAGGATCAAAGGACCCTTTGGTATGCAGCAACCTCGTGTGAGGCTACTCCTTTCAGTGAATGGGTGTGTGTTATGATCCCTGTTCCCAGGACAGCATCCTGTGGAGTGGCTGTCTTCTGGGGAGGGTGTTACCTACTCTCACAAAGCAAGAAAGAGAGGCAACCCGCAAGGCTACTGTTGTGCTGGCAGTAGCAGGACAGCCTAGTGGGGGGAATACACATAATATTCCCACAGCTGAGCTGGGCTCACAGTGCTGATACATATGTGATATCAAATTGCTGTAGCTTAGAAAACTATGGGAGATGTCGGTCACCATACCTCAAACTCAGTTATGGCTTATATTTATGGTTTTTCATGCAACCAGAACATCATACTCACAGTTTTACAGTTTTTGGAATAGGGGTGCATATCTTAAAGGCAGCCCATGCACTGCAGAGACTTGCCTGTCACTGCAGCTGCCAAATGGGCACCTGCATCCTTTGCACCTGCTCTGCACTACAGAGGGAGCAGGCACAGCAGACCAGGATACTGATTCTGCAGAGCACATGTGAACACTATGCCGTGGAGCTGAGGAAAGCCGAGTCTACTTAGCACATTACTCTTTTTGAGATGGAATTTCTGCATTGTTTAATTAGTTTAATAAACATCAAAAAGGCCAGGGCTTCTACACCCTTGCCTGATGGCCATCCTTCACGGAAAGCCAAGGCATTAAGGAGCTTTATCAAAGGAACCAAACGGGTACTAAACTTTCAGAGAGATAATGAGGAGCCCTGAGGTCCTGCACAGGTCACCGATATTGGAGATGAATGACAAGGTCCTGGTTGAATTCTCTATTACTGCTCATGAGATATACTTGTTCTAATGATCATTCTGTGCACAGACACTCTAACGTTTTACTATGTTCAGTTATTTGGGCATTTTGTACACCACGTGCTATTTGATTGTAACTCTTTTAATCACAGAGGTTTTACATACAGTGTACCTGACCTGGCACTCAGACATGATGCTTCTTATACATTAACAGGACATGTACTGAGATGGTTGCATTTTACACAGTGTAGCTGCTCAGTCTTCTAGTGGATCAGAAAATTTGACCAACACTATGCCCAAGATTTATTTGATTGTTATTCAAGTTTAGCCCCTATGCCGCTTAATCAACAGAGATAGAATATAGAATATGTAAATTCACTTTCCTATCACAAATTACTTCTTCCCATGCTACATTCCTTTCTTCCAAAGTTTATGCCAAAACATGCTTGCCAAATTCTGTCTTAAAATATGTATTTTACAGTGTATTATATATATTTTGTGCTAGGGGCAGAAACACCTATTGAATGGCACACCATGTGAGTGCTTAGTCTGTGTGATTTCTATTGACAGAAATTGCATATGGATACATTCTTAAGAGGCATGCTCTTGAACTTCACTAACTACAGGTGTTATACATCATGGCTATGGAAGTCATATACTGCACACACTAAAGAGGTGAGGTATTCTTTACAGTGTGTCAACCTCTTGACAAGCGATACTAATCATCTCATGGTCAAATATTATCAGGTCACTTTCAGCCAGTCCCAGCTTTCAGGCAATAGCAGTTTGGATTTTTGCACAGGCTACCAATTTATTTAGCTTGGGCTATTAAGTGGCACTTTAAATGCCACTTATAATCTGAAACTATTGCATTAGAGTACCAATGGGGAGATATGGCATATGTGGAGGGGCACAAAGCTTTTAGGTGTTGTTTGGTTATTTTCCCACACATTGACTACCTATGGTCATGCAAATTCCTTTGAGGATTCCCACACAGTTCCTGCCCTTGCCCACCCAAAACACCTCCTCAAGCCTTACCATCAAACTTTACACTCAAAGTGTCTGCCAGTGTTTTCTTAAAGCAGTTTTCTGAGAGTTAACTTAATTGGAGTTGTAAATATTCTACTGGTGTAATAGAAATGTCTTAATCAGGTCTGCCTTCAGCTTCTCGATTTAAAAACACTATGTGTCTCTATCACTGAAGTCCAGTTTAAAACCAGTTTTGGCAAAGCCAACAGTTTTGGCTTGTGTATAAGTATTAGGCATTTGCCAGACACTGCTATTAGATGCCCAGTATTCACTCTAGTTTATACCACTACGGCGGTGCCTGGCAAGGGCCTTCTCAATGCCTACACGAAAGCCCAAACTGTTGGCATTGCCAATGCTTGTTTTACTCATGTCTTAGGCAAAAGAAATCCAAATAAGGCGAGTCTTGTTATCTAAAATGTCAGGACTGGCTGATGTTACCTTGACGGCACAGGGCCAGCTGGCAGCTATTTATTTGTATTAGAACTGATTTATTGTTGTTCTGAAACATCTAAACCATGGGTCTGCCTCCTGAAGCTCTCCCTGGTGAGGGATTATGGGAGTTGCAGTCCAAAACATTTGGAAATCCAAAGGTTGCAAACCTCTGGTCTAAACTATGCATTTGAGCTTTAAACCTGTGCCCAACAACGTCTTTCCTATACATAATTTAACTCGCCACCTACATCCTCTTTACCCCTTAAACTACGCAGAGCAATAACGGTGCAGTACTTTAAACCAACCCGCACGCATGTGTAATTGCAGTCATGCTGAATTATCGAATACAAATAAACGTTTCTCTGGCAAGTGGCAACTGACCGTTTCCTTATGAACAATCAAAGTTGAAGGAGACATTAGCAGAGAGCAGATTGGTCGAGCACAGCCTCGAGGCATATTCATTTTTTATTTTTTAAAACAACAACATTGGGTCAAGAAGTTGCTGCTCCTCTCGCCCCCATATGAATGCAGCAGCTGCATGTCTAAAGTGTATCTGATTAATACTTGTAAAAAGAAACCGTGTCTTCCCAGATGCGACATAAATCTCCATGCAGTTCTCTGGTAACAGGAGCGCGGAGTGGTTGAGTGTTTGTGCGGTGCAAATTGTTAAGCAGCTCTCCGTTTCCACTCTGAAGTCCCATCCATTAAAGTGACATCGGGAAGATAGGATTTCATAGTGCGCGGGGCACGGCACGGACGCCTGCTATTGTCTCGCGGTGAGATATGTTAACTCTTCAAGTGTGTCTCCAGCCAGTTGAGTAAAGTGCCTTGCAAATTGTTTCACCTGTTCCCTCGAAGCGTCAAGGTGTCAACTAATGTATCCTCTCGCGTTGCCCTGGAGCAATACTACGAGCGTTTGCTTTTCCAAAATCTGCGCCTTCCCGCGCTTGCTGGGTCATTTTCTCTACCATTTCCGAGGCCGATTGACCTTCAAGTGCCTGAGAAATCTCGCAGCGTCTAACCCTCTGTCATGGATACTTATAGAAACAACTCCGCTGTTCCTGTGAAAAAGATGTCTCCGTCCTCCCAGCTTGCAAAGCAATCCTGGCTCTCATTGTCTTTGTGGGGTCTGAAGTGGAGAACGCGCCCAAGACGCCTTGAGGCAAAATGACAAATGTCCACCATTGTTCATGAGTTGAACTGCACCTTGTGCTTAGCAAAATGGCAGTATGTTTTTACTGCTTTTTATTTTAGATGTCTTTAAATACGCGTTCTAGGTTCAGGGGCAGAACTTGACAAGGGCACTGTGAACACAATTCATGAAAACTGAGCTGTAGGTGGGAATGCATTGTAGCCACAATATGGGGAGAGAGGTGCATTTGAAAGAACACTGGGGCAGTAAAGTTGATTAAAACCACCATCTGCACAATGTAGTCACCATATTGCTCCACGTTAGCCCAGAAAAAAAAAAAGGACCCACACTGTTGTAGTGGTTGGTCTCTTCCAAAATAGCTGTAGTTACCTCTCAGCCATTTAAGACTGTTAAGGTTAAAAACCTTTGGGCAAGTAGCAATGTCTCATGACATCCAGAACAATAACATACATGTTTTACCAAGGTTTTAGCGGTTCCATGTTATTTCATCACTGGAATTTTCAAAGCCTGGCATTTTAACGTGGAAATGTTCATCAAATTGTTTTTTTGGGGTTGGGGGTGTAGGGGTCCCCCTCCGCCACCTATTTTACCTATTCCCTAACCCCCCAAACCCTTGTCTGCCCTTTCCCACCCCCCCCAAAACATTTGATGAACATTAGTGCACATTGAAGTGGTAGGCGATGAAAGGACGTCGTACGGTTTTAGCATGTATTGAACTCCCAACTGCTTTACGAGTCGGAGAGTCGGAGGAATAGGGTAAGTCACGAGGTAAGGGCTTCTTTGGGAGTAAGTAACTTCAGAAAAAAAAGACAATACCAAATTTAAATCCCATCACAAGGGTCAGTATGATACAGGGAGATTCTTTACAAGTTGGGCGTTCCATTACAGGCTGTGTGTGGATTACCGTGCAGTAAATCCGGCAGTGGTAAAACCACCAAAAATCCTCAATGAGTTCAATGGAATTCAAAAATGGGTAATTACCACCACTTTAATGCTGCTTGCTTCACTGTGCTGAACAGTCTTTTTAGGCTGCCCATAAACATCCCCACTATGCTTTTGTCTTATGTCCATAGTGAGGTCATCTTCCAAGTTTCAACTCCCATGTATTTCATGAAACAGACAAAAATGGGGGACCATTGCCAGTTTTTAAAGTCGTCAGAATGCCCCATGCTGAAAGTATATCCTTTAGGGTGGGAATGACAGCAGCCAAAGATATAGATGTGGTTAATTGCACTAATGGGACAAGATGTACTCATCCATAAGGACTAGCAGGTACTTGTTCTCCCCGAGCAGCCTAAAGAAATCTATGGTTACTTTCACCCAAGTTGCCTTGGGCAACTCAGACATGACATTGGTTTAGGTGCATTCAGTCATCTGGTGTATTGATATACGTGATATATCTTTAATGTCCTCTCCACCATCTTATCTAAGAAAGGTAAAGCAAATGGTGTCCCCAGTTAGTCATTTGGTAGTGCACGCCTCAGTGTCCTTTATTGGTCATATCTATTATCTGTGGTTGTAGTTTTTTTGGTAGTAACATCTGAGATATTCTAAGAAGAAGACCTGATGATGTGGACAGCTCTTCCTGTACTTGTTTGAATGCATGCAGGTCTACTTTGTCAATGCCTTCCTGAAAGATGCTAGGCATGGTGGCGTGAGGCCAACAGTGGGATGACATGCAGACATTGGTGATCAGTGATTCTATAGTTTTTAAATTACAAGGTGGCATGATTGGTCGACTCAGTTTGGTCGAGTTGACCGAATGCACATGTATGTACATGTGTATGTAAGGGGTTAGTGATTTCTGGAGGTGGAGGTGAGGTGTGTAGGATGTGTTGTAGGAAAGGGGGGCATGAGGAGACACCGCCCATAAAAGAAAAACAAGGGTAACCAAGAGGTTGATCAAAAAGAGTGAACCAAACTCAACACCTTCAAATTTACATTTATTTCATAACGAAGAATCAAGTGTAATTTACCTAACAAACTGTAGGATTAGTCTTGCTTTGTTCAATCACTTCTGTTATTGATAAAGGTCCAAAAGGCCTAGCCTAAAAGTGGAAGTTACTATAATCTTCGATAGGGATTCCTGACATGTCATGGAAGACATGGGGTGCCTGGACATTAAATCATTCATATTATATATGGGATAAGTACCGCCTTGTGAGGAATTGCCATCTGGCAAGAGTGTACAACTCCTGGCCTTTTTGATTTGTGTTAAATAATACAATGATGTGATTAATTCCATCTCTGAAAGGGTAATCTGCTGATCAGATTCCCATTTCATAGGTTTCACGTCAAAAGCATTATGTGGACTTGTGCCCTGCTGCATCAGTATCCTGATTTGCGTTTGCTCTACCAGTGGCACAGAGCAAGTTCAGAGGCCACAACTGCCCTCTTAACAGCTCCAGTGACGAATATGCACCCCTGTTCCAAAACCTGCATAACTCAGAGGATCCTGGCCTGGTGGCACAGTAAACTGAAAATATAAGCAATACCTGAGTTAGGGTATGGTGGCCAGCATTTCTCATAGTTATCCCATCCACTGTAAATTGATATTACACGTGTCAGCCTGGTGGGCACAGTTCAGCAAGGACTATGTTTTTCCACTCCAGACAAGGCTCCCCTTGCCCACTGGCAGGACTCTAGCCTTGGAGAATTGCCTCTCTCTCTTCTTTTGAAAGGGCAGATAGCACCCTTTCCCTAGAGACAGCCACTCCACAGGAAGCTCGCTTGGAAACAGGAATCAAAGGCCACACCCATTTACCAAGAGCAAGGCCTAACATCAGGGTGCTGCATTTCAAAAAGCCTATGATCTATTGATGAGGGAAGGTGGCAGGTTAGTGTAGCCAGAGAGAGGTCTGTACAAGTTTGAGAAACTTCTGCCATCTTGTTTCTTTCTGCCTCTCGTCCACTTTTCTGTCACCCTCCACTTTCTGTAGTACAAAGAACTTTGGGTGTGGTCTCAGAAGGGCAATATCCACTCATTTCAAAAGCGGGGATTGGACCCCTAAAGGCGGCCAGCTTTAATCATCCAATCATCTGTGGTCTTTTACCTTTAAAAGAAGTGGTCTCACACCACTTCTGTGAATCATGCTTTGCACTCCAAACCTGAAAGAAGATTTCCATGGGAACCTGCTGGTTGAGCAGTCCTTTCAAGGATAGAATCGACTCACCTGAACATCTTTGCACAAACTCACTGCCGATCAACTTCACAGCCGACTGAACCTGGTAACGACCCAATCCCCACAGCTCAAGTAGATGATTTGAGACGACAACAGTCAGTGCCCATTCGACCGCCAACTCAACATCATTGCCACTGGACCACTGTGCCTGCCGAATCCTCGAATGGAAGAGAACCTGTGATTGACGCAGTGTAGCCTGGTTCAAGCCGTAGAACCACCAGGCCCTTTCAAAGATATTACTATACAGTATATGCCCCCTAGCCCATCTTTGGGCTGCATAGGTGATTTAAATTCCTTTTGCAACCACAAGAAAATATCCTTTCAACATTTTGGTCTTTTCTTGCCTTTTATCCCCCTTTCTCACTGCCAGAGTGCTGCATCTTTTATATCTGTGCGTGACCTGTGGTAATGGGTGGGCTTTTGCAATGTTTTCCAGTCAGTTTCTATTGCATAAGGTGTGTTTTATTAAAGTATACATTTTTATAGAAACTTGATGGGACATTCCTTTATTTTGGACTGTTACGCTTCACTGATTAGGTTGCTCCTCAACCACATTCACACCCTTCTTCAAAGAAAAGACCTCCCTCGGCCCACGTTACCACAAAAGGCAAAGGAGGTATAACTGTGCCTGTTTTACCTTTATGATTTTGTTGCTCTTAGTTTGTAAAAGTGTGAGGGCTCAGTGGGTGCTTTAGCCCCTATTTATCCTTGTACTCCTGAAGGTCAATTTGTCACACCCCTAACATACTTTATAAAGATATTGCAAATCACCAAGGAGTCTCATGACCAATACAATAATGAGGCGGAAGGTGGGTTGCTTTTTAAGGTCACAGAACTCCAAGGTCACTTGTAATGTCCTTATTTGTATGATATGGAATATTTCATTCCTTATTGTACATGGCCACACAATGTCATTCCCTTTCATATCTTGTCTCTTGCATAATATAATGTAAGAGGTCTTTCATTTGCTGATCTATACAATCAACATAGAATCTGTTTTTATTTAAAAAAACAAAAAATCAGCCCCTAATACTTTGCAGAAAACCATTTCAAGCATTTAACAACACACATCAAAACATTGTAAGTTTGTTCTTTAAAATAAGTAATAACATACAGATTTCTGCTCATATGTTAAAGTCCAGCAGTGTAGAAATGAATCTTTCTCCCATACACAGTTCCTTATCAACTAATGGCCGTTAAATGGCACTGAAAACTATTCTGCAGGCAAAGAATTGGAAAAGCTTTTCATGGTTTTAATTAAGTGCTGCAGTGAGAGTTGTAATTATCTCTGCTGGCTCAAGCAAGAGGCATAACCCACTTGTACCATCCCTGTAACTACGTTTCCCCTCAAGGAATAGCGCCACATTGCCCAAGGGCTGTTTGTGCATTATACACATGTAAAAAATAATAAAAAATACAAATGGTGACATGATATGATATATGATATGATAGTTTATTTATATAGTGCCTATACACAATGTGTTTCAAAGCGCTTCAAGGCAAGGGAGGGATCAAGGGAAAATACAATGCAATTCTTACAGGCCATGAACAGCAAGGATGTGAAATTAACTATCGCCTGACAACATTTCAGATAGTGCAAGAGCTAAGACAAAGATAAGGAAGGGAAGGGGAGAGTGGGAGGGAAATGGAAACAGACATGTGACTACTAGGCCTGATGGCATTTCTGGTAGAGCCAGAGTAAAACAAAAGGTGAGGAAGAGGGGTGCAGATAGGGATGGTAGGAACAAAACAAGCGACTATCGTACTAGGCGTGATGACATTTCAGATAGTGCTGGAGGGGACGGGGGAAACAATGAAGGGGAGGGGGGAGGAGACAGACGAGGTTGCTATCATACTAGGTCCAGGGACAATTCTGATAGAGTAAGTGCATAGAAGAAAGTAAGGGGAGGAGGTGAGGAGATAGGAAAAGGGAAAGGAGGAGAGAACAGAGAGTAAGCAGTCAAAAGAGTGGAGAAGCAAGAGAGGAGAGCGAATACAATTGCAGAAGTCAGTAATAACACATAATGTTGCAAGCAAGGATACAAGATGAAGAGGAGAACAGCATGATTCAGGCTCACCATGAGTACAAGATGCAAATGAAGTCCAGCATGAGAGTTGAGAAAGGGTGACGCACCGTGAATCAATGAAGTCCATAAAAGTCAAATCCAGCATTGGCCACAAGACGGTGATGGTAAAACCAGAATTTATCGGAACAGACTTCTGCAGAAGCACTTAATACTTTTACAACACAACAAGTCCTTCTGCACACACCTGATAGGTAAACACATACGTTGCTGTATTGAGATTGGATTCAACAAAACATACCACACCACCCCATATGACATCACAATCCAACCCCCCTATTACCACATTGTACGCCAAACCAATGAAACATTTCAGATGGCCAGCAGAACTTTATTCATCTGTCCCGTCATCCGATCTGTATTCTCATGAGAAAGCCTTTAACCATGACAATGGTCGGAGCCTTGAACTAAGAACAAGTTATTGCATTAAAGTAACACATGAAGAACTCTTTGACTTCTCCCCAGGCACACAGCCTTTTGAAACCACCAGTAGATAAAGCTTTGTACATTAAATATGCAGAATTATAAAATAATTGTGCATTCATTGCCTTTCAACAAGCCCTCGGAGCTCCCATTATGACCATACATTGTTTTTGCCTCTTACCATGCCATCCGAGGATCGTGAGATGTACAGTGTGATACCAGCTGCTACAGCTACCAAGCAATTAATAAACTAAACACAATTTCTAGAAAAAAGCATGCCTTAAGGCCATTCTACCGTGCCTCAGCCACATGGAACCAACTTCTATCATTCTTACCTTTGGACCATCTTTATTATATAGGTTTAGTTTCTTACACGTGAGAAACTGTTATTTTGAGGCATTCTTTAACATAGCCATAATAGCCAAGAGGTTATTGGGAAAAACCCTTCCCAAGGCAAGGGCTACTCTCGCAGCTGGGAAGTTTGCTTTACTGCGCTGAACTTGAATTTTTACTACATTATTCCCCCATTTTATTAATTAATTGATAACTAGCTTCTTTTTGCCTCCGCTTTCTTTTTCTTGTACTTTATCTTTATGAATCCACATTTTTTGCAATGTTGTCAACGTCACCCCCATCTTCTTGACAATTATCCACTGAGTCCCCCACCCATATACAACCCTGGCTGTCCTTAAGACATGATATCCAAAATTGTTCATCGTTTTCGAAATCCTCAGGTTGTGACCAAACCCACCCACCTATAATATCCTCCACATTGTCGCCCATTAGTTGACTAGTACCCTTCTCATTTTTATTTTTCATCTCAACACTCAGGGACATCATTAATTGTCCTCTTTGTTTGTTAATATATAGTCTAAAAATAAATATGCCAATGCAGAAGGTGGCAAGTAGGAGGACCAAAACACAGAGAAAGTCACCCAAAATACTCCAGAAAGCCAGGTGGGATCCTGTGTGAAAATGTTGTCCAGCCAGTTACTGGTTTGCGCTAAACTAGCCTTGCTTGTCATTCTTTCACAGAGCATCTGTATTTCACTTATTGCTGCTGTCAATGTTCCATTTGAAACCTCTACATCGGGTATTGCTGTACTACAGCTTGTTTGAAACTTGACAAAGATGCCTCCTTTGACAGCAGTGAACAAGTGCAAGACATACCTATTTTGGAGAGCCACCAAGCTTTCTGCCCTAAACTCTTCCTTTATTGCGTTTAGCCCTTTTGCTGTTGAATTGGCCAGCTGCAGAAAGTCATAGTGTGTGAGTTTTATCAATTTCACGTTGGCAGCAGCCTGCACACCTGGAAGCAACAAGGATACAAAAAATGTTGCAGCCTTTGAGAAGAGTCGGAATTTGTCAGGAATATAAGCCACATTTTTAGCACTTTTTTTCCGAAAAATAGTTATTCTATGGTTTCTTACTGCTCAGTGACTGTTGCCTCTCAATTTGCTGCACCTTTTTTTCCTGCATCGCAATTTCTATGGCAGTGCTGTTTCGAGGCAACACCAGGGTGAGGCTGTGCAGAGGGACAATTGCACAAAGTCTGCTCAAGTCAGGAGGCAGCTGGGCATAGGCCTTCGATGCACAGGCCCACCAAACGTCCATAATGACGGCGGTCCTCTGCGTCAGCGCCTCACTGCTCATCACCTTGGCACAGCCGGTGTTAATGCCCAAGTGAATAGACCCACTGGACCTGATACATCGAGGCAATCATGTAAATCTCGTTATGTCAACTGATGTTTTTCATGTAACCAAGTCAATGCATGTACATAGTTTTCCTATGTTGTTCTGCAGCTACCATTTACGTTAGCTACCACGCTTTGTTTAAATCCCACCAACCCTTCAGCACTGCATTTCATTATTCCTCCATTCCATTCGCCCTCATACTATACTGCCCCTTTTATTCTCGTCAACGGTCTTGTATGACAGCAGGCAATGCTTCGACCCTCTTTATTTATGCACTGCAATCTGTTGTGTTCACTTATTTTCAGTTCCCCTTTGTTAGATCCTACAGTTATGTATTCTACTACCATATTTTGTATTTCCCTATTTTCTGCCATTGGGCCTCATTAGGACCCTGGCGCTAAGGGGTTTGCGCCAGCGTTAGCTGCGCCGACCCCTTACCGCCAACTACGAGTTCCCATAGCGCCATGGTCATTTTTCCGCCCGCTTTTTGCGGGCGTAAAAATCCATGGCGCTATGGGACCTCGGTGTTAATTACGCCACCGTAGTGTACGGTGGCGTAATTAACACCTTCCCCACTCCCATTGAGCCCTATGGGGCCGAAATGGGAATGGGGAAGGGTAAATGGGTCAATGGGGACTTACCGCCCCGCCGACCTCGGAATGGGGCGGTAAGTCCGCCATCCGCCATGGCGTAAAGGGACTTTGCGCCATGGCGGAAAAGTCCGCCGATGGCGGAAAAAATCCGCCAGGGTCGTAATGAGGGCCATTGTGTTTAATTTCACATAGTTATCCACGTACACATTTTCCCCTAAATCCACCCACTGTACTGTGACACTTGCTCATTGAAATAAACCTCTTAGTTTAACAGAGGGCCAGGTGCATTAGGCATCCTGCCTTCTCACAGGATACATTTTGGGGTAGGAAAACTTTGGACGTTCCAATTACATGTGGGATAAGAGAGCAGATATAGCAAGTGCCATTCACCCTTTCCTTCCCCACGTGGAACCAAATGTAGTACCAAATGTTTCCAGATGATAAACTTTACTCTTTGTCAGTGTCATGATGAAAACTCCCTTCTTCCACCAAACTCTGTCTACCATGCTTTTCTTTTAGAACAAAGTAAAACAAAAACATGAAACCAATACATGTTAACATTATCACACTCCATAAAATGTAATGTTTTCACCTTTTCTCCATCACACCGCTTCCTATAAACCTATTCTCTTCTTCCTTTGCTGTTTTCTTATACAGTCTAAACACTGAAACCAAAATTAATGACATTTTGTATATACCTCCCATTGCACTGTGCTTTGCTCATCTCGTTGCATACGTCGGTGATGTGAATCCATCCCTGTCGCCCTTCAATCTTGAATGCTTTTGGTATTCAATAGATGACTGTATGAGGTCATGTAAAGTGTGCCTCTTTCCTCTTTCAAATGCGGTCCTTCAACATTACTTTGTCCCCTGGATAAGGAGGTGCTTCTTGTGGCAATTGTCCTTGTTCACTTGTTAGTTCAGTGTGCATTCGAGGCCTTGTCTGCAAGGAAATATATCGAAGTGATTTTGTAAGTTCTGTGAGATACATATCAAATTCCCCCCAGAATCGAACACGAAGATTGTGCATCAGAAATTGTACATGATGGCGGTATAGGCGCATGCATCCTCTGTCATGTAACAATCTCATGGGGTGTAAGGTGATATTCTCCCCCAGGTGAGTTGCACAATGCGAAAAGTGTAAGAGGCAAGCAGTGCACCCTAGATTTTCCAAGCATCTGTGTAAGCTTTGCTAAGCGCCTTTTAAGCAGCTTGTTCATTTTTCCACAAAACTGTTGGCTTGTGGGTAATAAATCGTGCACAATTTATGCCATATCCCTAGAAGGGTTGTAATCGCTTTAATTAAGTCATTAGCAAAATGTTGACCATGGTCTGAACGAATTTGGTCTGGGATTTCCTGGCTCGGGAACACCTCCCTCACTAAGAATTACGCTGCTGAGTGGGCATCATTATGGGCACAGGGACCAGCCTCAAGCCAACGTGAAAATGGACATACACTGTAAGCATGTATCTGTAAGAGACACATCTCTCTTGCATGTCTGCATATTCGATATGCAAGTGTCAGAACAGACCCTCCGGTCATGGCAATGTTCCCCATACAACTCTCAAGGTGTGACCTGGCAAGAACTTTTGAGAAATCATGCAGTTACTTATGAAATCGGAAAATGTTCTTATAGATTCGGTAGAAACCAGTCTTCACTAATCCCCATAGCCACATGCTATTTTGACACATGGGCAGGGTAGTGGAGATGGTCCAGTAGAATTTTTAACAGCATTTTTGGCTTTACCACCCTTTCTGTACTGTCGTGTTGCCAAATTAAGCCAGCTGGAGACGAAGAACAACCTCTTCTCTTCCATAACTCTTTTTCATTGTCTGAAGATTCTCTCTGCAACTCAATTATCTTTACTATTGGGATAGCATTAACATTCTCTGGTAGTCCGTCCTTCTCTTTACTTGTTTTTATTCGAGCATAGGAGGTATTTTTTTCTTTTTTGCCAGGGAACAGCAGAGGTGTCCCTTCCGGCAAATATGCTGCTTCTTTTGCTGTTCTTTCTGATTTTTCATTACCCAATTAGATAAAGCCTTGCCCACCTGTGCGAGCCTTGCATTTTATTAAAGTCAGTTCTACTGGGAGTGATAACACTTCCAATAGCTTGCTCAATAATGCTGCATGCTGTATGGGTGTACCATTGCCTCTTTTGAACCCTCTCCTTTCCCATCTTGCCAATCCCGAATGCACTGCGGATGTAACATAGACAGAATCAGAGAAGGTGTTAACTGTCTGACCCTCTGACATATGTAGCGCCTCAATTAGTGCTCCAATTCTGCTGCTTGTGCCAAATGGTGATTTGGCAATCGTGTCTGTGAATACACTAATAACTCCCCATCTTTGTGTTTTCCCTGCTTATGTCCTACCACTGTGGAGCCTGAAAGCCCTTGTTCCATACTTTGGTCAACATTTGAGCTTCTATTGATGAAAAGCATGTCCCCTCCCTCAATGAGTTCTGCTTGCCATTGTTCCTGTCTCTGCATGCTATGCAATAATGCACAGCATCTCCCTCTTCAATTTCTCTGCATTTATTTTTCTGCACCTTACCACCTCCATTGGAGGATTTGTCAGAATTATTTCATACCCTGAAGTTGTTAATGTTGATTTTGTTTTCTCTAATATTGCTCTTGTCTATTACCCATTCTTTTTAACATCTTCATCATGTCACTCTTTGAACTGCTTGATGCCAACAAAGTGCTGAATAACAACTATGCTGACGATGCTCAGTGTCTCAACCCACTTTCTAGTGACTACAGAAGAGACACTGAGGCCATCAACTCTGTGTGCTCCATTATAAAATCTTGGATGTTGGAGAATGATCTGGCACTTAATAAGGCAAAAACAGAGGTGATGATCATTGGCACAGTGGCACGGCTGAAGAAACTTACCCCAGACTACCAGGTGTTTGAAATAGCTGGCTGCAGTATTTTCACTCTTCCTAAGGTCAACACTCTGGGTGTAGTTATTGATCAGAAACTGAATATGAGGGCGCACATGAGCAGTCTAGTGGCATCTACATCCTATTACCTCAAATGTCTGGCACATTTAAGGCTGGTCCTGTCACGGGAAAACTGTGCTACCATTGCTAGGGCAGTGATTGGCGCAAAGCTGGACTATGGTTCCAGTTTGTTGCAGGGCATCAATAAAGGTGAAATGAGGTGCCTACAAACTGTCCAAAACAATGCATTGAGAGTAGTGGAGGGCATGAGTAGCAAGGAGCATGTCTTGGAAGCCTGATGTGCGCTGCACTGACTTCCTGAACTGACTTCCTGTGACCAGCAGGATATCCTTCTGCGTACTGTGTCTGACAGAGAAGTGCCTATTTGGGACTAGCCCAGTATATTTATATGACCGGCATGCCTGGCTGCCAGCTTGAAGGTCATCGAGATCTAATAATTCTGGCCTCCTTCAGATTCCCAAGGCTACGCTCAAGATGGTGTTCCAAGGGTCTTTCATCTATTCTGCCTCAAAGAGCCGGAATGACCTTCCACTTGACCTGAGGCTATGTCGTCACTTCTCAAGTTTAAACAAATGCTGAAGACACTTTTATTCACCTGCATTTTCTGGTTTCTCCCTAATCCATGAGACTGAGAGGTGGCTGTTTTTATGCATGCTCTACTATGCCTGTGGGCCTGTCTTTTATGCACAGTATAAATAAATATAAATAAATAAATAAAATAGTGCATGCTACACGTACAAAACTGTGGAACAGCTCATTGTAATTGTGGAAGCTTTTTTAATTGTGAATGCAGCAGCAGCAAGTACCTGCTCACATGGAAAATATCCTTGCATTACTGGGTCTAGTGATCTATTGTAATATGCTAGTGGGTTGTGTCCCTGTTGTTTCTTTTGTGTCAATACAGCTGTCATTACCTTACCACCTGTATGGGAAAATAAGTGGAATTTCTCCTTGTAATTGGGTGTAGCCAAAACTGGTGCATGTGCTAACTCATGTTTGAGTTCATCAAAGTTTTCACCTCAGCTGTCCATGGTATGTTACTTTTTGTTTTCTGTGCTTCTTTCAGTGCCTGTACCAGTGGCTTGATCTAAGTGGAATAATGAAAAACCCAGGCTCCGCAATAATTGTGCAGCCCTAGAAACTGTTGCATTTCTTCCACTGTCTTTGATCTCTGGGTTTTGTGTATTGCTTCATCTCTTTTTGGTGTTATTTTCCTCCCATCTGCTGAAACGATCTGGCCCAAATAAACTACCTCTTTTTGACAATACTGCAATTTTTCTTTGTCCACTTTGTACCCTTTGTCAGCTAGCAGTGTCAGTAGTGTCACTGAGCCCAACCTACATTCCTCTTCTGTCCTGCTGCAGACAAAATGGTCCTCAACATATTGTATACCTGTGCTTTCAACTTGCATTACTCTGTTGAATATGCTGGGTCCTTCACAGTACTCTTGAGACATTCTCATGTGTTTGAATCTCGTCCCGCAATAGGTAAATGTGGTGAGATACCTGGAGTCAGGTTGTAGGGCAATTGTGAAAAATACTATCACTGTGAAATAGTGTGCCTCCACTGGGATGCTGTAAAAAATGGTTGCAGAGTTTGGAACCAATAGATGTTCTGCCTCCATAATATTGTCAAGGGGTGTAAATCCTGTATAAAATGCCACGTCCCTCCCTTAGATTTTTTGATCAGGCAATAGCTGTGTTGCAAGGTTATGATATGGTATTTGTATTTGCAACGCGCCTATACACAAGTGTTTCAAGGTTGTGTTGATTCCTGTATTATACATTGCTGCCATAGTGCATGTAAAGTCTCATGTATGACCTCATCTGCTTCTCAGGTGAGGGGGTATTGCTTCACTCATTGTAATAGTGCTCCTTCTTTTAGTTTAATGTGTACAGCCCCTACTACTTTTAGTATTCCTACATCATGGGGCCCCTGTGTCCACAGAGTGTTGGGAACTTTCTCCAGATCGTCCTGCAAATAATCTATTTCTTAATTTGATAATTGTGCCATTAGGGACACAGCTCTTTCTTTCATATGTATTGTACATGGTATGCTGAGCTCCAACACTACCTCTCCATCTTCATTGTCTTCAGTAGCAAACAATTCTGTGTAAGTTATTTTTGTCAATGTCACAAAATACTGATCACCACTCCATGTTGTCATCATCAGTAGCAACCAGTAGCAACCAATATTATCATGTCACTTCTTACCTTATCATGGCATCACTTGTACTTGTGAAGATGCCTGCACCAGTGTGTAAACCTGTTGTTACTGCCCTGTAGATGCTATAAGAGGGCATGTCCGGGCAAAATGACCAAAGTTGCAGTACGCAAAACACTATCCTACAAATTGTGGCCTCATACAGCTGTACCCAAAACTCCTTAGCCTTGTATTAGTTCCTCTTCCCGCCTGACACTCTCCCATATAACTGCCTACATATGAAAAGCTGGCTGCTGTTGTACGTTTCTAAATCAAGGTTGTTGTTACATCTTCTCCGTCCCCCATTGCTGATTATTAGGTGCTTGTTTGTATCCTCCCTGTTGTGTTATCACTTTTACTGGGAGTCCTCCTTGTTGGGAAGGTGGGATGACAACCGGTCCTGTAAGCACTGCTCCTTCCATGCTTATTTTCGCCAATTACCTCTGCACTCATTTATTTTCTGCTTTTACTGCATTATATGCTGTTTTTGTCTTTGTCCTGCTTTTTTTTACAATAGTGTTCAATTGTTGCCTGTATCTCAGGCCACGCTTTTGCCTCAATCCCAACAATTTTGTCTAGGGAAACCTGCACATCTTGGGGGAGCCCCTTCACTAGTATGTGAAACAACAATGACATTTTCTCATGCCAGGACTGTTTGTTTTCCTGTGTCCACATCTCCTGTATGGGTCGTATATAATCTGCCGGGTGTTTATCTGATTTCATTTTCTTTGCTAGGATTGACCCCATATCTGAGGTGCCTGGATAAAGCTTTCTCAGAGCTTTCCACATGTGTGCTCTTTAATTGTTATAAGGTGGTCCATCAAGGAGCTTAATTTTACCCCTGTATAACCTGCTTGTCGCCAGATGTTGTCACTTTGTTTCCCCACCAACACTGCTAATAAATTCTTAATGTCTCCTATGGTCAATGTAATCTCTGCTGGTTCATTTTCAAAAACATAAATCCACTTACTTCCTCCCACCATTAGCAAACGTAAACTATAAACTAAATTATTTGTGTCCATCATCTGCCAAGGTACATAATGCACCTCACCCTGGCTTTCCCCAGTCCCTCTGGAGTCTTCTCCTTCCCCGTTTCCCTACATGTGTCAAGTTCGTCATCCCCCTGGTCACTGTCATTACTGTCCTCCCATTCTAATGCAGTGTGTTCACCCTCTGTCGCATCTAACACCCCATCATTCAAGGCCCGTTCGCTCTTGTCAATTTTAAATTTGATTTCACCCTGCTGTCCATCCTTGCTTGTCAACTGTCTTTACCTGTTCCTTTTCTTTTTTCTCTATATCTCTTTCCATTGCTTTTTCTGCTTCCCTGAACATGGAGTCAAGTTGCTGTTGTGTGTTCATTTTAATGTCTGCTAAATATTTCTTTCTTCCCTTCTCATATTTACTAACAGAGTCGGTTTTACCTTCAACTTTTTTCTTGCCAGCTCGCTCGTTATCTTGTGATCCTCACCTAGGATTTGTGTATCCTGCAGCTGGTTTCAACTGCGGGTACAGTGCTTAAGGAGGGGGAGATGCACTCCCCTGCTCTTAATCCTTTTTCTTTTCTTTGTACAATTTTCAGAGCCCTAGAATAACTCGCCTCTTTTTAAGATTAGCTCCTTTATAGGTAGCCGACAGGTATGAATACATACTGTCTATTATATTCTTGTATTATTTATTACTTATATAATATTGTCGTGTCGGAAGTGGCTGAATTCTTTGCTCCATGCCATTTAGTGCAGCTTTGCACGTACCTGCGTCTCCATGTCCCTACGTTGCTAGGGCCATTCCTCTAACCGACCTACAGCGTATGGTGAGCAGGTGCCTTCAGGTGTATCCCGCTATGTCTTACTGCAGAACTGCGTGGAATTTCGCAGTGTCTATGCCGAGGTCTGGTTTCTTTTACCAAAGATTGCTGGCCCCACCAACGGCATCATTATTTGCATCATTATTGACGCAGGGATATACTGGATTTCGAGCTGACTTGCTACATCTCAGCGGGAAGCGGCAAATGGAGTGAGTGCAACTTGCACCAGCACCCTACACCTTTGTGTGTATTAAATGGGAATGTCCTAAGAGCTGCAGTTCCTCGCTGTTGGGGGGCACTTCAGCTTTTTAAAAAGTGTGTGGAGGATCACTCTGCCTGGGTGTGTGTGGAGGTGTGAGTGTTCCCCTGCTGAGTTTGCTGACTAGGACCGGCAGTGCTTTGTACTCCGTAACCCTCCCTCCCCTCCCCTGCCCTCACTGCCCACCTTTTACCCCCCTTTCTTTTCTTCCCCCAATCCCCTTCCCCTTTCCTCCCCCCACCCATACTGGGATGGACGCTGAACGATTCCTCTCATGAACTGAAGGCAACACCTCCTGCACCGCTTGGTTTTTCTTTTTATGCCCCAACCCTTCCATTTAACCTAAATATGAAATATAGGCAGAAAAATAAATACTGCTTTTGCAGCGCACAGCCTAAGTACGTCAAGCATCTTTGCAGCTCCTCTAGGAGTCATGGAACTATCAAGGGGACCACTTGCACCAAGAAACACATGCTTCTAAACAAAACTGTGATTAATGTGCAGCCAAAAATCACTAGTCTCTGGCCGATTGTTTTCTCTGGCATTACCGCCACTTCTCTGTCACAAAAGGCTGAGACATTTTCCATGCTTACTATTGCATTGGACAGCTGTACTGCAAGCCAGTCTTTCACCATCAATAACAATGGTTTGCTTCTTAACCTTTACCACAACCTGCAGATAAATTCCTTGGACCATGTACTCTCACAAGGGGATAATCTAACAATGACTAACTTATCGACCACTCCCAACCTTCCAGCTCTTGTTTCTAATACAGGGGGACATGTTGGATATGATTCCTCTGAACTAGAAGATCTTGCCACTGCTCCAGATGTAGATGTATCATCTACACTCTTTTCAACTCTAATTTCCAAATTGGATGCATTATTCATTTTGTTGTCATCATTTACAGCTGAACAGCAAGCACTCAAACTTGTATTGGCTAAAATATCTGATGCCATCCTGGTAAACAGTCAAGATCACGTAGTGGCCCATGGCTCTGCTATTGCACCTCCTCAGTTAGCCCAGGATTTCGACTGTGCATCTTTTACCTCTCCAGCTTATTGTCTGATAACGTTTATTGGGTATTTGATGGCGATTATGTTGACCAACCAGATACATCTAGGCCTGAGGTTGGACAGAATGTTCCTGTATGTGTCTCTGTGGCCTTGGAGGTGGAAGCTATTGAGGCTCTTTGTAATGAGATATCGTTGCTCAGATCTCCTCCTAAACTGGCAAAGGAAAGTTGTAAGCGGACCTCAACAAACAGCTCTATCACCCCGAGCGGGTCGAACTACTTAAGCCCCATTGTCCCCCGCAGAAGCAGTCCCCTACTGCATGATGTGCAAAACTGGGTAAGGGCTCTGTTTCCATATTTCTCAAAAATCAGGCAGATGGGACCAGTAGACAAGGAGAATTTAGAGGTCCTTTGGACAGGTGGGTGCATTACAGTGGAGTTTCTGAGCCTCTTGCATTTACCAACAAGCAAGTAACACTTCCTGCTGGACATGAGGAGCCTCAGCACATATTGCAGTCAAATCTGTCTGCTCCTGATCCCCACGCAACTGTTCCACTGTACAATCATGTTCAACGTATCTTAATGAAAATGAACAGCACTTTGAGAATCCCACATCCCCCTATTGACATCCATTCATGGTCCAATCTGAGGTCATTGGTTAAACACGAATAAATTAAGCCCGCCTACAGTAGCCCTTGTACAAAAAAAAAACAGACTTTTGCTACTTTGGAAGACAATTCCTTGACTCAACTCAATCAAGCATGAGCATATCCGTAGGGTTGAGCTACCAAAGCGAGATATTGTGTCTAATTGGCCCCTCATCAGTTTAACCTCTCCTGTAATTGTTGCACTGCTCTGTATGGGGGCACAGGTACTTGAGACTATGGGATTTAGAGTAACAATCTGTTGCATTCCACAAGTTAGTAGTGAGGCTCCCCTGAAGGGTAGGGGACCTGGCCAAAATGGAGATAATATGGTGCCAATGCCCCCCACACTGCAGATTAGCAATTTGCCCACATGTAGGAGATCTCGTGAGGGGTGCCCATTGCAGACAAACTAGAATTACCTGCACAATCACCACTGGGAACAATGTACATCTATACTCCCTTGAAATTCTGACTCTGTGAAACAACTGAAGATGCTTTGCTGGAATACCCAGGGCCATTATACTGAAAAAAACGTAGGCCGCTAAGGACTCATACATTGATGATTTTAATATGATTTTTAGGCATGCGTCATCCGGGACTCTAGGCTGCCCGTCTGGTGTTTTTATCATTGGTTCCAAGTCTTTCTTGAAAGTTTCCACTTTTTTCTAGAAGATTACATCACCTTATGTCTTGGTGGCTATGATTACTTTAGGCTTGACTGATTTTAGTCTGCTGATTATTAACATCTACTCACCCCCGGGTTTGGCTAAAGTTAAGAAAATACTATCTCTGGTGGAGCAAATATTGGGAATGAAATATACCCAGATGGGAGCATTACAATTGTGGGAGACTTTAATGCCCATAATCTAATCAATTACTATCTACAGGACATGGATGTGGCTAAAGGGGGTCTGATTGATGTGAGTTTTGATAATGTGCACGTTAAAGACCAAGCGTGGTATTTATTTATGTCTAGATTTGATCTGACCTGTCTGAACTGTGAATTAGGGGTCACAGGGTTGCCATTGTTTACGTGGACAAATGGTAACCGTTTCTCTAACTTGGACTTTGTATTCATGGATAAGCTCATGAGGTCTTGTTGTACCAATTTTGATTCCCCTTTAACACCTTTTAGTGATCATGCTACATTGAGATGTTCATTCTCATTGTATCGGCCACACAGGACTAATAAACTTCAGATCAAAGCTAGTGTAAACTGTCAAGGGAACCACATAGTGTGGGGCCCTAGAAACATTAATAAGATCAGTGCTTATACAAACCAACATGCCATACATTTAATCAGCTGGCTTGATAGCAACAACTCTAGCATAGAGAATATAATGGTGTGGCTGAATGGGGTGCTACATCATCAATTTCAAGCTCATGGATTGCAGGTAGAGCACACCAATTGCTTTGTCCCTTCTACATACAGGGGAAAGAGAAATCTACAGAAACAAATTAGATCCATATGCTCTTCTATTCATCTTGACACGCTGAGCATGAGTAAATTACAGACTCTTGCTACCACCAAATACAAGAATTGGCTAAGAAGCCATCGATTCTCACCGCAGTCTATGAATTGGTTGTCCTTTTGGGAAATAGTTAAAAACAATGACAAGAAAAGGTTCTGGCCTATGTCCAGATGATTTATAATCAACAACACAGGTTACGAATTGAACCCCAAATGTGAGAGGGTCTGTGACAAAACTATTAGGAACTTTTTTGATTGCCCCAAAATGGTCCAGGAGGAAAACATCCATTATACATACAGGCAAGAATTGCCTGAGGGTTTTCAACAAGAGGATATCATCTGTAAATTCAACTCTTTGAATAACTCTAACGTGATGCACTGTCCAGTGCAGCACTTAAGGAAAACCCGGAATTCTGGGCATTTGTACTGGAAAATCATTCCAATAAAATATTAGTTAGTGGGGTTATACCACTTAGTTGGAGGCGGTCCATTCTGATCCCTGAGCATAAAATGGGTGATCTCACTGACCCGGTGAATCTTCGCCTTTTGCCAATGATAGACGCTTGCCAAAAGATCTTTGCAAAACTCCTAAAAATGGAACAAATGGATAGCGGAAGAGGGTCTCTTGCCTCCAAACCAAAAAGGCTTCTGTAAAGGATGCAAGACTATGCACAACATCTGTACATTAGAATATGTTATTTCATCATCCACTAGAGCTCTGAAAGCTAGCTACCTGTGTTTTATAGATTTTAGTCGGGCTTTCGACACCATCTCACGACCTTCACTGTGTAACAAACTCTGTCATTGGGGTATTGACTGTTCATTACTACACCTTAACATATTATTATACTCAGATAATACAGTAATGGTGCGACTTAATCAGACACGGCATATGTCATCTGTGATAGGGGTCAACATAGGAGTGAAACAGGGGTGTGTCTTGGCACCTGTGTTCTATAATCTTTATTTGACAGATATGTGCCTTTCCATCCAATTGGTCTGAAACTTCCCCCAAAAATAGGAACACAGGTGCTGTCTTGGCTCGGTTACGATGATGACACTGTCCTGCTGGATTGCACACCTATTCGGCTACAGAGATCGATCAACGCTCTGACCATGTATGCGAGGAGCAATAACTTGGTTGTAATTGCTAGTAAGACCAAAATTCTGGTCGTCAGTGCGCACTCGAGCAGGACCACTTTTGCCTGGTAAATTAATGAGACGCAGCTTAAAGTGGTGGACCAATACACATATCTGGGATTTCCTATCTGTAGCTCCCCCTCGTTGGAATTTTGTAACAATCATATTCATTTTAAGATCTTAAAGAAATGCATCCTTCTTAAAGCAGGAAATAATATATGAGGGAAAGATAGCTTTGTATTTGAAAAGCATTGTCCCGGGAATTCTTTATGGGCTGGCTGCAATTCCGGGCAATTTGATGAGCTGGGTGACCCGACTGGAAGGCAAAATACTATGGTCTATCTTGGGGGTTCCACAGTCAGTGCCTCTTGTGGCTATGCAGTGTGAATTGGGCCTGCACTCATTAAAATCCTGCTGGCTCATGCAGCAGAACATTACTTATATTTTCATTTTGCAAGATATTGAAAAGCCAGACACCCTTATCTCCTACTTAGCTGCAGGTAATACATGCTCCTGTGAGAATGTGTTCACTGATTTAAATCTTTCAATAGATACATTATGAACCTTTCCCAAGTGGGCCGTAGTTTTAAAGAAGGCCCAAGTTCTTGCTCATTGTAAAGATGTTAATCGCCTGTCCTCCCTGACAGTCTGTGTAGAATACAACAAGCAGGGCTTTGGCAGAAATGGCAGAAATGTTCCCTGTACACATTAAGCAAATTTTACTCAGCATTAAATAGGAGATTCATCAACTATCTTCATATGAACATTTTACCCACCTATGAGCATATGGGTAGATGGAAAACATTGCCCACGGAGGAAAGAATCTGCTGTCTCTGCAATCAAACTGTGCAGTCTGCATGGCACATTCTCACACAATGACCAGCCATGACTGCTTTTCATGTAAAAGGATATGCTAGTTTTATTTCCCATGAGTCGAGTAGATAAGGCGTTCAATTCTGGAGTACATTGTTGGGAGCAGAATCAGTTGTGATTACAGCTGCAGCATCATATGTTTGTAACTGTGCCTGTGCACTTATCAATGGTCAATGATTTTAATCTTTCAATCTGTGAATGCTGTGATTGACATTGTAATGATGATTTTTATTCTATGTGGCTATATATTTCTTTTACAACTCACTATTTATGATATTGTTTTTATACTGTATTTTCTTACACAGATGTATTAATTGTGCCCAAGGTTTGTTTTAACCAATAAACACATATTGTATTCTTGTTGAATGTTCCTTCACCGGGCAATTCCTGGTAACACTTCCCCACTGTGTACCCTGCCCACTGGAAGTTATATTTTATTGCGATATTGTCGTAGTTTTGTGCACATAAAATCAAGGGGTGCTTCCTTCCCATAAATTGACATTATCCCTCCTTAGTCCTAATTGTTAGAGTGCTCCTCTTTGTCTCTCCTTTCTTATGCTTTCTCTTTAATTAAATCCCAAATTCTTTTACCCTAATTCACTCAATTTGATTAACTCTTATACTTACCAATAAGCTTGTTCACCCAATCTCATTCAGACTGGCCTTCTCCTCAGGCCCCAACCTTTCACGCTTCTTTTTTTCACTCTTATCTACAATGTCCTTTTCCACAGACCATCCTGTTAGTTTTTGGTAGTACATAAATGGCCCTCTCGACAGGCCCACCACCTTAACAAAAATGTCCTATGTAAGTATACCGAGAGTGCGGTTGCTCCTCCCTTCGTTCGACCGCACCACCTATACATGCTGCACACAGCTCTTATAATATTTACAAGTTATTTTGGCTCTAGCCCTTCCACAGCCACAATGATAAATTAAAAACTTATAGACTGTCCACTTTGCCATGACAAAACTGCAAGCATTCACAAAAAACATGATCACATATATGTCTTTCGCTATATACTTATTTTATCCAAAATGATGCAACTATAATGATTGCCTGCACTATGTGCAACTCTTATCTAACAAGGTCCGCCACTTACTATGCAATCCTGGGCTCTAATGCAGACGTTCCACCATTCACTTTTCTCCATAACAGATTAAATAGACGTAATATCTAAGACTACTATGGCCAATCACCCTTCTCCTCTTGAGGGTGCATCCTATATACCTTAAAAAAAATCATTCCTGTTCCCAGCACTTTCATGCACAGGTACACTCACATGTCCTTTTTGAGAGATGCTCAAATTCTCTCGACCTCAGAGTCGTCCTTTAAAGGCCAATACACTGTCAGAGCGAAGGCAGCGATTGGACCAGACTGACCTTTGGGAACTCAGCGTCCATGGGACTTTGCGTTATTTTGAGCTCTTTGGACTGGCCAGCGAGCACTGTCCCCCGCTCCTTAGGAAATACGGCTGGAATCCCCACGCCCTGGTCGGGAAAGCTGGCACATCTTGCTGGGGCCTCCAAAAATGTGCAGGGGGTCACTGCAAAGTATGGTATTCAATATTACAAAAGCAGTCAAAAAAGGAGTGTACTCTGAGCAAGAAGTAACGCAGTTTTATTTAGGGCCCAGACACAGCTGGGACAGCAAAATCAAATAGAGCACAGAACAGAACTGCATGAAAAGGTGCTGTCAAAGTAACACCTCTAAACCAAAGGTTTTTATAATAATCTAAACTAATTAGCATTAGTACTTTTACAACACAATAAGTCTTTCTGCACACAGCTGATTGGTAAACACATGTCAACGCTTATGGAGCAATAGAAATTGCTATATTGGATTCAACAAAACATACCACACCACGCCTGACTGGCCCATGTGACTTCACAATCCAACTTGTGAAAAGAATTATACAGGTGCGCAACTAGTAGTTTATAAATGTATAGCTACTTCAGGGTTAATAATGAGGTGCAGTGCAATCTATAACAACCCTGACACTAGGTTGCATTGGTCACAAAACAAGATGAAACGGTGTCCAGGGTGTGGGGAACACTCGTGTCCCCTGCCCACTCTGGGTTTTGTCAATTGACAAACAATAAATAATCATTACTTAATCAGGACTTGTGTTCGTTGTTCCAGTGATTTATTTGGAAAGCAGAGTATCCACTTATAATGTTCGTGCTCAAATCATTTTCATAGAATCACTTGTGAGTTTTCATTTAAATTGTATTCATACATTTCCATAGACAAAATTCAGTTAATTAATTTCTATAGACAAAATAATCCAGTTGTGACTAAATGTTCTACAATATTCAATTCAAATTGTCTAATGTACCGTTGTCAATAAGCTTAATTATTCCAACATCTAACAATGAGCTCTACGTGTTTTAGGAGTTCTATTCCCTTCATCAGGAGCACTATCTCATCTAATATTCAAAATTATTGTTCATTCTTGTAATTTATTCAGCAGAATCTGTGTAAAAAGATAAGGAGAGATGCCAAATAAGGTGTATATTAGCTATGACCCTTTTAGTACTCAAAATAGTTATTTGAGATTGTCAAAAATTATATCGTTTTTTTTTTTTTAATTTGAAACTTCAGACTTGATTGCCTCAGTGCTCACACTGTGGCATCAGGCTTTTGTTACAACATAAAAAGTTTTGTTACTTTCCTCACTAAACATACAATTTAGTATTTTCAATGACACTTCAGCATCTTGTCTAAGAGAAAACAAGGAAGAAAACAAGGAAGACAACAAGTTTTCGATCAATGATCATATAAAAACCTCCAGCTCTAAAGAGTCCATAAAGTCTACCACAGCGCAGCTTAATTTCACTGAAATGCCAGCCATTGCATATGACCACCAGTCCCGAGATTCAAAGTTCACTGGACTGAAGCTTCCCAAGTGCAGAGTTCGTTTTTGTATGATCTGAGTACATTTTGTAAGTAAGTGTTCCAAAGATTCAATTTCTTTCAGGCAGAAGCGACACTTATTGTCATTTACTTCTTTTGAATGACGAAGCCTTGGTTTTTATTGAATTTAGACGAATACGTAGAAATTGCTCACGATGATGTCGGGAAGGACAATTTGTTAGGTAGCGACATGGTACTCCTAACTTATGTGTTCCCAACCCGGAGTCTAAAGTCGTTGGCATCCTTAGACGTTCATCATTATTTTGAATCTAACATGACAGTTCAAATTTTTTTTTCACGGCTTGTGGTCTCGTTACCAAAGCTTCTACTGTTAGATCGGCTTGTATTAGGATCTGTTCCATACATAGTTTCCACTCTTCCAGGAGAATTGATTTTCCTGTGCCTGGTCTGGAGGAGAAAACTTGATAAGCTGGTGGAATTGGCGTCGAAATCATTTTCCGCAGAGCCATCAAAGATTTCCACATGACACATGCATGAAGAGAATTCAAAGAAAGTTCATATCTTAGCTGCTTCATTGAGATGTACGCCGGTAGCTTCAGAACTCACCGCCAAAAAATGCCTTTTAATTTATTCCAAAAGGTGATGTCAATGTTCCATCCCGCTTCAGACCCAAAAGTTATAGCTGGAACTACTTTTTGGGTATAAAATGTCAGTACGGGAGTTAAGGTAAATTTTCCGTATGTTTTATACAGCAACTGAGCTTGAATACTGAACTGAATCATTCGATTTGTCATGTCACTTTTCCAATGCTGTTCACACAATGAATTGTTAAATGAGATTCCCAAATACTTATTGAGTCTACCACATCCAGATGTTTATCATCAATTTTCCATCTAAATTGATTTTTTTTTGTTGGTATTTGTCCTACCAATGATGATTATCTTGGTTTTTTCAGTGTTTAATACCAAATCATTTTTATTTAGATAGTCATGTAGATTTGTTATTTGCCTCTGTAAACCTATCGGGGTCTTATCTAAGAGAACCACGTCATCAGCGTAAATGATGCATCCGATTTCTGTATTATTTAAGATAGGCGGAAAACATCTTACATTTTTACGATGTGCTGGAATATCAGCAATAAACAGTTTGAATAACTCGGCAGCCATGGGCAACCTTGTTTCACGCCCATATTTGTAGATATCTGATTAGATAAAATGCCTTGGTTATTCAACCTTATGCTGATGACGGTATTTGAATATAACGCTCCTATAGGTTCAATTAAGTTACTGGGACATTTCCAATTTTCCAATTTTTGCCACAATTTTGATCGATTGATGCTATCAAAAGCACCCCGTAGATCAATGAAAGCTACATACAATCGTGATTTAGTTCTTAAACTTTCAACTTTCAGAATAGTCATTAATAGGAGATTCACCTCGACACCAACTCCTTTGGTAAAACCTGTTTGCTGTATGTCCGGAATTTGTTCCATTACAGACCATTGTACCAGCTTCTGGCGTAAAAATGAAGCAAATATTTTTCCATAGTATCTGATAGGGCAATCGGGCGATAGTTAGTTGGATCTGCCCGATTTCCCTTTTTATAAATGGGAACTATTATTGCTTCGCGCCACGAGACCGGAATCGTCATTGTTTCTGATAATCGTAGGAACAATAATTCCATGAACATTGCCCATTCATCTTCATGTTTTTTCAACATTACATTAGTTATTAAATTTGGACCAGCGGCATGTGAATTTTTCAGGGTCCGTATTACTGCTTTTATATCTTCAGATGAGATTTGCATATCCCATGATGACAAATTAAGTTCAGCAGATCTTATTTCTTCATGCTGTGAATTTCTGAAGATTTTAGTAAAATGAAGTTCCCATTGTAACGCATCGATCCCATTTGACAAATCAGAGTGATGTTTTGAGTTTCCTGTGTTCAGGATTGGCCAGATTTCTCGAGAGTTTTTCTGGACTAACTGTTTCATTAATAGCTCTGCTTTGTCTTGCTCAATAATCATTTTTTGGGATTTTAACCAATTCCGTTACAATTGTCGACGCTTTTTAATTGCAATTTTGATGGATTCTATTGCAATACGTGATTTTTTCAATTTCCTCACATCACGTCGCATGGATTTTTTTGCTAGCGTCAATAATGTTGATGACAGATGTTTATGTGTTTGTCCCATAACCAAATTAGAGGCTCTTTCAATGACGAAATCCGAAAGTAAGGGAACATAATCAACCGACATTGATTTGTCATAGAGAAGCTTCTGATTTAGTTTTTGTATTTTGGAATCATTTATCCTAAGGCGATTTCCGCCAGCATTCACAGAAAGTGGTATATCATGAATTCTTGTTTCATTTGTCCATTCCACTGGACAGGCCAACCGCAACAAGTTATGGTCACTATTTGACATAGGAGATATTAACAGTGACAAATCCTTTTCAAATAGATTTTGGGAAACCCCAAAAAAGTCAATGATCGATTGTGCATTATGATCCGACCACGTTTGCTTTGGCGGTTGATCACCTGGCACATGACCGTTTACCATTTTACAGTTGCGATTTCCTAATACGTGGCTCCAACAGTGCGCTCGACTACTTACTTCATTTTTTGGTGATAGTTTAAACACCTGATTAACTTGGTCGTATTTGAACCACGTACAATTTAAGTCTCCAGCACAGATTATTGAAACGTTCTTATAATTCAATATTGCTTTGTCAATAAGATGTTTTATTGAATCCAGAAACAATTTTGTGCTGATTTTTTTTGGGTTCCAATATCCATTTAGGATAAGCAGGTGCTTCCTTATGTTCATATTTTTGTTATTTGTTTGAAGTAAGGCTCCTTGCACAAATGGATTAGGACTAAATGAGTCGATAAGCCGCCACCACGTGTTTATCCTAATCATCATCAACAGTCCAGAGGAAGGACGCCCCTTTGTGTTTTTAATAGCGGGGTTTAAGAGAATCACAAAACCATCTCTAGCTGGTGGATCGCTTAACCATGTCTCTTGCAGGCAGATGGCAAAAACCTTTTTTATCTCGACATCAAATCGGTTGAACAAGTGAGTAAATCCTCTCGTATTCCAGGACAGAAATTCCTGAATACTTTCATTTTCAATTGCTGGTGGCTAATGCCAACCATTTTTGTTGTTTTGTGTTTTGTATTCGATGGTCTTCTTTGTGCATGATCTTTGGGACCTTGGAATTTGCATTGCTCGACGTAGATTAGCACATCTTTGTTCTGAATTTTTATGAGAGGTACTCTTCAAACTGGTCATAGAAGTCTCTGAACCAGAACTAATTGGTTCAACCAATATATCAAATCCAAACATCAACAGTTCGTCAGAGGCATTCAGGATAGTATTACGAACAGAAGCTGAGGAAATGTGCAAGAGCACTTGGTCACAACACCGCTCAGTTACGTACTCCACAATTTTTATATCGTCAGATGTGATTGTTCGAAGTGATGGAATGCAAGAAAATAATTTCATCACATTATTGCGGTTTAAATTCAAATCATCATCCTCTTGATGGAGATTTTTCAGTCTCAATTTATAGTTTGAGGTTTTGTTGTCTGATTTCAAGGATGTGGAAGCACGAGAGAGGTAATGAACTTGTTTATTGTTTTGAGTTCTTGTTTGTTTGGGGTTCAAAAGTGATGGTATGTTTTTCGAACTTTTCTCAGTCACCGTTGATCTGTATTCAGAACTCCTATCTTTTTGCAACTCAGATGTTAGAATTTGTGGTGGTGGAACACGTGGAGTTTCAGGAGCCATACATGGATTTAAAGTTGGTCGATCACTTAATGTGTCATCCGAGTATGTAGACAGATCACAAATGTTGATCGAGGATCCTGAAGAGTGACTTCTAATACTTTCCGGTCCTGAGTCCACTCTTTCACGCTTGCTAGAGGGAGCTACAACTCGCACAAGGTCCTTATTAGGATTCACTTGAGCATGTATTGGATTAGGAACACTTGATTTAGATAGCTCGGAGCGATTGAACAAGCCCAACCTAGCATCTGCGGGTACATTTCGAATAAAATTTTGTGATTTCCGAGACTGTGCCTCCTTGTTAGTGACGGGCCTCCTTTTTCCTTGCGCTGATTTGCGCTGGTTTTGCCGATTTAGTGTGCAGTCGCCCTTTTTTGTTGTAGTCTCGATTGACTTGGCTTCCAAAAGACATCGAGGGCATCAGGGAGACTGCACTTTTAATTTTATCTTCCATTTGTTGGCTCATTTTTGTGCTGGAGCGGGAACAGTATAGCAAATATCAGGATTTATCAGGATTTATATTATTTGCTGGCAAGTTCGCATCAGGGCACAATATAGTTTGAGGAATCGTCATAGACATCATTTCCACGTCTGTTCCATTTAGAGACTGCTCATATAATTTATTCACACCTTCAGTTGAGTTTTTTTATGTTATTTTCGATACTGCATCACGTTTTCCTGCAATGGTTAATCCTTTTTTATTTGACTCGATTTGAGAGTTCATCAATGTGGAAGAGTGGCGCATCCATTTCACGGCGTCAAGCAAGCCATCAGATAAAGAGTCATTCTGACAATGATGGCGTGCGGAAAGATCGCTTAGCCGCTCTTGCCAACGCAGTGTACGTTCAGCTTCCTGAGTCAACTGAGCTTGCAGAAAATTTGTGGCCGAGTCAAAACTATCCATCTTTTCCTTTAATGATATTATGAGTAAGGTCTGATCTTTGTGCGCTTCATGAAGAGACTCATACATCTTCAAAAATGGTAGAAGAGCTGCAGACGAGGCCGCTAATACATTGTTATATATCTGCATAGCTGCTGCCGAGGAAAGACTTGGTTTTGACTCAGTAACAGCCTTATCTGCTGAACATGTATGTAGATTGTTTGTTGATTCTGAATTGGAATTATTTGTTGTTGACAAGTTCCCAAAATCGGTCGTCACAGGAACTTGTAAAGATTGCAATTGATTCAGTCGTGATCCACTCTTTCTTGGTGAGCTCTTTGAAGTTCTCATGTGAGTTCTTAATTTGGTTGTACATGTTCTCGTATCTCGCTCAACTTCATCATGTAAATAGCAATTTTCTTGTAAGAGTGGGCCAGTAATATAGCATTTCCCCATCTGAGCGACATTGTGTTTCTCTCGAGATATTTTTGATGTTTCTACTTCAAGGTTATGGACGTTGCAAGATGAATCTGCTTGAGAACTTTGATTTTCTTGTCCTATTGAGAAACGGCTTGATCGTTGCGTTACATCAGCTTCATCAAATCGAAACCGTGAGTGCCTAGAAGTGCTTTGTGGTGATATTTGTGTAGTTGTTTTTGCATTGACCACTCGTGTAGGTATTTGAAACCGATCTTTCGTGTTTAAATGTAGAAGGTTTTTTTTAGTCATGCTAATCACTGACGAGGAGCCAGCCAAGATTGTGTCATCATTATCAACCGAATGAGTAATCGTTTCTGGTGCTACTGTGCATTTTGTCATTTCGTTTATATCCTCATCTTGGGAAGCTTCCATGAATTCTGCATCCGTTAATTCGTGGGCAGTAAAAAAACATCTACTATTTCAGATTGAATTGGAAGTGGTGAAACTATTCCTAGAGCACTCCGGTCGAGTAAAGGTAGGTTGAGCAGAGTTAATAGTGGTTTTTGTAGTGGAGTGACAAAGGGAACGGCCACAACCTCCGTAGCTTCAGAGGTAGTTGTCACTTCAACTTCACCAACATTATCTGGTGCACTATTGGATCTACTAGGATCTCCAAAATTATTTGAATATTTTTGCGCAACATCAGAAACTACAGGAGCAACAAAAGAGTTATCGGCGACGTGTAAATCAGCCAATACTTGTGTCGGAAGACTATTTAAAGTTTCCATTTCATCAGGCGGGGCAAAAAAGCTAATTGATATAGTTTCATCTCTGCCCCCAACTTCTGCCCCAGCTTCTACAGTAGATAAATGTACAGACGCTTTAGGTAAATATTCCAAATCTTTACTGATTGTCAAGGGGGTTGTACAGTCTACTGATAGAACAATGTGCTCAATGGGTTCGAATTGTAGACAAGGATCCACTAATTGCTTAGATACACTTTTTCTTGATTTTGAGCTTACCTTGGATGTCTCTAGGCCAGAGTCTGCTTTTAAAGCTGTCCATGGATTCTGCATCCGCCGTTGTTGTATGGTCTTTCGTCTTGTTTGTGGCCCTACCTGGCCCCCTGATCCCGATTGTGCGGTCATGCTATTTGTGGTGCCGCACCACTCTGCGCACAAACTGCAGTTGGTAGTGACCAGAGGCCGAGATCTAAGCTTGACAGCAGATCCAGTAAGTGCCAAGACAGGACCAGGACCCAGCACCAAACAGCAGCAAAACAGTTCTTGCCGCCGAAGAATGCGTCGCCCTTTACTCCGCGGCCGGGCTTAACGCTGCAAGGGTGGTAGCCTCTGTGTAATGAGCAGGAGCCCAATAGATGCTCACAATGCCACGTAAGCAAACACAGCCTTCACAGCCTTCACTACAATACGGGTACTCTCTCCAGCACAACGCACAGAGCGGGCGGCAGCCTCTGTGTAATGAAGGCCCCTCGAAATCACTTGATCAGGACACGTGACAGGTAAGGCCCCGCCTCCTCCAGGAAGCGCGGCAGAACAGTGATGCCGGCAGGAGCCCAATAGATGCTCGCAATGCCGGGTAAGCAAACACAGCCTTCACAGCCTTCACTTCAATACGGGTATTCTCTCCAGCACAACGCACTGATGCTGCCTGGAAACTGAAATTATATAGTAGTTCCCTACCACTCATGGGTGCCCTTTGGAAACCCCTGTGTGGGTGCTGGGTGGTAGTAGTCCAGTAGTTCATGAAGGTACCTTCTCCTCAATATAGTGTAGCCTGAGGAATGGAAGTAGGGTACTGGATAAGTAAATGTGTTCCTAGCTTTTTTATGAGAAAATACCAGAAAGGTATTGAAATAATACTGAAATCCTACCTGGTAGCAGGTGTTATGGGGTTCTTCTATTATGTTCTCGTGAAGGAGCACCAGTAAGACCCTGTGTACAGGTTACTAGGCACTTGCCCATTCCATTACGTATTCAAAATCCAATGGGGCATAGTTAGAATCTTAAGCGCTAAATTTAATCCGTTGTTTTATATCGCTAATGTAAGGCATGCTTACCTTCAACAGCAAGCTGTCTCCATGTGAATTGGAGTGAATTGGAGGACTTGTTCTGTAACTATATGGGCATCGGTGGAAAGGGTTCATAAGTTACAGCAGCTACTGGCCGCAGGTGTCGAAAAGGTGTAGATGGTAAGAGTAGAAACGGCATCGTAAAAACGTGCCACATTCTAAAGTTTACGTTTTGTAAGTATGAGTAGTGATTCTCTTGGACTTGTTCTGTAACCGTGTGGGATGTCTGCTTGAATGAGTTCAGGAAGTTAGAGCAGCAACTAGCCACGTGTGTCAAAGGATCTAAATGATGATAAGAAAGTAGAAACGGCATAGTAAAAATTTGCCACAAAGTAAAGCTTACGTTGTGTAAGTAAGAGCAGTGATGCTCACTTACCTCCTGTTGCAGGAACCTATCATCTGTGAGAGTCTGCTACAAAAAATAGTGGCGGCAGTAAAGCCAGAGAGGAGAGGAATTATATGTTGGAACATGTCTGTGACGTGTCGCACGTCCGCACAGTGACGTCACATGTAAACAAATGACGTTGCTGTGCAGCAGCCGCACATACACAATAAACTGCATTGATGCACTCCTAACCAACCAAAGTGAAGATACAATGGGATGCAGTTGCTAAGGGTGGGTGTCCCAAGAGCCCCACGCTCACATTCTGGACCATGGGCAATGTGTTTATTAATTCTACTGCAGATGTAGACCATATTCATGTTAGGACCATAGCGTCAGTACACAAAAATAATGATAAAAATAAAGACACATTTATATAAAGGTAATTTTCTCTGCAGGGTGCTACAGTATGCAATATCCATTGCTTCATAGAGTGAATGTTTAGCCCTATTTCTGTATTTTTAACATGTATCTAAATTTCTATCACCCTTTTGTTTCAAATGAAGACTCGCTTTGCACAGGTATTTGGTACATTTGTAAGCCTGTCTTCGGTTGTAACCTGAAACACATTCCTCGGATTAGCAATTTGTTGCCTTCACTATTAGCTCACTCCACAGCTCGGACCGACATGGCACGTGTCCATGGGATTTTGATAAATGAAGTGGACAATATCTCAATGCATTATGACACATTTTTGCATATACCCATTGGGCATTAAGTGATTCCACAAGTGAAGTAAGAACCTAAGGGATTATTAGACTAATCTCTATGCAGCGTTGCTAATCTAGATGTTGATCGGTTGGGAATCAACAATTAATAGGAAAGCGCCCAAGTGGAACTCCTCATTCATTCCATAAGAGCTCATACTGTCAAGCTTGTCTATTCAGTAGAGTTCTCTTTGATCCAACCTCCTAGCATAGTCTCCTCCTCTTGATGATCTCTGGACAACTTCAAGTACCATGAATCACAGTTGTGCCACTGTGTGGGCCTCATTAAGACTTTGGAGGTAGCCATGCCCTTAATAAGGGCATGGCTGCCTCGAAAGTCGGGTCCGGGTTCCTTGAATGAGAAATTACCGGGCCATTCCAACCTTGGAAGACCTGGTAATTCCTCATTCAAGGAACCCTTTCCCATTCCCATTCGAGCCCCCATAGGGTTAATGTGAATGGGGAGGGAGCTAACAACGGGCCTGTTAATAACGGGCCCGTTGTAAGCTCCCTGGTCCCCTTGCGGGACCCAGAAAGGACGTCTGGTCTGACCAGACGTCCTTTCCTGGGTCCCGCGAGGGAACCTCGTAATAGGGTGGAGTGGGTTTAACGGCACCGGCACCATTACCGGCGCCGTTAAACCCATTCCGCCCACCTCGTAATGAGGCCCTGTATCTTTTTTCTGTAAAATGTCTCGATAGGGGTGAGTTGATGTTGTTCGTCCTGATATTACTTTTATGTTTGTTACACCGTTCTTTGATTTTGCGAACAGTTTGTCCCACATAGTATATTCCACAAGGGCAACTTAATGCGTAAATGACTGACCTGTGGTGAAGTGTCTTAAGTTGATTTTTGCGCCTGTCCGTGGATGTCTGACATAGTTTCCTTTGGTTACATTGCTGTAATTGCTGCAATGTAAGCATGCAAAAGTACCCAGTGTCTTGGTCTGTAAGGTTGTTTGTTTGTGATCATTGATGCGTTCTGCCTTGACCAGTTGGTCCCTTAGGTTTTTACCCCTTTTTTATGCTATTAGTGGGGGTTCTGGGAAGAATTCTTGTAGTTGGGGATCCAATTGTATTATCCTCAACTTCTTCCTGATCAACCGTGTGATCTGGTGTCTTTGGCTCGAATATTTGAAAGTATACTAGAAGCAAATCTCTTTGTAGTTTTTTTTTTTGTTGAGTAGATCTTCTTAGGAGGTTTGGATGGATCTATCTCTTGCTGCTTCAATTACTTTATCCAGATATCCCCTTTCTGAATATTTAGAGGCCATTTTGTCAATTTCAATTGTCAGCATGGATTCTTGGGATATTATGCATTTTGCTCGAAGAAATTGGCTGTAGGGGATATTGTCCCTGAGATGTTTGGGATGCTGGCTGAGGTAATGTAGACTGTTATTGACATCTGTGGGTTTATGGAACAGGTTTGTAACAATCCCCCCTTCTTTTAGTTCTAGTTCTACATACAAATAGTGTATCTTCGGTATGCCTACTTCCACGGTAAACTTAATCCGATTGTTCACTGAGCTGATATATATCAGAAAGTTGTCCAGTTCTTCCCTGTTGCCTCTCCAAATTACAAAAACATTGTCGATGTATCTCATCCAGGTTATATACTTAGGGCCCCAATCTTGGTGGTTGGTTCTGAATTGTGTTTCCAAATGGTGCATAAATAAATTGGCATATGCCAGGCCATTGCCGAGCCCATGGAGGTGCCTGATGCCTGTAGGTAAAACAGTTGTCCAAATCTGAAGAAATTGTTTAGCAGAATTATCTTGGTCAATTCAAGTATAAAGAGTTTGGAGGCTTTACAGTGATCCTCCCTAAGTAATGTCCATTCCAGTGCTTCGAGTCTTCCCTCATGGGGGATAGATGTATATAGGCTCTGGATGTCGAAACGTTACCTGAAAATCATCTTCCTGGAGGTTCTTGATGTCTTGTAGTATGTTCAAGAAATGTGTTGTGTTCCCTCAGATAAAAATACTATCCATTCCTGCTATGATTGGTCTGAGGGGTGGGTGGGTTTTGGAGTTGTTTGTGGATTTTGGGAAGTCCATAGAAAACAGGAATGATGGGATTTTTTTTCTATAGAAATCTTCTTGTTTTTTCGGAAATTCAAACGATGTCCAGTTCTTTCTCCAATGTTGTTTCTATTATTGTCATGATCCTTTGGGTAGGGTCTTCATCTATGGGTGTCTGTGTCATTGAGAAAAGTAAGGCATTATGTGTTGTTAAAAGTTGTCTCCATGATTACAATCGCTCCCCTTTGTCTGCTGGTTTCAGTGTAACCGTATGGTCATCCGCTAGATCGTTATGATTTTACTCTGGTGTTTGCTGATGTTATACCTACTTGTTTTGTTATAATCAATATTTTTAAGTTGACTAAGCATCTGGGACTCAAAATGTTAGAGTGCTGTATAGTGTAATTGAAGGTCAAACATGCTTTTAGGTCTTATTTCTAGGTATTCACTGGCTGTGGTCTCTCTAAAGGTGGTTGTATATCAAAAAAGATAGTGAATCGCATCATTCTGATCAGTCTATACAAGTTAGTTCTTTCTTCCAAGTGTGATGAGTTTTGTGTTGGAGTAAAGGATAGCCCTAAATTGAGTACTTCCAATTGGCTTTTGGATAGGTGTTTTGATGACAAATTGACTACTAGCTGTTTCCTTGTTTTTTTCCTGGATCTTAGATTTCTTGATGGTTCTTCTTGCTTTTTTTTGTCTAAAAAGATGATGGAACTGTAGACGATGTGGAAGCTGGTTGGGAATTGTGAAAGACAGGGTTTGGTACATGTTTACCAGTTCACTCAATTGACCTATTTCTGTATCAAGTTTAGAAACCGATTTATTTTGACAATTCCTCAATGGTTAATAAAATCAGGTCCAATGAACACTTATTCAATCAATATCTGTTCCCACCTTTTCACAAAGACTTGCACGTCCTTACAAAGGGTTAGTTGGAGTTAAACTCTAAGTCCTCTAGGGATTCTTTGCGTGCAATAGTATTGTGCTATATAATCTGTGACAATCTCAAATAACTATTTTGAGTACTAAAATTGTCATAGCTAATATACACCTTATTTGGTGTCTCTTCTTACCTTGTCACACAGATTCTGCTGAATGAATTACAAGAATTTTGAGTATTAGCTGAGATAGTGCTCCTGATGAAGGGAATAGAACTCCCGAATCGCATAGAGCTCATTGTTAGATCTTGAAATAATTAAGTATACTGACACCTGTGCCTTAGACAATATGAAATTAATATTGTGGAACATTTTGCCCCAATTTGATTATTTTGTATATGTAAATTAATGAACAGAATTGTGTCTATGGAAATGTATAAGTATAATTTTAATGAAAACTCACAAGTGATTCCATGAAAATTATTTGGGCACAAACATTATAAGTGGATACTCCACTTTCCAAATAAATCACTGGAACAACGGACACAAGTCCTGACTAATTAATGATTATTTATTGTTTATCAATTGACAAAACCCAGAGTGCGCAGGGGGCGCAAGTGTTGCACAGATTGTGGACACTGTTTCTTCTTGTTTTGTTCACAATCCAACTCCCCAGTCCCACATTGTATGCCAAACTATTGAAACATTTCAGATGACCAGCAGAACTTTATTCATCTCTCCTGGTCATCTGATCTTTATTCTCATGAGAAAGCCTTCTACCAGGACACTGGTCGGAGCCTTGAACTAAGAACAAGTTATTGCATTAAAGTAACACATCAGGAACTCTTTGACTTCTTCCCAGACAGAAGTGGATTGGATGGACAATTTGAAACTTCTGTAGGCTTTTGGAAACCTCCAGTAGACAAGGCTTTGTATATTAATTATGCTGAATTATAAAATAATTGTGCATTCATTGCATTTCAATGAGACCTGTGAGCTCCCATTATAACCTCAAAAGTAACAAACATTGTTTTTGCATCTTACCATGCCATCCAAGGATCGTGAGACTTACAGTGTGTTACCAGCTGCTATGGTTTGCAAGCGATTAATGAACACAACACGCGTTTTAGAAAAAAGCATGTCTTAATGACTTTTTACTGTGCCTCAGCCTAATGTTAACTACTATAATATTTACCTATGGACCAGGTTTATTATATATGTCTAGTTTCTTACACATGAGGCACTGTTAGTTTAAAGCATTCTTTAGCTTAGTCATAATAGACAAGAGTTTATTGGGACAACCCCCTTCCAGGTCAAGTGCTGCTCCTGCTACTGGTAAGTTTGTGTCTCTTTATCGCACTGAACTTGCATTTTTACTACACATACACCATTCATTAAGTGGACAGTGCAGGGTTGATGCATGACATGTGATCTACCTCAGGAATGTCTTGTTTTATTTTCTAAAAGGCCATGTCACATTTACAAATTATTTTATATAAGAGCTGCAGTAGCTGACCATCACCAACAAGGAGCGGATGTCACACACGTCAATAGGATCCCATGTTTCTGCAATGCCCTGTACTTTTCTTGAGGCCATTCTGCATTCCTTCGCTCGATAAGGTGTACCCGAAGAACTCACATTTGTCCAATCTCAGTTAGTCTTGCTTTCTTATGTGCTTTGCATACTTCTTGTAAGGTATTATAATGGTGCTTTGTAAATTCCCTGAAGAACATTGATATAATTTCTATGAAAATTATCACTGCCCTAATGCTCTCTTGAAATATTTGTACTGTTGCGGAGATCCCGAAAATGAGTTCCTTATACCTGTGTTTGTAGAGGAGACTGTGATCCATCCGATTTGTTTGTCCAGTTCTGAAGGTGGTTTGAGCTAACAGACTCACAGATTCATCTGGATATTTTAGAAGTTTGCAAAGTCTGCGGGAAAAGTGATAGTTGCTGTCTGACCATGGGGGAGAGTGTGCACATTTTTCTTGTTGTTTTTCTACAAAGCCGATTCAAATTGCCTGGTGACACTTCCTCGTGAAGCCTAGGTAAAGCTCAATTTAGTGCATTCTTCAAAAATGGAAAATTACAGTCTACCTATGCTTATTGCCTATGAAGAGAGATATAAATAAATATGGGGGTCATTTGCAAATGAGTACAGTTCAAAATGAAAGCATACAAGCAAGGTGTAATGCTTTTGAGCTTTCATTTTTCACTAAAACTCATTTCCGCCCCCGTCCTAGTCATAGAAGGCCACAAAGCAGAGTTTGCATCGCTGCTGTGTTTTCCTTCTACATCTTAGAAGAACCCCACATTGTATGACCATATGAGCGTTTCATGCAGGTGTAACGATGGATTCCTATGGAATCGCTACCGCACCTGCTAATGAGCATGTGGATTCCATAGGAATCCATTAGTAGGTTCCACCCTCAAATGTAATTTACAGGCAACATTTAATTGTTTACAAAGGGGAGAATAACTGAAGAGGAAATCAAATTTCATCTTGATTTAGTCTTCACTTTTACCCTATGCTTTTTAAATGTTCAAAATTGCATGCAGGGGACCTAACAGTATGTACGTGCTAACATTGGTGTTCCACTGGATGTAATTACCTTTTTTTATAAGATGAAACTCAACATGTCAACAAGCGCAAGAGCAAAACATATAACTTCAATGTCTTCAACCTTGACAGTCTGGCTATTCATATTGTGCTGCAGCATATGTTGACCAAATAACCTGTATCTAATGTTGTGAGCTGTAATCATAGGTATGTCCATGGAGTTGCCTGGGGTGGTACATGCTACCGCTGGAATCTGTTTGCTCGCCCCAGGTCCCACCCCATAATCCTAAACTATGATCCTTATCTGGCAGGACTTTAATCTGAACTGTATGATGAGTAACCAACCTTTTGTTTATAGGTGCAATTCAGTTGTACACCTGAGCAGCAGTAATGCACTAGAGTAGTTTCTGGCCTGCCAAAAACCCAGAGAAAGGTTTTGATTTCGAGTCAGTGGTTATTGTTGAGTAGCAACTGCCAATAAATCAATAGAAGAGCTGTCAGTCCATCACACGTCAAGAAGTCTCTGGATATTCCGGGCTACATTTGTTATGCCTGGTCTTATCTCGCTAGTGGCTACTTGTTGCTCCTGAAAGATGTGAGTAGAAATGATACACATACTGTGTCAATTCTAAAACATGTTTTAGCTGTAGTAAGCTATAAGGTTGTCCCCGTCTTTTTTGATTTCCATGATGCTTTCTAGCAAACCTGTCGTCATTGTTTGGTTATTGTCAAAATGCTAATGCTAGCTATGTTATTTGACACAATGAATAACTATCATGATTGCATACACAGCCACCAAGTCCGAACCACATCAGTGTATATCAGGTGTTAGTTTTGCATGTAACTTTCATTCATGCACACATAATTAAATGTATTGTGCAAGATACAAAGTGAGATGCATCATGCGACTACTACAATTAGACAAGAAATCTAAACATTCAGAAATGTTTCAAAAGAAAGAAATCCAAAACAGCAGAGCAGAACAAAGCAGCCAGCAGTGCTAGCCAGTCAGTGAATAAGAGCCAGCTTGACACTGGAAGGGATGTGCAGCAGGAGACTCCAGCTTGACTTCAGCTTTAGCCATACACAGGGATATGTCAGATCCTGATAGTTCCACATTTCTCTTAAGTAAATACTTTATCATTGGTAATACCAATGCCATTGCAGTCAATTGCCAGACATTGGAAGTAAAGTTGAAACAAGTCAATTATATGTGTAAAAGTGCAATATTTCGTTTCAGTCATATGGGTTGGATAACATACCACTAGCCTACTTAGAATAAGGCTGAGTTTATTATCATTATTATGACAACGCATTTGTTTTTGAGACTAAGCCAAGGATACTGGTGATGAAGGCCCTTCAGCTCCACCTGCACCACAGGGTATGTATGCATTTGCCTTCTTTAAAACTGCATCTGCTTTGACTTGGGCTGGGGATGTTTCACTTTTGCTACACCTTTATACAGTGGCTTATGCTGTCATTCATGGCAAAGCCCCATTTTTATCAATACAAATTTAAGTAAGCTAAACATGACTAATTTGTCATACAAATAAATGTATACAACTGTTAAAATCCCAGTATTGCTCCAGGTGTGTCAAGTCAGCCACTCTCACAGTAAATAAATGATGCTGACAATTAGAACCATCCAGCAGTACCAGCAGGCCTTGCACTGTCACGTGGGGATAGCGATGTGGCAGCCCCTATTGCCCAGCATGGACCTTGTGGTATTCCTTAATAATATTTTTTCAGATAGAATATAGTGTACTTAATTGATATAGTGTACTTCATGAAATTCTTTCATCTGTATTCCTAGTAAGTCGCATCTCTGACTTGCATGACACTTAATGCAAGATCTGATTCCCATGCTTTTGCCACTTTCAGATATTTCACAGTCAAGAGCAGCCGGTCCCACTCAACCTTGTGTAAAGATTTTTCCCAAAGCCATTCAAGTTGATAAGAGAAGGTCATTCAAGCCATTGTGGTATAACCTGCATTCAGGGCTTGAATACTCACAAAGGAAAGATTCAGCCTACTGTTATGCATGCACACTTCTCCCTGCCTTTTGTGTCATACTCTGTTTTCACCTCAGAATTGGGATTTTCATATTGGAAAAAAGCAATGTTCAAAGATAGTGGCTTTAAGTTGCTTGGGAAATCTCACTTTAATGCCATGGTTGCTTGGAATGAGCACGAGAGGGTAGCGCTTACGGATTCTTCTATATTAGACATGATTAACAAAGAGTACAGAAAGAAAGTTGAAGAGAATCACAGTTACATTGTTGCAGATGTACTGCTTTTGACAGTAACACAGAATATAGCACAAAGAGGTCCCCGTGAATATGAAGAATCTGAAAACAAAGGGAATTTCCTAGAAATTCGAGAAATGATCACTAAACACAATCCTACGGTAGCCAAAACAAATAAGGCAGAAGGCCGTGCAAAATACACAAGCAATACAACACAGAATTAAATTCTGCTGTGCTCAGCAAGTATCACAGGTGTGTGATTCAATGTTGAAAGAAGTGAAGGAGAGTGAGGTATTCTCTGTCATTGCTGAGGAAAGCAAAGATCTGCAAAAGAAGGATATGCTGTCATTAGCAGTTAGATATTACTACAGCGGGGCTGTCTGTGAAAGCTTTATTGATTTGATTGATTGATTAACTGATTGATTGCTTATTTACTATGCGCTTATACATAAGTGTTTCAAAGTGCAACCATGCGTGGGAGGAGAAGACATATGGAAGACAGGACAAACAACAATAGTACTAGGCATTGTACATTCAGATTATGCAGGTGAACACAAAAGGAAGTGCATGGGGGCAACAGGGACAAGTGCGCCCAGTCCCGTCAGAACATGGCTAAAGTGCATAAAGATACCACTCTCATGGGTCATAACCGAAGTGCAGCAGTGCTGCGGAAAGTGCAAGGCCCAGGGGTAATTGTAGGAGACTAACGAGGAAAGCTTGGGACCTGTGAGGCTCTGAAGGTACACCAGGCATCCAGTCAGAGAAACTGAGCAGAAGTAGAGGAGAGAGAGTGGGCGAGCAAAAAGAGGTGGTTAGCAGAGGAGGGGGAGAGAGAAGGAAGAGGCGAAGAGGAAAGTCTTGAGGAGTTTCCTTGAATTTAAGGAGATCTGGCTGAAGATGGAGAGAGGCAGGCAGGTTGTTCCAGAGGGAGGCACCTACAGAGGATAAAGATCTCCCCCCAAGTCCCTGCTTGGAGAAGCGACTTGTTAAGGAACCAATCGGGTGTCACACACCAGATCAGGACTCTTGCCCTTAGCCTATGATGTAGCGCTCAATTAGAATACTTTTTCTTTATTTACTATGAATTCAGATTGAGCTGGCACACAACCCGTCTCACACCCCCTTTTACAAATACCCCAGGTCACAATGGTCCATGAAACAGGCTGGTAGATGGGAATACAATATTTATTTATTTTAAATTCAAACAAAAATCACAGTTTGAAGATTGGGCAGCAATGACCAATGGGGTGATAATTACAGAATAAATTATGAAATACACTTAGTTTGACCTTCTGTTATAACATATCCAAAGCACAGATGAATAGGAGCAATTTTACTGTTCGGGTACATAGAACCTGAGTTAAGATTTCCCCCTGAAATGCTCCCTAATTGAATTTTCAGCAAATAGAAAGGAGCAGCAAGGAGTCAGGGATATTAGGCAGCAAAGAGACCCTTTGCGATGCATTAAATGACACTCGAAATTGGTAATAATTAATTTAAACACGCGGTTGAATAAATTAGGTAAATATGCTTTACCACCGTATCAGGGTTGTAATATCACTAGCAACTACAAGGCAAGGTATCAACAAAGGGAATGCAGTTCCGAAAGTTCAGTTCAGATAGCAACTTAAAAGTAAGAACACAGTGCAGCCAAAATCACACGTTGAAAAGTTGCAATTTCCACTTTTTGAAGTTTTAAATGTCAATTTAAAAAAAAAAAATGGGTGAAATAGACAGAATTGGAATGTGGTGTGTTGGCTGTGTGATAGATGTACATCACAGGGATAATACAGAAGTTAAAGAGTGGCTCTAGCTGAATACCTGGATGAGATTTTCAATGTGGAAGTAGATTCGGTTTTGGGAAAATAAACGCAGTTAACAGAGAAAGACGGTTTGGAAAGAAAGACAAGTTTTACTTAAACTAAATTATCAAGACTACATTGTTAAAGAAAGACACGTTATGCTCCAAGATTAATTTGCAACGTTAACCTTTTCACCCCGTGCTCAGCTTTATGTGGGAATTACTTACATTATTCACAATATGACTAAGGATCTATGCAAGACAGATGAGTAGAAGAATGGTGCTAAAGCTTGGAGATCAAGGACAGGATGCACAGAGAATTCAGACAGTTTTAAACAAGTTACCAGGATATGGATGGGATTACTTAGAGAGTGGAACAAAGACAAAGTATCTAGATAAGGCAGGCTATGTGTTGCTATGGGATGGGGAAATATTCACAATCCACACTTGAGTTTGGAATTTGGGAAAGCCAACCGGGTTTCCGGACTCAAAGGCTCTGGTCACAGCATGGTGGGCTCTCCTAACAGCAAACAGCTGGGCCTGTCTGATCACTGGATAGCAAGGGTACAGCTGGCATGCAGGTAATGGGGCAAAGCAATGGTCTAGTCAAAGGATACTCCCAAAAGGGTACCACAGCTTTTTCCCCCTGGTTATTGGGATTTTTAGTGGGGTTTCTGGATCAATGGTCCTGCCTGGATGGGGTCAGCTTTGCTCTCGCCTGGCAGTAGAATCTGCAATCTTGCAAAGTGAATGTGGAATATCTGGATACGCAGGCGCTGGAAACTTCAGAAGAGAGTGTGGTCTGTGAGCTTCCCCCCTTTATTTATAAGGTGGGTGACATCACAGGATTTATTGTTGGGCAGAACTAAGGTAGACCTACCCCTAAGAACCGATAGGTCGGGGGCGTGGCTTGATGGCTATGTGAGAGGACGTTCCTTGGAGGAGCTCCTGATGATCCAATCTTGATCCTGGGAAGAAGTGATGGTTATTGGTGGACTTTTGAGCCCATGGTGCATCCAAGGGCGCATGAAAGTGGGGGGCACATGGTGAGTGCCCTCCCCACTAGCGAGACTGCATATCCATGGAACTAGACTTCGAGGAAGGTGGTGGTCGTGCAATGGAAGGGCAGCACCCAAGATGGCCGCCTGTGGACAAAGGGCCATAAATGGTCCGTGGAGCTGAGGAAGACAAAGTTGGTCGGAACGTGGGCGAGCCCAACCAGATAGACGTGTCACATGCGCCTCTGGCTGAAGGCAAGAACATAAGGGCGAGCCCCCACGGAGGAGGCCCTGGATCGTGGCGGGCTAGCAAAGTGAACCCGGGTTCAGCAGAACTCCGCTGTGAAGGGGCCGGCGAGTGAACCCCGTAAGGTACTCTGCAGCGCCGAAGATACAGCTGGGCACGCGGGCCCAACCGGCGCAGCAGGATGTCCTCCAAGGTGGTGCGACCCCGGATCAAACATCCCACGATGGAGGCCTATGCTAGGTCGCCCTCGGGCGCGGAAGCGGGAAAGAGCAAAGACACCCCCGCGGCAGCGATGGACCCACCGGGTACTATCCAGGAGGTGCTGGCGGCAATTGCCGAATTGAAGGTGGCCTGGGAGACGAAGCTGGGCCTGGCCATGAAAGAGCTGCAAGAGGGCCTAAACCTTAAGATCGGAGCGGTCCGAGAAGAGGTGAACCTGTTGCGCCAGGATGTGCGAACGATCGCGGAGCGCACTGGGGAACTGGAGAAGGAGTTGGCACCGACCACGGAGGCGTGCAATACTCACGCCAAGGAGCTTCATGCCCTCGTGCAACGAGTGGACAATTTGGAGGACAGAGCAGAGCAGGCAGAGGGGCGCGCCAGGCGCAACAACATTTGCATAGTGGGAGTTCCGGAGGGAATGGAAGGATCGAACCCAACGGATTTCGTTGAAACTATGCTCTTGCAGGAGATTACAGGCGGGGAGCTGACCCAGGGGTTCGCGGTCGAAAGGGCGCATAAGGCCCTGACCAGGAGACCGGCCCCAGGAGCCCACCCGCGGCCATTGATCGCGAAGATCCTGAACTATCGTGACCGCGAGAAGATTCTCTAATTTTTCCGTAAAGGAGGCACGATAGAAAGGGTGTCAGCGAATATAACGACGTATCCGGATTATGCGCTGCTCGTACAACGGAGTCGAATGAACTTTGGAACGGTGAAGAGGAGGTTTAGAGAAGCAGGCCACTGCTACATTTTGCTCTACCCCGCCAGGTTAAAGGTGTTTCATAAGAACAGATCCCTCTTCTTTGAGACGCCGACTGAAGCGATGGAATGGTTGGATATGCAAGGTCGACATCAGGAATCGGATGCCCAGACAGAAGTGGCTGGAGATAAGTAGCTCATTGCAGAGGCACCCGTGAGGCCATAGTTATGACATTGGGACTGGAATATAGTATGATATTGTGCTTGTGGGGGGGAAGTCACGGTATCTGCCGGCGGGTCCCGTTGAATTCACTTCTCCTAAATAGACGACTGGGAGCTCCTGGGGAGCAACCTCTGCACCCAATAGTAGTATATTTAGTTGGTCACTGTTAGAGTGGTGACACCCCACAGGGTCCTCGTTCTCAGACACGAGACGGGTCCAGACATGGGTAGGCCTGAGATCCAGGGATGGAGCTGGGCTATTGTTGGGGGTTGGCGGGGAGGGGGGGTTGTGTGCAGTGGTGTGAAGTTGGGGAAGGGGGGAGGAGGGCACTGTTCGTGAATAGAAGGGAAAGAGCCAGGAAACGACCCTATGTAGGGAGCATTATGGGAAGGGATGGGATGGAAATAGACCGACCGGATGGCATCGGGTAATCTCAGAATTGTGACCTGGAATGTACAGGGCCTCAACAGCTACCTTAAACGTAACAAAGTGATGTTGTATTTAAAGAGGATGCGCGTAGACATAGCCCTGCTGCAAGAGACCCACCTCACTAGGGAAAGGCTAGAGGTGGTCAGGAGGAAATGGAAGGGCACTGTTGTGGGGGCAGCGTACTCGGTGTATGCTAGAGGGGTTATTACTTGGGTGGCGCCCCATGTGCCGTTTCGGGTGCTTGATTCTACGGTGGACCCGGAGGGTAGAATGGTGGTGGTAACGGGTCTCTTGGAAAACAGAGAAGTACACATCATAAATTTGTACGCCCCCAATAATGATACAGCGGCTTACTTTAGGACCCACTACGGTAAACTTGGCTCCCTGGCAGGGAGTACGGTAGTGTGGGGGGGACTTTAACTGTACCATAGATCCCAGAATGGACTGGTCCAAGGACAGGGCAGGAAAAACGGCACCGGCGGCTAAAGCGCTGAGTACCTTACTGAAAGGCATTGGCCTAGAGGATGCGTGGCGAAGGCTGCATCCCACGGATAGACAGTACTCACACTACGCAGCGCCACATGATTTGCACACAAGGTTAGATTACATATTTGTAACAGCCGAGATGGTGAGAGACATAGAAGCGGCGGAATACAAGGCCCGAGTACTATCGGACCACTCGCCCTTGGTGGTAGACTGGCGATACCAGCCCCCACGACCGCGGATTCCTACATGGAGACTTAGGACCATAGCTCTGCAGGACGAGGGGTTTCGGGAGGGCCTGAGGGATGCCATCGAAGAGTACTTTGATATAAATACGGGAAGCGTAAGCTCTGTGGGCACACTGTGGGAAGCGTTTAAGGTGGTGGTGCGTGGGGTAGCTATTTCCCAAGCTAAGGGGCTACAGGGGGGGGTCGAAAGGGAACTCCAGGAGGTGGAAAGGGAGCTAGAGGATCTCACGCGTTGCGAGAGCACCGCTCATGGTAATAGAACCAAAGTAGAGGAGCTACAGTTGTCTTGCAGCGCACTCTGGGATAGACTGTGCAGGCCCAACTACAGGAAATATATGGAGAGGATACACAAAGGGGGCGACAAGCCAGGCAGACTGCTGGCCTGGCAGTATAAGAGTGAGACCCCCCGCTCGGTGATTAGTGAGATTCAGGACGAGAGAGGATGCATATGCAACACCCAGAAAGAGGTAAATGAGGAATTCCTTAAGTTTTACAGACACTTGTATGAGGACACGGGGGAGGATATGTGTCAAGACATACTAGACACATTGGGGGACATTGAGCTGCCCACCTTGGATGATCTAGAACGCACTGAGTTAGACGCACCCGTCACCTCGGATGAGCTGGAGGTGGTGATTCGGAACTTGCCCACTTGCAAGGCGTAGGGTTCGGATGGGCTGCCCAGCGAGTTCTACAAAACATACCAGCAAGAGTTGCTTCAGCCACTGCTTGCCACTTTCAATGAGGCCTATGAGCAGGGAGAACTCCCATTGTCCCTCCGTGAGGCTGTAATCATCCCACTCCTGAAACCAGGCAAGCCGGCCGTGGAGTGCGGGTCTTACAGACCGCTGTCCATGCTTAACCAGGACAGCAAAATACTCACGGCGGTGCTGGCTAATAGACTGAAGAGGGTGATTAAGAAACTGATACATCCAGATCAGACGGGATATGTTCCAGGTAGGAACATCACCGATAACCACAGGAGGCTACACTATGTCATAGACCAAACTGAGGAAGACACGGGCGAGCTGGCTATAGTGTCGTTAGACGAGGTCAAGGCCTTCGACTCGGTACGATGGCCCTGGCTGAAAGCGGTTCTGGAGGGGTACGGAATGGGACCTGGATACCTCAGATGGGTCCAGTTGTTTTATAGCACCCCGAAGGCGAGGATCAAGACAGGGTCCACAGTCTCAGATTCTTGGCAACTTTGCATGGGGACCAGACAAGGATGCCCCTGGTCACCCATGCTATATATACTGGCATTAGAGCCGCTGGCAATATGCCTGGGACAACAATATGGGGAGGTGGGTATAAGCACTACCAGTGGAGAGCATCTGATATCATTATATGCGGATGATATGCTCCTTTATTTGCGTTACCCAGAGGAAAACCTGAAGTACGTGCTAGAGGTAATAGAACGGTACGCTATCCTCTCGGGCATATCGGTGAACCCTGGAAAGTCCAGTCTGTTCCCTTTGGGCAGATATAGGAATGTCCCGGTGCAGAGGCTGCCTGTCCTGCCAATACCATGGCAGCCCGTGACATTTAGGTTTTTGGGAATAAACATTTACCACAAGGTCGAGGCAGAACACAAGCACAACACGGAAAAGGCGATAGAGGGGATCAAGAACAGCATGGTATTTTGGTCCAGATTGCCCCTGACCATGATGGGGAGGGTGGCCTTGCTCAAGCTGGTGGTCCTGCCTAGACTTTTGCACTTCTTCGTAAACGTCCCGTTTCTGATACCTAGGAGCCTATTCGCGAAACTTCATAGCGTGTGCAGGAGTTTCGTGTGGGGCAGCTCTAGGAATAGGGTTGCTCTGTGGAAGCTCCAGAACCCATGTGACAGGGGGGGGATAGGCCTGCCCAATTTTGAACTCTATTACCTAGCGGGGCAGCTGCAGTACGTGGCCAGGTGGCTTTCGGCTGAAGACTCGGCCCCATACTTTCTGATGGAAGTGGTGTGGTTGTGCAGAGACAAACTGGTGGGCAAGGGGCGGCTACTGAGGCTGGGCTGGGAGATCTGGCACAGGACATGGAAGATTGGGGGGGACTCGGAACCGTACTCCCAGCAGGCCCCTTTGGCGGCGCTGTGCGGGAGTGACTCTCAACTACTTGAATCGGTCCGCAGATACTGGGAACAGGTAGGCTTAGCCACCCTCGGGGACATATGGCAGGAAGGGGAGGCAGTGGACTTTCAGAGGTTGCAGGAAGAGACGGGAGTACATGGTGGCCAATATATAACCTACACTAGGCTTGTGAAAAAGACTAGAGAAAGATGCCCTGAGACAGTGGTAGCGGAAGACCCAGACTCCTCCCTGGAAACCATGTATGATGTATCAGAGGGCGGGCACAAAATATCGAGGATATATGAGCTCCTGCGAGTAAGGGCAGGGAAGGAGTTGCTCCAATTGAGACAAGATTGGGAGGAGGAGATGGGAGGACCCATGACAGATGGGCAATGGGAACGGGCCCAGAGGTACCACAAAAAGGTGTCCCGAAATGCGAGATTCCAACAGCTTCAATTGTACGTTACCCACAGGGCTTATTTAACCCCCGGGAAGATTGCAAAGTTTGGGGGACCAACTACGCAGCAATGCCCCAGGTGTGGGGAGGTGAATGCGGGACTGCTACACATGTTTTGGGCTTGCCCGGAGGTGCATAGATTTTGGGACGAGGTCAAGACGAAACTGGCAGGTGGGGGGGTGGTGCTGGATGTGGAATCGGCCTGGTCATGCATGTTTGGGCTTTTTCCTAGACCCCGGCATTTGAAACACATAAGCAAGATGAAGGACCTGGCTTATGTTCTGGCCAAACGTAGGATTGCCATGGGCTGGAAGGCGGCCCACAGACCTAGGGTGGAGTTATGGTGGACGGACCTCTTGAGGTGGGCGGAAGCTGAATCTGTAGTCTGGTTTGAAGCGGTCACCAGGGGGGGCGAGGAGGAAGTAGGGCCCTTGCTGGCCTGGCGGCAACTGGTGGCCTCGTTGGCAAACCCTCACCAGGGTGACAACGAAACAGAGGACCCGGATGATGACTGCCTAATTATTGTGCTACCCAATGATGCTCCCGTAAACGACATGTGAGAATCGGCTCTAGTTTGACGGGGGAGGGGGGTGTTGGGGAGTTTTGATGAAAATGTGCTGGAACATGATGCTTTCTATGTTTTGAAACAGTGGTAGTGTGTTTGTTTGATTTTAAAATAAAATAAAAATATTTTTAAAAAAAAGAACCAGATAGGTCAGCCTATGTTGGTCACCTCCTCAAGGAGGGGACTCAGTTCATGGGGTTGTGTTTTGAAGTACAAAGCCACTGCACAGTCCTTTTTGCCAAAAATCAATCTTAACATAAATCACACATTTATACAGTTGTGGCACTTTTGCAAATTGTATAGGCAAATTGCATATTTCATACAGAACATGGTATTCCAACTCCCAGGTCTGTATGACATTATTTCACCCCTTTTTTTGCAATTTTTAGTGGGAACCGCTTCAACCAAAATTCCACAATTTTAGACATGTGTACATATACTCATAGAGCATATTTCCATTGATTTCTAATATTCCACCATATGTACTATTCCCATGATTCACCTTTTCCTGTTGTTTCTGTTCCCAACATGCTACGGACCCCCACAATATCTTGTTTTAAAGCCACAAAAATTACATTTAAACTGTAAAACTTTTACATTACTGCGTTGTCCGGTTGTAGAAATAACCGTCTTTAAAGTGTATTCTTTAAAATAGTCTTTTGAGCCAGATGGCCAGCATTGTCTATCAAATAAGGGCATACTTCCAAGGCTGCTCTGGAGTTGGCTTTGAAGCTTCTCAGTTTGAGTGGATGGGACATGTAGGTGCCCCAGAATCTATTCTGTCAAGCTGGAGCCAAGCCACAAAGTCTGATGAGCATGTTATATTCTTCCTCTTGGTCATTTAAGGTTTCCAGGGGCATAAAGAAACATGTAGGTGTCCCAGAAATCCATTGCGACTCCTTTTGGGAGAAGGCCACTCCTGTAGCCAGCACACAAATGTCCTTTGAAGCCAAGCAGGAAACCAGTTTGGCTGGTTCCCCAGTGCAGCCAATGCATTTATTTATTTATTTTATTGTATTTTATTCTGAATCAGAAGGAAGTCTGTTGAAATAAACATTATATTAGATTTTACCCACACCCCTTTTCATTTCTAGGCAAGGACAGGGCCTTATTGAACATTACCCATTTAAAACAGATATTTTTCCTGTTTGCAAAAGCACATTTTGACACCTGCTGAATTCTGATTGGATGTCCCTTTCAAATTTGCTTTCTCTCCCATCAGGATTCCAAACATTGTTTGCAGCCCTTGTCAGTTTCTCTTACACAGCAATCTGTTCAATGCACAGGTCCACTGAAATTGACATATGCACAGAGAGCTAGGGATTCTTTTAAATATTTATTTTGACATTTTGTAGCATAGAAGTCAAGTGTTTTTCTGTATGGCTGAGAGTAAAGTTTCTGGTGATTGCCCAGATCTTGCCTCACACAGCTGTCATTCAGTGAGAAATGCTTTCTTTTGCTAAAGCACAGCTGGAATATGGCTGGGCATAATTGGGCCTCACTGGATCAGAACTGTATATTGTTTGACAGATTAAAAAAGCATCAGGGAGATATAATTTTAAATGAAAATACTTCCTTTTTCAAAGGGAAATTTCTAGCTAGCAGCAAAGCAGCGCTGCTTTTTAATTCTCTTCTTGGGTGCACCTAAGAAAACATACTGGCAGCCTTTCTCGGTGTGCTCCTTGTTCCATCTTGCTAGATAGGTGCTTGGCAAGACAGTGCAAGCATCATTTTGTAGTTGCAAAAAGCAGTTTTGATGCAAGGCAATGGTGCTCAAAGGAGCCAGCACAGCCATTCTGCTGGTGACTGCTGAAGTGCAGCTTGGTGATGGAGGGGAATTCTTCTGAGTGGGTAGATATACCCTACAGACTCACCCGCAGACAGTTGGAGGAAGATGAGCGGAGGGCTCTCGAAGGTGAGCATTTAGGAAGAGTGTACTGCAGATAGATTGGGCCCAGGCCCCAGAAAGCTTTGTGGACAAAGCAAAGGGTCTTGAACTTAATCATTGTAGCCATGGGGAGCCAGTGAAGGGATTTCAGTACTGGAGAGATGTGGTCCCTGGGCTTGAAGCCAAGGATAAGTCTCAAAGCTCTGTTCTGGATAAGTTGAAGTTCAACATGCCCACCATCTATATGCTAAGGGGCTGAGCAAAATGGGAAAAATGATCATCCAGTGTTTATAAAGCTATGACCTTCAGTGCAAATAAAATCTTGTTTGACAAGGTTTTGATGGTGCCTCAGTGATGGCACCAGTTGTGGCAGCCAGAATTAAAACATAGGCTAGAAATGCAGTTTATGTCCACTGTAATGTGCACTGTCTAAACCTGGTCTTATAGGACACTGTGAAGTCAGTTCCAGGCGCTGATTGCTTCTTCTCACTGCTTGAGAAGCTCTATGTGTACATGTCAGGATCTTAACTGCACCAGAAATGGCTGCATCTTCAAATGACAGTGTATGGTGACCAGCCTAGGGAGACACAAGGTGGGTCTGTAGAGCATTGGCTTGAAGGAACTTGATAGAAAGGTTACCAGCTGTGTTATGTGTTCTTCAAAATATAGGCACAGAAAATCAGAGACAGATTCATGAATGCACAAGGTTTGCTTGCAAGGATTGACCTCATATGCATAGGCCTCCTTGCAACCTTCTGCAAACTGTTAGTAACACAAAGCTTCTTTCTAACCTGCTACAGTCACGGTCTAGGGGAGGATAGCTCAGGGGCAACGCGCTCACCTTGTAAGCACAGCGCCGTTGAGCAACACAGGTTCAATCCCGAGTCCATGCTTAGAAACCTCTGGGTAATAAGTGCATTATAAATAACCAATTACAATTACCCTTGGTTGATTTATCTATGGCAGTAGACATGTTGAAGTAATTTCACAATACATTTCAGGAGTACAGGACTGAGACTTTTGGTGATCACCTGTGGCACGACAAACTAGAAACAGCCAAACAGCTGTTGAGAATAGTGAGAAGAAGAGATCACAAAAAGTTAGCTCCAAACGTGGTGGGTCTTATGTGACATGTACAATAGGCCGCCTCAAGGGTAATGATGACAAAGATACTTTCAGACAGAAACTACTTTACCCCATGCTTGACCCCATGAATGGTGAAATAGAAAGAATGGTCTCAAAACCTAACTGTTTAATAATGAAAGGTATACAGGCCCTACACACTAAAAGCAGTATGTTCCTTCAAGATGATCAGGTATTTGGCGTGGGCGAAATGTATGGTTGCAATCCTGAATATCTTACTCATTAGCTTCACCAGGCTAGGAACATTTTGAAAGGGAAGCATGAAAGCAGGGCGGTGCATTTAGCAATCAGGTATTATAGACTTGACTTTATTTTTAGAACCGTACCATGAGGTGCTTTATGACCTCTTCTGGCTGTGCAAAGTAGCTGTAGCCCTTCCAGTCAGCAGTGCTGCCTGTGAGCGGAGCTTTTAAATTCAAAAGCTCATTAGAAATAATTTGTGAACAAGCATGCTAGATGGCAGGCTAAGCCATATAGGTGTGCTAAGCATTGAAGCAAGAATTGAACTGTTTTAAATGTATCCTGGGCTGTGTTGCAAGAGGCAGCTAGTATCTTTTGTAGAAAATGAAGTACATGTCAAGATAGACATTTAACAGTGCTGGAAGCATTGCTTTATCAAAACAGTATGCTGAGATGGTAAATTGCAACAAAGAAATTAGTGTGACTGGCTGCTGTGTTGTTACGTCCAACCACTCCATTCATATACCATGTTACCAATGTGTTCAAGAAAGGTAGCAGGCGCCCCTCTCTCGGAAGAACAAGGCATGATAACCTGTTCAGTGGTTGTAAACCACATTGAGAGTTCGCAGCCATCTGCTTTTTGCTCACTGTACCTTTCACAGATAGGAAATATCGATTTGCATATCAGTCTTTGTCCTGCCCACATGGTGGGCAGTCCAGCACCGAAATGCTATGGCAATTGCTCTCTGAACAAGAGTACCAACAGCACCCCATGCACGTGTTTCAGCCTTGTTGGGCATCATCAGTGAGGTGAAGCTGAGCCTCTCTAAGCACAGTGAGCAGGGAGTCCACGTCTGGTTGCCCCCAGGTCACCTAAGGTGACCAACCCCAAGTTCCTTCAAAGAATTCAACAAAGGTAGCAGGCACCCCTCTCTCGGAAGAACAAGGCATGATAACCTGTTCAGTGGTTGTTAACCACATTGAGAGTTCGCAGCCTTCTGCTTTTTGCTCACTCTACCTTTCACAGATGGGAAATATCCATTTGCATATCAGTCTTTGTCCTGCCCACATGGTGGGCAGTCCAGCACCAAAATGCTATGGCAATTCCTCTCTGAACAAGAGTACCAACAGCAACCCCATACACGTGTTTCAGCCTTGTTGGGCATCATCAGTGAGGTGAAGCTGAGCCTCTCTAAGCACAGTCAGCAGGGAGTCCACGTCTGGTTGCCCCCAGGTAACCAACCTAGGGAGACCAACCCCGAGTTCCTTCAAAGAAATCAACAAAGGTAGCAGGCGCCCCTCTCTCGGAAGAACAAGGCATGATAACCTGTTCAGTGGTTGTTAATCACATTGAGAGTTCGCAGCCATCTGCTTTTTGCTCACTGTACCTTTCACAGATGGGAAATATCCATTTGCATATGAGTCTTTGTCCTGCCCACATGGTGGGCAGTTCAGCACTGAAATGCTATGGCGATTCCTCTCTGAACAAGAGTACCAACAGCAACCCCATACACATGTTTCAGCCTTATTGGGCATCATCAGTGAGGTGAAGCTGAGCCTCTCTAAGCACAGTGAGCAGGGAGTCCACATCTGGTTGCCCCAAGGTAACCTAGGGTGACCAACCCAAAGTTCCTTCAAATAATTCAACAAAGGTAGCAGGCACCCCTCTCTCGGAAGAACAAGGCATGATAACTTGTTCAGTGGTTGTTAACCACATTGAAAGTTCGCAGCCATCTGCTTTTTGCTCACTATACCTTTCACAGATGGGAAATATCCATTTGCATATCAGTCTTTGTCCTGCCCACATGGTGGGCAGTCCAGCACCGAAATGCTATGGCAATTCCTCTCTGAACAAGAGTACCAACAGCAACCCCATCCACGTGTTTCAGCCTTGTTGGGGATCATCAGTGAGGTGAAGCTGAGCCTCTCTAAGCACAGTGAGCAGGGAGTCCACGTCTGGTTGCACACAGGTAACCTAGGTTGACCAACCCCAAGTTCCTTCAAAGAATTCAACAAAGGTAGCAGGCGCCCCTCTCTCGGAAGTACAAGGCATGATAACTTGTTCAGTGGTTGTTAACCACATTGAGAGTTCACAGCCATCTGCTTTTTGTTCACTGTACCTTTCACAGATGGGAAATATCCATTTGCGTATCATTCTTTGTCCTGCCCCCAGCACCGAAATGCTATGGCAATTCCTCTCTGAACAAGAGTACCAACAGCACCCCATACAAGTGTTTCAGCCTAGTTTTGCATCATCAGTGAGGTGAAGCTGAGCCTCTCTAAGCACAGTGAGCAGGGAGTCCACGTCTGGTTGCCCCCAAGTAACCTACGGTGACTTGCCCAAGTTCCTTCAAAGAATTCAACAAAGGTAGCAGGCACCCCTCTCTCGGAAGAACAAGGCATGATAACCTGTTGAGTGGTTGTTAACCACATTGAGAGTTCTCAGCCTTCTGCTTTTTACTCACTCTACCTTTCACAGATGGGAAATATCCATTTGCATATCAGTCTTTGTCCTGCCCACATGGTGGTCAGTCCAGCACCGAAATGCTATGGCAATTCCTCTCTGAACAAGAGTACCAACAGCAACCCCATACACGTGTTTCAGCCTTGTTGGGCATCATCAGTGAGGTGAAGCTGAGCCTCTCTAAGCACAGTGAGCAGGGAAACTTCGTCTGGTTGCCCCAGGTAACCTAGGGTGACCAACCCCAAGTTCCTTCAAAGAATTCAACAAAGGTAGTAGGCGCCCCTCTCTCGGAAGAACAAGGCATGATAACCTGTTCAGTGGTTGTAAACCAGAATGAGAGTTCGCAGCCATCTGCTTTTTGCTCACTGTACCTTTCAAAGATGGGAAATATCCATTTGCATATCAGTCTTTGTCCTGCCCTGGTACCAATGTGTGACAGAGGCAAAGACATTTGGTTGTAGCTCAAACCTTTTGATTATGGTATTGAAAACACATAATGTGACCTACCTAATGATTTCGAATTGTTGTGTTTTCATGAACTGTACACAGTATTGTATTTATAAACTGGTGAACTCTTTTTTTCCTCATAACTGTAGTTGTTTACATCACTCGCCAAGAACCTGAATGTTAAATTTTAAACAACTAACGTTCCTGTAGTGTTATTCTTATTGATTTTTTAGCAGATTAGTTATTTAACAAGTGATATTACATTGTTGAAACAAAATTTGCTGGTTTGTTGGGAGAGCTGTGACTCATTTGTCGTAAAGTAGGCTAGTGTGAGTTCCGGTCTCTCTGTTGATAAGATTAATGCAGTGTCTGTTCATCTAAACAACTACACTGTAGCACATCTGAAGTTTTGCAAAGTTTTGTCAAGTTAATAATTTGTCCACACAGGCTTATGTATTTTTTTTCTTGGCACTTCATATTGTTACTGTATTTTTGAATGTGCATTGTATTCTTTTGTATGTAGCCAATAACTAAGTACGAGTTCTTTAACCAAATTATGGAAGATTTATTTTACATTTGTATGGTATCACTCTGTAGTGTTTAGATTGGTAGGTCTATTTATATTTTAAATTAAACTTTAAACACAGGAATATAAGACACTAATGTTAGTAATTAAAGTAGATATGGGTAGTGAAGACAAAAAGTACATCTATGCTATTCAGACGTGTGTGTCTGTGTGTGTGTGTGTGGGAAGGGGGATATGTACACTCACACTTCATGCCACCCCTGTATAAGTCAGTGCCCCACTTGGGGCACACCAGTCAAAACAGTCTGGACACACCAATGGCACTGATATTGACCCACATCAACATTCATATCATTTGTGATGTCAGCAGTGTGCTTTGGGGATGCATGAAGGGAGACTAGTAGTTGAAGTGGTACAGCTCCAGTGATCCAAGTGGGCGGGAGCGGTTGGGAGCGGTGCGCCTCTACTTTTTTAAATTAAGTTTTACTGTTCTTATACTTTTATTTTAGAAAAAACGTTCCAGAATGATTTCTTTTTGAAATACAAGTGTAGGAAGCAATTGAAACCTGCACTTCAGTGCACTGCACTGAACGTTCCCTTAAACAGCAGGACCATTTGTTTGGGGGTTTGTATTGTGCGTGGGAAGGGCCATGGCGATGCAGTTTGTGGGGAGCAGGGCAGACCAGCAGGGAACATAGTTCCACTACTTCTTTTCATGCACTTCGACCAGTGTACAGATCACACCCCCTGCTGAATTTCAGGGGTTTTTGTTCACTAAATTGGAACGTTTTAGTTGAACTAAACCTATTCACTTTAACTGTTTTTTAACAAAGGTTTATTCAATGAATTTAAAGCATTGTCATATCTTTTGTTTTCAATGTGTGTTTTTATGCTAAGCAACATGGGTTTATCAAGTATTTCATGTTTCCCTTGTCCACTCGATAAGAATCACGATTCTCAGTGTGGATGACCTAAACAAATTGCGATCTTCATTGTTTGTTCTAAATCACCTAAAATATTTCTGTACCCGAAATTAGCATCTACTCTGCTTGCCTCCTCTTATTATTTTATTTGTGTGATCTATTTCATTTTGCCTTTTCCCACTCAATAAGGATGGAGATCTTAAATTGCATTGAGAATCGAGATCTTTGAAAAAACAGTACATATTTTTCTCCGGCTCACTGTATCAATTTCCATATTTACTCAACCCCTATTACTCTTTAATGTCCCTTTCATGTTCCCTTGATCTGTTAAATCTCTAACCACTATTTTAAGTATTTAAATACATGGGTCTTGTATGAATATGCATATGTTCACTGCTGATGTGCAGAGAGAATCAAGATCTTCATTGTTCAATCACGTGAAATGCATTTCCATTCAAAATAAAGTCTGTTGAAAACATGCCTCGGCACCACTTGTGTTTTTGTTGCACACTTTGTTTTTCAATTTCGAGCCACGAATTAAAAGTTTCAACAATAATCCCACATCCCCAAACCATAATGTCCTCCTAGAACTGCCCTCCTACACATTATATTTTAAATTAGGAAATCCTAAATGAATTTCAAATATTCTTCTTCCCCCAGCTAGCACGTACTGTGATTGCCACAGTGTAATATTTTATATTTTTGAAGTACGCTTTTCTTTTGCCGATAGATAAGAATTGAGATATTAGATCACAATGAGAATGAGGATCTTACAAAAAAGAGTGCACATGTTTCTACCTCCTCACTGTATTTCCAAAGTGACTATACCCTAGCTCTCTTTAATGTTCCTACCTGTTCCCTTGATCTTTTAAAATGGAAATGACTGTTTTATCTATCAAAATACATGGGTCTTATATAAAGTTAAAGATAATCACTGATGAGGTGCAGAGAAAACCTGAGATCTTCATTGTTAAATGATGTGAAATGCTTAACCCATCAAAACACACCCCAATGATAATATGCATTGGGACAACAGATGCACATATTTTCTTCCATTTTGAGCCACAAATTAAAGTTTTCCAAGATAATCCGTCACCTCCAAACCAAAAGAACCCTAATAGCACCCTCCCACACATTTAAGTTCATTTAGAAAGTAATCCATGCACTTTCTATAATAAAAAAATGATTGCTTCCTTAATTGAGTTACAATACTCTCTTTCCTCCCACTAGCATATTCTATTATTGCCAAATCGTATCACTTTATATTTTTGAAGTGTTTTCTCTTTTCTTTTGCCGCTCAATAACAAGTCCTTAGATCATGTCTCAGGGAAACGCTCAAAAGGCAAACAAATCTAAACAATCCACAGACTCCAAACCTTCTCAAATCCTCCTCTCTTACCCTGTTCACATGCTCTCAAGCTTCAAAACTACCATATTCCCTCCTCTGAAATCAATGTATGGCTGTTTTAAAAAAGAAAATCTTAATGATTTTGCTCTCATAAATTGTGATTTTCGAGATGGTAGTTTTTCGAAAATGAAAAGCCTTGGGACCACCAATGCATCATGGGAGATATAGCTAATATCTTAAGGTCTGTGGGCACCCTGCTCTCACCCCAAATTAAAAAAAACAATTACTGGACAGACATATGCCAAGCCAACAAAGGATTTCTTCCAAGTGCTTTGTGGCATACTTGTTACTACTTGTTAATTAGTAACAAGAATTCAGACTAAGGCAATGTTGTCTGGCTTTACTCTTCACTTTTAAACTCTGCTTTGCAACTGTTTGGAATTCCATGCAGGGGACCCAATAGCACTGACCATTGGCGGTCCCCTACATGTTTGTGCACATGGCAAAAATTGTGTGTGTCTGTGACTGTGCGGGATATCGTGAATGTGAACACTTTCAAATGAATGTGTTTCTGCATGTGAGTGCAAGGTATATTGTGTGTGTGGACCCATAGGCAGGGATTGGGACATTGGGCCTGGGTCAAGAGAGGCCAGTTAGTGGACGTGGTGCATGGGTGGAGAATGTGGCAACACCATGGATATGTCTTCTTACAGATATATTAGTGTATTATCAGCAAATCCATCATGAGCATGTTCTAACTGGAGATATGTAATACTGACCTAAATTGGCTCATCCAATATGGAGATTTATTTTACAATTGCATTTCTGCCAGTGGCATTATGTGAAAAGCCAACTTGAGTGTGTTCCATACTGGCGTGACCTGGCCACATTGGCAATTGACCACATTTAAATGTATTGGCACAACTAAAATATAAATCTCTCCTTACAATGTCATTACTGGTATTTAGGCAAAGCCAACTTGAATGTGTTCTTACACGTAAATACTTGTATGTATTGGCCCAGCCACCATGAACTTGTTTTTAGTAGACATTGAAGGATATTACTAACTAGTGATCTTAACCTCTTCCTCAAAGGCACTCCCTACTGAGTATGATCAATGCCATGGCTCATGAATTGTAAGAAAGCCCTTCTGTCTAAAGCTGAAACTTTTCTGAAGCCTCCATGCCATTCACCGTGCTACATGCCATGAAGTGTTTCAGCTTCCCGTGGCATGCTCTAATTTCATTAGTTCATGCATCTGAAGGACCTCAGATCCAGGACTCTCAAACAGAAGCCTATTATGAAATGTCTGTCAGGCTGCTTAGCATATGAATGCTCATCTGTACCGTTATACATCTGTTGGTGCTCCCTAGTTTACTTCTGTATCCTTCCACTCTCTCCCTACTCACACACATCTGTCTCTCTCTGTCCCTTTGCACTTGTGCTGTTTCTCTTTTCTCTTTCCATGAACTCTCTCGCCCAACACTTTATCTGTTTGCACTCTCTCCTTCTCTATCTCTAGCCTCCTCACACCATCCATGTCAATCTGTCTTTTCAGTCCCTCTCTCTCATCGCACTATCTATGCCACTCTCTCTCCTCACACTCTGTCTCTCTTCAATTCTCTATATTTGCACTCTGTCTCTCTCATGGCACCCCATCTCCTTATCTCTCTCCCTCTCCCTCTCTCACACTCTCTCTCTTTCTCTCTATGTTTCTATGTCTCTAGCTCCATCTCTATTTCTCCCTCTCTCTCCTTGATCTCAACCCTTCTCAATGGCACGCTTGTATGCTTCCTCATCACATCTTCTCTCACTCACACCACGATGTTCTCCCTTGCCCTTTTTCTCCCACCCTTGTTCTCTCTCTTACCATTCCAAAATCAGTTCCTCTCCCTGACACCTCATCTTGCTTGCCCCCACTTGCCTCTCACTTGCATTCAATTATTCTCTATTATCATTTTTCCTCTACATTGGTTCTTGCCACCTCCTTCTCACCTTTGCTCTCGCTTCCTTCACCTCTGTGCCTAACAAAAAGTGTGCACAAAAATCAAATACACACATCAGCCGCCTCCCCTCGGATGTGAAAGAACATATAACAACGTTATATGTTCGCTCGCATCCGTGGGAAGGGGGCTGATGTGAGCATTTGATTTTTGTTGGGCAGAGAGGTGAGGGAAGACTTTCTTGAAACTAGCAGCTTTAAAGCTTTGCTGTGTTTGTGCAAATACATTTATCTGCAGGAACACAGTAATACTTTAAAGCCGGATGTTTCAGGAAAGGCTTCTCTCCCCTCTCTGACTGACAAACAGCTATGTGCTGAAGTCCCGCCCCTCAGCTCAGATCTCGGAGTCAGGCACGGGGGTCTGAAGCCCGGTTAGGCGCAAGTTCAATGGCATTGCGCGCCTGCCCCTCAGCAACTGCTAGCCCACCCCTTACCGACCATGATGACCACAGGTTGCTAAGGGCTCTTTTGAAAAAAGAAATGAAAAACAAACATATACAGAGTTTGCTGAACCCATGCTGTACTTTAGCAGTCACTTCTTCTTGTTGCTGATGTCATGGTCATCAACATGGAAAACAGACTTCAGAAGTACATCGCTTGTTTAGAGATCTCCCTGCAAGTTGCGTTTTTCCTTATTTTCCTCATTTCAAAATAGCTCATAGCACCCATGGGTGGTCTTCATGGGGCCCAGAGAAAGCTGACCGTGTCAACAACAGCACTGCCACCCTCCTGAAACATAGACAAAGGAGATGGGTGCATCTCCAATACATGGCCTATCATAATGAGAAAGTGAGCATAACCCCTACTGGTCGTGATTCTCGATGGCAATAGGAACAACTGCATCATCGCATGCTCTGGGTTTCGATTATGTTCCCAGATCTTTGAATGAGGCGTGCCTCCTTGAAAACACCGACTACAACATGAACAGGCGTGTGCTTCCCATTTTCAAAGAAAATTGATTTATTTTGTCTAAAGCACGTTTCCCTAATAAGTGTTTTTATACTAATGTTCTGCATCTGTATCATTTTGTAGGAAAATAATGGGCCTCATTACACGGAAGGCGGTAAGGGTTAACGGTCACTGCTGTTTGCAGGCGTTAAAAACCAACCCGCAAAGGGACCCAGGGAGCTAATTACGGTACCGCAATTTGCGGTACCGCAATTACCGCCTTCCCCATTCCCATTATGCCCTATGGGGCAAAAATGGGAGTGGGGAAGGGCAATGGTGGAAGGGGGAATTACCGCCCTGCCAACCTTGGAATGGGGCGGTAATTCCCCTTTCCGCCAAGGCGGTGCCGGTATTTTACTGGCATGAACCATGGCGCTAGTAGCGCCATGGTACTCCGCCATCTGTGTAATGAGGCCCTTAATGTTGGCATTCGGTGTTAACTTGCCATGAGATATGTGGCAACTATTAATTATTTCTGCTGATTCTTTATCTTTGCTCCTACACTCTCTTTAACTTAACCTTTATATTTCAATCAACTACTTGCATTATTAGGTCAAACCTCAGCCCATCTCCATTTCTGTCTCTTGCCCCAATTATCTAAGTTCATCACGCTGCTGCTTCCACACCTCACCATTCCCGCATACCCCTCAATACCCATCTTCAGAATCACGCTGTGACTCTTTTTTCAACATTCTCAAATTCAAACAGCCTCTTTTTATATGAGGTTCTACATTAACTGTGGGAGTACAAGCTAGGCACAATACTCTTACACCTCCCTTTAACGTGCCACTTCATTTTGCAGCACAGACGAGAAGGAGAAGGGGAACGGAGTGGAGAAAAGATATCTGGCATGCTCACCTCCTCTATCTCATGAATGCACTTCATTTTACCCGGGAAACGCTTTGGAATTCTGTTCCGTAGACACTGAAAGAGTGAACCTTCACGAGTTAACTAAAGAAGGAGCAAAAATTGTGAGAAAATATAGACGACATATTGCAAAACCACAGAAACTCATCTGCTGCTACAGTGCCAAATAGTATTCTCACCAAACAAGATCTTCATAAATAAACCAGTGGTCCCTGTTCCAAGTCTACTATAAGAGATATCCAAATTGAGGCTTAAAAGACTTAGGGCCTCATTACGACCCTGGCGGAGGACCATGGTGCAATTTGCACCATGGTCCATGGCGCAGAGCTGCCAACTCCGCCATGGGGGTTGGCGGACTCACCCCCCCATTCCGACCTTGGCGGGGCGGTTAGTCCCCAATCCCCATTTACCCTTCCCCATTCCCATTTTTGCCCCATAGGGTATAATGGGAGTGGGGAAGGCGTTAATTACGCCACCGTAGATTACGGTGGCGTAATTAACAAGAGGTCCCGTAGCGCCATGGATTTTTCCGCCCGGAAAATCCGGGCGTAAAAATCACCATGGCGCTACGGAAAGTCGTAATCTGGCGGAGAGGTACGCCATGCATTACGCTGGCGTAAACCCCTCTCCGCCAGGGTCGTAATGAGGGCCTTAATAAGATCATCTGTCCTGACAAAGGTCTTTGGGAAAACCTATGTGAAGATGGGGTTTATCCCATGATAAGAGGCCGAAACGTGTTGACATACCGTCTCAAAAACATACTAGCTTGAGAAAAATCTTTTTGTATGTACAGAAGCGTTAAGAAGAACTGTCTTTGAATTATAGATACTGCTCGTAATTGGATGATACATGAAATGAATCAACCACTGTATAACCCTTGAAAAGTTGTGTTTTGTATTGTGATACAATGTTTATAAAAAGTTGCAAATAAGAAAACACTGTTGAAAAATAAAATGAACTAATTAATGGTGATACTTTGTTGTAAGTAAATTAGTAATGTGTTCCGTGTTTTTAACATGATGATACATATCGTCATCATTTGATGTCATAAACATTGGGTCCTCAATCCGCATAGAAAACAGGAGACAGGGTTAGTCTGTGTTCCACACATATCTTACTTAATTTTACGCATACATGAGATGTTCATGCAGGCGTGCAGCAAATGGATTCCTATGGAATCAGCCACAGTTTTGCACGTGGCAAAGAACAGGCAGATCCCATAGGAATCTGTTGGAAATGCTGCCTGCAGAGCATATTTGCAGGGACACAGTAAGGGAATTGCAATCACTGGCAGGCAGGCAGTCTCAATTTTGCAAAAAAAGAAAAAGAGCAGGGATACGCTGAGTACACAGCGAACTTCCCTAAAGTGTTTGGGTCCTCATGCAGGGTCCACAGTTTGTGCTTTTCTGAGCTGAAAGCAGCTCCTTATGTAGGACCCAGGGAAGCCCCTGGGTCTTTGTAGTAACTAAGTGGGGGCTGTGAACTAGCCCACCAGGCCAGCCATGCAGCTGACTAATTGTACCCCCGGGAGAGGGGCATCTCTTTGTACTTTCCCTGCCTGGGTATCCTCCTTCTCCTGGGTGCAATGCACCCATATATTTTCATGGAAGGGTGAGGTCATTTAATTACCTCACCTTTCCTGCGCTTTGAAGCGCCAGAGACTGCTGTCTCCCTTATCTGTGAGGAGGAGAGGGGAGCTGACCCTGGGGGAGGGCTGCTGCCCCTGGTGCCATGGGACAGCAGATCCTGGCCTCGCCTGGGGTGACCTGGCAGAGTTGCCCATAACGGCAGGAATGTGGAGCTGCCTTATGCGGAGAAATGAAATCATTCAGGGCGTTGGTGGGCACGCACATGCATATGTGCCAGTGTTACTGGTCTGGCTGGAGAAGGGCATATGCATCGACAGCTCTGCATCCCCTTTGCAGGTGGGGGCACTCAGTGGGTACATGCATGGTCATGTTAAATTGGGCACTGCCCTTCACTGCGCTGAATCACAGCTGCATGCGACGCCACCGATGGATAGAGTCTTAACATACCTAAAATGTGAGTGCGATGAGTGTTGCACTGTCGCCAGGTCAATTAGTGGGGAAGAAAGGCACCTGCACAGAGGACCATATCACCAGCCAGGAGTACCACCAGAAGAGAAAGGACGGGGAAAACATCACACCTGAGGTGGAGGAGCACCTGTGCTAAGAGTGGACTATACAAAAACATCTTGCTCTATTGTTTGATAAGCGCATTCATCAAATCTGTTCTGATTTTGTCTGCATGTGTCCCACTTCACTATGCAAAGAAAGAACTTTCGATCCGTTTTCTGTGAATGGAAGGTCAATATATTCCACCTACCACCTATAGGCACAGAGAGGTATATTGACAACGGTGTGTTTAAAGAAGCAGGTCATTATGTGCTGTCTCATTTGAAGACGTACGTTATGTTATTTTATCTTATGTTGTTTGGAATTTGTACATTTCACGCCTGTGGTGGTTAGTGCATCATCACCGGGAAAGTGCAGGTGGGAGTTTCAACAATAACCCTAAATAGGTTGACACTGTGGAGAGCAGCAGTGGGCAGTGAGCTGCTCACCCGCCTGTGCTTTAGGATCTATTTGGGCCCAGGCACTTATTTTCTTTACAAAGTAAGGGCTGGCTCCTGCTACTCACCTACGTCCATTATCAGTCCTCCGTTGGACATGAGTAGAAATTAGAGGACATGCAGATTCTCGAATACAAACTGTGTGAGTGGGCGCTCGTGCGTGCGCGTGTGTACGCGAGTGTGTGAAAAAGAGAGAAAGAGATACGTGGCTTACTGAAATATGAAACAAAGCTCAGAACTAGCGATAAAGAACACTTAGGTTAATGAGAAGGAATGACAAATAAACCTTCCAAAGCAATATATTTTTGGGTGTATTGTCTCGACTTCACTCTTTCAGATTGTAGATAACTACATTTTCCACTAGATGGCGGGAAAGCCACACACATTAAAGTTAAGGAGGCCAGGCTGGTGGCAATAATCACAACGATCGTTGGGACGGACAAGGCGCACGTCGAGCAACGAAAAATAATCCCATCTCATCTCATCAGCAGCCTATTTTCAATGGCAATTACGTGTGAAAAATGCTATATGTTGCTACTTTGAGTAACCCTGACTCTAAATAAAAGGCACTAACATGATTTGGCTGCAAAAAGGTTTGAACAAATACAAAAAGTTTAACATGAAGGAGTTATTTGGGCTTTCTTTCTCCTGCAGGGTCTTTTTTTTCTATGTATTTCTTCCCGGAGTGTTTATTGCACACACTGCGCTAGTCACAGTTACCGTTTCACCGATTTATACAGGAAGGTAGTTGTTATTCTGTAGACTGTTGCTGCTCTGTAGACTGGTTGCCAGCCCCAGGGCTACCGACACTGGCTGCTGGTCCCAGGCCCACTATGCAGGTTAGGCCGACATTCCTCTGCCCCTAGATGCATGCCTGGCAGGGGCGTTGCTAGGGGGGGCTATGGGGGCTCTAGCCCCTAATCTTTTCGTTGTAGCCCCGGATAGAATCTCAGGTGCTACAGCCAAAAGACTAGCTAGCCCCCAGTCCCAACAGTTACGACATCAGCGTAGCCCTGGGTCTTTTCCAGAGCTAGCAACTCCCCTGATGCCTGGCCCGCTAGACTTCACATCATTATTGAGAGGGTGTGGAATTCAGTGCGGGCCCTGTACTGAGAGCAAATGGCAGACTTGACTGCTAACATAGCCTTCTTGCCATGGTTTTGGATACAGTTAGGCGAGTTTCAGAGTTTTTACAATATGTGTAGCAGTGTCTGAGGGCCTGCTAGTACTTTGTGCAATTTCAGCAATCATAAAGGCTCGCTAAAAGTGTCATTTTGTAAGGGTCAACATCTGGAAGCTATTAGAGTTAACTACACTTTCAATGTTTTTGAAATTGTTAAATTCATTTAAATATAACTTGTTCCCTGTTTCTCGACTTAATGGATTCCCCTCGGGTCGTGGTTTGTTTTGATTTCCATTTAACAACAGTAGAAGAGATTTTCCCCTCCTTTTATCATTGAAGCCCATCTGCTGACCGAAACATAATCTTCCCCTGTTGATGACGTCACGAAATGTACTTGCCTTAGATTCTCTGGGGCCTGATTTGCAAACGTTTTTTCAATGGCAAAATCCCATTGAAAAAAAGCTTTGTAAATCAAGTCCTCTATCTCCAATTTCATTCATGTTTCTTAAAAACAAAAGGGGAAATGCGTTTGTCATCCCTTAAACCAGTGGTCTTCAAACTTTTTAGGCCAAGGCCCCCTGAGCAAAGAATACATTGTTGGGGCCCCCCTTTCCACGCCCCTCTGTTTTGGTGTTATATTTTGTTATAGAGATGGCTGCAGAATTCATGGTGCCATCATTTTGAAGGGATATGTTGTTGGGGAGACATTCCAAGACAGTAGGACAATCACTTCCAATCCAAACATAGAAACCGTGCAAGTAAACACAAAATTCTCCAGTAGGGCTTTTATTTTCTCAAAATACATTCCTATTAGTTTATGCAGCGGAAGGCAATTTGATTTGACACAGCAAGTACTAATGGGAAGTGTGGGCGTGTCTCTCTGCAGAAAGTGAGTCAATGGGCCTCATTACGACCCTGGCGCTAATGGGTTAACGGCACCGTAAAAGGCTGCGGCGCCGCTAAACACTTAGCGCATTACTACGAGGTGCCTTTGCGTGACCCGACCTGAACGGCTGGTCTAGACCAGCCTTTAAAGTAGGGACCCGCAAAGGGACTCTCGAGGTAAGTACGGTACCGCAATTTACGGTACTGTACTTACCGCCTTCCCCAGTCCCATTGAGCCCTATGGGGCAAAAATGGGAATGGGAAGGGCCAATGTTCAATGGGGAATTACCGCCCCGCCAACCTTGGAATGGGGTGGTAATCCCCATTGAACATTGGCAGACTCGTTACGATACCGGCACCAACCATGGTGCTAATAGCGCCATGGTTTAGCGCCAGTATCGTAATGAGGGCCGATATGTGGCTTTATTTTTGATACCGCCACTGTGTGGTTTTCCTCCACTTCCAGTCGTATGTGATATTTAGTTTTCAGCACAGCCAAAGCTGAATAGCCTATTTCGCACAAGTATGAAGACCCTAAGGGTAAGAGAGACTGTATAGCAGACCTTGCCAAAGTAGGATTCTCCAGGATTACCTTCAGCCAAAAGTCACCCACTGCAATGTTCCTAAATTCAGATTGCAGAGTCGTGTTCGACTGAACCTCAATCAGCTCCTCCTGGACATCAAATGGAAGATGCACCACCTCCTCTGCCAGAAAAGGCTGCACTACCCAGTCATTAATGCCAGCATTTTCTTCAGGGAAGTATTAATCAAAGCTAGACCTCAATGTTGTTAGGTGACTTGATCAGCAATCAGTGAGTAATCTAACCTTGTAAGAATAAAATGCAGCTTTCAATAAAATTAAAGAGAATTTTGGGATTATCAGGCACAGTGAAGGTTATAAAGTTGAAATGCCCCAAGGTCATAAAGTTGAAATGCCCTGGCGCTGCTAATTTGAAAAGGATGAAATGCCCTGGCGCCTTCCCTGGCCACTGCTGCTGCAGGAGAAATGAGGACCATGGGGTCTTTGTTCTATTCACTTATACTGAGTCCTGACAGTCCTCATTTCTCCCCCGCTTAGAGTGGAACCAGTCTGCGGCATACAGCTTGTTATGCAAAGCGCACATTTGAAGCACCAGGAAAAAAACAGAGAACTGAACACATTAATGAGCTAAATGAATTCTGACTGGCAACATGGGGAGAGTTGGTCCCCCCTACTGCCCCGTCCCATCTGAAAGTAGGTCAGTATGTCACTAATGAGCCATCATTAGTGATTTCCTGCTCTGCATTCAGATGGGAGGGGCTGGTCATCCCCGCAAAAGAAGGGGTGTGCTGTAATCATAGTAGTTTCTAGCCAACCCAGGGCGAAACATCAGAAACATCAGAATGCGCCCCCTCTCAAACCCAGGTATACGTCACTCTCAAACTACACCTCTGTCGTGCGACAAAACCCCTCCTCAATATGAATAAATAATTACTATATAAATGAAGCTGGTTTCATTACATTGTAATTCAAGTACTTTATAGGAGAATTCTAATGTGAAGACACAGCTGTGGCTGCCCAAGTAAATGGTTTTTCTGTCACCTGCTATTAGGCAAGGACTTGCCCGAATGCAGTTTCAAACTGTATTGGCACACTGTGGTGTGAACAGCCTATCGGGGTCTGAGGGCCCACTGACCTGGCCCTGTGTTGCAGGTGTTCTGTTCGTTCCCACTGACTTGTATTTTGCAAGGGGCAATAATAGACTAACAATGTGATTTATTTTCTGATAGGAGGTAATCATTCCAAGATGGACAGTCTGGTACACGCTTATTGTCCTCTTTCAGACTACCTCTCTGAGAGTGGGAAAGGGGACAGATAGCACCATTGAGGATTCATGTATTCTTTGCATTAAATCACAGAGCATTGCAGGGCTATTACAGTGATCACAGCTCTCTACATTTGATAAACAAGTCTGTGATAAAAGGATTGTATGTGTGAATGCCTAACTGCATAACTGATGCATGGCTTGGTGCTCACATCACGGTTCACAATACTCACCCTAACCATGAACCATATATGATCATTTGAACAGCTTACTTTTTTGGATGCGAGTATAAAATGGCTGCAACATCAGCCACTCAACTGGTGTACAAGGGCTCATTTGCTTCTTGTTTCTCAGGAATTCTAGAGGAGGAAGGGTTGGGTCTCAGTGTGGGCATGCCCAACCCCAATACAGAAATAGCTTTAGGGAATTATATCTACAGACAGGGCAGGATACCGCACATGAGAGACCCAATAAACAATGCACATAAAGGTTACAGAGAAAGGAGTGTACCTCTTTCAAACTGTAGCCTGACCAGTAATAAGCTAATGAAGCTTTTTTTAAAAACGGCTTCTCGTGCGTGCTTAAGGGCCCACAGTTCCTCAGCCACTACTGTAAAGACCGGATGGGGGTCTGCACTTCCGCTCTCTATATGGTAGAGGGGAAGCCCATAGACCCCTGCCAAGATTCTCTAGTATTGGTATTTGTTGTCGAGCAATCAAGGCCTAGCTTCTCAGGAGGTGATGCGAGCTGGTTCTTAAGTACAGTGTAGTCCCCAAGCACCCACAAAGGAATGAACACACACTGTATCGGTTAAAACACAGTCTTTATATAATTAATATTCAAGGTCGTATACACGATCACGATAACTCACTTTGTACTCCGAAAATCAACAATGGTAAATATATACAATTCTAAAGTGGTACCACTAAAGGTATTAGATCTCTTTAAAGTGCATACGGTCAGAATGACACACAGATCAAAATAAAGAGGAAACCAGCAGTAGAGGGAGGAAGGAAAGCAAGTTGGTTGACCAATTGGCAGAATACTGGTCCCACTACCGAGAAACGGTTCTGTATGGAGATCCCCCCACCTGGGCAACCTGTAGAAGAAAGATACAAGCCCAGTCCATATATTGTTCACACTAGACTTTCCAATAGTTCTGCAACCCCAAAGTACCTGGCATTGTAGCGTTCCTTGTCGAGGAAATCGACAACCCTTCTTGAGTGTCCTCCCCTTCAGGCAGTAGTCACGGGTCGTCGAACGTCCGACGGAGAACAGGTCGAGCTATGACGGTGAAGTGGCCGCATCGTTCCTAGCGGTGCTTGTTGACGGGGAAGCGAAAACGTCCTGCCAGGAAGAGGCGTGCGGGGCACCTTAGTGTCGATAGTTCTGGACCACAAAGATTTGAAGAACTGTGGCCCAGCAAGGGTGTCGAGTCGTCGGCGTCTCTGTGGTCTTTGGATGGCGGGAAACCCACCGGTGGATGCTCCTCGGCGCGTCGACGGTCAGGCCTTCTCCAGCAGGATACAGCAGCGACGATGCAGACGAGAGCATCCTTGGATCAATTAAGTTCTTAGGCAACGGGAGCAGGGCGGCCCCAGTCAGCGACGCTAGTCCGGGCGCTTCTCCTTGGAGTTCCGCAGCAATCCCCTTATCGGGTCGGCAACCTGTCGAAGGTCTGTCTACCAGGGAGCTTAGGCAAAGATCAGCTGTGCACGATGGTCCCTCGTAGCTCGGGAAGAGGGCGCCTTACCAGGTCCTCTCTGGGTTAGTTATTGAAGCACAGCAGCTTTCAGATTGCGAAGGAGAGCAACAGCAATTCTTCTCGTCCAGCAGGGCTCAAGGTTAAGCTTCAGTTACTCCAGTTACTCGTCGTAGTGGATTTCAGCTTCCGAACACGATTCCTAGCAGTGAGAGGTCCCCAGATATACTGTTGATCTCCCATTCATTCCGCTGGGTCGCACTCAAGCATCCAATCACGACCACGGGCATTCATGCAGACATGCAGCCAATCAGGCACATGAGGTATTCAGGCCATTCACTTCTCTCCAGACACTCAAAACAAGTTATGTGTATTGGGACAAGTATCGAGCCATTCAACACTCCAAGCTGCATTCATACCGGTTTCGGGCGGGGCTGTCTCAACCATTGTGTCAACCTCCAGATACTACACAGCCACAACATAGAATGCATATTCGTCACACACTCCATTCACCCAGGTCCCACCCACAGGCGTACCCACAACATGCGTTCATTGAGAAGGCTCCAGCCAGTCTGGTCGGCACTTCCCGACACTACACTATACGGAACTTCCACCCAACAGCCAGTCAGGGGGAAGGGACAGAGGCGGGGCTTCCCAGAACTTCGGGAAGATCAAGGTAACATGTGATGGAAGGCAGGAGGCCATGGGGGCCATTTTGTCTCCATCCAGAATCTACCGATTCCAAATGACATGGCCTGGGCATCCCAAAATGGAGGATTCTTAGGGCACCAGGCATTTCAGCACAGAGCTACCACCAGCCCGTACCCTGCTCTGTAGGTCACAAACAGGTGCCCAAAAACATACACTAGGGGCACAGGTTTGTACCCCTACCCATGGGTGCCATAAGGGTATCCCACGGGTCTGTTCACCAAACCAAAAGAGAGAGCTGCACCGCCAGGAGTCCCACACAAACTCCTGCGTGGAAAACACGACAGAACACACTATAAAAAGCAGTAAAGGACAAGGATACGGAGGCCCTGTCCCTTCGATGCATTTCCAGCATCACAGTCGCCCCCCCCAGACTGAGGAAGAGGGTGCCTAATCTCCCACGGAATAGACACCCTCATCCAGATGGTCAACATACCTTCTGGAAAGGCCATCTGCATCATTGTGACTCTTCCCTGGTCTGTGCTCAATGGTAAAGTCTATCCCTTGCAGACTAATGGACCACCTGAGCAGTTTCGGGTTTTCACCCTTCATCTGCATAAGCCACTTAAGGGGCTTATGATCGGATTTGACCTTAAAGGTAGACCCGGTAAGGTAGGGCCTAAAACGCCTAAGGCTCCAAACTATACTAAAACACTCATTTTCAACAGTAGCCCACCTAAGTTCCCTACCCTTAAGTTGTCTACTGATGAATATGATTGGATGTTCTCTTCCTTTGTCATCTAACTGGGACAAGAAAGCTCCAATTCCGGTGTTGCAGGCGTCAGTTTGAACGATAAAGGGCTAGCTGTAATCAGGCGCACACACACGGTGCCCTACACAGACTTCCTTTCAAGCCATCAAAGGCCCTCTGACAGTCTTCCGTCCAATTAACCTTCCTCGGTTGCTTGGGCGAAGTCAGAGCTGTTAGGGGTGCAGCTATGGTTCCATAGTCTGCCATGAAATTGCAAGAATACCCCACGAGGCCCAACAAGGATCTCACCTGGGTTTGAGTAGTGGGAGTTTCCCAGTCATGTACATCCTGTACTTTACTGGGGAGAGGTTGGATCTGAACCCTCCTACCTCATGACCAAGATACGTGACTTTCCCCTGGGCTATCTGGCACTTGGTGGCCTTGATAGTGAGGTTAGCCCCCTTTAACGCCTTCAACACTTAATCCAGATGCGTCAAATGCTCTGCCCAAGTGGAACTGTAGACAGCAATGTCGTCTAAGTAAGCCACACAAAAGGCTTCCAGCCCACTGAGCGCATGGTTGACTAATCTCTGGAAAGTGGCAGGGGCGTTCTTCAACCCGAAAGGCATGACTCTAAACTGGTAGAGTCCCTCTGGTGTTGAGAACACCATCTTTTCATTGTCTCCTCGGTAGTCCACACAGAACCTCCAATCCTTGGTACCTGCCTGGGAACTTGCCTTGGGGACAAGGACCACAGGACTGTACCAGGGTCTGGTTGAGGGTTCAATAACACCCAGATACAACATCTTGGCGACCTCAGCCTGGATGTGGTTCTTGACGGTATCTGACATACGGTAGCACCTGCTTTTGACAGGCACACTGTCACCAGTGTCAATCTTGTGCCTACACCACGGTGTAAGGCCTATTGGCAGGGAAAACAGAGAGGCATACTGCTGGAGCAAAGTCCTGCAGGCCCTCTGCTGCTCTGCTGTCAGATCGGGAGAGAGATGCACTCCCTCCACTGAGCCATCCTGAGGGTTGCTATGCAGCAAATCAGGAAGGGGCTCACTCTCATCATCTTCTTGCCCTGAAGCTAGCAAGAGACATGAGACTTCGGCTCGCCTGTGGAGAGGCTTGTGCCTGTTGACATGGAATACCTGCGGGACTACCCCAAAGGCTCCCATGTCGACCAGATAATGGACCTTGCCCATCTTGGAGATTATCCTGGAGGGTCCAGTCCATTTATATTCCAAAGCCCGAGGCTTGGTAGGCTCCAAGTCCAATCCACTTGCGATGCTTTAAGGTCATGCCAGTATTTATTCAATTCCTGGCTGGCCTTAAGATTCGCTGTTGCCTGACTCATCATCTGTATCATCCTCCGTCTGAGGCCTAACACATAGTCCCCCACTTTCTTGGCGGGACCTGGAGGGGTGGCCTCCCAACCTTCTCGGTTCAAGGCGAGGGGCCCCCTCACTGGATGTCCAAAGAGTAACTCAAAGGGACTGAAACCAACACCCTCTTGAGCTACCTCTCTGTAGGCAAACAGCAGGCATGGCAGGAGAAGACCCACTTCCTCCTGAGGGGCTCTTCCAAAGCACCTAACATGCCTTTGAGAGTTTTGTTAAATCTCTCTCCGAAACCGTTGGTCTGGGGTGGTAAGAGGTGGAGAATTTCTAAGTTACTCCGCATTCTTTCCACATGGTTTTCATGTAACTTGACATGAAGTTGGATCCTCTATCGGAGACAACCTCCTTAGGAAATCCAACATGGGTGAAAATGGCCAGGAGAGCCCTGGCAACCACCTTGGCCATAACCGTCCGAAGGGGTATAGCCTCAGGGTACCTGGTGGCATGATCTACCAAGACTAGGATGAACCGATGTCCACTCGATGTGGGAGGGTCAAGGGGACCAACGATGTCGATGGCAACCCTCTCAAATGGTGTGCCAATCACTGGCAACGGTTGCAGTGGGGAGATGACTCTGCCTCCAGTCTTACCAGACAACTGACAAGTAGGGCAGGTCCTGCATTGGGACTCCACTTCTACTCCCATCCGTGGCCAGTAGAAATGGGCCGAGAGCTGCTGCTTCGTCTTCTTGGTACCAAGATGACCAGCTAAGGGCACCTCATGCGCCAACTGCAGTAGGAAGGGCCTGTAAACCTGGGGTACCATCAACCTCTTCAGGGCACCAGGTTCAGCCTTAATGGGCTCACTAACAAGGAGCTCACCCTCCCAATAAATCCGAAATGTCCTAGGCACTTCTCCTTGTGCCTGGGACAGGGTCTGTGTCCTCAGACCCTCGAGAGAGAGAGAGAGAGAGAGAGAGAGGGGCACTCTCTCTGTCCCGTACAGAAGCCCGCCCGGGAGGGCCCCCCTTCAGCCAACAAGCATTGAAGGTCGGGATGATCCTCCGGGTTAGGACCCTCTCCCACAGGAAAGTCTTCTGGCTCATCTTCCACAGGAGTTTAGACGGGATCTACCACTGGACCCAGCCCGTCCGGAGCATGAATCCCAATGAGTGCTGTCAGAACAGCGGCACGAGCAGGGGCACCCTCCACAGGGGCGGCCTTCTTACTCCTCCTTTACTTTCATGCCTTGGGTTTCCCCGTCGGCAAGGGTACCGGGCTCGCAGCCGGACCCTGTGTGACCTGCGATCGGGTGACTGCCACAGCAGCTATGGGTAGACCATCCGTGATCATCCCCAATTCGACCAAATCATTTCCCAACAAAATGTTCGCAGGCACGTTGTCCTGAACCAGGACCGGAAGCTTTGCTGTATTGTCTCCAATCGTAATGTTGACTAAGGCTACAGGCGATAATTTAGGAGGCCCACCGGCTAACCTGGTGGTTCGCAGAGGAGCACCTACATAGTCCTCTGGCTTGAGCAGGGTCCTGTCCACCACTGTCATGCTTGCCCCAGTGTCTCTCAAACCAGTAGAAGGCTGGCCATTCAAGAGGAAACTTCTCAAAAACCTATGAGTGTTTTGTGGGATAGTCGCCAGTACTTCTGCGTACTGGTCCCAGGCCCCAAGGGACACTAAGGAAATCTCTACGGGAGCACCGAAGGTGATCCCTGCAGAGGAGGGGAGGACAGTGGCCTCCACCTCAGGTACGGAGTAGGGGTAGGTCAGGCTGGCAGCCTGGACTCCAAGTGCCTTACCCTTACACTTGGGGTCACCCCTTCGGTGGTCCAGAGCCCCACAATTCCAACAAGTGCAGGGAATGCGGGGTACGGTACTGGAGCCACTGGGACCCTGCTTTGCAGCAGGTGGACCACTACTCTTACTCCCACCCACGACAGACTTATCCCCACTAGGTTTTTGGGTCTTCGGAGAGGAAGGTTTTGGTTTACCTGACTGTGACTGCTTTTGGGACTCCTCAGCTTTCTGAGAGGCCCCCTTTTCTTTGTCCTTGTCCTTCCCACTGGAGTCCTTAGGTGACACCCGGTGGGAGACCCACTTGTCAGCCAACCTAGCCAGCTTAAAGGGGTCCAAAATGTTCTGGTCAGCAACATACCGACGCAGCTCTGGTGAACAGGCTTCCGAAAAATGCTCAAAAAACAAGAGGTGAGACAATTCAACAAACGTTTTCACTTTGTAACCATCAATCCACCGCATCATGTTCATGTGCGCAGCACTCACCCAGTCAACCCAAGACACATTCTCTTGTTTCTTAAAATCCCTGAACCGTTTAAGATATTGGGTAGGCGTCTTGCCAAACTTGGCGATTAAGGCAGACTTCATGCACTCATACTGAACCCTTTCTTCCACACTCAGTTTCAGAATACAGTCATATCCAGTTTGAGGGACTCTGCTTAACAAACACTTAGCCCAATCTCTCTTATCAACTTCGTGAATTGCACAAGCCATTTCAAACGCTTCGATCCAATGGAGGATATCAGAACCCTCAGCATACACACCAACCAAATCTCTAATGAACTTGGTTGCTGGGGACCTGACACTCTCAACTGGTTTCGCTGAAGTCTCCACTCAAGCTTTCTCTAGCTGGATTCGCTGACATTCAGTGTCCTTGTCTTTGAGTTAAAGATCCCTATTTTTGATTTCAAGATCCCAATCTTTTAGCTTAGATCCTGGTTCTTGAGCTCCACTTGCTGAACCAACTCCTCTTTCTTAAACTCAGCTTCCAGTTCCAACTTGCGATATTCAAAGGCCAACTTCATCCTCAATAACTCAAGCTCTAAAGAACTGCTGGGGTTCGGAACAGAAGCAGCAGGAATGATGGCATTCCCAGAATCAGATTCGGCGACAACCCCCGGGTAGAGTCCTCATTGGTTGCATCCTCCCCTTAAAGAGTTTCACAATTGATCTGGTAGTCCACCAGGGCAGCTATCAGCTCGGCCCTAGACGCATCCACAAAGTCTAATTCCCTGGCTTCACAAGCACTCTGGAAAGCCTCTAAGCTCAACCGAGTCAATTTACCATTCGCAATAGATTCCATTGCTTGTAATGTAGTTATCTTGTGCCCGACTAAACCTTAATTTAACAAAGCGCAGATATCCTTCGTAAGTGGCACGGTTATACACTGGGCCTCATTACGACCCAGGCGGAAAACCATTGTGCTAAAAGCACCATGGTCCATGCCGGTAATTTACCGACTCCGCCATGGAGAAAGGGGGAATTACCACCCCATTACAAGGTTGGCGGGCGGTAATTCCCCCTTCCTCCATGTCCCTTCCCCATTCCCATTTTTGCCCCATAGGGCTCAATGGGAATGCGGAAGGCGCTAAGTACGGTACCGCAAATTGCGGTACCGTACTTAGCAGCAAGGTCCTTTTGCGGGTCCCTACTTTAACGGCTGGTGTAGACCAGCCGTTAAGGTCGGGTCCCGCAAAGGGACCTCGCAATCAGGCGCTAATGGGTTAACGGCGCTGCAGCCTTTTACGGCGCCGTTAACCCATTAGCGACAGGGTCGTAATGAGGCCCACTGAGTCTTAAAACCATTACCATCCCACCGCTGCCACCAGCTCTAAAGACCGGAGGGGGTGTCTGCACTTACGCTCTCTATATGGTAGAGGGGAGGCCCAGAGAACCCTGCCATGATTCTCTAGTATTGGTAGTTTTGGTTGAGCAATCAAGGCCTAGCTTCTCAGGAGGTGATGCAAGCTGGTTCTTAAGTACAGTGTAGTCCCCAAGCACCCACAAAGGAATGTCCACACACTGTATCGGTTAAACACAGTCTTTATATAATTAATATTCAAGGTCGTACACATGATCACAATAAATCACTTTGTACTCCGAAAATCAACAATGGTAAATATATAGAATTCTGAAGTGGTAAAACTAAAGTTATTAGATCTCCTTAAAGTGCATACGGTCAGAATGTGCCACAACCCATATAAAAAAAATCCCTGGCCAGCCCATGGGCCAGGAGGGGCCTTGGATCGGGTCTCAAACAAACTCAAGCATCCTTTGCTGAAGCCCTCTTGGGGCCAGTCCTGGCGCCGTTGGCACTGGGCTCATACTTCGTGAGGACTTGTGTTTTGGGACTACTTTGTTTCCAGTGCCAGCCAACATGGAGGCACCCACATAGCTTGGTTCCCTTGGAACCAAGCTATGCAGTATAGTGTTTTGGGTGTGGTAGTCTAGGAACTACTTTACCTGGACTACTTTTCTGAAGCTATTTAAACCACACCCGACTTGAATGACACGCTTCGTGTTACTTTGCAATGCTGCAACGTGACGCTCATCGTGTTCAGCTGTACCTGCGAACCTCGGAAGAACAGCATCTGAAAAACAAAGGGACATCGTTAATAGCAGCAGCTTACCTGTAATTCCATCGTTAGCTGCCCTCAGCTCCTGCAAACAGCATCCAAGGATCAGCGAGCCTCCTGGACCGACGGATCTGCAAAAAAGGGAGAAACAGGACATTAGACATTTTACAATCGTGCCGGAAGCTTAGCTCACGAGTCGCCCATCGACCAGCATCGCCTTGGGACTTCTTGCTCCCGGTGAGCACCGCAGTCTACAGGAACAAAAGACAACAGGTTAGCAAAGGCAAGACATCATAGTGCTGCGCATAGCGCCTACTTACCGCATCAAGGTGCTCTTGATGCACCATCATCTACCGGCGAGTCCCAACTCAGCCAACGTTCCACAGCGAACTTCTGCGCACCTAAGGAAAGAGAAAAGACATTATTTAAACCAAAGAAAGGCATACAAGCATAACAGTTATAAGACCTACCTGAAAGACTCAAAAGGGCCGGCATCAGTCAAGTAACTAGATCGCACTCGCCCTCAAAGGACAACGTGCCCCTGCCAAGAAGGTAGGACGGAGAGCATGCCAAAACCCATAACAAGGTGAGGAAAGGTCTGGGGAGGGGCTGCAGACATACAGGGTGTTGGGAAGCTTTTACCCCAGTTGCCCAGTCTTGAACATTGCCCACCTGTATTCCAGGCAGAACTTCTCTGCTGATCATACCTGGGAGCCACTGAGAAGGATACCAGAGTCCCCACAGCTGGGTGGCGTCCCTGTCGATACCAGGTGAGCGTAACCGAACGCGAAGCCTGCCAAACCAATCCACTTGGGTGCCATGGAAACATCAGAATTAGACCAATTGGCCCAATTATTAGGAGAACTTCGTCCCGAGGTTCATTCTGCCCGACAGGAGACTAACGCTCTCCGGAGAGACTTATTGGTGACTAAAGAGTGTACCGAAGATATCAGCAGGCAAGTCTTGCAATCACAAGCGGGTCAGACACCTCTACCTGGGAACAAACCACTGATGCAAAATCCTACCATGTCATCCACTGTTTATACTCCTGTACAAGTTGTGTTATCAGACACAGTTCCTTTGGCACCACCGGAGAGGTTTGCTGGTGATCCAAGAAAATACGCAGCTTTCATTAATCAGTGTCGCCTTCATTTTCTTTGCAGGCCGGGAGCATTCCCAAATGACCAAGCCCGGGTAGTCTTTGTTTTATCATACCTAATTGGCAGCGCCGCAGATCGGTCGATACCATTCGTGTCCCATGATGATTCTTTATTACATGACTTTGGGGGATTTTAGAGGGAAATGGAAAAACGTTTTGCTCGCCATACCCGAGAACAAGCTGTGGACAATTAACTCCTTTCCCTCTGACAGGGGAATCAGGATTTGTTAAGATACACCGCTACTTTCAACCGATTGGTTGCGGAAGCTAGGTGGCCTGAAAACAAAAGAACCACGTTGTTTCATCGGGGCTTACGAGGCGAATTAAAAGACATTCTAGCTCAAGTGGTTAGTCCTCCTAGAGATTGTTCTGAATTCATAGACTTGGTTGTGCAACTGGACCACCGGTTGCAAGACCGAAAAGCAGACCGTTCTAAAATGGACCCTCGCCAAGTGTACGTTCGACCTAGAGACAGTGTAACTCGAGTGCAAGAAAATACTGTGGAGCCCATGCAAATCGGAGGGGTACAACCCCCACTAACTAAACAAGAGCGAGATAAAAGAAGACAACAACAACTATGTCTGTATTGTGGAAAGTCAGGGCATTTCCTGAAGGACTGCCCAGTGAAACCTCCGAGGAAGATCGTTGGAGCCACGGGAAAAGATGAAGAGAAGGAGTGTCAGTCGGGAAACTACCCAGCTCGGCAAACGTAGAGGTCAGTTTGACGAGTGAGAGAAAAGAGCCACCGACCTCACACTTTGCAATATCCGTGATCTTAATTAATAACCAACGATCGTCAAGAATGCATGCCATTGAAGCATACATCAACAGCGGAGCAGTTAGGAATTATATAGATCAGGACCTGGCTGCAGAGATGGGGCTTCCCCTGTGTTCCAAGCCGACTACAGACAAGGTAACAAAGGTGGATGGGACAGAAATCGCTTCCGGACCCGTAACCCAGCGCACAGCCGAGATAATCTTGCTGTGCCAGGACGGACATCGGGAACTTATTTTTTTCGATCTCATCAAGGCACCTCAATTCCGGCTCATACTAGGGATGCCATGGTAAGTCACTCACAACCCTTTGATTGACTGGCAGGCAAGAAAATTAACCTTCCCCAGCGACTGCTCCCCAGCCTGTTATTACCAAGAACAGAAACATGCTTTCAGTATCTCTACGACTCAAGAAGTGGCAACCCTGGGAGTGACTAATACCTTGCCTGAGGAATACCACAATTTCCAGGATGTATTCCAGAAGGACCAAGCAAACACGCTGCCGCCGCACAGGCCCTATGACTGCCAGATCGACCTTGTTCCTGGTGCTCAAGTTCCTTGCAGCAGAATCTATGCTCTCACCGAACCCGAAAACCTTCATCTGAAGGCTTACTTAGACCAGTACCTCGCAAATGGATTCATCCGTCCATCTAAGTCCCCTGCAGCTAGTCCTTTGTTCTTCGTACCAAAAAAAGAAGGGGACTTAAGAACCTGTATTGACTACCGCGCATTAAACCAGATCACTGTGAAGAACCGTTACCCCTTGCCGCTCATCCCTGAAATGCTAGACCAGGTCAAAGATGACCAGCTAAGGGCACCTCATGCGCCAACTGCAGCAGGAAGAGCCTGTAAACCCACGGTATCACCAACCTCTTGAGGGCACCAGGTTCAGGTTTAGTGGGCTCACTAATAAGGAGATCACCCTCCCAATAGATCCGGAATGTCCTAGGCACTTCTCCTTGTGTCTGGGACAGGGCCTGTTTTCTCAGGGAGATCACCCTCCCAATAGATCCGGAATGTCCTAGGCACTTCTCCTTGTGCCTGGGACAGGGCCTGTTTCCTCAGACCCTCGACAGAGTGGCACTCCCTTTGACCCCTACAGAAGTCCGCCTGTGACGGTCCCCCTTCAGCTAACAAGCATTGAAGTTCGGGGTGGTCCTCTGGGTTGAGTACATCTCCCACAGGAAAGTCTTCTGACTCTTCCCCACAGGAGTTGAGACTGGGTTCACCACTGGACTCAGCTTGTCCAGAGCTTGAGTCCCAGCGGATGCTGCAGCAGCAACAGGAAGAGAAGGAGTCCCCTCCACAGAGGTGGCCTTCTTACCCTGCTGTTTCCTTCGCGCCTCGGGTTTCCCCGTCGGCAAGGGTACCAGGCTCGCAGCCGGACCCTGTGTGACCTGCAATCGGGTGATCACCACAGCAGCCATGGGTTGACCATCCGTGATCATCCCCAACTTATATCGTTGCATATCGACCAAATCGTTTCCCAACAAAATGTTTGAAGGCACGTTGTCCTGAACCAGGACCGGAAGCTTTGCTGTCTTGTCTCCAAACATAATATTGACTAAGGCTACAGGTGATAATTTGGGAGGCCCAACGGCTAACCTGGTGGTTCGCAGAAGAGCACCTATATAGTTCTCTGGCTTGAGCAGGGTCCTGTCCACCACTGTCATGCTTGCCCTAGTGTCTCTCAAACCAGTAGAAGGCTGGCCATTCAAGAGGACACTTCTCAAAAACCTATGAGTGTTTTGTGGGATAGTTGCCAGTACTTCTGCATACTGGTCCCAGGCCCCAAAGGACACTAAGGAAATCTCTACGGGAGCACCGAAGGTGATCCCAGTAGAGGAGGGGAGGACAGTGGCCTCCACCTCAGGTACGGAGTAAGGGTAGGTCAGGCTGTTAGCCTGGACGCCAAGTGCCTTACCTTTACACTTGGGGTCAACCCTTCGGTGGTCCAGAGCCCCACAATCCCAACAAGTCTAGGGAGTGCGGATTGCGGTACTGGAGCCACTGGGACCCTGCTTTTGCAGCAGGTGGACCACTACTCTTACTCCCACCCACAAGAGACTTATTCCCACTAGGTTTTTGGGTCTTCGGAGAGGAAGGTTTTGGTTTACCCGACTGTGACTGCTTTTGGGACTCCTCAGTTTTCTGAGAGGCCCCCTTTTCTTTGTCCTTGTCCTTCTCACTGGAGTCCTTAGGGGACACCCGGTGGGAGACCCACTTGTCAGCCAACCTAGCCAGCTTAAAGGGGTCCAAATTGTTCTGGTCAGCAACATAATGACGCAGCTCTGGTGAACAGGCTTCCGAAAAATGCTCAAAAGAGGTGAGACAATTCAACAAACGTTTCACTTTGTAACCATCAATCCACCCCCATCATGTTCATGTGCGCAGCACTCACCCAGTCAACCCAAGACACATTCTCTGGTTTCTTAAAATCCCTGAACCGTTTAAGATATTGGGTAGGCGTCTTGCCAAACTTGGCGATTAAGACAGACTTCATGCACTCATACTGACCCTTTTCTTCCACACTCAGTTTCAGAATACAGTCATATCCAGTTTGAGGCACTCTGCTTAACAAACACTTAGCCCAATCTCTCTTATAAACATCGTGAATTGCACAAGCCATTTCAAACACTTCAATCCATTGGAGGATATCCGAACCCTCTGCATACACGCCAACCAAATCTTTCATGAACTTTGTTGCTGGGCACCTGACACTCTCAACTGGTTTAGCTGAAGTCTCCACTCGAGCTTTCTCTAGCTGGATTCGCTGACATTCAGTGTCCTTGTCTTTGGGTTCAAGATCCCTATTTTTGAGTTCAAGATCCCGATCTTTAAGCTTAAGATCCCGGTTCTTGAGCTCCACTTGCTGAGCCAACTCCTCTTTCTTAAGCTCAGCATCCGGTTCCAACCTGCGATATTCAAAGGCCAACTTCATCCTCAATAACTCAAGCTCTAAAGAACTGCTGGGGTTCGGAACAGAGGCAGCAGGAATGGTGGCATTCCCAGAATCAGATTCGGCGACAACCCCCAGGAAAGAGTCCTCATTGGTTGCATCCCCCCCTTCAAGAGTTTCACAATCGATCTGGTAGTCCACCAGGGCAGCTATCAGCTCAGCCCTACACTTATCCACAATGTCTAATTCCCTGGCTTCACAAGCACTCTGCAGAGCCTCTAAGCTCATTTGAGTCAATTTACCATTTGCAATAGATTCCATTGCTTGTAATGTAGTTATCTTGTACCCGACTAAACCTTAATTTAACAAAGCGCAGATATCCTTCGTAAGTGGCACGGTTATACACTGAGTCTTAAAACCATAAACATCCCACCGCTGCCACCAGCTCTAAAGACCGGAGGGGGGGTCTGCACTTCCGCTCTCTATATGGTAGAGGGGAGGCCCAAAGACCCCTGCCAAGATTCTCTAGTATTGGTAGTTGTGGTCAAGCAATCAAGGCCAGGCTTCTCAGGAGGTGATGCGAGCTGGTTCTTAAGTACAGTGTAGTCCCCATGCACCCACAAAGGAATGTCCACACACTTTATCAGTTAAAACACAGTCTTTATATGATTAATATTCAAGGTCATATACACGATCACAATAAATCACTTTGTACTCCGAAAATCAACAATGGTAATTACACAATTCTAAAGTGGTACCACTAACGTTATTAGATCTCCTTAAAGTGCATACGGTCAGAATGAGACACAGATCAAAATACAGAGGAAACCAGCAGTAGAGAGAGGAAGGAAAGCAAGATGGTTGAGCAATTGGCAGAATACTGGTCCCGCTACCGAGACACAGTTCTGTGTGGAGATCCCCCCACCTGGGCAACCTGTAGAAGAAAGATACAAGCCCAGTCCATATATTGTTCACACTAGACTTTCCAATAGTTCTGCAACCCCAAAGTACCTGGCATTGTAGCGTTCCCCGTCGAGGAAATCGACAACCCTTCTTGAGTGTCCTCCCTTCAGGCAGGAGTCACGGGTCATCGAACGTCCGACGGAGAACAGGTCAAGCTACGACGGTGAAGTGGCCGCGTCGTTCCTAGCGGTGCTCGTTGACAGAGAAGCGAAAACATCCTGCCAGGAAGAGGCGTGGGGAGCACCTCGGTGTTGATAGTTCTGGACTACAAAGATTTGAAGAACTGTGGCCCAGCAAGGATGTCGAGTCATCGGCGTCTCTGTGATGTTTGGGTGGCGGGAAACCCACCGGTGGATGCTGCTCGGCACGTCGACACTCGGGCCTTCTCCAGCAGAATACAGCAGCGACGATGCGGACGAGAGCGTCCTTGGATCAATGAAGTTCTTAGGCAACTGGAGCACGGCAGTCGTCGACAGTGGTGGGCAACAGTCCGGGCGCTTCTCCTTGGAGTTCTGCAGCAATCCCTGTATCGGGTCGGCAGCCTGTCAAAGGTCTGTCTACCAGGGAGCTTAGGCAAAGATTAGCTGTGCACGATGGTCCCTCGTAGCTCGGGAAGAGGGCGCCTTACCAGGTCCTCTCTGGGTCAGTTCTTGAGGCACAGCAGCTTTCAGATTGCGAAGTAGAGCAACAGCAATTCTTCTCGTCCAGCAGGGCTCAAGGTTAAGCTTCAGTTACTCCAGTTACTCATCGTAGTCGAATTCAGCTTCCGAACATGATTCCTAGCAGTGAGAGGTCCCCAGATATAATGTTGATCTCCCATTCATTCCGCTGGGTCGCACTCAAGCATCCAATCACGACTACGGGCATTCATGCAGGCAGGCAGATAATCAGGCACACGAGGTATTCAGGCCATTCATTTCTCTCCAGACACTCACAACAAATTATGTGTATTGGGACAAGTACCGAGCCATTCAACACTCCAAGCTGCATTCATAACGGTTTCGGGCAGGGCTGTCTCAACCATTGTGTCAACTACCAGATACTAGACAGCCACAACATAGAATGCATATTCGGCATACACTCCATTCACCCAGGTCCCACCCACAGGCGTACCCACAACATACGGTCGTTGAGAAGGCTCCAGCCAGTCTGGTCGGCACTTCCCGACACTACAATATACGGAACTTCCACCCAACAGCCAGTCAGGGGGAAGGGACAGAGGCAGGGCTTTCCCGGACTTCGGGAAGATCAAGGTAACAGGTGATGGAAGGCAAGAGGCCATGGGGGCCATTTTGTCTCCATCCGGAATCTACCGATTCCAAATGACAGGGCCTGGGCTTCCCAAAATGGAGGACGCTCAGGGCACCAGGCATTTAAGCCCGTACCCTGCTCTGTTGGTCACACACAGGTGCCCAAAAACATACACTAGGGGCACAGGGTTGGACCCCTACCCAGGGGTGCCATATGGGTATCCCACGGGTCTGTTCACCAAACCAAAAGAGAGAGCTGCACCGCCAGGTGTCCCACATGAACTCCTGCGTGGAAAACATGACAGAACACACGATAAAAAGCAGTAAAGGACAAGGATACGGAGGCCCTGTCCCTCCGATGCATTTCCAGCATCACAACTACCTCCTCCCCATTGCGCAGGCCTCGGGTTATTTCGGCAAAAAAGAGCAGGCCAATGCTTTATCTAACCGAGCTGGCATTAGCATCTCTTATTAGTGCTGACCTGGAGCTAGTGAAAATCATGGTGTGGCAGTGTAGAAAGCGTGTTTGGCCTTGTGGAATTACATTTTGAGGAAACTTCTTTGATTGCTTTATGTGTTTAAGTGTAGGCACAATATGGCACACTCATCAGAGTCAGATACACAAAACAGTCCAGTGTGCTCTTGTATGGACATTTGGCACACCAGACAAAAACAGCTATATGTGCTGTTACATAAGGGAGCACCACATAGACACCATTAACCAACAGGGTGGCGACTTGTGCAGCGCACAAATCATTGCTGCACACATCACTGCATTGATTTGCCATGGACTACTGTCTGCATGGTGACACACAATGAACTCCACTTTCCTAATCAAGGTGCCAAATCACACTGAGGAGCCATCTGGTGTGCTCGCTAGGCAGTGACTGGCTTGTTTAGACAATTGAAAGACCTTTGCTGCTGAGAGGATGCATTTAATCCATGTCCCAAGGCAGCCACTAGAATACTTAAGGAAGAAAATTACAGTTAACCTTTCCAGGGGTGCGCCATGTGTAACTAAAAAGTAATATAAAAAAAAAGTTTTGGTGTGTCAGTTAAAGAGACACAAAAATAAAGAAAATAGTTTTAAACTTTTCTGTGTGGCACGTTAATTCTCTTTTGCATAGGTTTGTTTAGCTAACTGATACTTTTGCGGGCCTGGTGAATACAAATGGCCCATGTTTAGTTCTTAACACTGACATGTTAAGCATACACTGTATAAAAGCAATGGCTTGTTGAATGATCCACCACTTATTAATTACCCCATTTGAAAGGCTGTCAATACAAAGAATGAGGGGCACAGGGTATGTGACTCCACAGCATATCACACGCTGTGTTTGGAATATGCATTCCTTTGTTTGCATATTCCGAATGCATCCCAGTCATCTACAAGTCAACAGAGATCAGCCAGCCGCACATCACAGAGCAGCGCTCACCGGCACAGCAGGCTGCTTAATCTGTTGTCCAGCAGCTTTTCAGACTGTGGACGTGCGTCCCCCTAGGCATTAGGCTGCGGCCCACCAGAGGGGCGCGCCCCACCGTTTAAATATTGCTGCCTTAAAGAAAGCAGCCTTCCTTGGATCCAGAACTCCTAAACAATCATCTTCCAATTCCTGCGTTACCCCAGAAATATATTAAAGAAAATTGGGGAATCACAAAAACCATCCATTATGGAGAAACTCAGTCTACTGGAACCTCAGTCTACTGGACAAGATTTGTAATGCAGTCCACCTTAGTTTCAGTTTGTGTTGACATTCTCTTGAAGATTTGTAATGCAGTCCACGTTCGTTTCCGTTTGTGTTGACATTGTCATGAAGATTTGTAATGCAGTCCACATTCGTTTCCGTTTGTGTTGACATTGTCATGAAGATTTGTAATGCAGTCTTGAAGATTTGTAATGCAGTCCACCTTTGCTTCTGCTTGTGTCGACCTGGTGGTCACGGACATCAGATCAAGCTTCAAGCCACATTGTGGTAGGAAGAGCTGCATGGTGGGAGGGGGCTTCAATGCTGTTCCATCATTGGTGGTATTAATCAATGTTATTGTATCCAAGTGAGATTATGTGGTGGAAGGAAGTTTGGGCTATGTATTAATGCAAGATATCTGTCATGTAGGTATTGATAAATACATGTAAGTTTGTGTGTTTTATCTTGTTCAAAGAAAGTTAGCACTGGTTATGTCCTCTTGTCAAATGGTTGTGGTAGTATATTTAAGCAGGATGTGACAGAATGAGGGAATGGCAGACCCATGTTTGCCTGCCATGTTAATGGTATGCTTCTCGTTATTTGTGTCTTTGTCTGCTGTTCTAGAAAATGTCACTCTAATTCCACACATGCTTTCATCATAGAATTGCCGTGACAGAGAGTGGATCACCGGATTGATGGATCCCATCAGTTGACATGACAAGGGAATTTGACTTGAGATATATACCAATGTTGCCTTTGGTGGCATATGCTGATCCTTGCCAAATGCTTGGTACACCTGAGTGGCTAATCAAGTTAATTATTAGGATCAATTACCAATTTACAGGACCCGTAACCCGTTGGCTGGATGGCAACAGAAAGGTGAGCAGATTTAGAGGACCTGTTATCAAAGCTTCCAAAGGAATTGTGGGAGCAACATGTAAATGAGGTAGTGCTGGTAAGAAATGACGGGCCAGGATATATTCGGGTAGCCACCACTAAGCTATTGGCAAACAAACCCCAGTATCCTTTCAAACCAGAAACAGAGGATGGTATTTCCAAAGCAATGAAAGCATTGTTCATTTAAGGGTTATAGCCCCTACTGGGATCCCATAGAGTAACCCAATATTCCCAGTAAAGAAACCTGGCAGCAATGTATACCAATTTGTGCATGATTTAAGGGCAGTATATGCAGTCGTTTTAGCCATATTTCAAGCCGTCCCAGCCCCAGTGATTATACTACCATGCATTCTGTCTTCAGCCACATGCATTACATTTGGCAATTTATGTTATGCATTCTCCTGAATTCCGATAAATCCAGAGAGTCAGTACTTATTTTCTTTTACTCATTCCGGGTTCTAGTCTACGCGAACTCGCCTCCCACAGGATTATGCAGAACCCCTGACCCTCCTCTAAAAAATTATTCCAAAAGGATGTGATATCTAATTCACAGTTTGGTCATTATTTGACATTATTGACATTATTTACATGACACCATCCTAAGAGGTGTGTGGGCAAGACACGTTGATTCTATTAACAGTTTTAGAGGAAAAGTAGCACAGAACATCTAGGCAGAAATTCCAATCATGCAAGAACAAAGTTCACACTTTAGGTCATGATAAATCAGCAGCAATTAGAAGTATTACAGACTACTGTATAAAACCTATCCTAAAATTGCCCAAGCCAACAACAGTTAGTCAAATGAGGTCCTTTCTGGATGCAACAGGTTACTGCCATTGCCATCAATTGAATGTAGGATATGCAAACGTAGTAGGACTGTTACAAGAAATGACTCCTTTGCATGCACTCAAACCATTAGAATGATCAGTGACAGTGGAGAAAGCATTTGTGGTATTAGAGTGAATCCTTGAGTCTGCACAGGCTCGTGGGTTGCTGGATTATCAAAAACATGTATCCTTCCTCCAAAAAGATAATGATAAGCTACAATTGATTGCATATTATAGTACAGCATTAGACCCTGTTGCAGCTGGTTTTCTTGCCCTGTTCTGTATCCACAGCCGCCTTTGCTGTGCAGAGTTCAGAAAACATAGTGTTTGGATCACCCTTTATTGTAGCTGTATCCCATGTAGTACCATCAAAATTGCTCAAATTACAAACATTATCTGAATCGCTGCTTAAAAATGCTGAATTAATCTCACTAAATTCAGCTGTTGTGACCCTTCTGCAGTGTTTAGTGTTTAACCCCGCCTCACTGCCTCCCAATGGTGAGCCCCTGGGTCGCCTATTGACCATAATGGCACTCACTAAACCGCATGAAGGTTTACTAGACATCCCACTGCAAGATTCAGATGCGGAAAATGATGTTGATAAATCCTGTTTGAGAAATTAGATAACAGATCTGAAATCTGGTTATGTGGCTCAGCTATTGAAAGTGCTCATCCTCCAGCTGTGTTATCAACACAGGTAGCAGAGTTTGGATAACAATGTGAGAATAAATTATAGAAAAGGGTAAGCGAGTTACTATTTTCACTGACTTCTGCTATGTGTTTGGGATAGTGCAAGACTACGAGATGTTGTGGAAAGAGAGAGGTTTCTTGACAGCTGCAGGCACACCTATTAAAAGCGATCATTATGTTAATACCATTCTTGAATCTTTAAGGTTACACAAGTACCTAGCAACAAAAATGCACCTAGCGTACCAAGTGCCACAAGATGGCATCAGCAGTGGGAATTCCTTTGAAGTCCAAGGGGTGAGGGAGGCTGCCCTTTCCTCTATTCCTTTGGCAGAGAAATGAATGCCACAGATACAAGCGCATCCCATTGTTCCTTCTTCCTTCACAATTGATTAACTTGCAGATATACAAGAATATGCTCCAGACACAGAGAAACATGTGTGGAACAGAGCAGGGGGTGGAAGTCCTGTGAAGGTCGTTTAGTTCCCAAGACACTCTTGCATTATCTTGCATGTGTTCCTTGGGGTTTCAAATGTTGTCAAGGCAAGGATGGCTGCTCAAATACTAAAAGAATGGTGTACCCTAGTTTTCTGACAGGTAGCAGAACGTTTGTGCTGCTAGTATTTACACTGTCAACAATTGAATATGGTGAAAATTGTAAATGCTGAGCAGGGAACACATCCATCCAAATAGGTCAAGTCCTAAAAGTTAAAGTGGGGGACTATTCAATGAACACAGTGGGATGTGACGTTGCCGGAAATTAGCATATCAAGGTGAAATATGCACATTTCATTAAATTGGCTTTGCACAACCACCCACATTGCACAGGACGAACAGCATTTGTCTTTCATAAAATCAACACATACGCATAACCAAGAAAGGATATTTTCTTGTAATAGTGTTTTTGAAAAAGTTAAAAGGTGTGCATGTTTTAAACTCCAAGAACCAATACAAATGTTTTCCCTCGAACTTGCAGCACCGAAATGGAACATTTCCCCTTTAGTTGTATGCTGTTTTTCATCAGGTTATATACTGCCGTGGTGAAGTGTCCGGTTCGATCCCTGAGGTCGGTTTTAATTCATAAATTCAAAGAGGATATTTCACATTTTAGCTGGGGGGGCTGAGTCCCCCCTCTGAAAAAAGTGGGTGGACTCCGTCCACCCACGTGTACCCTCGACTTGAGCCCTGCTCTTTATCTAAATACAATGCAACTTAATACAACTGCCAGATGTGGCATGTACGCAATACATGCTTGTGATTGTTGATGAATTTGCAAAATGGATAGAGGTGTATCCAACCCGTAAGTCTGCCAAAGATGTTGTGATGACGGCTCTGATTGCAACTTTATCCCACATTTCAGAGTGAGTATAAATAGCGATTGAGCCACACACTTCATGGAGAAAGTGATACAGCAGCTCTGTAAAGTATTTAACACACAGCAAAAGCTCAACTGTCACTATTAACCACAATCAAATTGGTGGTGGTGGAAAGACAAAACTGGAACCTGCAAAATAAGATTTCTAAAATATAAGCACAGACTAGTTTGAAGTCAGCAGATGCATGACTGCTTGCTCTGATGAGCATGCGAGGGACCGCAAATAGGGTTATTGGATTAAGCCTGTATGAAATCCTGACTGGCAGAGCAATGACTTTGCTGGAGGTTCCCCTTTTGCCATTGAGGAGTGGAAAATGCAGTTCTGTGTGGCGCCATGTTTAAATACGGCTAAGAATTGGTCAAAATGGTAAATGCATTTTTCCATAGATTCAGGAAGCATTATCGAAGGAGCCCACGGCAATGTGCCCCCCTTTTTAACTTGCTGGGCTTTCATTGAAGGTCAATGAAGAATAGAATATTTATTGGCAAGGTCGTCTGGGCCTTACGAGGTCCTTCTTGTCATGGATAAAGCAGAGTGTTGCAAAGATTTGCCAGTCTGGACCCATGACATCTTTTGTTAGCCAGCATTACCACTGGTTGATGTTGCATCTACAGATTCTGGTACTAATCCTTTATAGTGGGGGTGTGGCTTTTCTATTGAACTGTGACTTAGGTGATACATATCTGACTAGGCATTTCATTTCTGAAAGAATTACATTTCAGCAAGGAATAATGAGTGCCCAGGAGGTTATTAGTGAAGAAGTTAGAAACCAGTGCTGGTGGCAGTCCTGTTAGATAATAGTATTGCAGCGAGGGACTTAAAGGACAATATCTTGGGAGTACAGGATTACATACTATTTGAGGTGTATCCCTGGGATTAATGAGTAGACATTTGGGCAGGTGCCATCCTCCCCCAAAGCTCTGCCAACATTTGCACTTAACACATCGGTTCTCATGAAAGCTGCTTTCGATTGAGAGAGGGCTAGAAAGAAAGAACTAAAACAGATTGAAAAGACTGGTCCAAACCTGGCACTAAAGTCTAAAAGATTAGAGTGCCTAGACTGACACAAAAGATTAATCGTACCTCCTAATCATCTACTCATCTATATCTTTTAGAACAAGACACGTTTCACTGACAAGCAGTTCATTTTATGACTGAGGGCAACATGAAGGAGGTAAAAGATCAAGTAATGGTACATGCATTTTTCAAGGATGGATTACATTACCAAATGTGACTGTCAAAGGCAATTTAAATGATGATTGCACTAGGGTCGTGTGCACTCTTTTTAGAGGAAGAAGTTCCAAAGGACAGGTGCTTCACTTTTTTTTTTCAAAATCCATACTGTACTGTCAACTAAGCATGGACGATGATGAAGTGGCATGTCTGAATGAACTGCCTCTGTCCCAAACTATTTGCACTTTTTGTCAGCAAGTACTTTACCACCTCCTGAGAACCAAATTATTGAAGGAAGCAATTCAAATGTCCTAGTATAGAACTTTGAATAAAGGAAACTGTCCGGAGAGAGGGGCAATTTTAAACATGACTCTTGGCTCCATGCCTTTCTTCCTGCCAATATTAATGACATCTCAATTTCCAAATTGCTCTGAAGAAGCAGCGATACGCTTGGTGTATCAGAAGGACATACTGATGGTGAAAGGCAGTGCGCGTAGGAGCCCAGAAGGTTGGATCTGGGATGGGAACCATGTGATGACCTAGGCTGGGAATGTTTACAGGGAAGTGTTTGTGAAGAAAGATAAGGTTAGTTAGAAAAGGAGGCAGGACTCCTCATGGGGTCAAAATTGACCAATGTACATACATGTTTAGGAGAATTACATGTCATCGAACAAACTGTGTTACATCACAATTGAAGGTCAAAGGATTGCATGGGACATCATTTTTCTGGAAGTAGATTACCTGAAATATCTGCTGAGATCGAGCCATTACAATGTCAAACAATAATCCTAATTGGATACATAAAATAAAGAATTGGGAGTACAAGTAATGTTATGGCCCTGGAGGGACACATGGACGTTTTCCAACCGGCACTGTGACTTCCAGATAGTAAAATGTTCTCTCAATATAGACTTGTTTGAGGGAGGTACGCTCCACCATAGTGGATAATTACGGGGATTTGGGCAATCTGCAAGTAAGACTGGATCATTCTCAGGTCCCAGAATAACTCTGTCAGTTTGGTGTGCACATTAATGAAATGAACTGAGACCTGCAGATTAGAATTGGAAATCACTGGGCATTATAAGGGAGAGAAAACCCACAACTTGAATGTGTAGAAAAGCTGAAACACAGTCATTTGGTGACTGTCAAAGGTTGAATATATTGAAAAGGTGTAGACAACGATTTGGTGTAAAAAGGAGCTCAAAGGTGGTTCTCATACAATACCTGCGTGCACCTGAAGGAAACATTTGAAATGTTTGTGAATTTCACCTTAGTGACTCTGACTAAATGATACAATATATTATGACCTGCAAAAATAAATATTGAAGTGAATTTTAAATATGAAGTTAAATGTAATTAGTCTTTTATTATCCCCTAATATTTTAACAATCTAATTGGGCTTTTGCCTGAGGTGCAGAGGATGACTGACATTCGGAAAAACTATTTGCATTGCAAGCAATGTTTAATTGTCAAAAATGCATTTAAATTAGTATGTACAGTGTATTGTGCCATGTGACAAAGATTGTGCATTTGTCCCACTATTATTGATGCATGATATTGAATATAGTGATTGTGGTTACAATCCTCACTTTCTCACTTTGTTGGTGGTGCTCCTGTTATTAACCAACATCTAGAACCCTTTGCAGGTTCTCAATACAACCCATGCTCATTATCAGTATAGGAAATCATTTAGGAGAAAAGAGCTGAGGATAGCAAAAATAAGGTAACACAAGATGAAGTGAAGCAGAATATGGGGAGAACATATATGTGAAGAAAAGGTTTTAAGTACGTGTGGAAAACAATATAACACATAAAACAGACATTTAAAAATAATTTTATAGTACTAACATAGTGAGGGAATAAAAGCATCATGATACTCCTGGCTCTCCAGATTGGTGATAGAGGGGAACAAAATGGACAAATAAAGAAAATAGACAAATAAAATAATTTGCAAGAGCGTGTGCTGAGAGCACAAAAGGGGGTTAAGTGTTGAATCTGGCAGTATTTTATTTCTGAGAGCCTGGATGTAATTGAGCCATGGGTTTATCAAACCCAAAGCTATAGTTGGGAGGATGATGCAGCACCAAAAGCCATGCTTGGGGAGGTGGTGTATTGAAAAGACTGATTGGCTGACATAATGCCATATGAGCATGACTTAAGGCTTTGCGAAGAGCACACTCATGCCCAGTTATGCATTATAAGTCACCAATGAAGGCATGACTTACCACTTGGGAAACAGAACAGTTGTCACATGGACACTAGACACTGGGTAAGCCAAGCCTAATTATACAGGTCCCACATGGTGGTGTAAAGTCATGGCCTCCAAAGTGAGAGGATGTTCTGTAAGAAAGGTAATTAGTAATGTAACTAACCAAATGTATATTTCTGATTTTCTGTATGAGGCTCACTGTAAAAAACCCTATAAAACACTGAGGGTTCTGTTCTTAGGGTCCACATTTTTGGGACAGAGATACTCTGCTGGTCTTCCTGTCCATTTCTATACAGCTTAATGGAAATACATTCTGTGAATACCTTTGCTGACTTGCATTGCATATTTGATACAGTGGTGACTGCTTTCCTTGTTTATACATTTGAAACATATACGTATAATGACAAGCTGTATCATCATATATGTAGAACTACAATGGTGGCTACATATAGTGCACCTTGTTTAAATCTCTTAATGGGACATTGAGAATCAGAAGACGTATTCATTAGGAAAAGACAGGGCATTCAAAATGTTGTTCCTGGAATTGCAAATATACATTGATAACAACACCATCAAAGCAAGACTACACTGAAAACAGACAGCTACCAATTTCATTCCGCATGCTCACAGTAATCATTTGACAAATCCCCTTCAGCGAACATTTACAATTAAGAAGAAATTGCTAGGATAATGAGGTATTTGTCACAGTGGCCAACAGAGCCATTGTAAGACTCAAAGCCCAAGGCTACAAGTCATCAAATCACTTCATATTAAAATGTAATGTTCAAAGAATGAACAGAAATGATCAAATAAAGAAAGACATTGACAACACTGAGAATCCTGAAATGATCAGGTAATCACAACCTACAATCATGTCATTGGCCCTCATTACGACCCTGGCGGAATTCGGAAAACGATGGCGGAAATGCAATACCGCCATCGAATAGCGCTCGGTGCGACTAATACCCGTCACCGCAAAGTACGAAGCCATTAGCGACACCGTAGTGAACGCCAACGCTAACTGCACCAAGCACGCGCGCGCGCGCCATGCCAAACCGTAAACACCACCATGGCGCAAGGGTACGCTAATTCCGACCCTAGCGGACATGTACCTAACGCCATCAAGCATGGCGGAATGTACCATTCCGCCATGGTGAGAAGTACGGCATCGCGAATCAACCGTAAACGGCCCCACTGAGTGCCTGTACACCGCTCCCTGCCCACAAAGTACAACTCCCCGTAGGTGCAATGAAGTCACAATGCAACCATTGAAATGTACAAGTCACCCATGCATGCCAACGAACAAATGAAACACAAGAGGGGCCAATGGGAGCTGCAGGGCACAGATGGCACGAATACAGAAGCCATCCCAATGGACATGACCACAGTCCCCCACCAAGAAACGCACGCAAACACAGGCACCTGTGACCAGCAATATTCCGAAAATCACATCATTCCACCAGTCCACCTGGCTGACCGGCATCTGTTACACAAAACCCAATCCCCCGCCCCTGAGCATGACAACATTCAAACAGTCATATTGGCAGCCCCCATCCCTGACCTCACGGGCTTCGTAGGCAAACGCGCCCAGTACAGTACCACGCAACTAAACTCCGAAGCTGGAACCCAATGCAGATCTCCTCACAATACATCGCTCCCCAAATAGGAATATGCCACATCACTTGCAAAGAAGAACGCTACACGGGCCAAATCAGAATAGAAATTTAATGCACAACAAAATCACCAAGCCCATACAGCCATCAGGCCATGAACTCCAAAACACATTTCACCATTGTGGGCTGCATCCGCAAGAAATGACCAGCCACTACTTGTGTGACGCCCTGTTCCATCATGGTACACAGAGCCACATTCACGTACGAAAAGGCAACATGGAAGCGCACAGAACCGCAGGGCCGTCCCAATGGGGAGGTACTAGTCCAGCTGAAAGGCCGAAATGTTGCTCCGAGCCACTAGTACTGCGTAAGGGCATGTGGCCCATTGGCGATCGTCCCATAAGATCGTAATGCTGCTCCACTGATTAACACGAAGCAGCAGGTGTCGGGAGTAAAAGCCATCTGCAGGAGTGGCATACAGATGGCAGTGGCAAAAGGGGAGGAGATACCTGTCAACCAAAAGAAAAGAAAAAGAACAGAATGGCCATCAGAACTACATCCGAACAACTCACTTCAATGATCACACTGAATCCACAGCCATATGCATGCTAGCCCACTCCAAAGGATCATCACCACCCCAAAACCACTTGCGACTCATAACCATCTATATCGAGGTGTAAACACCATCACAAACGAGTGTACCTGTGCATGCGTCTGTGAAAACAGAATCCATCTGATGGGATTGTTAACGTGCATGGACACAAGTGTCTGAAGGCGCGTCGAGAAAGGGAGGGCTCAACAAGGCCAGATAGACGATGGTCCCACTATGGCAGCCCTGCATCACATAGCGCAGGGGAGGCGGATAGATTCCAAGAAGCCCTGAACATGGCAAACTCTGTATCAAATCATCTGCCCATGCATCCATTCATCATTCCCTCATCCCGGTATAAAAACGCCTGAACATTTACTCACATAACATTAGAAATATCCATTGAGTCTGTGCGTTATGCAGCCTGCAAAATCCACATTGCCCCAGCCCGTAATTCCAGTGTTGTGAAGTAACATGTATTTGGGAACGTCCGGCCTCATCGCCCACGTCGCTATTGCGCATCCCAATCTATTCATATCAATCATTGCTTCCTCGCCATGGCCCCTGTCTCAAGGACATTGAACAATAGAACGTTATATTTGCAGTCAGACCTGTGGGCATCTCCTCGCCGCGAGCTGAAAACCGAAAGCGCCGCCCTTCGAATTCCTCATTTGCAACATCACGTCGAAAAGGCATCTGTGGCCGTTTGAAATCACAAATTAATCCATCTAGTGCGGCTGTGTGTGAAAATGGCAACTGCCTTCACCCACAAATGGGACGCCCCGCCCGTCGGTGCAACTCGGTACAGTGATGCATGAGGGCCCACCGTTACTCGAGTACTACGTTCCACTGACCCTTCACAAGTCTGTTCGCGACGGCAAAGATTGTATGTGAAACAATGGGACCATAGCCGAATGTACATATCAACAAATGTTACACGGCCATCGGGTACAAATACATGATTGCAATAGCAAGATGCCATTACCGAATTGCAGCGTTGTGTGCGGGACGTGCTCGGCCAAAGGGGAGAGCAGCTTGCACAGGTGGAATGAATCACCACAGGTGGAGGCCATACAGCCTGAAAACACATAAATTGCACACCCAGTCTCCTCCCACAACCACACCCACTCCGAAATGCTATCGGCAGGACTCGCGATGTTGGCCCTGGGGGACCTGATAGCACTGCAAGTACTCCAACTCCAAGAAGAAGACGAACACCAACTACAACCGGCTGCACGGAGGAGACGCAGGAGGAGGAGGAGGGCAAGGCAGGGCCAGCAAGGGCCGCCAGCACAGCCACTACCACCACGCAGGCAGGCCGCAATCCCACGCCTCCGAGCACATCCGTTCAACCTCACTGATGAGCAGATCCACACCCTCTACCGTTTGGACCGGGACACCATAGCCGCCATTGTGGACATGACACAGGCTGACCTTGTCAGCATGATAGATAGCCCAACCGCCATCCCACCCCTACTGAAGGTGGTGTCTGTACTCCACTTCCTGGCCACAGGCACCTACCAGCACACAGTCGGACAGTTGCATGGCATTTCTCAGCCACTGTTCTCACGGACACTATTGCAAGTGCTCGATGCCCTCCTGCAGCACGCAGACGACTACATCTCCCTACCACGCTCGGAGCAGGAAATTACAAACACGAAAGTGGGATTCCATGCACTTGGCGGCATACCGGGTTGCATTGGTGCCATCGACTGCACCCGTGTTGAATTGGTCGTCCCACATGCCATGGAGGCCCAGTACCGCAACCGAAAACAATTTCATTCCCTGAATGTACAAATGGTGTGTGACTCCAACAGGATCATTACACATTGTTGTGCCCGATTCCCTGGATCAACCCATGATTCTATGGTCTTGAGGAACTCTACAATACCACGCTACATGGAGCGACACGCAGGGAACAGATCCTGGCTACTCGGTGAGTCTCATTACATGCATGATAATGTGGGGTATGTGATTCGGCAATGACCTGGCAGGAAGGGGGGGGGGGTGTGCGTACGTAGCAATGGCATTCCACATAATCCGTTTATCGTCCACATACAGGTGATGCTGGATATCCACTGAAGAGATGGCTCCTCACACCAGTCCGGAACCCACGGGACCAGCATGAGGAGGACTACAACCATGCCCACTCACGTACCCGTGTAGTCATTGAACAGGCATTCGGCCTACTGAAGACTCGTTTCCGCTGCCTCAGCAGGTCTGGCGGGGCACTCCTGTACCGCCATGAGAAGGTTGCAAAGATGGTGATGGCATGTGTCATGCTCCACAACATGTGCGTACGTAGAAATGTGCCCATGCCCCCTGACGCAGAACTGCAAGCACCTGATGATGGTCATGATGAGGGTGGGGATGTGGCAGCACCTCAAGGAGTCTGCGAGGCACCGGAGGGCCGTGACATTCGTCAGCATCTCATTGATGCATGCTTCTAGCACTCACGCCTGGTGGCTGATACATGGACACGGTACTCGTGGCACTGTGTGTGTCTGGTACATGCACAATATGGACTGTACGCCTATGATGGCCTAGTACACAATGATCATTGTCCACACATCACATTGGTTGATCGTGCACTGTTTATGGCATATGTGATATCATATTGAACACCCTATCGACCCGCCACCCAAGTGAGCCCAACACACCCCCTCCACCCTCCTACCTCCCCCCCGAACACCAGTGTCCAAAGATGCTCATTGTCAGTGGGCTGTCGCTATTGCAAGCCCCCTCTGCGGGTATCAGGGGCACCCCTGCCTGTGGAGCGCAGGTTCCTCCCAGATCTACGTTGGGGGCTGCCCTGGACGGAACTTGCAACGGATGATGTCTCTGCCTGCTCACGTCCATGCATGTCCCTAAGGGTTTGTGAGAGCTCAGTGAGCACACGGCGCACTGCGGCAAGTTCGGCACATACGTCTGTGGACGTCGCATGCAGTTCCCCCCTGAGGCTCTCGGTGCTTCTCTCCATTTGGACTCTCAGGCTCTCGGTGCCACTCTCCATTTGGACTCTCAGGCTCTCGGTGCTAGTCTCCATTTGGACTCTCAGGCTCTCAGTGCTACTCTCCATTTGTGCCCTTAGTGTCTCTGTACTTCTCACCATTTCTGCCGTAAGTGTCTCAGTTGATGTTTCTATGTCTGCCTTAGTGCCCCCACATTCATCGGCATGGTCCTTGAGGAGCGTGGCCAGTTGCTGCTGTTGCACGATTAACTGGTCGAGGGACTGTTGCCTCTGATGGGCCATGGCCATTTGCGGGGGTGTCACAGAGGGGCTGTTGACCTCATGTTGCCTTGCCACAGGGCTTGTGGGGGATGGCCAGTCGTCGTCTTGTGGGTGCCCCTGCGTGGTATCCTCATGTTGTACGGGATGGGACAGACAGGGGGATTGGGACAGGTCATGGATGGATCTGACTTCGACATCCCCGTCTTCTGTGTCGGAGCATGCTGCCATCAATGGGGTGTCACCTATGGTGCTGCTGCCACCAGAGGCAGTGCCTTCTGTGGCATCCGTTGGGGGGACCTGTGGTGGTGGTGTTGTGGGCATGCTGGCTGCTGGGGTGCCTGTTGATGTTCCCTCCTCTGTGCTGCCACCTGATTTGTGCTGCTGCCGTGTCTTGATGCGTGCAGCTGAGGTGGAGGGTCTTTGGCCGTTGGTCTTGGCCCTCTTTGCAGGTGTGCTGGTAGGGGTGTCCTGATGCTCGTCGTTTGGATCGGACCCTGTGGTGGAGTAAAGGAGGGCGAGGGTTATTAATGGGTCTGTGGGTATTGGAATGGCATTGTATCACATGCATTGGGGTGGTACCTGAGGGTGATTTGGGTCGGGGCCTTGGAGGTGCTTTCATTTGTGTGTGGAGTGAGGGTGCAGTTGTTTGGCAGCCTGCAGTTAGGGTGTGCCTGCTGCACGTGTAGTGGGTGTTTTAGGGGTTTTTAATTATTTATGTATTTATTGTGAGTTTTAAAGTGCGCTATCAGGCCGATGTGTGTGGACGTTCTCCTGGACATGTGTTTCTGTTGCACTATGTGGACACATGGTACTTCACATGATTGGACATTGTGGATTTAGCATTGTTTTATTTGGCCCACCTACCTGAATCTTCGGATGTCTGCACTCCTTTCTCCATCCCTCCGACTCCCTCTATGCTCTCCATTCCGATGGTGGAGGCACAGATTTCTTCCCAGGGGGTCAACTTGATGGGTGATTCAGGACCTCCCCCGGTGGCTGTGGCAATGTTGCGGTTGGCAGAGAGTATGCTGCGGACGCGTATCCGCAGGTCGTCCCATCGCTTTCGGCATTGCTGTGGGGTGCGGGGTGCGGTCCCCACCGCACTTACCCGCTGTGCCACCAGAGCCCATATGGCCTTCTTGTTTGCAAGTGCCGTCCTGGTCATTTGTGTGCAGAAGACGACGGCAGCATTCTCCTGGAGGGTCTCTGTTAGCACGGTGAGTTCCTCACGGGAGAAGTGGACCTGCCGCTTGCGGTCGCACGCTTTCTTCGCTACTTTTCCCATTTTTCTTGGTTTCGCTAGGGTGGATGACGGGTTGGGGTGTGTCTCAGGGTAGTGTTTTTAGTGGTTGTGTGGTTTTAGTGGTTTTATAGGTGTACGGCGGGATGTTTCCCGTTCCGGGCCCATGTTTTTACTTCCGTTTCCGTATATTTACGGTCACCGTACTTTCCGGTAGGCGCACACTGCGGTGTCCGCTGTGATGGGTGGCGGTATTGCACCTAGGGCGCCGTACGGCGGCGGTGTGGGCCGTTTGGGGGTCATTTCCGCCATCGCGGACTTTGCACTTCCGTCATGCCGTGGTGCTCGTGCCCGATGGGTCGGAATGGGCCGCACTTTGCTCCTTCGTGCAATGGCGGAAACGCTATTTACGCTGTGGCGGTCCGGTCAGTCACTTTCCGCCAGGGTCGTAATGAGGGCCATTGTGTTAATTTATAAGATATTACGCAAACATTGGCACATTGAGGATATCAAAGAATTTGTCACAGAAATATCAAAAGTCACTTTAAGAATGTCCTTAAAAAACTTTAAAAAAGGGTGTCCAAGCAAACTCCCTGAACAATCTCCAGTTCCATTTGCACGTTAGTTGAAAGTAAAATCTTGTAAATCTTTCAAATGTGACAGTTGCTCTATTCAAGACAATTAAATGCCAATATGGAAAGTTCAAAAAACATAATATAAATAAGTATGTCAACTGCCTTATAACATTTTCTTTTTACAGCACCATTTGCACTTGTGGTCAACATTATATTTGGAGCAGAATAAAGAAATTGAGAAAAAGAATATTGGAAGAATTCAGGGCAATAGGAATGACAAATGTAAATCATTCCATGATTGTTCATTGACACACAGAGCATCTACCGGATAAATTCAACATACTGAAGTTCTGTGTCCTAGAACATATTCCAGTTAACAAGAGAGGAGCTCACAATGGAATTAAAAAGCAAGAACCAATAGTAATGAATAAAACAAGTTGATAAAAGTAGCCTTCAAATTGATCCCAAAATGGGGGATTTCATTGCTTGATGACAAACCAACCTTGTCACAACAGGAATCTTGTAATATGTTATCAATATTCAAGCGAGTCATTTTGTTACAATATACATGCATGAGTAGCAAAGTATGTGCCTCGATGTTCCAGTATATCAATGAAAGATTCTTTGGCCTAAATCAGGTAACGTAATTATGTTGTTAGAAAAGTTTGCATTTGCATTTTGACATATATAAGGTGCTATACAAATTATTCACCTAACAAGATATTATTTTATTGATGAGTTTTCACAGTGAATCATGTATACTAATTCAGCAAACAACACAGTCTTTCTTTCATGATTTTTTTACAAGATCTTACAGTGATTCATGTCTATTAATGCTCCCCTTTTCAGACTTTCTTGACACTTTGTTGAATTGTCCTGGTGTTTTTGCATGAATCAGTTTGTCATCTTTAATTTGGATGATGGGTAACCTGAATCTAACTGTTTGTTGGAGCTATCAGGTGTTTGACAAAACATCACAGGTATCCTGTTTTACAACAAGTTTGAGTGAATCAGTAAGAAATACCCTGCTCATTTTAAGAATTAACACAATCAAATATTTATTTTCATTTATTTACATGCACACTTTTGGAACTGTTGGTATTTGTAATTGTTTGTTTATAAAACTTCTAAAAGCTAAAAACTTGTTACAGACAAGCTGCATATGCTGTCAAAGGTATTGATTGATGTGTGGAATTGATGTGTATTGTGTTGAGCAATCAATTGTATGCATTTTATAGTTAATTAGACAGTTAATCAGTTGAAAAATCATTTATCAATGACGCATTAGTATAGAAATCTAACATATGCTACATTCTAAAGAGCATACACATTGGTGTATTTACTGAACATGTACAATTATCTTTAAAAATTAGACTGTTAAGTTAACTGTGTGGACAAAAACCATCAGGCCCTGATGTAATGCAAATTCTAAGAGACCAAAATCACAATGAACGTGTTTAATTGCATCCCATGAAAACTGTGTCAATTTAATGAGACAATGCTCAAAAAATCAAAAAGGAAATACAAGTCATATTCCACATACTTGGCACAGAAAAACTTGAGGTGTGTGGCATGTCACTCCCTATGTGTTAAAAACCAACTGCAAGTCTTAATATGTTACACAGATGTGTATGAAACACAGCTGGATTGGAAAAGGTATCAACTCTTTGTCCAAACTGCAGAGTAATACTAAGATGCAACCTTGACAGAGAGTAAGATTCATTTCATGGAGCCATTACATATTTAGAATTTGCTAATGCTAAATTAGGTTCATAGTTACTTAAGTGATTAGTGTAGGAGTTGGTGTTGTACCCATGAACAAAGTAAAATACTATTTAATTTGTGTGCAAATATTTATCTATTTTTAGATATTTTAGATGAACAGAGTTTTTTCTCACCAATGAGAAGTTTCTTTCCCTCTACATAATGATTATATGTACAACCTTAATTGGTTGAGTACTTGCAATACGTTCAGTATTCAAAGAGTAGTATTATGAAAAACTATAATAGTCTTTTATTTATTTTCTATTATGAAATATATTGCATTGTCTTTTATAGATGTAATACTGATTCAACATAGAAGATGAGACATTCATAAAGAAATAAGTTATTCATGTGTCTGTGTTGTTCTGCCTTTTTCTCTTACATTTTACATATCTAAAAATACAACACATAAGGAGTACTAAATACACACATATACACATTTGTAATTGTTTTTTTAAAATTGTATAGCCGAGGCTACATGCATAGTGATGTGATTGGATGACCCACATACGCATTTAATAGCGGCAATGAATGGTGTGTGTAACCGCGACTACATCTCGTCCGATCATGGCCTTCGTGATAGCTGTGGGTACAATGACAGCTCATGCAGATGCCACGAGTGCAGAATCTTGTAGCCACAGCTATGAAGAAAATATTTTATTTTAAAAATGTATTCATACCTTTGGTAGGTAGGCCTGTAAAGTTCTGTTTTTAGATATATCGAGTGTATTGTTTGTCCAAAGTTACTGTAACACTTTAATGAGTTTCTCTTCATGAATCATAAATATTCAAAAATATTTATTTGAGGGGGAATGTAAAAGTGACTGAACAGAGAAGATGAGACAACTCTGAAACAAATAAGGCAAGCCATTGTGGGGAACATATATTTGTATAATAGTTTTGCAAAGATAGCGGGTGCCCCTCTCTCGAAAGAACAGACTTGATAACCTGTTCAGTGGTTATTAACCACTTGAGAGTTCGCAGCCACTGCTTTTACTCACTGTGCCTTTCACAGATGGGAAATATCCATTTGCATATCAGTCTTTGTCCTGCCCAGGAGCAGTCCAGCACCGAAATGCAATGGCAATTCCAACCTGAACAAGAGTACCACCAGCAACCCCATACACGTGTTTCACCCTTGTTGGGGATCATCAGTGAGGTAAAGCTGATGCCTCTCTAAGCACAGTGAGAGGGAGACCACGTCTGGTTGCCCCCAGGAGACCTAGGGTTACCAATCCCAGGTTCCTTGAAAAATAGTTTTGCAAAGATAGCGGGCGCCCCTCTCTCGAAAGAACAGACTTGATAACCTGTTCAGTGGTTATTAACCACTTGAGAGTTCGCAGCCACTGCTTTTACTCACTGTGCCTTTCACAGATGGGAAATATCCATTTGCATATCAGTCTTTGTCCTGCCCAGGAGCAGTCCAGCACCGAAATGCAATGGCAATTCCAACCTGAACGAGAGTACCACCAGCAACCCCATACACGTGTTTCATCCTTGTTGGGGATCATCAGTGAGGTGAAGCTGATGCCTCTCTAAGCACAGTGAGAGGGAGACCACGTCTGGTTGCCCCCAGGAGACCTAGGGTTACCAATCCCAGGTTCCTTGAAAAATAGTTTTGCAAAGATAGCGGGCGCCCCTCTCTCGAAAGAACAGACTTGATAACCTGTTCAGTGGTTATTAACCACTTGAGAGTTCGCAGCCACTGCTTTTACTCACTGTGCCTTTCACAGATGGGAAATATCCATTTGCATATCAGTCTTTGTCCTGCCCAGGAGCAGTCCAGCACCGAAATGCAATGGCAATTCCAACCTGAACAAGAGTACCACCAGCAACCCCATACACGTGTTTCACCCTTGTTGGGGATCATCAGTGAGGTGAAGCTGATGCCTCTCTAAGCACAGTGAGAGGGAGACCACGTCTGGTTGCCCCCAGGAGACCTAGGGTTACCAATCCCAGGTTCCTTGAAAAATAGTTTTGCAAAGATAGCGGGCGCCCCTCTCTCGAAAGAACAGACTTGATAACCTGTTCAGTGGTTATTAACCACTTGAGAGTTCGCAGCCACTGCTTTTACTCACTGTGCCTTTCACAGATGGGAAATATCCATTTGCATATCAGTCTTCATTTGCATATCAGTCTTTGTCCTGCCCAGGAGCAGTCCAGCACCGAAATGCAATGGCAATTCCAACCTGAACGAGAGTACCACCAGCAACCCCATACACGTGTTTCACCCTTGTTGGGGATCATCAGTGAGGTGAAGTTGATGCCTCTCTAAGCACAGTGAGAGGGAGACCACGTCTGGTTGCCCCCAGGAGACCTAGGGTTACCAATCCCAGGTTCCTTGAAAAATAGTTTTGCAAAGATAGCGGGCGCCCCTCTCTCGAAAGAACAGACTTGATAACCTGTTCAGTGGTTATTAACCACTTGAGAGTTCGCAGCCACTGCTTTTACTCACTGTGCCTTTCACAGATGGGAAATATCCATTTGCATATCAGTCTTTGTCCTGCCCAGGAGCAGTCCAGCACCGAAATGCAATGGCAATTCCAACCTGAACGAGAGTGCCACCAGCAACCCCATACACGTGTTTCACCCTTGTTGGGGATCATCAGTGAGGTGAAGCTGATGCCTCTCTAAGCACAATGAGAGGGAGACCACGTCTGGTTGCCCCCAGGAGACCTAGGATTACCAATCCCAGGTTCCTTGAAAAATAGTTTTGCAAAGATAGCGGGCGCCCCTCTCTCGAAAGAACAGACTTAACAGGTTATCACGCCTTGTTCTATCGAGAGAGGGGCGCCCGCTACCTTTGCAAACCAAATTTCAAGGAACCTGGGATTGGTAACCCTAGGTCTCCTGGGGGCAACCAGACGTGGTCTCCCTCTCACTGTGCTTAGAGAGGCATCAGCTTCACCTCACTGATGATCCCCAACAAGGGTGAAACACGTGTATGGGGTTGCTGGTGGTACTCTCGTTCAGGTTGGATTTGCCATTGCATTTCGGTGCTGGACTGCCCCTGGGCAGGACAAAGACTGATATGCAAATGGATATTTCCCATCTGTGAAAGGCACAGTGAGAAAAAGCAGTGGCTGCGGACTCTCAAGTGGTTAATAACCACTGAACAGGTTATCACGCCTTGTTCTATCGAGAGAGGGGCGCCCGCTACCTTTGCAAACCAAATTTCAAGGAACCTGGGATTGGTAACCCTAGGTCTCCTGGGGGCAACCAGACGTGGTCTCCCACTCACTGTGCTTAGAGAGGCATCATCTTCACCTCACTGATGATCCCCAACAAGGGTGAAACACGTGTATGGGTTTGCTGGTGGTACTCTCGTTCAGGTTGGAATTGCCATTGCATTTCGGTGCTGGACTGCCCCTGGGCAGGACAAAGACTGATATGCAAATGGATATTTCCCATCTGTGAAAGGCACAGTGAGAAAAAGCAGTGGCTGCGAACTCTCAAGTGGTTAATAACCACTGAACAGGTTATCACGCCTTGTTCTATCGAGCGAGGGGCGCCCGCTACCTTTGCAAACCAAATTTCAAGGAACCGGGGATTGGTAACCCTAGGTCTCCTGAGGGCAACCAGACGTGGTCTCCCTCTCACTGTGCTTAGAGAGGCATCAGCTTCACCTCACTGATGATCCCCAACAAGGGTGAAACACGTGTATGGGGTTGCTGGTGGTACTCTCGTTCAGGTTGGAATTGCCATTGCATTTCGGTGCTGGACTGCCCCTGGGCAGGACAAAGACTGATATGCAAATGGATATTTCCCATCTGTGAAAGGCACAGTGAGAAAAAGCAGTGGCTGCGAACTCTCAAGTGGTTAATAACCACTGAACAGGTTATCACGCCTTGTTCTATCGAGAGAGGGGCGCCCGCTACCTTTGCAAACCAAATTTCAAGGAACCTGGGATTGGTAACCCTAGGTCTCCTGGGGGCAACCAGACGTGGTCTCCCTCTCACTGTGCTTAGAGAGGCATCAGCTTCACCTCACTGATGATCCCCAACAAGGGTGAAACACGTGTATGGGGTTGCTGGTGGTACTCTCGTTCAGGTTGGAATTGCCATTGCATTTCGGTGCTGGACTGCCCCTGGGCAGGACAAAGACTGATATGCAAATGGATATTTCCCATCTGTGAAAGGCACAGTGAGAAAAAGCAGTGGCTGCGAACTCTCAAGTGGTTAATAACCACTGAACAGGTTATCACGCCTTGTTCTATCGAGAGAGGGGCGCCTGCTACCTTTGCAAACCATATATTTGTATAAAATAAACAATTACTATGGGTAGTGGTGTGGCAGTGTGCTAAAATACATAGGCCCTCATTACGACCCTGGCGGAGAGGGTTTACGCCAGCATAAATCATGGCGTACCCTTCCGCCTTACTACGAGATTCCGTAGCGCCATGGAGCCTTTTACGCCTGCTTTTTCCGGGCGGAAAAATCCATGGCGCTACGGGACCTTGTTGTTAATTACGCCACCGTAATTTACGGTGGCGTAATTAACTCCTTCCCCACTCCCATTATGCCCTATGGGGCAAAAATGGGAATGGGGAAGGGCAAAATGGGGATTGGGGATTTACCGCCCCGCCAAGGTCGGAATGGGGCGGTAAATCCGCCAACCCCCATGGCGGTGCTGGCAGCTTTGCGCCATGGTCCATGGTGCAAATTGCACCATGATCTCCGCCAGGGTCGTAATGAGGGCCATAGTAAGCATGGCCAAAGGCCATGGTTATTGGCCATAACTAAGAGCCATCGCTATTGTTATGGAAAGAATCTATGGAATAACAAAACCCTTGGAATTCAAGGATAAAAGTTTAGTTGCAGGGCCATTAAGTTGAGAACTTAACACAACAAAATCCACCTTAACTTCATGCCTCCTCTTGCGCAGTGTAAAACACAATGATGACATCACAGATGACATCACTGATGACATAACTAATTACATGTTTCATGAGAACACTGGTGACATCACAAATTGCATCACTGATGATATTACTGGGGACAACACTTTTTACATTGTATATAACAGATTACATCAATAATGGCATTAGACATAACATCATTAATAAGTTAGCTCATAAAAACTTTGATTAACTTAATAACAATTTAGGCTGTGGGTTTGGCCATGATGAAGGATGTGGTCACTGGCCATCACCAAACACCATAGCAAGTCGTCAGTTAGTGTTGTAAAATAACACTGAAAAATGATTATTAGATTGCAATGCACAATGCACTTTACTATTGAAAAAATATGTTGAATAATGAAAAAGTGATCATCCAATTTTACTAGCAGCACTAAGCACTTTATGGCACTATAATATTAGTGAAAGTTAAACATGACAGAGCGAGCAAAACCATGAATTATTGATAATGTAAAATGCACTGATGTACTTTAATGCTGCTAACATGGACAATAAGTATTCAGATTGGGGATACAAATATAGGTTATTTAGAGATATTACCACAAGGCCGCTGGTTTTAAGCATCTCTATAGATGCGAGATACATGTAAAGGTTTACATGAACACAGGACTAAAGGAAATGTGATGGGTCACCCAAAGATGTGTGTGTGTGTATAGGTATATCATAGAAACATAAAAAAGATTGACTCAGAAGAAGCCTCGGAATCGGGTGAAACATGTCAATTTAACTGTGCAGGAACCAATATTTGATGATGAAATAAGCATTACAATTTCTTAAAGAAAAGTGGTGGTTGGTGATGTGATAATGGGTGATAGAGACCAGAGACCTTAAGGAGAGCAGTGCGACAAAATCCGGGGAAAGCAAAAAGTGTGGCAGTGTAGTTGGTGACCTGCTCCATCGCAGCACCATCACCTGCGTATTTTCACAGAGTGCAGCAACTGGGAGCAGAGAAGAGTGAAAATGAAAGGAAAATGGCACAGCCGTGAGCCCAACGATCAGGTGTTTAAATCCTGGAGCAGTGAACGAGCCGAGACACCAAGGGAAGGCTAACCGAAGGGTACGTAGCCCAAGGTAATGTAAGCTCATAACTTCAAAGCGTCAGCACAGAAAATGTAAAGATATATATTCAATTTGGACAATGTGGGCAGGAAACTTATAAATCAAAGCATACCTAACATGCTGTACAATTTTTAAGAGCAAACACGGAACATGAAACAAAACCAAGGATAATTTCACTATTATTAAATAGGTGTAAATGCACCATCTAAAATGTACATATCAGATAGCCCCGGTTGCAGATACAGAATCACGCGGAGGTCAGGAGGCTACGGCTCTATTCAATGAACAAATAGTAACAGACAAGAGGCAGAATGTAACAGTATGTAATGCTAAAAGCACCACTTTCAAACAGAAGAAGCAGAGGTTAGAGAAACTGCAGAAACAAGAAACAAGCAAGTGGTGGGAAGCAACCTCACTCCAATATTATATTGACATGAAAAAAATACCATGAGAACTGCGCATATTGACAATAGCAACCTGTGAAAATCCAGACCCTGAAATGCTTAATGAATGTGGTAAAGCAACTAATTTCTGTTCATTCAAGTTTTTGGAAGTATTAGTTTGCTATGCAAAGAAAGACTGAAAAAAGATATTACTGGAAATCAAGGAAATAGAGAACATAGTGTTCTCAGAAGATGAATCACAACAAGCCAAAGAAAGTCATAAATAGTGTTAAAAAAGATTAAATGGAAATAAATGAGAGAAAACAAAGATAATTGTTCCAGGACAATCAAGACTATGTAATGGGCAGAATATATAAATTTGCAAAAAATTATGATAGGGCAAGCAGGTTACTGTAGCTACGAGATATACAATAGGAAGACCCGGAGAACAAACATCAATTGAATAAGCTAGTTCATCTGTTGGAACATCTGTACGTGAACCATCAGAACCCCAATCATGCTACATTTTTTTAAAGAGATGAGGCTTCTGCATCGGTACGGGAAGAAGCCGGCAGGTCGGGGGGATGGCATGAAGGAAAAGGAACAAGAAGAGCAGGACAAAACCATACAAGACAAGGAGGGGGAGGAGACGCAAGAAGCCAATCAAGGGATACCATCACACAGATGCAACAAACACACTATGGCAAGGAGAAGAACAAAAGCAACTAAATATGGAACTACAGGTGGTAAATGTATCACAACGACAACTAGCTCACTGTGAAATTAATTTGTAATCCAAAGGTTTACATTTTTGTCCAGATGCCAGATATGATCATGCACAAATAAGAATAGCTCTATCTCAGTTCATACGAAAAATAAAATTAAAAATAAATACTATGCTAACCAGACATGGGAAGAACGAAAACAGCCAAATGAGGAACAACCAACAAGATTAACAAATGGTGACATACCGGCAGTGAGTTATCTGAATTAGAAAATTCTGAAGCAAATGAAACAGGAGCAAGAGAAAAAGGCGATGAATGGAGAAGGGAAGACTTGAGCTATTTGGGCATAAACACCACACCGATAGAGAAAGTGGGTTAAAACCAAAATCAAAATTATACACTATCACTACAAAGAACGCCCATCTAGACATGTTTGTAGATTTGGTAATTGATTACCTAAAAGGATTAGGGGAAAAGGAACGCAAAATAAAAAAAGCCCAATTTGGATCCAAAACAATGGGAAGCAATACATGTGTTAAGGTATGAAGATGCAATTGTCATAAAACCCTCACATAAGCAAGAGAATGTGGTAGTAATGGACAAACTAGATTATATGGCAGGAGCAGCCAGCCAACTCGAGATCTGAAACATTACCAAAGACTGGACCACAACCCGACCCAAGAATATGAAATAACATATGAGGAAATGACAAAAGGATGGCTGGATAATCGTCTGTTAGAATGGGAGGAAAGAGAATATCTGAGGGTAAAACATTTGGTAATCCCTACAATTTATTTTGTACCAAAGATACATCAACATCTACATAAACCACCAGGAAGACCTCTTATCTCAGCAATGGGATCACTATTAGAAAACCCTCAAAGTATATTGACGCATTTTTCTTCTCATTTGTATCCACCTTGCCATCATATATTAGAGACACAATGGACTTCCTAAATAAAATACGTGGCATCATGTGGAAAAAAAACATACCTGTTAGCCACATTAGATGTGGTATCATTGTACGCTAGTGTTGAACACAATAATGGAATTGAGGCAGCACAGCATTTCTTACTCACAAAATCAGCAATCTATAGAGATCACTCGCTTATGCTAATTGAGATGCTAAAATTCTGCCTTGAACACAATACATTTTTATTTGATGGAAAGTACTAACGTCAATCAAGTGGAACTGCCATGGGGATGACATTTGCACCCCCACATGCCAACTTGTATATGGCGGTCTAGGAAAAAGAAATCTGGCCCGCTGAGAACATCTCAATTATACAGAAAAAATGCAGCTTTGGACTTGATACATAGATGACCTCTTCATAATAGGAGAAGGAACATTTAGAGAATGGGTAGGATTGGGATCAATCAATAATAATAATACTAACAACATCAAGTTCACAGAACAGCAACACAAAGAAAGCATCATATATTTAGATGTGTATAAAAACAGTGGACAATAAGTTACAAAGCAGGATGTATAGAAAAAAAAAGCACAATGCAGTATTACACGCCAACAGTGGACCTCCTAACAATTTGAATGGGAGCATACCCTACAGGGAATTAATAAGGATTTAAAGGGATTGTTCAGAAGAAAGTGAATGCCTAAAATGTTCCCAAGAAGCTGCACACAGATCTAGGGAAAGAAAAACCCGAAACACATTATCGAACCAGCATATGGAAAAGCAATACAACTAAATAGAGATGATCCATTGACAATTAAAAACAAAGAATGCTATACAAGAGAGGAAAAATACACTGTGCGATATATAACAATGTATAACCAACAATCAGGAGGGATACAAATAATCTTGGATAGACACTGGCACATTTTAAAACAGGATAAGGACATTGAAGGTCACATAGGTGTTAGCACAATGATAATTTACAGGAAACCATTATCAATAAGAAATCTACTGGTCCTAAGTTTCTTAGCATTGAAGAACAATGGAAAGCATTGCCTTTCCACAAAAAGATAAGGATTTGCAAAATGTCAGAAATGCAAAACATGTACACATCAGATTAAATGCACCCATGGACAGATATTCATGTAAAAATCAAACACCATCTGACATAGGAGTCTCGGTTCAATTTTGGAAGAGCCTGCCTCATGGGCAAAGTGGTAATATGCAAAATGGTGATTCTGCCGTGACTCCTTTACTTTTTCTCCAACATTCCATATGTGACGAAAAAGGTTTTCTTCAAAATGCTGGACGGCAAGGTCTGGGAGGTATTGTGGGATACGGGGAGAAGGAGGCTATCCTTAGTGGTACTGCGCAGATGTAAGGAGGAGGGGGGATTGGGACGGCCAGACCTCTGGAAATATTTTGTGGCAGTACAATTACAATCAGTACTGCTATGGGATTAGGCCGGGGGTGAAAGGCCTGATTGGTGACCTAGCGCCGAATGGCAGAGGTGCAGAACTGCTGTGGTATCCATTAGGCAACAAGGGGAGGTCCATCGTGTTTGAGGCAGTAAGAGGGATGTGGAAGAAGTATGCTGGTACAGGAAGGACCAGGGGGCTGTATGATGGGAAACTTCCATGGGGCATAGATCAGAGACTCTGCGAGGCTATCGAAATGGCGGGGATATGGAGGCTTCGAGAAAAGGGGTGTGAGACGGTGGGGGAGTTATTTGAGGGAGGGAAGCTGCTTACCAGTGAGGAATGGTGCCTAAAGGTCAGAGTTCCACAGGGGCCTGTTTCTGGCATACGGTGCAGTGGTGGCAGAGATTTGGGAGGGAATCCCGATGGAACCAGAGTCAAGTCCATTGTTGCGAACACTGTTAGATCCGACGGGGGTAGGGCATGGATTTAACAGATCTACAAAGCCCTGCAGGGAGGGGAACCTGCAGGTGACCGGAGGGTGAAGGAAAAATGGGAGGAGGATATAGCGTGCCAGATATCAGAAAAGGAGTGGGCACAGATATGGGAACTGGTTCGGAAAGTATCACGTAATGCCTGCTTTCAACTGGTCCAATTTCACATCCTACACAGGACATATGTAACCCCAGTTAGGTTGCGGGCAATGAACAAGGACTTATCGGGTGAATGCCCCAGGTGTGGTAGAGGCCCGGCGGGATTCTGGCACATGATGTGGGAGTATGGAGTAATAACAGAATACTGGGAAAAGGTAGTTAAAGGGGTGAATGAACTGTGGGGAACAAGCTGGAGTGGCACCCGAGAACATGTATCTGGGGAGTTCTCCCGGGGGGGAAAAAACATAAAGTATGGAATAGGATGATCCGATTTCTGCTGGTGCTTGCCAAACGCTGGGTGGCCATAGAGGTGGAAGCAGAACGAGTGATGATACACTGGACCCAACTGCTGAATGACCTGTCAAATGCCAATGATCTAAACCACCATGAGGGAGGGTCTGCCAGACTAGGAAGATGGGAATGTAGGGGGGTGCTATGGAGCAGAGGAGTTGCCGGGGATTTGCCCCATCCTCACTGGAACTACTGAACATAAACAACTGCCAGCCGTCAACTATGGAACAGAAGAAGAGGCCCTGAAAGAAGTGACTAGTAGATACAGATGTGAGAGGGAAGAGGGAGGGAATCGTGGGACATTTTTGAGTGTTGTGTTACTGTTTTGGTAAGATGCTAATAAAAAGTGTTTTAAAAAAAACACCATCTGACATGCAACAGCACACATGTGATGTATGTGATTAACTGTGGATGAAATAAATGATACATAGGAAGTATTAACCTTATGGCCAAATTGAGAATACTGCAGCACCTCAAAACAATGAAAAACAAAAGATTTCTCCTAACCTCTTCCAAAACATTTTGAAGAAAATCATGCAGTCTGTAACGAATTGTTAGAATATTTTATAATATATCAGGTGATACAACATCCCAAAGGAGGAGATAGAGAATTGGAACTGAGGCAAAGAGAATCCAGATATATTGTCGATATGAATACTAAAATATCATATGGACATAACCTCAATGAAGAATTATTTACATTAATAGGAACAGGTTAAGTATATGCTAGGAAACATAAAGGGCTGTAGGAAACAGAATGGATGGGTAGATAATCCTCCAACCAGACTCTTTAAAAGTGATAGTATTTAAAACACAACATTGGAAAATCTTTCTTTTAAAAGATATATACATGTTTTAGTGACTATGTTAACATGCATAAACATACCACAGGGACTGACTGAGTGTGTTGAGATGATACAGATGAAAGTTATCAATTATACAAGTATATTGGAAAATGTAAAGTCATACTCTTAAAAAATAGAACTGGTCCTAGAAGGGTTCTGCATAAAGATATAGCCAGTAAGAAGAGATGAAGGCACTATGCACTATATGAGGTGGATTATGTATTCTGTGTTTAATAACATAACAAAGAAGAATGCTGCTTACATCTGCATGCACTATGCACCTTACGAAAGATAGTATCTGTGTATTATTTAGGAATAACAAATTGCCTATACATTTGACATAAAAATTGCCTTTTTGCACTTGGAATGCACTGATAAGGCACTATGCACTTTATAAGGGTAACATGAAAAAGGTGATGAACCTCTAAAAATGGTCGCCCAAAATATATATGAGGGCAGTATGAAAATATACTTGATAATTGATACGTATTAAGAACACTGATAATACATTATTAAAAGAAAAAAAAACAGGGGCATGTACAAACAACAATGGATTAGACACAATGTGATGGAAGAGCAATAGGTAATTGCATGTAAAAATGGACAATGAATGAAAAATCAATGGATGAACATTGGAGTTATAGGTTCTGAAAGATCACAGGTGTGACGGCGTTGCTCACTGTCCAATCCAATATTAAAACAAAATGCACAACACACTTTATGTGAAAACTATACATCTTTCTGAAATTGAAATTTTTGGATGAGGCAATCTGGTTTCACCTGACATTTGAATAACATGCATTATATGGTATAACAAAGAATTATTAGATTGAAAGGCATAATGCACTTTACTATTGAAAAAATATGTTGGATAACAGTGACCATCTGATTTTACTTGCAAGCACTAAACACTTTATGGCACTATAATATTAGCGAAAGTTAAACATGACAGAGCGAGCAAAACTGGGAATTATTACTAATGTAAAATGCACTGATGTACTTTAATGCTGCTAACATGAACAATAGGAATGCAGACTGGGAATACAAATATATGTTGTTTAGAGATATTACAAGATGGCTGCTGGTTTTAACCATCTCTATAGATGGGAGACACATGTAAAGGTTAACATGACAAAAGGAATAAAGGAAATGTGATAGGCCAACCAAAGATGTGTATGTGTGTATTTATGTCAGAGAAATAGAAACAAGATTTACTAAAAAGAAGCCCAGGAATCTGGTGAAACGCTTCAGTTTAACTGTGCAGGAACCAATATTTTATGATGGAATAAGCATTCAAATTTCTTAAAGAAAAGTGGTGGTCCGTGATGTGCTGATAGGTAATAGAGACCGTAAGGAGTGCGGTGTGATGAAATCTGGGGAAACCCAGAAGTGTGGAAATATATGTGTATTATATATATATATATATATATATATTACATGGCTAGTTATGGTTAAGTTGCTGTTTCCATAGGAAGAGCACTTTTTGGGCAGCTTATAACTTCGCTCCCCCTGGACGAATCCTCAGCAAACTTTGCAAAAAAAGTATAGGTGGCACTCTGAATTTTTTTGTTTGCAAAGTTTGGTCCAAAGGGGGGAAAGCTATAGGGGGGTCCCAAAATGTCTTTTTTTCCCATAGACTGAATGGGGAAAAACTTTGCGCATGGCTACAGGCCAAACCGTTGGACAGATTTGCACCAAATGTCTGCCAGGGGCAGGGGCCTGGACCCGAAAGCGTTTTTTAGTAAATTTGGTGACAATCCGTCTAGTACTTTTCTATAAAATGACCAACAAATATGTCTGAATAAATTAGTGATATCTATGACCGCTCCACGGTCACATTTCCCTGTTCGCTCCATGGACATGATACTGATTGGCCAGGGGGGGTGGCATCATCACCGTGGACATGCGACATCTGCGCCGATTGGCTACAGTGAGCCGTGATGTATGTCAGAATGTGTGGATGCGCCCGACATCTTGGATCGGAAGACAGCTCGCTACCTACCAGAGGCGAAATGCTGTTTTCAAAACTGTTTTGCTCTCCTACAGTGCGTGGGAAGGATCACAGAGTAAGAGACGGATGAAATACTGTACTTGTTTGGCCGGCAATTGTCTATTATATATTCTGCATTGGTGCCTTCTTCAGGATGTTTGTACGTGGAGAAAATGAGGGATCTAATAAGGCTACTATTTCAGTCCGTGCTGTGTACAGGCACCTTGAAAATGTTCGCAGGACACGCGTCGCGTCAGTGACCATTATTTTTGAGTGTATATCCCTATTATATTACATTTTCCTATGGGTGTGTTATTTCTTAGTACGCCACCATGGTCGTGACATGCTGCAGTGGTTGTGGGCAGGGCCTAGATAACCTGCATTGGCGCCTTCTTCAGGATGTTTGTACGTGCAGAAAATGAGGGATCTAATAAGGCTACTATTTGAGTCCGTGCTGTGTACAGGCACCTTGAAAATGTTCACAGGACATGCGTGCCATTAGTGACCATTAATTTTGAGTGTATTTCCCGATTACATTACATTTTTCTTTGGGTGTATTATTCCTCATTATGCCACCATGGTCGTGACATGCTGCAGTGGTTGTGGACAGGGGCTAGAGTCTTGGATGCATGGCCGTAGGCCGTAGGCCGAAGGCCATACATCCAAGACTGTAGGCCCTGCCCACAACCACTTCTGCATGTCACGACCATGGCTACACATGTAGTATTGATTATCGCTTACATGGTTGAGCGGAGAGTGTACAGTGTTGGGTGCATGGCCTGAGGCCATGCACCCAACAACAAAGTTATAAGCACTGGAGTTATAAGCCAGTGCACATCAACACATTGCAATAATATCCATGTACAATCAGGTAGGAGTGTAGTGTCTGGCCAGAATAAGTGAAGCATAGCACACCTATGAATACACCCGTACTACTGTACATCACTGAGGTGATTGTGGGAAGGATGTAGAGTTTTGCTTCCATGGCTGCAGCACGTAGCCCATACATCATACTCGTAAAACCCTAGGCCCTGCCCAGAAACACCACTTCATATTACTGCAGTGCATACACTTGTCCTATATATTAGCATGTCAGATGGTTCTGGGGAGGGTGTGCAGTCTTGGCTGCATGGCCGAAGCCCATGCACCAAGTAACGACCTTCTTAGCGGTGGAGGTATAAGCCATTGTACACCTATACATTCAAAAGTATGTGGACATATATCTTAATCTCTAGGTCCTGCCATTACCCACTGCAGCACATTCGAGAGGGACGTTAGTGACTGTGTTGCTTTGGTGGAGGGGCTTTTTTCAATGAAAGAACTGTTTTTGGCTGCCCTATAACTGTCCTACCTTTGGACTAATCGTCGCCAAACTTTGGAAAAAAAGTATATCGCACACTCTGACTTTGGTTGGAAAGTTTGGTCATGTTTGGTGCAGGGGGGCAAAAGTTATAAGGGGGAGGGGTTCTCAAAACGTCTTTTTTCCCCTTACACTGAACAGGGGGAAAAGGTTGTGCTCACGACCATGTGGCTCCTTCCCAGATTGTTTGCAAAATAGCGTGCAGTATGGTAGCTTTGTTCGGTGGCCCCCTCTCTTCTACTTATGTTTTCGTGTGCGCGGATACCACCAGAAACAGCTCCAAAACAAGAGAGCATTAGACTTTTCACACTCGAGTAATAATATTTCACAAGGTGACCTTTGAGGGGGCCCAATGAGATGTGCAAGCACAAAGTGAAAAAGTGCAGTTTTCTTGTCTGCAAAATGATACGTTTAAATGGAAGTTTGTGCTCAATGCACCACGACCAATTACAGCGTGTGGATTAAAATGTGTTTTGCACTAATATTTCCCTCAGATTGGCCTCTTCAGTTTTGAGAACTAAGGCTATCATCTGCACCTTTTGCTTGAAACAGCGCTTCTGAAGCTATATGGGAGTACAGGTTCTGATAATTAGATTTTATTATGTTGCTTCAAAGCAAGAGTGCATTTGCCTTCTGAGTGAAGGACACATGAATTGCTTTTTTGGTTGACCGTTCAGTACGCCCACGCATCCGAGTGAATGTAAAGGGGCAATTGTTTTTTAACCTTGAGCCCAAGAGAAACTTGCGCTCTATTCAAGGAATGAAAGGGTAAAAAAAACGCAATTGATAAGGTTATGTTTTAAAAAGTTTGTAAGTGACATGCATATCAGTCAACAAAGATTCTTCGCTGCAAACACATTTGTGACTGATTTGCCGAAAAAGAATGGAGTCTGTAAAAATTTTGTAAGTTTACTTTGGCCCACTGTACAGCAAAGCATGCTTGAATTTTAACATAACTGCACATCTAATTATTTTTCTGCCCTTGTACAATTTTCCTGTAATGTTGCAGAGTGCACACGTTGCTCATTTGCAGGGTATGACTGCACTCAACCTTTTTTACTATTTATATTTCTAGTTTGAAATGCTAACTTTGTCCACATAGCATTGTGTATAACTTTGCACGTTTTTTTGATCTTCTTTGAAATGACGAGACGTATTTTTTATTTTTTATTTGTCCACTCTTTTTTGTTTCATACCTCCATTATCTTCTTTCTTTGTACTTGCCATTTTGTTTTCTCTTACGGCGCATGCAAAATCTCGCCGTTTCTAACCTCCACCTATAGGTACACTTGGACATTAGTAACATATTACCAAAATGTCAACTTTGAGCACGTATTTTTGTGTATCACTTTGCACATTTTGTATTTGATCTTTTAAAAAATGTTGGTTCAGGTTGGTTATTGACACTTATTTTTTGTAGCTTTTCCCGACTAGATATATGTTGCCGTACTGTGCGTGCCATGGTTTTCAAATCCCGAGTGAGGCTTCTTCGGACGGCAAATACAACTGCTGGTGACCGGTTGCCTGTCCATAACAATATTGTGGAATTAAAAAACTTTGTTAAAGGGATGTTATACTTCACAGTGAAACCAAAAAACACTGCACATTCCCCAATTATGGTAAGCTAAGCAACCATAACTCGCACTGATGACAACACATGCAAAAATAATGTTGATGAAAAGTCCCTACCTACAAGGGGTTGTTTCTATTATGTTGGTAGCAAGATGTCAGGGGTGATTGTGTAATGTGAAACATGTAATAACTAGCAAACAATTCAAGACTTAATACACAATTGTGGTAGTACAAACAATACATATGAAGACCCAATGCATACTTACCTGAGCCACATACAGGGAAACTCAAGTAAGGAAGAAAAAAACAGCATCATCAGAAAGTTTATCTTCCTGTATACAAATTAATATTGTGTTTGAGCCCTGCTATTGCCCCACGCATGTGCATCATGAGCTGACACCAGACCCTAAGCAAAGTACTTTAAGAACACACGACAAGGGTAACGTTTTGATATACAGCACCTTTTCTATTTTTATATTGTGATTGTCAGTGAATAAAACCACCTGGCCTACATTTTTCAATGACCCCCAAAATAAGTGAGGCAGACATGTCATGTCATCAGTGATGTCATCAATGATATTTGTGATGTCATCTGTGATGTCCTGGGTGTTAGTCTTAGCAATGCACGTAGATGGTGCGAGTCATGGTTGCTTAGCTTACCATAATTGGGGAATGTGCAGTGTTTTTTGATTTCACTGTGAAGTATAACATCCCTTTAACAAAGTTTTTTTACTGAATGTACATATGTATATATGACAGGGAATGAAAACAAAGGGGCTAAACATGTGATGTCGTCATTGATGTCATCAGTGACATTCGAGATGACATCTCTCATGTTCTGGTTGTTAGTGTTAGCAGTGTGCAGTGGTGATGGCAGGTATGGGGGCTTAGTGTACCATAACTGTCGAATTTCAGGGGTTTTTCGGTTTTAATTTGAAGCGTAAAGGGGAGAGAGAAACTTTTTTTTTAGTGAAGGGCACAGGTTTTTGGTAGGGCAACTTAACCATAATGTCCCCTCAACAAAGTTTTTTTTTGTAGTGTGTATATGTATATATATATATATATATATATATATATATATATATATATATATATATATATATATATATATTCAGTAAAAAAACTTTGTTAAAGGGACGTTACGGTTAAGTTGCGCTACTAAAAACCTATGAAATTCAGTGAAAAAACATTGTTAAAGGGATGTGATGGTTCCAAATAAAACCGAAAAACCCCTGAAATTTGCCAGTTATGGTAAGCTAAGCAACCATAACTCGCGCCACCACCGTGCACTGCTAAGACTAACACCCAGGACATCAAAGATGACATCACAAATGTCATTGATGACATCACTGATGACATCACATGAGTATTTACTTTTCATGACATTTCTGAACAAGGGATTCTTAATATAATGTTGAGAAAAAAGTGTCAAGGATCATTGTAATAAATATCATAAGCTAATTAGTGCATTAAATAATGCATTGATATAAATAGCATTCTATTATGAGGTTCTATCTAGTATGCTAAGCTACTCATGCAGAAACATAGCATTGTGTGCAGCATACATGATGAAGGTATAATATTCATGATGTTTATATGTTGAATAATGAAATGATAAATGTTTTCTTATTAGAGTTTTGTGTACTGTGAAATATGTAATAAGTAGCTAATAAAACCCATGTATTACATAATTGCATTACTACAGACAAAACACAAAGAGACAAGAAAGTGAAGTAAGCAAAACAGCAGAAGTAGTAGCAGAAACAATTCATAACCTAACTGATTATTTTCATGCAAATAAATGATTGCTCTGTTTCAAAGCTGCTATTTACCCTATGTATATGTATCATATGATGTGACTGAACCCTAAGGAAAGTAGTGTGAGTACAATGTATACAAATATGAGCAAATACAGGGAAAGTACAGCCATAAAAAACAACAGAACTATCAGAAAGTGCTGATAAGGCTATTGATTATCTTCATGCACAGAAAGGATTGCTGTCTTTCAAGCTTGTGTCTTCCCCTATGTATATGTTTCATATGATGTGACTGGACTCTAAGGGAATTACTGTAAGAACCTACATGAAGGATAAGTCTACAAATATAGTATGTTTACAATTTTTAGTTCCTGACTGTTACTGAAGAAACCCATGTGGCTTAGATATGTCAGTAAAAGAAAAAAAGAGGGAGCCAGACATGTTATGTCATCAGTGATGTCATCAATGACATCTGTGATGTCATCTTTGATGTCCTGGGTGTTAGTCTTAGCAGTGCACGGTGCTGGCGCAAGTTATGGTTGCTTAGTTTACCATAACTGGTGAATTTCAGGGGTTTTTCGGTTTTACTTGGAACCATAACGTCCCTTTAACAAACGGATTTTTTTAACTGCCAGGTGCAGCTCCTAGTAAACAACTTCATGACCCTCACCATTTTATGGGACAATCGCCAAGGACCAATATGCCCTTATGCGGTACTAGCGGCTAGAAGCAACATACCAACCGTGATGGTGGTCTAATGCCTCGTTGTTGGAACAGCCTTCCGATTATCAGTGTGACCACAGTCCTTCTTTTATCATAAACCAACACCCTGTGTAGCGCAAAGGAACAACGCGTGACTCAAGATGAACTTTTGCGGATCGACAGCAAAGACAAATGCAAATCGCTGAATATTCTCTAAACATTTGATGTCAAATAAATGTGCTTTACGAAATGTACAATCTTGCTGTTTGCATTTAAATCACAGTTTCATATTCCGAATTGTGGCGCGCTGTGTTGTGAGATGATCTGTGTTGTTTTCTGGATTCTGTATGAAGTCGCGTAGGAGCAGTGTTGGCAACTTCTTAGTAAGAAAAGTAGCTATTGGCCGTCATAAAAGTAGCTAGAAGTAGCTAAATGATGTCATAACCTAATTTGCATAATTCACCAGGTGCATGATGGGTGATTGCCGAGGGCATGGTTGTTATTGCCTCTCATTGAGCTCATCCCTTTTTTGTAATGAAAGTTGCGAATGCACAGATGCAAACTCATATCATCCATATGCATACATTCACATGCAAATGCAGTAGTATTTAAATAAACCCCACAATGATTAGGTTGTTCTGTTGTCGCTTCTTAAACGTGTACTGCCATTTTTAATATGCTAGTATTTTATAATCCACAATGCCTCGTTGTTGGAACAGCCTTCCGATTATCAGTGCGACCATAGTGCTTCTTTTATCATAAACCAACACCCTGTGTAGTGCAAAGGAACAGCGCGTGAGTCAAGATGAACTTTTGCGGATCGACAGCAAAGACAAATGCAAATCACTGAATATTCTCTAAACATTTGATGTCAAATAAATGTACTTTACGAAATGTACAATGTTGCTGTTTGCTTTTAAATCACAGTTTCATATTCCGAATTGTGGCGCGCTGTGTTGTGAGATGATGTGTGTTGTTTTCCGGGTTCTGTGTAAAGTCGCGTAGGACTGAAGACGAATGGGTGCGTTTGGCTACGCACCCTGTAACGTCACGGAGAGAGACGGGGAATATGAATGCTTTGATAATGTCAGGCTTAGGGGCGGAAGATATGATTCAGTGTCGCAAAAACAGGTCAGCCAAGTCGATGGGGCAAGTGATAGGATTATCACATAATGTCGGTGCACAGCAGCCTGATTTATCCTTTGTTTAGTGGACAAAAAGTCGGGTAAGGCCCATAGGAAATTGTAATGTCAGCGGACATAAGGAGGGATCTTATAACACTTTCAACCTGACAACGAACAATACGAACAGCGTTCTCAGAACACCCCCATTTTGTTTAATTGCAAACATTTCAGGACACCGCAAGTGTTCTTAGAACACATTCAACTTGCCAGAGTATGATACATACAGCGTCCTCAGGACACCCCCATTTTGTTTATGTACGAACATTTAAGGACACCGCAAGTGTTCTTAGCTCAATTCTAGCTTTCTTGTGAAGAAAACGGACACATACTCCGTCCTCAGAACACCCCACCATTTAGTTTATATAGAAAATTTCAGAACAGCCGTGTTGCCCGCAGACAAATCGAACACAACAAAAGCATCTAGCACATAACAAAAACAGAACATTGAACCTATCTCATACTCCCCCACTCTCCCAAAACACTCTTACACACCAACACACTCCACTAAATACAATTTTTAATCCAAGGTTCACTGCGCTGTCCGCGGTCGTCGGCGAATGCAAGATGGCGGGCGCCACAAAAAATCTTACGCGCTTCACGCACCACGCCGTCCAATCAGCGAACACGTCACATGTCTGTGGACATCACCCAAGCCACTTGGCCAATCGGGGCGCTGTCCGCGGAGCGAACAGGGAAGTCTGTCCGCGGAGCGAACAGAGATATCACTAATTTTTTTGCCTTACATTTTGGTAATTTTAAAAAAAACTACTGGGCGGATTTACACCAAATTTGCAAAAGCACGCTTTCGGGACGAAGCCCCCGCTCCTGCCGCATATTTGGTGTAAATCCGTCCAGCGGTTTGGGCTGTAGGCATGCGCAATTTTTTTTCCCATTATGTCTATGGGAAAAAACAAAAGTTTTGGGACTCCCCCCTATAACTTTGACCCCCCGGACCAAACCTCTCCAAACTGTGCAAAACAATTCAGAGTGGGCCATATACTTTTTTTGCAAAGAGCGAAGTTATAAGCCACCGAAAAAATGCTCTTCCTATGGAAACACCAATTTAACCATAACTACATGGACGCTACCGCGTCCATGTAATATATATATATATATATATATATATATATATATGTATATATATATATATATATATATATATATATATATAAAAACCTTTGTTAAAGGGACGTTATTGTTACAAGTAAAACCAAAACCCCTCAGAAATTCGACAGCTATGGTAAACTAAGCAACCATAACTCGTGTCACCATTTGCACTGCTAAGACTAACACCAAGGACATCAAAGATGACATCACAAATATCATTAATTACATCACTGATGACATCCATATCTGAGCCACTTGTTTTTGTTCATTGACATATATCGGCCAGGTGTTTTCGCTCACTAACAGTCAGAATATGAAAATTCAAAAGATGCTAAATATGTAGACATAACCCTTGTTGTATATTCCTGCAGTAATTTCCTTAGCGTTTAGCCTCGGCACATGGTGCAGATACACAGGGCAATGAGCAGGCCTCAAACACACAATTCATTTGTATACATGAAGATGAACTTGAAATGTTATTGACATTTTCTGGTGATGTTGATTTTTTTCTCCTTATTGGAATTTCCCTGTATGTGACTCACATTTCTATACATTGTGGCACTTCATATGCATTGTTTGTACTAACACAAGTCTTCAATTGTTAGCTATTTATTCCATAATTAACATTAGTAAAAATTATGATAGGACTGAAGTTATTATTTTATTGGCCAATATTACAACATTAAAAATGCTGTACTTCTATAGTGCATGGTGAATCAACTGCCTGTAGTATGCATGTTTATGCTCCTGTATTAACAACACTCCAATATAATGTTTTGTTTATATAAGGACATTGTTTAATACATTAAGTAGTTCATTATAGATCTCCCGATCACCCCTGACATCTTGTTACCAACATTTATAAACATTATAAACACAACCCCTTGTAGGGACCTTTCATCAAAATTAATATCATATGTGATGTCATCAGTGACATTTGTAATATCATCTTTGACGTCCTGGGTGTTAGTCTTAGCAGTGCATGATGGTGGTGTGGGTTATGGTTGATTAGCTTACCATAACTGATGAATTTTTGGGGGTTTTCAGTTCTGCTTTTAACCATAACGTCCCTTTAACGTCCCTTTAACAAGTTTTTTTCACTGAATTTTATAGGTTTTTACCAGTGCACCCTAATGTGCTACAACTTTCTAATATCATACTTACCCCTATATATCAGCAATTCCCCACTGTTTTTGTGTTTGCCGATGTTCGCGAATGTCTGACGTCTTCGCAGACTTTCTGACAGTGTCACATAACCACGCACGTGCACCATGATGACGTGTTCACAAATGGGTCAGTTCTTTTTGCAAATGGGTTAATGCTTCGCAAACAGTTTGGAACTGAATTTTCAGCTGGTCTATGAAGTTTCAAGCTAAAATGTACCCTTGCAAAGCTCCTACACCAACTCTTACTGAGTTTCTATCTACAATTTGGTAGAGAGCACATGCTTGGAATTATATTAGCCCAACTGCTATTTAACTTCAGAAATGGCATCAGTCATGACCATCCCTCCTCCCCAGGTGCCACCACAACCAACACCAGCACCATCTGGAGGGCCTGGACAATGGAAAAAGCACAATGATGCAGAAAATAATCAAGAGAACCAGGAAGATGAGAAGAAATGCCTACCTCCAGCACCCAGAGAGAATCATTGATATGGCGATTCTTTACCATCATTGGTGGTGTACCGAAGGCTAAGGCTGCCAAGGTCAAATGGACTGAGCAGTCACGGACAACCTAGGCAGTACACCAATGGGACCACCTCCATGCAATGCCAAACTAAATCTAACCATCAGGATGCTCTCAGAAAGGCTGTTCCTTTCTCTACCTCATCTTCCTCAACCACTACTGCCACCACACAGGCCACTCCTATGGGGCATACGATCCCACCAGCTAGCTTGCAAACCATAAAAAGATGCTGTTGATCCATATCTTTCTAAGACAACAGTACTCTGTATATACTGCAACACACCATTCTGCAGGGGCGAGCAGTTCTGTAGTGCTTTAGAGGCTTTCAAGGCTTGAGAAACACTGCCCCCTACCTTACATTTAACGCACGTCCAACATCTTTCCTTATGCCCCTGCCCCTCCTTATTTGTGGTTGGTGCCCTTTCCTTCATTTCCCTCCCCCACCTTACTTCCTGACCTCTCCTGCAAAAAAAGAAAGAAAAATACAAAATCAGAAAACACCAAAAAAAGGTTCCTTTAGGAAGCACCTTTCACAGCTAAAAAATAGAGCTAAAACAAATAATCTTATAGACTCCATCTACTTTACATTTCTCAGTAAAGTAGTTAGACAATAGATTCTAAAACATTTCCATTAGCATTTTGTATTATGCTAATGGGAATAATGGACAATTGTATACTAGAGAAAACCATAATCCACGGACCTTCATGACTATCCGTGGTCTCCGCAGTCCCCTTTCCAGGCTAGTTGCAAGAAGAGTATTTGGTAACCCTGTCGTTATGGGCGCTGGATTGGTAAAGGTGATACTCATGTAGTTTGTGCGTGGGGCGCTCGAGAAAGATGACTCATTTTGCTGTGATGAGTTGTACAGTGGCTTTTATTGGTATGGATATATCGTATTTAGCAAAAGCAAAGCCAGCACGTGTTTTGACCAAAAAGGTATTTGTCATGGCTGTAGAATAGTGCATGTGATATTCAAAAGGTGTTTGTGGGGTGAGTGGTGATTACGCATGAGTGGTGATTGAAAACGTGAACCTTGTAATATGTGTCAATTGACATGATTATATTTGAAATACATTTGAACACAATTGTGTAGTGACCATGTGTACATTTTGTTGACATTGTACACATTCCAAGTATAGGAAAAAATTAGACAGTACATGTGCAATATGTATACAGAGTTTGAATGCCCCGTAGAGAAGGGCGAATGGGGAGCACCAAGGAGGAAGGAGAAATGTAGAGGTTAGATAATTGAAAGTCTTGCTGTGTATGGGAATACTACTCATTGGTATCAAATTCTTACCATAGTAGGTACGTGGTTGTAGGCTCCTGTAGGACGAAGCTGGCGGTCAGCTACAAATTAGAGAGAGTTGTGTTAGGTAACAAGAGGACATGATGCCCCTGGGGTGCTATGTGTATGCCCCTAAAGGTTTATAGGGGTGCAGGTCATGTGCCTGCTGGGATAGCAGGTTCTGAAAGGACTTCTGGTGGTGGCTGGGGCATGGATCGCCTTCCTGCATTAACTGGTGCCGCTACATGCACTGGTGTGATTGGTATGTCATCTGTGCTGGTAAATGCTACAAGTTGTGTAACAACAGGATTTCAAACATTTGTCATGTATGTAGGAGTGATGTGACTTAGTTAGTAAGGGGGTGCTGTGGCCTAGGTGCCACGGCATGATTGCTGCATTGGTCAGCATGGGTTATAGGAATAGATAAGTGGCCTGGCATTAGGCGCTTTCGGAGTTCCGTGTGGTCCTGATTGCTGCCGTCGGTTGGTTATTTAGGCTGTACAGGGGTGTGTTGGTGTTCTTGTGGGATATTTAAGAATTAATTAGTGGATAGGAGTGGAGTGCAGTGAGCTCCTGGCTAGGCATGGATGCAATAGGGTTGGAGATATATATGCCCCTCACAGTGTCATGAAAAGAGCTAGATATGTGGAGTGCATATAGGGAAAACACCAGTGTAGGTGGTGTTGTTAGGGCACGGTCAGTATAGAGGATCTGCTTACCTGGTGGGCATACAAGGCCTCCTGTAATCGGATCGATGGTCGCAGTGATCTTTCCATCCCGCCCACCCTGTTTCCTCTTGAATATATCTGTTATCCGAGTCCTGATTGCCTGCTGGGGCTGGATGTGTATGTGTGCTGCCTATGGGGGGTGTCCCAATGGCTGTGAGTTGTATCACTGTAGTGATTGGCTGGGGTCAAGATCAATCATTAGTAATGTATGTAAACATTGGCCTTATTAAGAGCCAAGATTCAGATGAGTGCGTATTAACGCAACATGTAGCCAAGGGTCACTGTATAAGCCACAAATAATATATATATTTTTTTATTTATTTTCATTTAGTTTATACAAACTTTTTGAAAAAAAAATATAAACAATTCCTCCCCTATCTAACGGGTGCTTCAGAAAATGAGTCATATAAGTACACTGTTTTATACCAGAGTGTTACATTCCATGCCTTACTGCTACCACCCATCTTTGGATAGTCCCACCTTTCATTAAATCTATTCGCTTCAGGCGATTCATTACTCCTTTACCATTCATATCTGACCTTACTTCACCTCATTACCACATCTCAACATTCTTGAAGCACCCGTAGCTTAGTTTAGAGATTCTCCCTCCCATTTAGCTGTCTTTTAGCAAGCTTTCGAGTATTTGCAAAAAATTTGTCAACCCGAAAATGTCTTTTTCACAAGGGTTATGACATTTTTGCCATAGTTCCTCTCCGCATAAAGTGGCTTATTTCCGAACTAAATGTCCTAAATGCACAGATCTCTGGTCTTTTGGGCTTCACAATACAGTGTGAGATGTTTAAGGGTCTATTGCTGTTTATTGCAGAGACGACACCTGAGTAACGCTGTCGGTTTCCGCGTTCTTATGGCTTGGCTTACTCTGGTGTTTATTAAATTCAGCTGAAATTTCATGTAGATTGCTCGATGTCTTACATTAGCAGTTTTCATCAAATATTGTGGCAATTTCTTTCGATCTTTTGCCTCAATTGCTCCATCTTCCATAAGCTTGTGACGATTACGATTGTCAACTGTCGAACACCAATCCTGTTCCCATAGCTTTTTCTTCACATAGTTCGGGTTTTTTCTCAGTGTGTCTTGATCAGTTCCCAGTAGCTCTAACTGATTTCTATAACCGTCAGCCCATTTGCATAATAGGGTTTCTGGGCTGCCCTTCATAGCATCTTGTAGGATCTTAGACTGGGGAGCACACTCAACTATAATGATTTTCCGATATATGGATAGCATGTTCCATAACACTCGGGCATGCATGGATATTAAATTGAGTTTGTATCTCACACATGCACTCGAGATTCCTTTCTGTAATTGCAAAACTCGCCTCCAATATTGATTTTCTAGTTCTGGCCATAGAGTGGCAGACACTCCTAAGGCGCTTTCTGCTCCATAGATCAGTGTTGGTATGACTTTTTGATTATAATGGGCTATGACTGGTTGCAACGAGAATTTCCCAAACATTTTGTTTATTATTACTCCTTGACATGCTAGTTGTATACATTTTTGTTTAGCATTCTCTGCCCAGGGTGCATCATTTATGTTACTGTTGATCCAGACGCCTAGGTACTTTTTCACGCATCACAAGATGTAATTTCTCAATCTCCACTTCGGAATGCCTTTTGTGTTCCGTTTGTTGTTTCGTGTTAGATCTTGCAGGATTATTATTTCAGATTTTGCAGGATTGATTTTTAGTTTGTTCTTTTCTACGTATCTCTCCAGCGCTGCTAGCTTTCGAGTTAGACCAATCAGTGTTAGGTCCAATAATGCAATATCATCTGCATATAGCATCCAACTTATTGCCTGCCCATTTATTTTGGGTGGAAAGGAATTTACATCTGCAAGACTATCACCAATGTCAGACATAAATAGGCCAAACAACGTGGCTGCAAGCGGGCAGCCTTGTTTCACTCCTTGATTCATTTCAATTGACTTGCTCAGCGTTCCACTTGAATCTAGTCTGATTTTAATGACTGTGTCCGTATGGAGTTCCTTTATGGGTTGAAGTAGATTTTCTGGGCAATTCCATTTCCTCAACTTTTCCCAGAGCACCTCTCGGTCGATGGTATCAAAAGCACTAGACAGATCAACAAACGCTACATAGATCTTTCTATTTTGGCGGATAGCTTCCATCTTCAGAAAGTTCAAAATTGTCAAGTTCAGCCCACAACCCACACCTTTCACAAATCCTGTTTGTCGAGGATCCATTGTAATAGTTGGATTTGGAGCTGGGTGGCAAAGATTTTCCCGACCACATCGAGCAGAGCTATTGGTTGGTAGTTCTTGAGGTCTGTTCGAGCACCCTTTTTAAAAATTGGTACTACAATGGCACACCGCCAGGATGTGGGTATCTGTTTCATCTGGAGAATGGTCCGAAATAATGAGTAGCAGAATTCTGCCCATAATTCTGGATGTTGTTTTAGCTGTTGATTTGTTAGACCGTCTGGTCCCGGTGCTCTAGATGTACTTAATTTTAGAATGTTTCTGTGAATGTCTTCTTTCTTTATTTCGATTGACCACTCATGCTCTGAGGATGGTGGAGTTCTTATCTTAGGTAGATTGCTGTTAAATGATCCTGCGTAATGCCTTACCCATTGATCTTCCGGAATCATAGATTTTATAATGGCTCCTTGGGGTGTTGAGGTGTTATTCAACAAGGTCCAAAAATCCCTGGTCTTTCTGTTAGCGAGTACTTCCATCATAATTTCGGCATCTCTTTGTAACATGATGTGTTTATGGCTAATTAGCCAGTTCTTATAAGATTGTTTCAGATATCTTATCATGCTTTGATTATTTATATTTGCCTTCTTTTTGAGCATTCTCAATGCTTTTTTCAGTTTTTTTTTCTTTTCATTAACCTCTGCATCCCATACATGGAGCTGTGAAAAGTCCGGTCTGTATTGCCACATTTTTTCTCCCGGTATATCTCTAATAAAGTGGTATACTCGATTTCTTCCATTTCTGGGTTTTTTCCAATGATTTCCCTAGTGAGATGATATTATTCTCATTCAATCTTAGTCTGTTACAACCAGGGCCTACCTCAAGCGTCGGTGCTTCATTGACAGCTGATCTTCTAGGTTTGTTCAATTTCAAATACAGTTTTACTAGGCAGTGATCGCTGACCTTCATTTCAATGATTTTAAGACATATAACATCGCTTCTTAGGATTCCGTCTACGAACATATAGTCAATTGTCGATCTTTGCCTATTTCTTCGCCAGGTTGGTTGGGCGCGAATGTCCCTTGGCGTGTTTCCATTCAACATCTGTAGGTTCCAAACTTTCATTTCTAACATCCAACGCATGGCTGCCTGTTCACCATTAGTTATCTTCTCCTCAAAGGAGTCATTTATGTTTGACAGGCAATTTATGTTTAGGTCTCCACATATTAAGATGTTTGTATCCTTTTCATTCCTTTTGATATTACAGATTAGTTCGGAAATGGTTTCAATAAAGTTATCCAGTGCTATTGCTACATGTTGCCAATATATATTGATCAGTATTAGTAAATTATTTTTGTTCACGGATGTCTCAGGAAATTTCACTTTTCACACTTGTATATATGGTGACACATTAGTATGAGATAGAATACGTATTCCACTTTTTATTTTTGAAAGAGTTACCATTCCTGACATTGGTCGGCCTTTTTCCCCTTTAATTGCTCTGTTAAAGGCTATCTCAAAACCGTCTGCTACTGGTGGTTGCAGTAACCAAGTCTCTTGCAAACAGAGCAAATCTATGTCCTTCAATTCATTAGATGTATTTTCAAAGAGATGTGAATGCCCACGTGTGTTCCATGAGGCAATACATATATTGCCAGTCTCCTGGATCTTTGAACATTAACTATGTTTCGTGATAATAATAAATACAAATAATATTTAGTCTGTTTCCCGCCTGTGTAAGCCTGTTGCCAAAAAACTTTGGATTTAAGTAAAAAAGACTATCTATGATCATTTGAGTCGCATAAGTGCATGACGTGTGTTGCTACGAGATCAAGGTGTGTGCGGTCTCAGCCAGTCACTCGCTGAGGGGAGTGGGCTGTTAGACAGTGATTGTACATGTATAAGCGACAATTAATGTTGTGTCCATCACGTGCCTATGTTAAGGCGTTGTTGCCAATAAACTTTAAATTTAAGTAAACAAGAATATCTATGGTAAATTACGTCGCATAAATGTGTGACGTGTGTTGCTTCAAGATCAAGGTGTGTGCGGTCTCAGCCAGCCGCTCGCTGACCGTTCGACAGTGATTGTACATGTATACGTGTATTTGCTGGAGAAGGGGGATTGGACGGTTACTTAGTGTGTTTGCTAGGGAATTAAGGGGGTGGGGGTGAGTATGTGTAAATAAATACACATATGAGACTATGCATACTTGGACAGCATTGTCACATGCAGCAGCAATCAAAGGGAATCACAAATATAACATGTATAAAGGACAGAAAAGGAATTCTGTGTACTTAATTACGTAATTACGCCTGTGATATGGGCACCACATAGTCATGATATGAGGTAGGGGTAAGTTATGCCTGCCAACAATTGAGGTGCAAAATAGTGTTAGAGGCATAAATGGGTCTGTGGACCTAATGCCATCATCAGGCTTGTTATCTGGGGTTCAACTGATCATGATATGGGATTGGGGTGCAGTTATGCCTAGCAATGGGTGGGGTGCATTGTGTGGGGTTGGGGTGAAGGCTGTGTGGCACCATACACCTGCCAACTAGAATCAGAGGCTGAGGACCCTGCCAGTCAGAGTGCATGAGTGGAGGGTATGCCACTAGGTACATGTGGTGATACTGGTGTGACAGTGTCTTATCTGGAGAACAGCTAAACCAGGTTAAGCATCATTAAAACACCCAGATGGCACAGGACAACACTTCTACCCTTTTTACTTTAATATTTGTTACACTCCCTCATTGCCTGCTTCAAACAGTCACACATCCATCCACCAATCACTTCCAAAAACTACATATAATCCTATCAACATATTAAACCTCCGCACACCAACTGCCACTTAACAATCTTTTACAAATCATTTGCATCAGTATTTCTCTTACTTATACAAAGAATGTGTACACAATGCTCCTATGAATTTACATATGCATTGTGCAGTGAGAGAAATGCATACATATAAGGGGCAGTATGGATGGGTAAGTACTAATGGGAGCAAAGGAGGGCAGTGCCAAGGGATGGCAAGGTGGGAGGCCACTAGCTAACTGCTCGGGTGGAGGATTCCAAGGGGTGGGCAGCATCTGAACCATAACATCCCTTTAACAATGTTTTTTTCTGTCAATTTAATAGGTCTTTATTAGTGAAAATGTTTCATGATGTTACATCACCGTATATAAGTTTTAATAAATCCTCCTTTACGATATATGAAAGAACTATAAACCTCCTTTAACAAACATATTTTTTTGCAATGCATACTTAGTGTGTGGTTATCAGCAGTGCATGCTGGTGATGCAAGTCATCGCTGAATTGCCTACAGCATAAGGCTCAACCATCACCCAGCCCCACCAAACCACCCCTATTATTCACTACACCTACCCTGCATCCTAGCTTAGTGTCAAGTACACCCTAATAATGTGACCAATGTCCAGTGGTCATGGCTTGAAAGCATGGCCAGTCTCCCAAATCCATGGGGCATGTGCTTCGGCCATGCAGCATTCCCCAATAAGGAAATCAGATACACTTAACATTTGCCAAGGGGCAGGCCCACTAAGCAGATACAATATTTATATCACTAGCTTTTGTACTTATATTCTGAAACTTTGGAAAAATAAAACAAAAGACACATTGGCAAAAACATGCTTTCAGGTCCTTTCTGATATTCGTCACACAATTTGTTTGTAATCCAGTCCAACACTTCTGGCTGAAGCTGCAAGCAGAATATTTTTTTCAATGCAAAACTAGGGTTTTGGCCATGCCGCATGCCCTGATAAGCAAATCAGAGTACACATTTCTCCTTGCTGGGAGCCAGGCCCCTTGCCCAGATAACAAAGTTATAGCACTGTGTTGTGTACTTACATGTTCACACTTTCGAATAAATGAAACACAGGACAGATTTGCAAACCCATGCTTTGAAGTTCTTGCTGATGCATATTTGCTGCAATTCCATCCAGCACTTCAGACTGTAGCCACAAACAGAATGTTTTCCCCATTCAAACCTATCCCAAATTTGGAAAACTTTACCACAGAGCCAGTCACTGGTGGCCATGCCCACTTTAACCCCAGAGATGGATTCCTCGCGGTCATGGCCACTTGCCAGATTTTCCAGGTCATGGCCTTTGGCCTTTGGCCATGACCCAACTATCTGGCAACTGCCCATGGCCACAGACTATACCTCATTCACCAAAGCTATGTCACTATTTTTTGTACCTACTTTATAAAACTTTTAAAAAAATATAGCACAGACACATTTGCAAAACCATGCTTTCGAGTCCTTGCTAAGCTCATTGCACAGGTTTGCTGCAAATGCGTCCAGGTTTTAGTTTGTGAAAAGTGTCAAAATGTATGTACAAAAAATGGTCATATAACTTACCATATCTTGTCAAAATGCATTCAGACTTTGCACAAACATTCAACGTTGTGTCTATAATCTGTAATCTTTCTGCTAACTTTTCTGCAGATTCGTCGAATGGCAACAAGATATAAACCATCAAAAAATGTTCAACCCCCCCCTCTAATTTTGCCCCTCTTACCAACATCCCACCAAACTTTGCTAAAACATTAATATCTCGGTCTAAAATCTTTTTACAAACATGTGTGCAACACTAAATTTAAAATCCTTTTAAATATTTTCAAACCCCCACTCTAATTTTACTCCCTTTTGGTGAAAAAGCATCAAGCTTTGCAGAACCATTCAGGTTCGGGTCTAAAATGATATTGCAAAATTTCATGCAGTTTCATTGAGAGGCGCTAACGTTATAAGCCATCAAACACTCCTTTTCACCGACCCCATTATGCAAAAACATGCATGGAAGCCCCCGGACAACTGCAATGTACTCGAACATCACAGGAAGTTCCCCGAACATATGTGATGTTCACGGACATCGGAGAAGAAAAAACACAAGGTTTTGGGCTTTTTATAGCCATATCCCATCCTCATCACCTCTAACCTCCCCAGAGATAGCGGGGCTCTAGTTATGGTTAAGTTGCTCAACCCATAGGAAGAGCACTTTCTGGGCAGCTTATAACTTTCCCCCCCCTGGACGATCCTCACCAACCTTTGCAGAAATTTGGTGTTGTTTCTTCAAGTGGGGCAAAGTTATAGTAGGGGACACAGAATTTGTGGAAAATAACTGTTGCTCACACCTATAGCCCAAACCGCTTGATGGAATTTCACCAAATTTGACCAGGAGCTGCGGCTTGATCTCAAAGGTGTGTTTTTGTAAATTTGGTGTAAATCCATCCAGTAGTTTTTTTTTTTAAAATGGCCAAGAAGTAGGTAAAACAAAATTAGTGATATCTGGGTCTGGTTTGTGGACTCATTTCCCTATTCGGTCCACGGACACTGCCCTGGAGCGTCAGGGTTCGGCGTGACATCCAAGGACATTGAACACGCATGCTGATTGGATGGTGAAAAGCGCGAGGTGCGTCATATTTTTCGGAACAGTTGCCATGTAGGATCCGTGTCAGCGGCCGGTGCATGCGGAACAGCGCAGTGGGGGAAAAGTCTGGAAAACACATGTGGGATTATTTGGTGGTCAAAGTAGGGGCTGGAAATGGGGAGTGGAATAGATAATATGAGGATGTTTTTATAGCTGGAAAGAGGGTGTGCCGATGCCACCTGGTCCGTGGACACCACAGTAGTCTGGGGACAGTGTTATGAACAAACACTTTGGAACACAAATTCGGGGGTTATTTGATGGCTGAAAGAGGGCATGGAAAGGGTAGGGGAGTGGAATAGAGATAATATGGAGCTGTTAGATGTTACCGAGTCTGCAGTCAATTTTAGTGTCCATGGACAACATTTCAATTGCAGGGGTTTCAGGGTGAGGTTTGTTATTTGAACGTGTATTGTACATACTTGTTATATGGTTTAATTATATTGTGGTAGTTGTGGCCAGTGCCCATATTCTTGGGGGCTTGGCCATAGGCCATGCCCCCAAGACTCTGGGCACCAGCTACACACACTATAGTAATATGTGTATAATAAGTATAGGAAATGTAGGGTGAGTATACAGTATTTGTAATATGGTGCAATGACATAATTGATGTGTATAAGGTATTTATGGATGTAGTACAATTGAGGATAGTGCTTAAGGTATATATTTTTGTTTATACTTGGTATGGTTACTTAGTTGCATATAGTAACAAAACAGGAATCTCTGGTTCTTTTTTCTGTGATAAAACCCAGTATAATTTGTTAAGCAGGATATTTTAAAAGCTGTAATCGCATACAGTTTTACATATACATTGACTTTTTTTTAAACCTCATAAACAGTACATTGCATGTACTATGATTCGTCCAACATTAGTGTGTGCTACACTGTAGTTGTACTGACATTAAATAATCATTCGTTCATTGGTAAAAAATCAATAGAGGATTAAAAAAAGACTATTATAATTATGTGAATGTAAGTGTGATATTATGTGTGTTTGAAGTGTGTTGTAATTGAGGGAATGTTTCAAATAGATAGATACCTGTTGGCATATTCTAACTATATTGGACGTTATTAGACGTTTTGTAGTAACAAGAACTGTGATGGCGTATTTGAAGTGCATTGCAATGAAGGGTATTTTTGAAGTAGTTAGACACTTGTGGGTGTATTCTAACTATCTTGACTTTTAAAAGTAGTATTATATTATTATGGATGTAGTCAGATACCTGTTGGCGTATTCTAGCTGTTTATTGTGCTACAGTTTAGTGAGTTAATTTGGGTTGAAGGAATATTAAGTAGGCATTTGTTAGATTTTGGACTAACGGAGGTGTCGTTACATTAAAACCATTCATTTCTTTTTTTTGACATATGCAACATATGCAGTATAATGACCTGGAGTGGTTGTTGCACTAGTTTGTTATGTTATGCCTACTGTTGTGAAGGTTTTGATTGCCAAGAGATATTTGGCCGTGTGTCAAGCTAGTGAGTTTACAGTTATTTGCATTTGCTCTATTTTTTATTTTTTTTCTACAAAGTAGCTTTTTACTAGGCATTTTTTTGTGTCTGTTCGGTAAAGAGAATGTTTGGGTTGGAAAGTTGTACAATGTGTATGCATGTATGGTCCATGGGTTTGTGGGTGTGATTGTAGAGATGAATAGAGTGCCGTTTGTTTGTGAGGTGGTTTATTGGGTGTGGTTGGGAAGGCTGTTAGAGTAAGAGTGTCCAGAGGTGTGAATGTGTTGAGTTAGTGAGTAGGGGAGTGGTGGTGTGATGGAATCTGTAGGGATATTGTGATGGTTTGAGGAACAGAGTGGGCATTGCAATAGTGGTGTTTAGATGGGAATAGGAAGAGTGTGAATGGTGGAATATAATGGCTTAGAGTGAAGGAATTGTTGGTTTGGAAAGAGTAGACTGGAGTAATATATAGTGGAACTGTGCTGCTTTAATTACAGACATATACATGGTACATTAATTTACCTACTTTGTTGGATGAGAAGGGTATTCTTTTTTCAGTTCTTGTCTTCGGTAATGTACTTCTTTCCTGTCATTGTAAAAGAATGTTAGTGGGAATATGTGGTAATGGTGTAGCACTATTATTAAGCAAGGTTGTTATTTATGAAGGAAAGAGGAGTGGTGGGGAAAAACAGTTAATAAAATTGGTGCACAGTTAATTAATTTACCTACTTTGTTGGATGAGAAGGGTATTCTTTTTTCAGTTCTTGTCTTCGGTAATGTACTTCTTTCCTGTCATTGTAAAAGAATGTTAGTGGGAATATGTGGTAATGGTGTAGTACTATTAATAAGCAAGGTTGTTATTTATGAAGGAAAGAGGAGTGGTGGGGAAAAACAGTTAATAAAATTGGTGCACAGTTAAAAATGTTTGCTTTTAAGAGCATTTTCATGTAAGTTAAGAAATGCATATGTGCATTTATAGAAGCTCTGTAAGTTTTTGTAAAAGAGAAGAAAGGTTGATGGAAAAGATTTGTAGCACACATTTAAATGGTAGTTGGTGTGTGGAAGTGGCATACTTGCCAACATGATGCATTCTAATCTGTGTAAATGTTCATGTAGTCCTGGATTTTTTGCTTGCGTTCTGGGACTTGTAGTTCACTTTTCCCATTATACAAGTTGGAGTACAAGTGCCAGATTGTAGAGAAAAAATTAGGACTGGATAATCAGCTGAAGATTGAAATGGGTTATGTTAGGAAGTATACATCTACTGTCAATAGACAAAACTGGCACCCATTGAAGTGCCAATAAAAATGGTGTACACATCTATTTTATCTGCTCTATCTTTCTTTTATGAAAAGGTGACACATTGCTGCTATAAATGCAGATATACATTTTTTTTATTTTCTTCCAAATGATTAAAAAGAATATTTTGAAAGGCACATCCTTTTATATGTTTATTTGACATACATTTTCGAATTTTGAAGTACAGTCATGTTTTTTTCTTTGCATTCTGGGACTTATAGTTTGAGTTGTATAATGGGCAAAGTGGAATTGGAAGTGACAGAATGCAAAGGAAATAATAAAGACTTAATACGCACCTATAGATTGGGATGGGTGATATTGGGATGTATGCATGTGCTGCCAACATATTAAAACAGGCAGACACTAAGTGCCACTTAAAATGGTTCACAGATCTATTGTATCTGCTTTTCCTTTCTTTTATGGAAAATGGACAAAGTGCTGCTGTACATGCACATATGCATTTTTTTTACTTTCAACACAATGCCTGTCAAAAGAAACATTTTGAAACACAGAACATTCTAAGTGGCGAATGCTGCAATTCATGGCATTTGCTAGAGTGATTAAAAAGAGAATATGCTTATTGAGAAGCTTATTACAGGGTAAGTAGCAGGAACCCTCTACACATATATATATATGTATGTATATATATATATATATATATATATATATATATACATACATATATATATATACATATATATATATATATATATATTCAGTGAAAAAACTTTGTTAAAGGGACGTTATGGTTCAAAGTAAAACCGAAAAACCCCTGAAATTCAGCAGTTATGGTAAGATAAGCAACCATAACTCGCGCCCCCACCGTGCACTGCTAAGACTAACACCCAGGACATCAAAGATGACATCACAAATGTCATTGATGACATCACTGATGACATCACATGTGCATTTACTTTTCATGAAAACTCTGTAGAAGGGATTCTTATTGTAATATTGACAAAAAAGTGTCAATGATCATTGGAATAAATATCATGAGCTAATTAGTGCATTAAGGAATGTGTTGATATACATAGCATTCTATTATGAAGTTCTATCCAGTATACTAAGCTATTCATGCAGAAACATAAGCAGTGTGTGCAGCATAAATGATGAAGGTGCAATATTCATAATCTTGCCATGTTGAATACTGAAATGATAACTGCTTTTTTATTAGAGTTTTGCATAATGTGAAACATGTAATAGATAGCTAATAAAACCCAATTACTACATTATTGCATTACTGCACACCAAACACAAACAGACAATAACACATACAAATAGAGCATATACAGGGAAAGTGAAGTAAACAAAAAAACAGCAGTATTACCCGACAATTTTCATAAAGTAACTGATTATCTTCATGTACAGAAATGATTGCTCTGCTTCAAAGCTACTACTTCCCTATGTATAACTATCACATATTGTGACTAGACCCTAATGAAAGTAGTGTACGTACAGTGTGTACAAATATGAGCATATTCAGGGAAAGTACAGTAATAAAAAAACAACAGAACTATAAGACAGTGTTGATAACCGTACTAATCATCTTTATACATAGAAAGCATTGTTGTCTTCCAAGTCTGTGTTTTCTTCCTTGTATATGCTTCATATGCTTTGAGTGGACCCTAAGTGAATTACTGTAAGAACATATTTGTAGTATAAGTCTACAAACATAGTACTTTGTATTATAGTATAGTGAATTTTTAGTTCCTGATTGTAACTGGCCTAGATATATCAGTAAAGGAAAAAAGAGGGAGCCAGACATGTGATGTCATCAGTGATGTCATCAATGACATTTGTGATGTCATCTTTGATGTCCTGGGTGTTAGTCTTAGCAGTGCACGGTGGCGGCGCGAGTTATGGTTGCTTATCTTACCATAACTGCCACATTTCAGGGGTTTTTTAGTTTTACTTTGAACCATAACGTCCCTTTAACAAAGTTTTTTTTACTGAATTTCATAGCTTTTTAGTAGCGCAACTTAACCATAACGTCCCTTTAACAAGGTTTTTTCACTGAATTTCATAGGTTTTTAGTAGCACAACTTAACCATAATATCCCTGACTTCATATACATGTAACATAGAACATACTAACCCCCTCGTAGTGATTTTCATGTCCGCAGACTACCGCCATGTCCGTGGACACATCGAAAATCTGAGCGTGGTGAATGTAAATTTAAATATTGTGCCCCATTTCCCCTTTGAAGTTGGCTCTGAAAAGAGCTGTTGTTTTTTTTTTTTACAGATGCTTGACAGACACCTGTTATTTTGTATTTTTTTTCTTGGTTTTTTTTCTTACTTTACTCCTAAAATCTTTACATAACCTTCTCCAAAGCAACCCTTACATTCCAAAATAGAAAGGGATTTCCCGTAAAAGATAAAGAAATGCCATCTTCTTTAAAATTAACAGCATTACTGGCATCAATATTCTCATTGTTACAGAAGAACATACCAGCTCTAGGCATGAAGGCACACATGCCTCGGTTGATGACACACCTAGCAATGTTTTGCTGAGGACAAAAAACGGAACTATTGTCCCATATTGCCCTAGGTAGTAATCCAGAAAAAATTACTTTCGCATTTGGGAGGATCTTCATTACGGCTTGAACCAAGCGTTCCAAATCAGCCAACAAAGTAGGGGCACTGACGTTGCCCAAATGGAAAGCACCATAGTGCAAAACCACCACATGCGGACTGTTCATCGTGGCCATATCCTCACAAATTTGTACAATTCCCTGTACACTGCAATCAGGCACAGTGCTCCACATCACCTCCACTCCTTTCACATCAATGTTCTTTGCAACATGCCTGCATTCAGCGTACTGCTGTAAACCATGCACAAACATATCTCCGAGCACCAACACCCTGACTTTCTCCACTTCTGCCATCTTCACCACACACAGTCTCTTTCAACACAAATCCACAACCTCGACATCTGATTGGCTGATCCGCACAGTCTTCTTTCCATGTTGGATTTCCTAGAAAAACCCGGATGTAGCACGCCCTGTCCACGAACAGCCGCAGTGTCCGCGGACACATCGAAAATCTGAGCGTGGTGAATGTAAATTTAAATAGCCCCATTTCCCCTTTGAAGTTGGCTCTGAAAAGAGCCGTTGTTTTTTTTTTACAGATGCTTGACAGACACCTGTTATTTTGTATTGTTTTTCTTAATTTACTCCTAAAATCTTTACATAACCTTCTCCAAAGCAACCCTTACATTCCAAAATAGAAAGGTATTTCCCGTAAAAGATAAAGAAATGCCATGTTCTTTAAAATTAACAGCATTACTGGCATCAATATTCTCATTGTTACAGAAGAACATACCAGCTCTAAGCATGAAGGCACACATGCCTCGGTTGATGACACACCTAGCAATGTTTTGCTGAGGACAAAAAACTTAACTATTGTCCCATATTGCCCTAGGTAGTAATCCAGAAAAAATTACTTTCGCATTTGGAAGGATCTTCATTACGGCTTGAACCAAGCGTTCCAAATCAGCCAACAAAGTAGGGGCACTGACGTTGCCCAAATGGAAAGCACCATAGTGCAAAACTACCACATGCGGACTGTTCATCGTGGCCATATCCTCACAAACATGTACAATTCCCTGTACATTGCAATCAGGTACAGTGCTCCAAACCACCTCCACTCCTTTCACATCAAAGTTCTTTGCAACATGCCTGCATTCAGCATACTGCTGTAAACCATGCACAAACATATCTCCGAGCACCAACACCCTGACTTTCTCCACTTCTGCCATCTTCACCACACACAGTCTCTTTCAACACAAATCCACAACCTCGACATCTGATTGGCTGATCTGTACAGTCTTCTTTCCATGTTGGATTTCCTGGAAAAACCCGGATGTAGCATGCCCTGTCCACGAACAGCCGCGGTGTCCGCGGACACATCGAAAATCTGAGCGTGGTGAATGTAAATTTAAATATTGTGCCCCATTTCCCCTTTGAAGTTGGCTCTGAAAAGAGCCGTTGTTTTTTTTTTTTTACAGATGCTTGACAGACACCTGGTATTTTGTATTTTTTTTCTTGGTTTTTTTTCTTACTTTACTCCTAAAATCTTTACATAACCTTCTCCAAAGCAACCCTTACATTCCAAAATATAAAAGCATTTCCGGTAAAAGATAAAGAAATGCCATTGTCAAAATAACAGCATTACTGGCATCAATATTCTCATTGTTACAGAAGAACATACCAGCTCTAAGCATGAAGGCACATATGCCTCGGTTGATGACACACCTAGCAATGTTTTGCTGAGGACAAAAAACTGAACTATTGTCCCATACTGCCCTAGGTAGTAATCCAGAAAAAATTACTTTCGCATTTGGAAGGATCTTCATTAAGGCTTGAACCAAGCTTTCCAAATCAGCCAACAAAGTAGGGGCACTGACGTTGCCCAAATGGAAAGCACCATAGTGCAAAACGGACTGTTCATCGTGGCCATATCCTCACAAACTTGTACAATTCCCTGTACATTGCAATCAGGCACAGTGCTCCACACCACCTCCACTCCTTTCACATCAAAGTTCTTTGCAACATGCCTGCATTCAGCGTACTGCTGTAACCCATGCACAAACATATCTCCAAGCACCAACACCGACTTTCTCCACTTCTGCCATCTTCACCACACACAGTCTCTTTCAACACAAATCCACAACCTCGACATCTGATTGGCTGATCCGTAAGGTTTTCTTTCCATGTTGGATTTCCTGGAAAAACCCAGATGTAGCACGCCCTGTCCACGAACAGCCGCGGTGTCCGCGGACAGATCAAAAATCTGAGCGTGGTGAATGTAAATTTAAATATTGTGCCCCATTTCCCCTTTGAAGTTGGCTCTGAAAAGAGCCGTTGTTTTTTTGTTTTTTTTACAGATGCTTGACAGACACCTGTTATTTTGTATTTTTTTTCTTACTTTACTCCTAAAATCTTTACATAACCTTCTCCAAAGCAACCCTTACATTCCAAAACAGAAAGGCATTTCCCGTAAAAGATAAAGAAATGCCATCTTCTTTAAAATTAACAGCATTACTGGCATCAATATTCTCATTGTTACAGAAGAACATACCAGCTCCAAGCATGAAGGCACACATGCCTCGGTTGATGACACACCTAGCAATGTTTTGCTGAGGACAAAAAACTGAACTATTGTCCCATATTGCCCTAGGTAGTAATCCAGACAAAATTACTTTCGCATTTGGAACCATCTTCATTACGGCTTGAACCAAGCGTTCCAAATCAGCCAACAAAGTAGGGGCACTGACGTTGCCCAAATGGAAAGCACCATAGTGCAAAACTACCACATGCGGACTGTTCATCGTGGCCATATCCTCACAAACATGTACAATTCCCTGTACATTGCAATCAGGCACAGTGCTCCACACCACCTCCACTCCTTTCACATCAAAGTTCTTTGCAACATGCCTGCATTCAGCATACTGCTGTAAACCATGCACAACACCCTGACTTTCTCCACTTCTGCCATCTTCACCACACACAGTCTCTTTCAACACAAATCCGCAACCTCGACATCTGATTGGCTGATCCGTACAGTCTTCTTTCCATGTTGGATTTCCTGGAAAAACCCGGATGTAGCACGCCCTGTCCACGAACAGCCACGGTGTCCACGGACGGCGTCCACTTTACTCTCTGTGCCATTCCCTCATTGCATACAGCTAAGCAATCACACAATACGAATAACGTCCTCAGAACACCGCCATTTTGTGAATTTTCGAACATTTCAGGACAGTTATCATTTCTTTATTCAACATATTAACATTACAAATATTATACTTTCATCTTGTACTCTGCACACAATGCTATATTTCTCCATTAGTAGCTCAGTATACTAGATAGAATCCCATAATACAATGCTATTTATATCAATTCATCGTTCAAAGCACTAATAACGGTATGATATTTATTGGAATAGCCTTGACACTTTTTTCGCAACCTTATAATAAAAATCCCTAGTACACAAATTCCATGAAAAGTACATGCACATGTGATGTCATCAGTGATTTCATCAATGACATTTGCGATGTCATCTTTGATGTCCTGGGTGTTAGTCTTAGCAGTGCATGGTGGTGGTGCGAGTTATTTTTCATAGCTTACCATAACTTGCGATTTTCAGGGGTCTTTCGGCTGTACTTAAAACCATAACGTCCTTTAAACAAACTTTTTTTAATATCACGCAAAAAATATACAAACAAGGCGAGCAAAAACCAACTTCTCACAGATGGCTTTACACAGAATGTTGCAAAGTAAGAATGTATGCTCGTTCACAGTGAAGGTCAGCTGCTTTAATTTTTTTCTCGGGCCCCGGAGAGGCTCACGAAGCGGACTATAAGGTTGTATTGTGTTTTGACCTTGACAGACAGAGATTGTGATGAAAGACTTCTCTTGAAGGAGTGTTGCTAAAACGTAAGAGAAGATAAGGATGAAATTTATGAAACAAAACCACTTTTATATATTATATCACTATGCGAAAGATCGTTGGCACACGCGGAGTCGTATTTTGGGACTGCACCACTCGTAGACAATGGAAATTGCAATTGTACTGTAAGTAACCCTTTAGATTATTTTATACCAAATCTAATTACAATAGCGTAGCATTAAAGAGCGCTCAAGTTGAACTTGTTCGTTGAAAGTGGCATAATGTTTTATACCGGCACTATCACCGCCAAATTGATCCCCTGTTGTTTAGAGGGCTCTGAAAAAGGCAGACGACACAGGGTGGGTTAATACAAATAATTTAACCGGTCTATAGGCGGTCAAGCACTCTACTCGCTGTGCCACTTCACTGTAGCCTGTCAAATGGCACAGCGAGTACAACGTTTGCTTTGACATCCGTGCACAGCTTGCTAATGCAAGTTTGAATCCCGGCAAGGCCAAACTCAGCCTTTCATCCTTCTGTGGTCGATAAATGAGCACCACACACCGTGGTTAATAATAAGCACCGCTTAGATACCTCACGGTTCGTAGCGCTAGACGAATGGGAAAATATTATTATTTTATTATTAACATACTCCGTTGCACTATCTTCGATAGCAAATAGTTTCACGCCCTAATAAATAAAATGATGATTTTTTAATGAAGATCGGCTGGTGAGACTAATTTATGTTTTTTAAAACAGGTATGTGGCCCCATTTTGCCTATGTCACGATTTACAGACTCCAGCGGATGGGGTCTTTAACTGCCAGGTGCAGGTCCAAATATGCAACTTCATGACCTTCACCATTTTATGGGACAATCGCCACGGACCAATATGCCCTTACGCAGTACTAGCAGCTACAAACAACATAACAACCAATAGGGTGGTCTAATGGCTCATTTTTGCAGCAACCTTCCGATTATCAGAGCGACCATTTACTGCTTTTATCATAAACCAACAGCCTATATACCGCAAAGGAACAACGCGTGGCTCCAAATAAACTTTTGCAGATCGACAGCAGAGACAATAGCAAATCGCTGAATATTCACTAAACATTTCATGTGAAATAAATGTACTTTACCAAATGTACAATCCTGCTGTTTACTTTTAAACCACAGTTTCATATTCCGAATTGTGGCGCACTGAGTTGTAAGCTGATCTAACACCCTCTGTACCGCAAAGGAACATTGCGTGCCTCAACATGAACTTTTGCGGATCGACAACAAAGACAAATGCAAATAGCTGAATATTCTCTAAACATTTGCTGTCAAATAAAAGTACTTTACAAAATGTACTATCTTGCTGTTTGCTTTTAAATCACTGTTTCATATTCCGAATCGATTTGTGGCGTGCTGTGTTGTGACGTAATATGTGTTGTCTTCCGGGTTCTGTGTAAAGTCACTTAGGACTGGAGAGGACTGGACGCGTTTGATGACGCACCCTGTAACGTCACGGAGAGAGGCGGGGAATATGAACGCTTTTATAATATCAGGTTTAGGGACGGGAGATATAATTTAGTGTCGCAAAAGCAAGTCAGCCAGGTCAATAGCGCCAGTCATAGGATTATCACATAATGTCGGCGCACACCAGCCGGATTTATCGTTTCTTTAGTGGACAAAAAGTCGGTTGACGCCCATAGGAAATTGTACTATTAGCGGACAAAAGGAGTGGTCTTAAAACACTTTCACCCTGACAACGAACAATACAAACAACATTCTCAGAACACCCCCATTTTGTGTAATTGCAACCATTTCGAGACACCGCGAGTGTTCTTAGAACACATTCAACTAGACAGATTACAATACGGACAGCGTCCTGAGGACTCCCCCAGTTTGTGTATTTACGAACAATTAAGTACACCGCGAGTGTTCATAGCTCATTTTTACATTCCTTGCCAACAAAAATGACACATACTCCGTCCTCTAAACACCCCACCATTTAGTTTATTTACAAAATGCCAGAACAGCCGTGTTATCCGCGGACAAATCGAACGCAACAAAAACGTCTAGCACATAAATAAAATACAACTTTGAACCTATCTCATACTCCCCCATCCTCCCCAAAGACTTCTACACACCAACACACTCTACTAATTACACATTTTGAACAAACTTTCACCGCGCTGTCCGCGGACGTCCGCAAATGCAAGATGGAGGGCGCGACAGAAAATCTGACGCGCATCACGCACCACGCCGCCCAATCAGCGAACACGTCGCAAGCTGCTGGGCCAATCGGGGTGCTGTCCGCGGAGCGAACAGGGAAGTCAGTCCGCGAAGCGAACACAGATATCACTAATTTTTTTGCCTTACATTTTGGTCATTTTTTAAAAAACTACTGGACGGATTTACACCAAATTTGCAAAAGGACGCTTTCGGGACCAGGCCGCCGCTCCTTGGTGTAAATCCGTCCAGCGGTTCGGGCTGTAGCCGTGCGCAAAGTTTTTTCCCATTCAGTCTATGGGAAAAAAAAAGTTTTGGGATCCCCCCTATAACTTTTCCCCCCCTGGACGAATCCTCACTACACTTTGCAAAGAAATTCAGAGTGGGCCATATACTTTTTTTGCAAAGTTTGGTGAGGATTCGTCCAGGGGGAGCGAAGTGGTAAGCCGCCCAAAAAGTGCTCTTCCTATGGAAACACCAACTTAACCATAACAATATGGCCGCTACTGCGGCCATGTAATATATATGTCTATTTCCAGATTCAACAAAATATATATATATACATATATATATATTTTGAAAGAGTTGGAGAAAATATTTTAAATATAAGCATACCTGTACTTTGTTTTGTTAGATGCAGATTTTGTTGAATCTGGAAATAGACATTTTGGACATTTGCACAGTATATTTTGATGCAAATGCCTTTCATTAACAGGAGATATGTACTCTGAGAGCTCAGGTGTAGATATGAAATGTTGACGTGAGATGACAGGGTTAGGTGTAGAGGTTTTAGATGTGATTGGTGAATTAATATGTGACTTTTTGAAAGCAGCCAATGAGGGAGTATTGAGAACATGGAAGTGGAAAGGGTAGAAGGGCTGCCCCTGTGCTACGGGGTCTGTGGACACTGGTAATTTGCGGACAGCACATGCCACATTGGGTCTTTTGTGGATGCCTGGCATGGAAAGGGGACTGTGGGGATTAGCCTATCAAGTTTGCTGGTTATGGTGTACAGGAAGAGAGGGTAGCAGGAGTTTTGTTTATAGGAGTTCTGAAAGCACTGAACATAGTTATGGCTATTTGTTTGAGAAGGCAGACTGTGTGGGTGTTGGGGGACTCTTCAATTCTGCATTTTGGGCAAGCTCTTTTTCATTCTGTGAGAGTATGGCTCACTTTAAATGTCCAGACATTGTAATTGTGCATTGTGGAGGGGACAGTTTGTGGTTTGTGACTCCAGTGTATTTGCAGCTTGTCCTGAAGGATTTCTTTAAAAGCCTAATGGAACTGTTTCCTGCTGCTAAGATTATTTTACTGAAATAAATCAGAGGAAACATGGAGATTTCCAAAAACATTTTCAGTCCACAAATGGAAGAATCAAGGCAGCTTGTCAATAAATCTGTAACTGCTTTTTTATATGCTGCAGAAATGTCATCTTTGGAGAATGACAATATAAGGTCTGATGGTATGGATTTGGTTTTTGTCAAGAAGGAGTTCATTTCACAGATGTCGGATAATCAAATTTTCCTTTACAATGTTAGGAATGCATTGAAAAATGTCCTGTAAGAACAGGCCTAGTGTCCGCGGACTAATTAAAAGTATGTCATGCACATTCGGCCATGTCTGGACATCGCGCCTGTCTCAGGACACCTCAATTTTGAGTGCAGTCACCCCCAGACAGTCGTAATGTCCATAGACACATAATTGGAGTTTTAAAAAATAAATAAATCACACAACAGTTTTAAAAAAATGTATAGTAGAAAAAATATATTTATTCAAGAAAGGGATGGAGCATCAGAATGGGAAACATAAATGGGGGAATAAGGAACTTTTGTACAATAATCATGAGGGGAGGAAGGGAGTGAGGTTTCATCAAAGCGTCTTTGATTAGAATGTTTAGAATTTGATGGGGATGATTGCCAGGGACAAGGGGGACAGGTGCATGAAGGACAGTGATAGGGAACATTTTAATGACATGATTTTTCACATACTCTAAAAGTTCTTTATAATCATTACTTAGTTCATCACATTTTTTAGAAACATTAATGATTTGATGGTTTACAGTTGGGGATAGGGCTTCTCTTTGTGATTCTGGGGATTGTGGATAATTAAACTGGGGCATGGTTTCTTCATGAGAACTATGTACTGTAAGAAAAACAGAAATTATTATTTTAATAAGGTGTGCAGAAAATGCATTATTTGTTTAAATTAAAATATGTATTGTATACAATGCAGATGTTATCGTCACTCATTTCTTCTTTTGGGAAGTTCTCCTCCAACCGCTCAAGTGTGCTTGCCATTTCTGTGAGAGAAAAACAGTCCTTCTGCCTTATAACATATGTTTATATAATTAAAGCTAATAATAGAGAAATAAATACAATTCACATACTGTTTAGTGAGAATGTGTTGTCCAACAAGTACCTGGTGTTTCTCAATCTGTATGCATAGTTGTAATGAGGAGACTATATGAAGTGAACAGTTATGGTTTGCGATTGGTGCATTCCATTTTGTTGTGTGCTAAATAAAAAAATAAGCAGCATTTTTTTAATTAAGTGTTTGTACTAAAAGTTATATTTGCATGTTGTAAACATTAGTAATTATTTTATGTGCATCTGTTAGTTGGTTGATGGATACATCTTTTTTTGGTCTCCCCTATGTTTCTGGGCCCTGTGATAGCTGTCCAATGTTCGCGGTTACCGCACTGCCTGCGGACTACATATCTGCCAGAGGGGGCAGTATAGTATAAGGATCTTGTAGCATATTAAAGGTGCACTAGCAGAAACCCATGAAAGGCACTGAAACAAACGTTGGTGAAGGGACGTTATGGTTATGTTGCTCTAATAAAACCCATGAAATTCAGTGAAAAAAAGTTGTTAAAGGGACGTTATGGTTACAAGTAAAACCAAAAAATCCTTGAAATTCGCCAGTTATGGTACGCTAAGCAACCATAACTCGTGCCACCTCTGTGCACTGCTAAGACTAACACCCAGGACTTCAAACATGACATCAAAAATGACATTTCAGCATGACCGGTTAGGCTCACACCAGTATGGCGTGACCGTTTCACTGCAGCTCCTGTTTGGGTGAGCCCAGTTAGAGCAGCGAGTTGGGTGAAGGGACCTCTCGGCGTAAGGATGTTTTGGCGTGAGAGGTCGTAATTGGCACAACATGAACCTGCAGGCACTTTGCATTTGGTAATATGGATTAAACGTGCAAAACCTTTATTTACTGCAACAGTATAAAACAGGATGCGGCATGTATTACACCGACATTGCAGAATTGAACACGTATTAAACATGAAACACATTCATTTACTGCAACATTACAAAACAAAATGAAACGTGTATTACACCGTTCCTGGGCAACATTATAAAACTGAAAAAAAAGGAAATAAAAGCACATTTGTGTTGAACTCTGCATTCGGGAATCCAGGCTGCAGGAGTTCAAAACACAGCACTTAACCATTATGCTACAATGTTATTATTGTTTGGATTCTCACAAGTTTCATACTTAGCCTTTTACAGTTGGACAAATTAAATTCTAGGCTAATGATGAAATGTATGCACCTTGAAGCACTAAGCCATTGTGGCGTAGTGGTGAATGCTGGTCCTTTAACTCTGGCAGAACAGGGGTCACAACAGTATATTTTGGTAAACACTCTGTATTCTATAGTCTAAGAGGCATGCCTTTGATCCATGCGGCCACCTTCATGGAAACGTTCACCCAATCACTGCATGATTTTAAGAAAGTCTTTTGAGCTGCACTACCAATGGGTTAATAATAGTTGCACGGGGGAAGTAGGGATCAGCACAAACGGGGGACAACATTTGATATCAATGTATGTGGATGACATGCTGTTGTACTTGAAATACCCTGAGGAAAACCTCCAGTATATTTTGGAAGTTATGGAGCAATATGCGAAGTTGTCTGGCATAACAGTGAGCCGCAAGAAATCATGTATATTCCCCCTTGGCAGATACGTCGGGTTACCATGGGAAGAACTGCTGGTATTAGAGATAAATTGGGAAACCAATACCTTTAGATATTTGGGGATAGATGTACATAATAATGCTGAGGCTGAACACAGGCAAAACACAGAGAAGGCACTATCTAGGATTGAAAATAGCATGGTGTTCTGGGCCAAGCTCCCCTTGACCATGATGGGAAGAGTGGCACTGTTGAAGATGGTGGTACTGCCCAGGCTATTACACTTTTTTTGCGAACATATCATACATGATACCTAAACGATTCTTTGGAGGTTTATCTGGCACAACTCCAGGTATAGGATAGCATTAAGGAAATTACAGAACACAAACAAACAAGGAGGCATTAGATTACCCAATTTTGAGGTACATTATCTAGCTAGCCAACTCCAATATGTAGCAAGGTGTTTATCACAAGACCGTACACCAGAGTCCAAACTGCTGAGGTCTGGATGTACCCCATGTTTCTTGAATGAGTGGATATGGCTGCCAAAATCGCAGTGGGGAGAAGGGACGAGATTGCTAGATTTGGGTTGGAAAATGTGGTGACGGGCCTGCCAAGTAATGGAAAAACCGTTCCCGTGTTCTCCACAGATGCCGCTGGTGGCATTGACAGGGGTGGACGAGCAAAAGAGAAGGGTGATCAGGAGACAGTGGGAACCGATGGGCATAGCATCCCTGGGGGATGAGTGGCTGGATGGGAAGGCGGTTGAGTTTGACACACTGGTGGAAGATACCGGCTTACACAGTGGGCAATATATCACATATGCTAGGCTGGTAAAAAGGATAAAAAGCACATGGCCAGAGACAGTGTTGACCCAAAAGCCTGACACCGCCATTGAAGCATTTCAGAATGTGTCTGAAGGAGGTCATGAGGTCTCCCGAATATATGAACTGCTGATGTCTAGAGTAGGGAAGGAGGTGATTCAGACAAGGAGGGATTGGGAGGAGGAAGCTGGGGAATTAATGGGAGATGGGCTGTGGGTGAGAGCGCAAGGATACCACAAGAAAGTATCAAAGAATGTGAGACTACAACAGATTCAGTTATATGTTACCCATAGAGCATATATGAGTCCCAAGAAGATAGCCAAGTTCAAAAATGCGAGCACAAAACATGTCCGAAATTTGGGGAGATGAATGCAGGTATGATACATATGTTCTGGGCATGCCCGGAAATAAGGAGATTCTGGGGGAGGTAGCCCACCTCATGGTGGAGAAAGAGATAAATCTGGATGTGGACTCCCTGTGGGCTTGCATGTTGGGGGGGTTCCCCAGACCGCGCAAACTAAAAGACCTGAGTAAACTGAAGGATCTGGTTTATATATTAGTGAAGCGCAGAATAGCTGTAAACTGGAAAGCAAGCAAAAGACTGATAGTTGAAGTATGAGGGCAGGATCTTCAAAAATGGGCAGACGCTGAAACGGTAGTGTGGAATGAAGCAGTAAACAGAGGTGGGGAAAAAGAAGTTGACACGTTGATAGCTTTGAGGCAAATAGTTGCTACACTATCGGGGCATGAACAGACAAGCCCAGAGGATGATAGCTCTTCAAGGGGAGAAGAGGGAGTGGCACCCGTGGAAAAGGTTATGGAAAGGCAGGATGTGGGGTAGACTCGAGAAAGGGGGCAGGACAGTTGGGGGAGGGGAGAAACAACATGAAACTATATATGAAGACTGAAAGGCATACTTGTTACATTGTAAGGTCTTTTTCAAGTTGGAATTAATAAAAAAATAAAAAAAGAAATAATAGTTGCACACCTTCCATTGCACGTGAGCCAGTGCAAACAAGATTTTCTTTGCAGCTCAAGTGAGGGGTTTGCCACACAATCCCATTATTCCATTAATATAATGTGCTACTTTTAGACTTTGAAAACGGCGGTGAAAAGTAGACAATCCTCTCCAGCCCCTTATTCTCACTTTCCCAAGCTGAAAAAAACGCATTTTACTTTTATCCCCCCTGCTCTGATTCTACACTATGTACCTCCTTCTTCAATAACTTACAGATCCCTTACTGCCATTCAACCCAAACAAATAGAGGTGCAGGAGAAATCATAATTATAGCCATGTGACATGTCTTGCATATATTGTTATATGCTACATGTCCCTTGTTATTTGTAAGATGATCATTCAGATTTCCTTTTTACTTTGCATTTTGGGACTTGTGTTACAGGGCACTTGATGGACAAAACAAAACTACAAGGCATAAAATGCAACAACAAAAAACAAGAACTCGATGGGCAACTTCCGAATTACATGCAGACATGCAAACACAAACACACACTCACACACACACACCCTGACACTGAAAACTCACACTCAACGTGTCACAATGCTCATATACATACACAGGTGCACATGCGTGTGCACAGACTAACACTCACCTTCACGGACAGTCCATCAAAAACAACTTTACACCATGTACACAAACACACACTCACATCTAACACACACACATTGCATGCACACCCTCTCAGATGACATGCACACCTACACACCACACATTCCCCCTCACACTGCAGATATATTCAAAAGGAGGACTACACAGTCTCTGGGTAACATTATAAAACAGAAAAAATGAAAATAAAAAATCACATTTATGCTGAACGCTGCCATCAGAGAACCATGGCCTGAAGGAGTTTGAGATGCAGCACTTAACCAGTATGCTACAAAGTTTCATACCTAGTCTTTTATCAAGGAACATATTAATGTATAGGTTAAGTATGAAATGTATGCCCCATGAAACACCAAGCCCATGTGGCCTACTGGTTAAATGCTGGGCTTAGAACTTTGGCAGACCACGGTTCTGGACTATGGGCCCGATTCATGGAATATTTGCCCAGTTCAAATTGAATTTGCACTACTGAAAAGTGACTTTGCACTGCTGACACAAAGCCTGATTCATGGACCCATGCAAAGTGTAATTATGCCGGGCAAAGTAATTTTGTACTGCAAAAATGACTATGCGCTGACTTTTTCCTGGACTTTGCACAAAAAAATGCACTTTGCACATTTCCATGAATCGTGGTTTGTATCGGCAGTGCAAAGTCACTTTTCAGCAGTGCAAATTCCTTTTGAACCGGGGAAATATTCCATGAATTGAGCATTGGGGAGGTGGTGAGGTTTGTTTCAGTGCAGTCCTGTGATCAAATTTGGCATGAGCGCATTTAGACGTGGCTGCAATGTCAGACACTTCTAAAATGAAGGTGCCGAAAAGGGGTGTACCGCTTGGAGCACGCTGTTTAACCAAAGTGTGTGCTCCATGGCAAATAACTTTATCTCACTGCGCATTGCCTAAAACCATTGTGCACAATGGTTCCCAAAGGCTGCAATCTGAAGGCCATGGCTAGTGGTCTGATAGCATTTTAAAATGGACAGTGGACATGGCCAAAGGCAAAGCCCACTGACCATGGCCGAAGACCATGCTACTGATCTGGAAGCATTCTAAAAATCTATGGAATAAGAACACTGTAGGAATTCATGGAAAGAACTTTAGTTATAATGATGTTAAGGTGATAAATACATTGCAACAAAACCATTGAAATTCAAGGAACACACTTTAGTTGTAGGGACGTTAAGGTGAGGGATAGGCAATCCCCAGAATTAAAGACAGGGACCAGTATTGACTTTTTCCAAGAATCTTCCTTGCAGCACAAACTTTTTGGTATAGCACACACAAGGCCCCAGCCCAAAGACGTACATCCCTCTTTAATACCGCAGCTGACAGCCCGTTAGGCCCTGGAGAATGTTTAAGCTTCATCAAGTGTAGACACAGATTTTCAATAGTAAACATTATAGGCCACTCCCGGGTACTCGGATCCCCAGATTCTATGAAGTCCATCAGGTTAAACATTCTATCTTCAATATAGGTGGTCCAGACCCCTTCTGCTATAGGGTTTCACCCCAAGTTGGGGACTGAGTCAGTAACGATATTGTTGTTGGATGATCTTGTGTTGCTCCAGGACTGCGGAGAGACCGGAATACTTATTCCTCTATAAAGAGTCGGGGAGTTATTCTCCTGATCTCTCTGCGGCCTTTGATATGGTATATCAGGAAATCTTATTGACTAGGCTGGAGCAAGCCGGTGTCACCGCTTCTCTCTTGGCATGTTTCAGGTCTTTCTTGGAAGGCCGCTCTCAAATAGTGTCTTTTCAAGCGCATCTCTCTTCTCCTCTGGAGTTGTCTTGTGGAGTCCTGCAGGGGTCAGCCTTGTACCCTCTTCTGTTTAATTTGTATGTTCGAATGATGGCTGACCTCATTACTGAATGCCAAATACTCTTCTATTCTTATGCGGATGGCACCCAGCTAATATTCCGGCTGGACTCTTCTCAAGCTGCATCTCCCAAGAAGCTGGAAGTTGCTTGGAGAAAGTAGGTAGTTGGATGGCGGCCAACTGGATGCAATTAAATGGACATAAAACAGAGGTGCTGGTGGTTGGGCCCCACAGAAGTGACCCCCTTTGGAATGTACAATATTGGCCTGAATCACTGGGTCCATGCCCAGCCTCCTGTGCCTCTATAAAGAGTCAGGGAGTAAAACTCTTTCCAAATGGATCACGGGAAGCCCAGATCTCTGCCATTTGTAGTGCTGGTTTTGGTAGGCTGAAAGCTTTGAGGAAAATACTTCCCTTGAATCCCTCAGAAAACCGCATTACACTGGTGACATCTACTACAATGGGCTCCTTAGATTACTGTAATGACATCTATATGGGACAACTGAAGTACCAGATCCAGCGGTTGCAAGTCCTTTAGAATTTAGCAGCGTGTCTAGCGCTTAAGGTTCCTTGTTTGATTCCTTCTGCCGCTCTTCTACATCGGCTGCACTGGCTATCAGTGGCAGCGAAGATCGAGTTTAAGATTCTGTGCTTTGTCCACCGATTCGTGCACAATGTCTGCCCACATTAACTTAAGAAGAAACTGGAAAGGTATTGTCCCGTAAGAAGTCTCAGTTCTGATTCTCATGTTCTTCTTAAGATTCCAAAATACCATTGAATGCATTTGAGTGGCCGTTCCTTTTCAGTGCTGGCCCCTAGCTTGTAGAATTCTCTTCCACTATATCTGAGAGCATCGGATGAATATTTCCACTTCAGGAAAGCACTGAAGACTCACTTGTTTAGCTCCTTTTCCTCTTTTTAGTTTAACTTTAGGCACAGTTTTTGTGAGCTGCTCTCCTCCCAGCACCTAGATGCCTTCAGCCATAGTTTGTGCGTCATACATTTTATTATAATAATAATAATAATAATAATAATAATAATAATAATAATAATAATAAAAATAATAATAAAACTAATAATAAAATAGAAGGCTCAGAGATCCCTCTGGCTGAGGTCAATACCCACCACATGTTGCTTGCTTTGCCACGCTGCAATGACTCCTTTCCCAATTATGCATTAAACCATTGCACTGACTCCAGGAAGCCAATTCCTATAATTATTCTTGAGCCTAGATGAATTTATCGCCAATGACTATGAAAAATTAGAAGTCTTTTTGAAACCTCTCAATTGTTACCGTAGGCACCTCTTTGCTTTAGTTACCTCAGGGTCATAAGGATGTACCACCAGTTTAGCAGACACCATGATCTGTTTACCCTTCCTTATACCTGTTCTGTATTCTAGCTTGAAAAAAAACATAGTTCTATTTCATTTACAGTTTGGTATTTTAACTTGGGATTCATCTCCTGCATTTCACTCCACAGCACGCTACATGCCCTGTGAACATTTCTTTCTGTCCAAGCCAACCTATTTCCTCTGTGGTAGGGAACAAGATCGGCCGGACCCCAGGTACCCTGCTCATCCGACGCCAATCACTATCCAAGGCTAAGAACAGCATGGTCACTCACTGGTTTCCTATAGATGTTCAGTACGTTCACTCACTCAATCGATGTGTTATTGCAACATACATAATCCAAAGTTGCCCTTTTCACCCCTCATACCAAGTAGGTACCCCTGGGATGTTACCCTTGGCTCTCCCATGTAGGATCACCAGTTCCCAGTCCACCAGGAACTGCAACCATCTTTTACCTCTGGCGTTTACCACTTGCATTGTCATTTTACTCATCCCACTACAGTTTACTCATCCCACTACAGTTCGAGATTTCCCCTGTATCGAGCGTTGAGGTCACCCCACAGAATAATACCATCTTCAGTATGTACTTGGCAGCACACTTCACTGCCAAAAAACAGTACATCCTATCCTCTCTCTCCTCCGCACCCACTCATGCACCATCATCTCTTGGGCCCCTTTCGGCCGCCCCACCATGCCCCCACTTCTCTCCTCCCTCTCTGTCACACCTGAGGAGGTTTCTAGACAAGTCTGGTCTATGAAAGCCTCTTCCAGACAAGGTGGACCCGTGCCCCTCCCAAACCGTTAAGGACAACATTGACACTCTAGCTCCAGCCGTGCAGACCTCTGCAACCTCTCCTTTGCCACTGGAGTTTTCCACACTTCTCTCAAGCATTCTCTTGTGCACCCTCTTCTCAAAAAAACCTCTGCCGACCTCTCTATTCCGGCAAACTATCACCCGATCTCCATCACTCCTTTCGTGGGCAAACCCCTGGAGAAGTTGGTTATCTCTCAGTTAACCCTCCACACCAAATAAGTTGGATGTCATCCAGAGGCACAGAAACTGCTCTTCTGAACACCTGTGAAGACCTGCTTGCAGACCTTGACTCTAACTCTCCCTCTGTCCTCATTCTCCTTGACCTTGCCTCTTCTTTTGATACAGTAAACCACAACATACTGATCTCCCATCTCCGTGATACCCTGGGCTTCACAGATCAGGCCCTGGCATGGCTTGCGTCCTTTCTCTCTGACCGTCCTTAGCAGATGGAACTTGGGTCCTTTCTCTCTGCTATCACTCTCTCTACTTGTGGTGGCCTACAGGGATCAAATTTATCCCCCTGGTTTTTCAACATCTATATGGCCCCTTTTGCCCACATGATCTCTGCCTTCACCTCCAACTTTCCGCGTTATGCAGATGACACACAGCTCTCTTTCAGGCTCCCCTCTGCCTCTTCTTCCTCCACAATTCATTCCTGGTGTGCTGCTAATGATCTCTGCCTTAATGCAGGCAAGGCAGAGATTTTCCTCATTGGGAAACCTGCTCCCACTTTCCCACTCTCACTCTGGCTGGTTTCCCTTGGTCCTGCGCCCCCACCCACAGGTGAGTCAAAAAATCTAGCGGTCATCTTTAACTCCACTCTCTACTTCTCTTCCCACATCTCAGACATGCACAAAAACTGTCACTACCAGCAGCACCTCCTCAGAAGTATTCTACATTTTCTCACCTTTCCCCAAAGGGTCACTGTCTCCACAGCCCTGATCCTCTCCGAACTGGGCTACTGCAACAGTCTCTTTCTCAATCTTCCTACTGCTTCTCTCCAACCTCTTCAACTTATCCAGAACAGAACCATAAGATTTATCCTTGGCCTCAAGCCCAGGGTCAGCATCTCTCCGGCGCTGTGATCTCTCCACTGGCTCCCCATGGCTGCAAGGGTCAAGTTCAAGTCTCTCTGCATAGACCACAAGGCTTTATGGGGCTGGTGCCCCCACTATCTACAACGCTCTCTTCCCAAATACTCTCCTTCTAGAGCCCTCCGCTCAGTCTCTTCCAACTCTCTGTGGGTGAGCCGTTTTTCCCAACAGAGATTTGGGCATAGATCTTTATCCTCTGCAGGTGCCCCCCTCTAGAACAGCCTTACTGCCTCTCTCCCTCTTGAACCGGACCGCCTTAACTTCTGGAAACTCAAGACCTTCCTTTTCTCTTCTCTCCCCTACTAATCTCCTCTCTCCTCACTTCCGTTCCTCCTTCTTTCTCTTCCCCAACCTGTTCAGCACACTGACTGGGCACCTGGTGAACTTCCAGAGCCCTACAGGTCCCAGGCTTCCCTGCCAGTCCTGCACTTGCCTCCAGGCCTCTGCACTTTGCTAGGCACTATTGCATTCTGCTCCATGAGAGGGGCAACTACTCTGCAGTTAGCCCTGGCCCCTGCTGGACTGTGTGCACTTGTCCCCCTACCCCACACTTCCTGTCTCTGCGCATTTGCACAACCTTAATTGTACTAGGCCCGTCTGCAAGTCTGTTCTGTCCGGTCCTCCCTCTGTCTCCCCTCCCTAGCCTGGCCTACTACTGTAGTTTATTGCACTGAATGTTCGTTTCCCTCTCCCCCCTTCTCCCCTCACACTTTATCATGCACTTACACTAGTAGATATGCCTCTGGCCTAGTTTGCTGGGTAATGTTGTTTAGATCATTCCGAATCTTCAAGGCCTAAGATTGATGACTGTAATCCCTTGTTCCCTTCCTGCCTTGAAGCGCTTTGAAGCACTTCACCTGTGTATAAGCTCTTTATAAATAAACAATTACAATTACAATTACTTTTACACAGTTTGTAATCAACTCATCAACATAGTTCAATATTTCTCCAGTCACACTACCCCAGTGTTGGTCGTAGATATGAGTCAACAGAAGCCATTTTACTTGGATGCTCCCCTCAATAGAACGTCGACAGTTAGAACATTACCATCAGGGTCAGTGGGTAGCACTATGCTAGATTTATATTCGGGTTTGACCCCTATGATCAGACTGCCATACTAATGCCCCATGGTGCCCTTCCTGGCCATCATCTGATGTACGGCAAACCCGTCCACTAAAAAAAGTGTAGTTATCCAGGTTTCCTGCAACATAAACACCAAATGACCAAGCAAGAAATTACTGGAGGGAACTTTCTGCAAAAAGTGGGGATGGCGTCTAATATTTCAAGAGGCCAGTGTTTATGCTCACTTTGCCTTACCGTTGATCCCTATTCGCATATTTTTTAGCCAAAGCCAACCTTGGGGATTTTTTAGGCCTGCTGGAAGAGTCAGTTAACACTAATTTTGTTGGGACCTTATTTTTCAATGCGTTTACACAGTGATTACAACAGGCTTCAGTTTCCAGGGGTAACAAAACCTTGTCCAATTCATAACCAAGGAAATCTAGAGATTCATACTGAGCTCTTATTAGAGAGGCTGTTACAGGTAAGGAACAATGGACCCGCACACAGCCCCCTGACCCATGCTTCACTGGTTTAATTTAGTCAAAATCACATAACCTTATAATACGTAAAGATGGAATTTTTCCCACATGTTCTCAGCAGTTCACTTCTTTTTATGTGATTTTTGTGGCCTTTCCACACTTTCTTCCCAATTGTGAAAATTCTAGGGTTGAGAGGTTGGTGAGTCAACAAAATTGGTTGCAAGGAGGGTAATGAATCCGGAGGAACAGTAGGCCCAGCATTGGTTGTTGCCGGCCCAGAGGTTGTCGAACCTGTTTGGTGGGTCGGTGGAGTCAAATCCACTACATTGACCTCAATTATGGATGGACCTAGTTGCGATGCCGTAGATCTTGTTGGATCAGAATCCGTACCTTTAAGGAGCCAGCTTGTCAGTCCCCCCACCCCCCACTTGACTGCTTGGCTGCTGACTTTTTTTTTTCCGCACAGCTTTTTTACGAACTTGCCTTGTCACCTTTTGCTGGTTTGACACTATCACAGTAGTGAAATTCAGGAGATGATTAGAGTCAACACCAATAAGCCCCTCAGGGCTTTACATGCTGCTTCCCTTTTTAGTTTTTACAACCGTTGAATCTATGGGCCTCATTACAACCCTGGCGCTAATGGGTTAACAGCGCCGTAAAAGGCTCCAGCGCCGTAAACCCATTAGCGCCTGATTACGAGGTCCCTTTGCGGGACCCGACCTTAACGGTTGGTCTACACCAGCTGTTAAAGTAGAGACCCACAAAGGGACCTTGGTGCTAAGTACGGTACCGCAATTTGCGGTACCGTACTTAGCGCCTTCCCCATTCCCATTGAGCCTTATGGGGCAAAAATGGGAATGGGGAAGGGCCATGGAGGAAGGGGGTATTACCGCCCCGCCAACCTTGTAATGAGGTTGTAATTCCCCCTTTTTCCATGGCAGAGTCGGTAAGTTACCGGCATGGTTTTCCGCCTGGGTCGTAATGAGGCCCATAGTGTTGGGGGGAGTAAAAGAGGTTTGGACTCACTGTAAGCCTCTGAAAGACAGAGGGGACTTCAAAAGGGGGATTGGTAGTGGACGAATTCATTGTAACAGAATCCGACACGCTTGGTTTCACAATTTCAGATTGAATAATAGCCTAAGTTTTCAACTCTCAAGCACTGTTGCACAGTGGGTAACACAACTGCAACAGCAAATTATTATAAATGTCACCAAACGTTGTATTAGGGTCAGCTGGAGGCATAAACGCCCATGCAGTGTTCTTGGATGTCTCAAAGTGGGGCCCACTAGACCTTCCTCCCCCACCTTTGTGGACTTGGTTTTGAAATAGTTATCTGGCCAGCAGCAGGCCATCCTTGCTGGTTATTAGCAGGCCTCACAGCACGGTCCTCAGGCAACATCACCTGAGAAACACAAAATACAGGACATTTGTAGACACTTGTTTTGACGTACGGCTTACTCTTGCTTTTGCGGAGTACATTTCCAAGTGGGAGGAATTAAAATGGTTTTATACTAGATGTACACAAATGGGTATACACATCACAGGTACCAGTCCCAGAGACCAATGTCGGTCCAGTTCACAAGGATCGAAACTCTCACCTTAGTATGGCCAATCAGTGTTGATTGTTCAGAGGGAAACAGGTAGAAACAGGAGAACACAGAGACAACACTCTGCCTATGGCCATGGTTTTTAAGGACCTGAATCACTGCAGCAACAGTAGACAGGGTAGACAGACTCTCCAGCAGCCAGTACACACAGAGAACACACTCCACAACACTGATTAGGCACTAGCCATGGATTTTAGCACAATAGAGGCCACTAGCCACAATCTTTGTCTGTGCCCACTATATATTCTAACATATAAATGGGCCACTAGTCATGGCCTTTGACCTTGAGTAGTTTGTACTTCTTTTGGCCAGGTCCACTGTGTGTTTTAAAATAATAAAATGCAACAAGCGATGGCCTTAAGCCATGCTCACCGTGTATTATACAGCGCTAACCACCCACTAGCTATGGCCTTTGGCCCTGCCCCCTGTATATTATATACACTAACCAGATACTAACCATGGTCTTCAACAGAATACAAGGCAACGGCCACAGCCTTTGGCTGTCCCGACTGTATATTCTAACATATTAATGGGCACTAGCTATGGCCTTTAGCCATGGCCACTCACCACAGCTTTCAACGTTGCCCACTTTATATATTAAAACAGGGATGGGCTAAAAGTCATGGCTTTTAACCATGCACACTGGTATTTTTTAACACTAACCGACCGCTAGCTATGGCCTTTGGTGATGGCCAGTTGCCCCAGCCTTTGGCATGGCCAAGTCCACGGGCCTAAATTGTTATTAAGGTAATCAAAGTTTTCATGAGCTAACTTATAAATGATGTTATGTCCAATTCCATTATTGATGTAATCAGTTACCTACAATGTAATTAGTGTTGTCACCTGTGATGGCATCAGTGATGTGATTTGTAATGTCATCAGTGTTCTCATACAACATGTAATTAGTGATGTCATCAGTGGTGTGATCTATGATGTCATCATTGTTGTTACAGGTTGCGCAACAGTGGGCACGAATTTAAGGTAGCTTTAGCTGATTTTCAGGGGTTTTCTCAACTTAGCGTCCCGCAACTAAAGCAACTCACGTTTTATCCTTTAATATATTACAGGGCCTGTGGTAGCAGCCCTGTAGTTATGGTTAAGTGGCTCAACGCATAGGTAGAGCACTTTTTTGGGAAGCTTATAACTCTGACCCCCGTGGACAAATCCTCAACAGATTTTTGCAAAAACGGTATATGGCCCCATCAGATTGATCCTGTTAAGTTTGGGGAGGTCTTCTCCAGGAGAGGCAAAGTTATAGGGAAGTCCCAAAATGTGTGGTTTTTCTCATAAACGCAATGGAAAAAGAATTTTTCTCACACCTACAGCCCAAACCACTGGACGGAGTTTCACCAAATTTGCATCATGAGTGGCAGCTTGGCCCCAAAAGCGTGCTTTTGTAAATTTGGTGTAAATAAGTCCAGTTGTTTTCTAAAAAAATAAGGCCAACAAGTAGGTAAAAAAGATTAGTGATATCTGGGTTCGGGCCACGGACCCACTTCCCTGTTCGGTCTGTGTACGTGCATCTGATTGGCATAGAGGTGATGTAATAACCACTGACATCAGACGTGTGTGCTGATTGGTCAATACAAACATGAGTTGCGTCAGATTTTTGGAAACACCCCCATGTTGTGTTCACGGAGAGCCACCGATGTCCATGGACAGCGCAGTAAAAACATATTGAAATACACAACATTGCACATGTCAAACTAATGAAACAATCTCTGGAGAGTTGAGGGGTGATGAGGATGGGATGTTATATGGCCTTATAAAGCCCAAAAAATTGGGGTTTTCAACTCCGATGTCCGTGAATAGTCCGGATGTTCGGCGGGTCATGTGATGCTCACGAACGTCTGAGATGTTCGGGGGCATCTATGCCTATTTCTGTAGTGCATGATTGGTAAAAAGGAGTTTTTGGGTGGCTTATAACTTTGGCGCCACTCAATGAAACTTCATTCTAGACCTGACTCATAATGGTTCTGCAAAGTGTGGTGCTGTTTTGTCAAGAGGGAACAGAATAAAAGGGGAGGAGGTCCAAAATATTTTAAAGACTTATAAATGTGGTACCATTTGACAAATCTGCACACAAGTTTGCAAACAGATTTTAGAACTAGATATGAATGTTTTGGGTGAGATTTTGTCAAGAGGGCAAAAATTAGAGGGGGGTCTCAACATTGTTACATGGCTTATAACTTTGTTGCTGTTTGATGAATTTGCAGAAATGTTTTCAGACAGATTATATATCCAACCTTGAATGTTTGTGCAAAGTCTGAATGGATTTTGTCAATTGGGGGCTAAATTATATGACTATTTTATGTACGTACATTTTGAAGCTTTTCAAAAAATAAAACATGGGCGATTTGAAGCAAACTCGTGCAAGGAGCATTGGCAAGGAGCTGAAAGCATGGTTTCGCAAACGTGTCCATGTTTTAATTTCTTGAAAAGTGACATAATGTAGGTACAAAAAATATTGATGTACCTTTGGTGAGTGAGGAATAGCCTGTGGTCATGGGCAGAGGCCAGATTGTCTGGGTCACGATGACCCAGACAATCTGTCTATTAGCCATGACTACGAGGGACTAGCAATGGGATTAAAATGGGCAAGGCCACCAGGAAAATGTGGTAACATTTTTCAAAATTGGGATAGGTTTGAATGGGGAAAAAAATATCTCGATGGGATTGATGCAAATATGCACGGGGAGGGTCAGCAAGAACTCAAAGCATGGATTTGCAAATATGTACTGTATTTTATTTTTTGGAAAGTTTGAAAATGTAAGTACGCAAAACAGTGATATAACATTGGTGTCTCAGCAATGGGCCCAGCTGTCAGCAAGGAGAAATGTGTACTGTAATATGCTTATTGGAGCATGCAGCATTGGGCAAAGCGGAAGGTTTGAATGGGAAACAAAAAATTCTGCTTGTAGTTTCAGCCTACAGCGGTGAGTCTAGATTACAACAAACTTGAGCGACAAGCATTAGCAATGACCTAAAAGCATGTTTTTGGACATATGTTGTGTGTTTTATTTGTCCGAAGTGTAAGAATGTAAGTAGAAAAACGAGTGATATACATTTGGTGACTGGGTAGTGGGCCTGGCCCTCGACAAATCCAAATGTGTACTTTGATTTGCTTATTGGGCAATTCAGCTTGGCCGAAGCCCATGCCCCATGGATTTGGAGACTGGCCATGGCCGCAAACCATAAGTACTGGCTATTGTGATGTCATCTTTGATGTCCTGGGTGTTAGTCTTAGCAGTGCACAGTGGTGGTGTGAGTTATGGTTGCTTAGCTTACCATAACTGGTGAATTTCTGGTGGTTTTCAGTTTTACTTGTAACCATAGCATCCCTTTAACAAAGTTTTTTCATTGGATTTCATAGGTTCTTATTACAGCAACTTAACCATAACGTCCTTTTAACAAAGTTTTTCCAGTGAATATATATATATATATATATATATATATATATATATATATATATATATATATATTCTTTTTCAAGGAAAAAGCTTTAGTTAAAGTTCAGTTAGGTCAACCAGATTAATCGCAACAAAACCCTTGAAATTCAGTGCATTTAAGAAGTCATCGCCGGCTTAAGTCAGACCGCCTCCATTGATGTCCCCTGTAATACTATCTCCCGCATAATGCCATTTGGTATGTTGTGAATCCCTTCTCTTAAAATATATATGTGCTCTTGGGCTTTGCAACGGGAATTCGCAGAGTTAAGCCGGTCATGACTTCCCAAATGTTTTGAATTTCAGAGGATTTGTTGTGATAAATCTGGTCAACTTAACTAAACTTTAATAAAAGTTTTTTCAGTGAATATCAAGGGTTTTGTTAAACCATGTTATTTTCACGCACCATTGGCCATGGACTTCGGTGCAGATTATTTATTTTTTTGTAATGCAGCCCTCCCATTATTTTTTTTTTGGGGGGTTGGCAAAAGCGTAATAGGTAATCCACAATTACGTTAACCACTATTTCATCATACACTTTTGAAAAGATGGTGAAGATTTCAAATTTCCCCAAGATCTCCCCAGTGTCCGTTGACTATGTGGAAATTAATTTATTAATAATTAATAGGAAATGCAAGTGATCTACTTCTCTATGCACACCCCATTCATAGGAGGAATATTTTAATTCACACAGATCCTCGCCAATGGTTTGTTCTGTGGAACACATTTATTCACTTTGAATCTGGTCTTGTGCACATGAGAAGTCAGCAAGCATCCTGGTTCTTCTCATTAGAAGCAATGGGACCCAGCTATGAGTGGCAGTCCAATCTTAGCCCTTCTCCTGCCTCTACTGGTATATGCCCTGGTGGCGCCAGCCTTATTCCTTCTGTCTGCCTCTTGTTATGGATGACCCCAGCCCATCTCCTGGATCTTTCCAGATTTAATTCCACCTTCCTTCTTGCCTTCTTTTCTCCATCGGTCAGTTTCCCAATGTGTGTCTAGTTTTAAAATGTTCTAACCACTCCCCAAGCATTTCTTCATTTTGAGGTGCTGGCTCATTGGTTGATACTCCTGATTGGGCATCTCTTGTTCCTCACCCTAACAGGGCCTAGCCCCTTCAAATTGATTGGTTCCCAGGTCTCCAGGCCCCATCTCTGGGAGTTGTTTCTCCACCCATCTAAAATAGCATTTCTAAACAACTCAGGTATGAATTCATAAATCTGCAACATGGAGCGTTTTTCTAATTTACAAATAATGGTCACAATCCATACATTTCTAAATTGGTCTGATCATGCTGCTCACAATGGCCTATGTCTGGTGTTGGCACGTGGTTGCATGTGCGAATAGCAGATTTTTGCAATCACGCCAGAACGGACTTCATTTATAATCTTGACATTCTACAGACAGGTATCTGATTCAATAAGCTACCGTATTCCTGACTCTCCAATATGTAACTTTTTCTGGGTAGCTATAATCACATTTTAGATTATAACTCTGGTTCCTAGTGACTTCTTCTGTGCTTTTCAGAATGGTCTGAATCATCTCCGTATCGATTACGGTGGCCCAGTTTATGAGCAAAATATGAATCTCCATATAGTCCTAAGAGACTCTTTTAATTACATGCTTACTTTTTCACTTAATTAATAAACCCTTTTGAATTCCCAAGACCTGTATGTGACCATTGCCTTCCGGCTTTTGATGACTTAGGGCCTCATTTACGAGTTGAAAATAGCGCCAAAGCCCCCGGCGCTATTAGCACCAGATCACGGGTTTGGCGGTAATGGAATTCCCCATTCCCCACTGAGCCCATTCAGGAATGGCCCATTCCCTATTGGGCTCAATGGGAAATTTTCGCGCTCTTACTGCCGGCGGATTTCCCGCCGGCGGTAATAGCGCAAATTTTTGGTGGATTTCCCCCCAGCTGGGGAGAAATCCGGCAAAGCCCTGATTTGGCGGACCCTTAAATCCGGCGTAATAGTGCGATCGCCGGATTTAAGGCTTACCGGCAAACTCGTAATGTGGCCCTTAGTCTGCAATCAGATCACGTAACATTCTTTCAAGGCTAAGATCTGAGCCCATGGTCTCTTATCTCCTAGGGCAGAGGGGACTAACTCTGCCCCCTGACTCATGCGACATTCTCTGGTGCCTGTTCAAACTCCTGGGCTGTATCTTTGTTTACTCAGTGATCATTATTCCACTCCAATAGATCTCTGTCACAGGCACAAGATGTGCCCTATTTCTGGCTCTCTTGGGTTTCAAAGATTTGACCAAATTGATAGGTGAAGGAGTGTTTGACCTTTGAATCTGATGGTGGAGGTTGTTTTGGGGTGTCCCAACACAACCTGAAGTCAGTTCTTATGAACATAAAAATAAATGGTTCTTTTTAAAATGCATATTGTTACATGTAGGCCTGTTTTCACATCTTGCAGTAAATACATCACACTTCTGTTCATTTTCTCTCATGCTGTCAATATTTTTCACAGGTGAACAGAGTAATATCCTTTCTTATGTGTGCCTATGAATTACTTCTGACAATGGAGTTTCATATTTACATGTTCAATTCCATCCAATGATGCAAAATGCACAGATTTCTCCATGGCAGCTCAATGTTTTAGCAAATCTGCACTTTAGTGCATTTGTCCCATGTAATGGAAATATTCCTCTGGTTTTTGGCCTTGTCGTTTGGACACACCGCACAATTACTGTTTTTATTTTCATTTTTCTAAAGATAATATTTAGATGTTTGGCAGCTGAGAGTTACATGCTGGTTCTTTTGTCTGGCAGCCAACGATGCACTTTTGACATTCCCACACCTTTGTGCCTACTGATCAAGCTGCAGTGCATTTGTATCCTGGTGCTGAAAATACCCTGCAATCCCCAACTAATTTTTATCTCATGTTCAACTACAGGCAAAGGGCAGGGCACAGTGGAGTTTCTATTCTTTCTTTTCTTTTTTTAACAGTCGCAAATCAAGTTGTTTGATGGGGGACATACCGTTCTCAATTCTTCATCCGGGAGTGGGTGATCGGGTTTCCATCTCCACTTTTGGTTTTCCAGTTTCCAGGATCCTCTTTGTACACCTCTTCATCGGTCCCCAAGCTGGAAGGAATTTGCATTAATTTTTTACAGAGAGGAATAAACAGAATTGTTAAGAATGTACGTTTCAACTTCATTTTCCTGGATAACATTGCAGGAAATTGGAGACTTATTTTCTCTTTTAAGATTGTCAATACAAGATATTATTTCATTACCGTCCAATTTAATTACTTACCTGTCATATATTTTAGTTTCTGTCTTGGGGTTTTCACTTTGCCTTTCATTCCTCAGATGAATTCTTGGCTCTAACTTTTGTGAACTCCTCATTCATTCTTAAAGCTAATCTAGGATAACAGTTTTTTTTACCTGATTGTTAGGGAGCCACTTCTCTTCCATCTGTTCTCCTTTAGGTATGCAGATCTTACAGGCAACAGGCAATATTTTATCCACAATCTCAAAACTGCCATTCCAAAGCGGGAGGAATTTACGTTCCTTGGTTTGATTCATCTGAAAATTATAGGGATAGACTTTGTCCCCTATCTCATGCTCCTTTTTTCGTAGTCTTCAAATCGTGGTATGATTTCATCACTTAAGCTGACTTTTCTAAAATGCACTGTGCATAAGCAAAAGCATGCTGGAGGTGTTTTCTCAGCTTCTCAATATACTCATGAATTGTGGACACATTAATCAGTGTCTGCTCCTGAGTTGGATAGAGCTGATGCTGAGGTAACACCATTGTTCATCTGGTCATCAATTCAAATGATACATTTTGGTTGCCGAAGATGTTGTAGATCTAAGAGCCAACAGGACAAGCTGTAATTGTATGTCCAAAATGGGTCCAGAGTTACCCACAAACTTCATTAGTTCACTCACAATGGTCTTATTGTACCTCTCAGCCTCTCTGCTCAATGCCAGCTGATCAGCTATGTGCAGTTTTCTTTTTACCCCTAGATCACACATCTTGGTCATCACGTCACTAGTAAACTGACTCCCTTTATCCAACTCAATCCTTTGTGGAAGCCCGGAACAACAGAATATGTGGTTGATCATTAGAGCGGCAGCTGTCTCCGCCTTACAATTTGGGTCAGGAAAACACTCTACCCATTTTGTAAAGAAGCATGTTACCGTCAACATGTACTTGTTTCCTCTATAGGAGCGATTCACTGGCCCGATCAAATCAACGTGCAAATCTGACCAGGGCAATCTCATTCACCTTTTCTGTAGAGGAGTTTGGTGAGTGGGAGAACTGGGCTGAAAGTAAGCAGACACAAGACACCTCTTTAGATATGTGTTGAGGTGCTCACCGATATGGGGCCAGTATTCAACTTGTTTCAAGATGTCTAATGTCTTGTGAAAAGCCCTATTACTGGCAATAGCCATGCCATGGGTGTGATTCAACATCAGGCTCCAGAATGAGGTAGGTACCACCCACTGGTCACATCCAGATAGTGATCTCCTTACCAACAAACCATCTTGGATTCGAAACATCTTGGAAAATATGATCAAAACTGGGAGATCCTCTTTTCAGCCATAATCAGTTCTGTTAAAGGAAAGCTCACTGGGTCTTCAATATGTTGTTAGACTTTTCCAAAAATAGGATGCTCTATTTGTGCAGTAATCAAATCTGTGTCTGGGGCATCCTTACTCCACTGAGCAGCTTTGAGTTCACTGTTGACACAAGTTTATGACCTGGTCTTTATCCATGAAGTCCCCCTGTAGAGCTCCAGTTTTAGCAAGCTGGTCAGCCAGGTCATTCCCAGTGTTATCAGGGCCCTCTTTTTTGGAATGACTTCTAATCTTTTTCCAATAGATGCTCATCCCATTAGAGGTCACCAGATAATCAATGGACTGGATCAACTTCCCATGTTTTCATGGTTTTTTGTTAGAAAAAAGCATGCCTCTATTCTTCCAGTTAATCAGGTATTCCACAAACCCATTACTGACATAGTCAGAGTCAGTGATTATCACCAATTCTTAGAGTTGGTGGTTTTCCGCAATGAGGATAGCTTGATGTACAGCAATCAACCCTGCCCCCTGACTACTTTGGGTCCTATTTTGTAACCAGCAGAGGGTTTGTGGTTATCATGAACCCAGGCATTTCCAATGTCAGCCACAGGTTCATGGTAGGAGCACCTGTCCATATAAACGGTGGTTATCCCCCGACAAGTGTCTTCTTCATAGACCTTGTGTGGGAAAGCTAGATATGCCTTTATTTTGTGTTTTGTAATTAAACTGTCTTCTTCGAGACAATTTTCTTGCGCACAATCATGCAATCTTTGCACTAGAGCACTATTCTTGTTTTGGCCATACCTGACCTCCACAAGAAATCCTTGCATGGACAGAATCCCGGAAGTAATTCTGAAATTAGATACATTCCGAGCCAGTATTTTGTCACTTTGTAAATACTGAAAGGTTTGGTGAGGAGTTTCTACAATTATGTGCTGCCCTGGATAAACAGACAGTGGGTTTTCTATGGCCATACCATTGCTAGGAGTGCCTTTTCACAATCATTGAATTTCTCCTCCACAGAGACAAAGTTTTGTTGCGTGAACTTATTGTGCTTTTGACACAATACTGCTATAAGGCAGGTATCTGAAAACCCTGCCTCCTATGAAGAACTCTTTATTCTTAATTGGGTAAGCCAAACATGGAGCTTGTGAAAGGCTTCTTTTTAGTTGTATAACAGTCTCAGATTGTTCCAGACCCCTCTCCTTCTTGACTCTGGTCTTAAATAAATGGGCCCGAGGTCAAGTGACCTCTGTGTAGTACTCAATGAACTTTTGACTGTAATTAGTGAATCCAAGAGGGATCCTCAATTCTCAAAGAGTGGTGGGGTCTTTTAATTTCATAATGCTTCCTCTTTCTCTGCCTGGGGGTTAAGACCCTCAGGGGTGATTTCATGCCATAAAAGGTTTGCTATGGTCTGACACCATTGTGCTTTCTGAAAGGACAGTTTTGCTCCAGCTTTCTGTAAATGGGCCAGAACACAGGAAATGTCTGCAATATAGTATTCCATAATTGGGCTCTTAACCAATGCATCATCTGCATAGGCAAGGTTTCCTCATTTTCCCATGTCAACCATGGCTTTATGAAGGAATATATTGAACTCATTTCCTGAGTTTATATATCCAAAGGGTGTTCAGATCCACTTATTTGCTGCCCCTCAAAGGTAAAGGCAAGTTTGTACTGGTCTTCCGTACTCACGGGTACCGTCCAGTAACCCTTGGCCAAATCAATGTCTGAGTACACTTTTGACCCCTGGATCTGCACCAGCCCTTAATCAATGTAGTGAAGTGGCAATATTGACATGTGGACCTGTTTGTTCAACTCCCTTATGTCTGCATATACTCTCCATTGTCCAGTAGGTTTCAGTATCCTAATTACCGGGTTATTAAAGGTAACTTGGATTGGAGAAATTATCCCACAGCATTCCAAGTTCTTGAAAATCACTGTGAGTGACTCCATGGGCGTGAGCGGTAACCGATATTGTTTGACAATGATTGGAGCCATCTGGGATGTCCATGGGTATGCTGGTTCAGTTAATCGATATATGTCCACAATCGTAAGAATCCACTGAAAAGATATCCTGGAAGTCCAGGAATACCTTTTTCCGCTGCTGTATTTTTTCTTCACTCTCACAGGCATCAGCTACATTGATCTGTTCCTCTACCAGCTGCCTGAAACCTGGAAAAACCTTGGGCTTGGAAATCTCAGCAGTATCTTCCAGTTGTGTAGAGCGATCTCTTTAAATGATGTTTTCCTGGACATGAGATTTTGTGTATTTGAGGTAGGGGTTGACTTTGAATACCACCTAATCCTTCCGGATGTCACAGGTTTTCTCTTCCACCCCATAAGGGCATGAAGAGTACACCAAGAAATTTCCCCCATGGTGGGTACAGATCTTTCTTGGAGGAAATACTGTTGAAGGGATCATCATAATTGTTAGGAATTGGACCTATAAATTAATTGCCTATATCAATACAATAGTTTTGTATCAACCGCCATTCCACTAGAGGTGTCTGCACCCAAAGTGATACTTAGAGGGTCACTGTTATCCACCAATATTTGAATGTGTCATGTTCTAAATACACTAGAGGTGCTGGATAAAAACACAAACCTTGTTGTTGGAGGTGAGAGTTCAAATTGATGTAAGCATCTTTATTTCCGAGGTGTTGCCCTCGCTTAATTTTGATGTGAAATGTGAACTGTTGCACCTGTCTGAGGATGGCAATCTCTTCTCCCACTATGACTTCAACTGCATAAAGCAGCAAATGAGCTGACCGAAATTCCCTTTGAATGTTGTCAAATCCCATGGGGTTACCTCTCAGCCGGAACAATATTTTATTGATAATTAAATCTAAACATATTGTGAATCGATTGAGAATGTTATTACCCAAATAAAAGACCAAAGGGACATCACTAACAACCCAAAGATTATGTTATATAGCTTTGTTGCCAATGGACATTTTTAGCATACACCTGTTAGGCAGGAAATGCTTAAAAATCTGGTGTTTTCAAACCCACTCCCATTTATGAATCAATCTAATTGTGGGAATGGTTTGATCTTTTTGGAGTTTCCTGAATATTCCTTTGCTGATGAAGCTTTTTCCATTTTTCAGACGTACTCTGGTGAGCCCTGGCTCCTCCCCCTCATGTACCTGAATGAGTAAAAACAAGTGTTTTCCCTTTTTCTGAATATTGGTCAGACTTTGAGCTGGTTTTTCATTGTCCTCTTTCTAAGGACATGGGGTTTCTTTGAAATGTTGATTTGTATAAAATCTCAAAGTGTTCCCTTCCAGAGAGGAGTATCACTTGTAGCTGGAAGGAAGGTTTATCTTTGCTAGATGGGAGGATCTCCTATTGCCAGTTTGTTCTCGTATAGAGATGATATTGATTTCCGGGACTTGGTTATTCTGGAAGTGAAATTCCAATTGATTCAATCAAATGACAGGTGCCATTCAGGCTAACCTAATTTTTACTTCTTTTGTGCTTGATGGGACAGTTAGTCTGGGTCCAGAGGACGTGGTTCATAGAGTCAATCAGAGGTGACAACCTTTGAAGGAAATTGTTCCCCAGTAAACAAGGAGTGCCCTCTGGAGTCACGACTATCACCGGGTGTTTCAAACAATGTCACCCAATTTCTATTTCTAGATCTAAAGTGCCTTGGATGAAAATGTAATTCCCGTAAATGTTTTGGAGTTGTCCAGAAATAGGTCTGAGGGGAATCTGGTAACTCTCCCACCTTCCTATTTTCAGTCAGGCAAAGGCTTCTTTAGACAGGGGATTAGCTAGAGATCCAGTATCCACCAGAGATGATGATTCACACTGACCCTGTACCTTGACTGGTGCATCAAACCTGACTCTTTTGCCTCAAGTCTACAGAGAAAGTGTGAGTTGGAGGCCAGATCATAGGTCATCTTCTTAATGTTGAATTTTGTCACTGTTTGATCTTGGGCAGTTTCTGTGGAGACCTCACCCTGTTTAAGATCTAGTTATAATGTCTGGGATCTGAAGTGTTTTGGAATAAACCTGCACTTGGAAATTATATTTGTAGTAGGGGGATCCTTTTTCACCTGAGACTCTTTGTTGTCCCTTTGTATCTGAAGACAGTCCTCATAAACTGTTTGCAGAGAAGATACCTCCACAGTCTTGGGATTATCTGGCTCTCATAGTTGGGGCCTAGGAATTTCTCTATCTAGGTGGGTCTCCATATCTATACTGTCATACTCAGGGTCTTTTGTGATCATTTTTCTTTGGGAGGGATTCCCTCATTCCTGAAAAGGAAAATGTCCTTACATGAATGCTCAGGGGATTCTTAACTCTCAAAGGGGATGATTTGATTGTCTTTCTCTTCAAAGTAAGTTTTTCTTCAGCCTCTTCTATCTGCCCTCTGTTCTTTTCATTCTAGTTTCCAGGGGGCGGAAGAGTCACTATCAGGTTGCGAGGTTTCCAGGGGTTCTTTTTGTTTAAGTAAGGAAGATTCCTCAAGGGCTTGGCATCTCCCTTCAACCAGGGCCCCATCCTCAGGGACCTTTGGATTGTCTGGACTTACCACCAGTCATTTTCCCCTGTCAGGCATCAGACGTGGGTTTTTTGGGCAATCTGAGGGACATGGTTGGTCTGAGGATTTGACTGAGCCCTCATCATGCGCCCAATGTCTTTGACCAATTGTTGGACCTGTCACTCCAACAGGGCAACTTTTTCTCTTCCTTCTGTGTTGTAGGAAGGTTTCTGATCATACCTCTGTTGCTCCCTATTAGGGTAACTATCCCTTTTAATGAAGTAACTTGGGTATTGAAAATTTCCACCAAAATGATCAGTCCTGGTTCTACCTTCTCCTTGGTTCAGGGATCTATTGTCCTGGAACCGTGGAGAAGGAGGTGGATTGTTTTGAAAATTAGGGTTTGGAGGGTAGCTGTTTCAAACATTAATGTTTGTAGGTGGCGTGTTACTCCTTTCCTGTGGGAAATTCAAAGGGAAATTACCTGGGGAAGTACTTACCTGGTTTGAGCCCCACCTTTGTGCTGGGGGAGTGTACACAAAACCTGGAATGGGCATCGTAGCTTTGTACCTAGGACTGATGTAGGTGTTATGGTCCAGTAGGGTCATTACTGTGATAGCCCGATTTGATCGGGCATGGGTGCAGGGTCTACTCTGCCACTCATTCTGCTTGTCAGCTGAAGGAGAATTTGTAGGCCCCTCCCCATCTCTAGGTCCAAAGGCAGGGTAGTTTTCACTTCTGCCACCTTAGCAGCAGTAGGTTTGGTAGTTGGTTTTGAGGTTTGGGGGTTGCTTTTTTTGTCTGTGGGTTTCTGTACATCATACATCCTGGTGGCTTACTCTATTACCCAATCCAGTGTCCTACGATTGTGGAAATCTCTAAATAACTGGGTAATAATGTATTTGGCCAGTATGTGGAAATATGTGGTAATTAATTCTCTTCTATTTGTATTCACCCACCTTGAGGTCTGTGCAAATGCATGTTTCAATTCCTGGGCAAGCTCCCTAGGCACCTCATCTTCCCCACATTGTAAGTTATAGGCAACCTTGCATGCCTCTTGGGTGTCAGGGCCACCACTGTAACCAAGGTGGATCAGATGCATAGGAGGGAGCAGCCTGGGCTCGGGACAAAGGTAATGGGACACAGGCAACCATACTTCAGGACTCTGTTGTGTCCTTATTGCAGGAAATGGACTGGGGGCGGCAGAAAACGCTATCCGGCATCCAGACCGGTGAAAGACTCCATTGCCCAGCATGCTCGCGGGTTCGCGAGCCAAAGAACTACTTACTGGACCACACCCGACGTTCAGCGCATGCGCGCGGTGCGCGCAAGGATCCCTGCTTGCGCTAATGGACACGGAGCAGAGAAGACGTCTCGGCTGAGGGCTCCTGCAGGCAGCGACTTGCGGGGCTATCCCCCGCCTGCGAGAACTGCAGGCCCCGCGCACCCAGACAGATAAGTGCTTCTCCTTCTCTGTGCATGATTTCGCACAAGCGATCGATGTGGACCGCTTGTCAACAGTTGGTTGACATCAGTGTGTAGAGGCCCTTGTGGGGAAGACTCCCTTGGCAATCAGGCGCGTGTACGTGCCAGACAGCTGAGGAAAGCTTGGGCACGCCACGTTGTGTGGCAAGACTTAGTTGCAGACCTTTTACGGGCACCCATAGCGCCGAGTGCAGTAACTCGGCATCTTGTGGAGTAGAATGTCGATGTTTGTAAACCGTGTGAAACAACACGGTCTTGACCTGGTCTCACATATGTTTTGGTTCTCTTGTAGTGGAGCACCGCTGTACTGACAGCACAAACTTACCTCGCTCAGCGCTGTGGCATTACGGCAAGAACTGGCAGTCACCTTGCAAGCAACTCAGCAGCAACACTCAGAGCTAAGTGCTGTCTCGATTTCTACCTATTGGGCTAGTAATAGTGCTGTGGGAGGGCCACAAAAGTTCTGGTTGTGCTTGGGAAAATACCAACTCAGGAAATGCTTAGAATTAGGGCGTGATAGAAACGCTCATGCATATGGTTATATGTTCATCCTGATACGGTGTCAAAGCTTTGAGGTTATAGGGAGCACGAGTGTGAGAAGGTGTGCAAGGGCGGTGTACCTCGAACTCAGGAGCTCCAGCAGGGAACATCAAGGTGGACCTTTCCCCAGACCCCTTACCCTATCCAAAACCACTCCCTTACCCTTTTCCCGGTTACCCTAATTCCCCTTACCTATCCAGTCCAGCGGACCCTAACCCTCTTTTCCCGGCGGGTCGCGGTGGCCTCTGTTTCCTACCAAGCCAGGCACCAAGAGCCAACGGGGAGGTAGGTGTACGTGCTACCTCCGTGCAAGACGGCGAGCCTGACAGTAGCGCAAGCCCACGTATCTTCAAGCGCCTGGGTAGCACGTCACCATGGAAGAGGTTTTAGCAGCTCTGCAAGATTTAAAGGGGGAGTTACAGGCCACCCGCCAAGATTATGTGAATCTAGCAGGGCAAGTGCATACATTATGCCTCATTACGACCCAGGCGGTAAGTTACCGCCTGGGTCGTACCCTTACCACCATGGTGTAAACTATGTTTACACCATGGTGGATGGCGGATTTACTGCCCCATTCCAAGGCGAGTGGGGCGGTAAATCCCCATTTCCCATTTTACCTTTCCCCATTCCCATTTTTGCCCCATAGGGCATAATGGGAGTGGGGAAGGCGCTAATTACACCACTGTAAATTATGGTGGCATAATTAGCACCATGGTCCCATAGCGCCATGGATTTTAACGCCTGCAAAAAGCAGGCGTTAAAATCACCATGGCGCTAAGTGACCTTGTAATCAGGCGTTAAGGGTCGGCGCCGTTTACGGCGCCGTTAACCCCTTAACGCCTGACTCATAATGAGGCCCATTGACCTTACAGAGCACTGCCCAAGCTACTCCTTTACCCCGGGATCATGTTCCACCCATCCCAGTCCAGGTGCATGTGTCTACCGAGCCACCATTACTATTGGCAGCCCCAGAGAGGTACCATGGGGACCCGCAATGCTATAACCAATTTATCATGCAGTGTCAGTTGCACTTTATTACCAAACCCAACATATTTCGTAGCGCCCAGTCTCGCACTGCATTTGTTATATCATATCTGGTTGGGGATGCAGTTTCTTGGGCCACACCCTTGGTAACCAAAGACGATGTTATATTATACAGCTGGGATACCTTTCTGGAGGAGTTTGGCAAGATTTTTAACTGCAAAGCAGCAACCTTGATTAAGGATAGAGAACTACTCACTCTGCGCCAGGGAGCCAAAGACTTAGTTACCTACGTAACCACTTTTAATCGATTAGCAGTAGAAACGGACTGGCCAGAGGAGAAGCGCTTGGCTTTATTCTACCAAGGGTTGCGGGAAGACATGAAGGACCTCATTGTGCAAGTAGACCCCCAGCCAGAGACTTGCTCTTCAATGATAGATCTTGCTTTGCGATTGGATCAACGACAGAGCGAAAAAAGGCAGGATAGAAGGAAATGGGAATCCAGACCCGTAGCTCGATTTGACCAACAACTAAAGACTACCAAACCTGAGAAGCCAATCGATGAGCCTATGCAGATTGGAACAATACGTGGGCCATTAACCAAAGAAGAAAAGGACAAGAGGCATAGGGAAAAGCTCTGCCTATATTGCGGTAAGGGAGGACACTTTGTTAGGGAATGTCCCGCGAGACCTAAAGGGGGAACGCCGGGAAACGAGAGCGCTCGCCAGTGAGGGTGGTCCGGGCGAGCCAAGCAGAAAACACCCCGAAGCTTTTGGCTAATACCAGTCCCGTGCAAGTAGTCCATGTAACGATCCCAGGGCAAATTAGCTGGGGCACTCAACAGGTGCCAGTCTTACTGATGATAGACTCTGGGGCCACGGGCAATTTTATTGACCAGAACCTAGTAGAGAAATTAGAAATACCCCTCCTTGATAAAGAACGTCAAGAGGAAGTTAAGCCGGTGGACGGCTCGCTGCTTACTTCCGGTCTCATAACAAAACAAACTAGGTGGGTACATCTGGAATGCACCCCCGAGCATTACAAAGTCATCAGATTTGATGTAATTGCAGCGCCACAGTTCGGAATGATCTTGGGATTACCCTGGTTAAGGAAGCATAACCCAGACGTGAACTGGGCTCAAGGTTCATTACGTTTCTCATCCAGCCATTGCTCGACGCATTGCCACCAAAACCCAGTTGTAATCCCTGAAGCGCAACAGATGCCAAGTCAGAGCACGTGATCGGGAGTATAGAGAGCTTACCAGTCGTCTACCAAGCTTACCGGGATGTTTTTAGTAAAGCCGCAGCGGAAACCTTGCCACCCCACCGCACATTTGACTGCAGGATCGATCTAGAACCAGGAGCAGCATTACCGTGTAGTCGCATCTATGCCTTGACGGAGTCAGAGAACAAACACTTACGGGACTACATCGATACAAATGTAGCTAATGGTTTTATACGACACTCCATGTCACCAGTGTCATCACCGTTATTCTTCGTTCCCAAAAAGACTGGAGAATTAAGAACATGTATCGATTATAGAGCGATTAACCGAATAACCATAAAAAACTGATACCCGCTGCCCTTAATCCCTACCTTGCTAGATCAGGTACGGAATGCTAAGATCTACACTAAGCTCGACCTACGAGGGGCCTACCATCTGGTGCGGGTGCGCGAGGGGGACGAGTGGAAGACCGCATTTAGAACCAAGTATGGGCTCTACGAATATCAGGTCATGCCATTCGGCCTCTGCAACGCACCCGCCGCCTTTCAGCACTTCTTGGATGAGGTTTTGCGGGGTTATTTGGATCTCTTCGCCATTGTCTACATAGATGATATACTCATTTATTCTCAAACCTTGGATGAGCATCAGGACCATGTAAAAGCTGTTTTGCAGCGTTTAAGGGAACACCAGTTGTACGCCAAGATCGAGAAATGCATGTTTCATCAAACTACAGTGGAATTTTTGGGATTCATTCTGTCCCCTGAAGGCGTAACCATGGACAAAGGCAAAGTGCGAACCATTATGGAATGGCCATCCCCCACGACTGTCAAGGACGTGCAAACAGTGCTGGGATTTGCCAACTTCTAACAGCGATTTATCAATGGGTTCGCAAACATGGTGCAGTCGATTACTCGTCTATTGAGGAAAGGTATAACGTTTCAATGGGATGCCGCCGCCGAAGCCAGTTTCCTGGCCTTAAAGAAGGCCTTCATCACAGCTCCGGTCTTATTACATGTGGACCCGACTCGTCCCTACGTTGTCGAGACGGACGCCTCGAGTTATGCTCTCGGGGCCATATTGTCCCAACGGGATAACACCGGTCAATTACATCCAGTGGCGTACTGCTCTCGTACCTTGTTACCTGCGGAACGCAATTATGTAATAGCAGACAGAGAATTACTGGCTATTCAGGCAGCATTCGGTGAGTGGCGTCACTACCTGATGGGAGCTCAACACACTATAACGATTTTGACTGACCATAGAAACCTGCAATTCCTGAAATCAGCCAAAGCACTAAGCCCCCGTCAATTACGTTGGGCCATGTACTTTGCCGACTTCGATTTCATAGTCACATACCGTCCAGGTGCAGAAAACAGGAAAGCTGACATCCTGTCTCGTTACCCAGAATTGGAATCCAATTGCGACAAGATGGAAGAACCAAAACCTATAGTACCACCAACACGCATCGTGGGTAGTGTGGTAGTAGATGACATGTTTGCAAATATCAGAAAAGCATTAACAGCTCACGATTTGGCCCAGTGGAACGATCCTGACCAGAGGAAAACTGTAAAGGATGGACTACCCTTCTTCGGCACTGCTTTATATCTACCCACGTCAGCAACTCGTCAACAAGCCATTGAGTGGTGTCACGATTCCCCATTTGTAGGGCACCCCGGAGTAGCCAAGACTTATTAGCTGTTAACACGTCATTTTTGGTGGCCTCGGATGAAGCAGGACGTTCAACAATACCTACGTATGTGTGAATGTTGTTTGAGAAACAAGGAGGATCACAAAAAACCAGCCGGGTTACTACGCCCCTTGCCCACGCCACCAATGCCTTGGCACACAATATCTCTGGACTTCATAGTAGACCTACCAAGGTGCCATGGTTATACCACAGTGATGGTAGTCGTGGATTCACTAACTAAGTTGGCGCACTTCGTACCTTGTAAAGGGGTCACCACGGCTCAGGCTTTGGTTCACCTTTTCCTCCAAAATATAGTCTGTCTACACGGCATACCCCTACATATTGTTTCGGATCGTGGGGCGCAATTTACATCACGCTTCTGGCAAGCCTTTTGCGCCAATTCAGGTATGCAGCTGAAATTGTCTACCAGTTATCATCCCGAGACGGATGGGCAAACCGAACGGGTGAACCAAACACTGGAGCAATACATACGGTTTATGACATATGATAACGAAAACATGTAGGCAGGTGTCATCTGGTTGGCGGAACTGGCATATAACAACGCTGTGCACGCATCTACCAAAGTATCTCCTTTTTACGGCACTTATGGCTTCCACCCGCGCTCTCAGCCAGTACCAGTGGTAACGAGTACGGAGGTACCAGCTGTTGCCTCGCTCAAGGAACATTTAGAAAAGGTCTGGCAGAGTATGATGGCTAATTTGAATGCTGCTAAAGCATCCTATAAAACGTACGCTGATGCTGGCAGGGGACAAGCCCCGACATATCGAGTTAGGGATAGGGTGTGGTTCAACACACATAATCTGCACTTGGTAGGGCCCCGTAAATTCCAGCCCAGGTTTGTGGGTCCATTCCCTGTGGAAAAGATTCTAAATCCAGTTGCTGTCCGCCTTACCTTACCAGCGCAAATGAAAGTGCACCCAGTATTTCATGTGGCATTACTCAAGCCTGCCCCAGCGTCCATCCGCCCAAAAAGACCTCCCCCAATAACTGTTGCTGGGGTTCCTGAGTTCGAGATAAGAGCAATTTTAGATTCACGCTTTCGCCTGGGACAATTGTATTATTTGGTGGACTGGTTGGGTTACGGGCCTGAGAAACGCTCCTGGGAACCAGCGTCTAATGTTCATGCAGCCCGACTAGTACACAGGTTCCACATAAATAATCCCGCGAAAGCAGGACCTGTTGGGAGGGGGAGTACTGTCAGGGCCACCACTGTAACCAAGGTGGATCTGATGCATAGGAGGGAGCAGCCTGGGCTCGGGACAAAGGTAATGGGACACAGGCAACCATACTTCAGGACTCTGTTTTGTCCTTATTGCAGGAAATGGGCTGGGGGCGGCAGAAAACGCTATCCGGCATCCAGACCGGTGAAAGACTCCATGCCCAGCATGCTCGCGGGTTCGCGAACCAAAGAACTACTTGCCGGACCACGCCCGATGTTCAGCGCATGTATCCCTGCTTGCGCTAATGGACACAGAGCAGAGAAGACGTCTCGGCTGAGGGCTCCTGCAGGCAGCGATTTGCGGGGCCACCCCCCGCCTGCGAGAAGTGCAGGCCCCGCGCACACAGACAGATAAGTGCTTCTCCTTCTCTGTGCATGATTTCGCACAAGCGATCGATGTGGATCGCTTGTCAAAAGTTGGTTGACATCAGTGTGTAGAGGCCCTCGTGGGGAAGACTCCCTTGGCAATCAGGCGCGTGTACGTGCCGGACAGCTGGGGAAAGCTTGGGCACGCCACGTTTTGTGGCAAGACTTTGTTGCAGACCTTTTACGGGCACCCGTAGCGCCGAGTGCAGTAACTCGGCATCTTGTGGAGTAGAATGTCGATGTTTGTAAACCGTGTGAAACAACACGGTCTTGACCTGGTCTCACGTATGTTTTGGTTCTCTTGTAGCGGAGCACCGCTGTGCTGACAGCACAAACTTACCTCACTCAGCGCTGTGGCATTACGGCAAGAACTGGCAGTCGCCTTGCAAGCAACTCAGCAGCAACACTCAGAGCTAAGTGCTGTCTCGATTTCTACCTATTGGGCTAGTAATAGTGCTGTGGGGGGGCCACAAAAGTTCTGGTTGTGCTTGGGAAAATACCAACCCAGGAAATGCTTAGAATTAGGGCGTGATAGAAACGCTCATGCATATGGTTATATGTTCATCCTGATACAGTGTCAAAGCTTTGAGGTTATAGGGAGCACGAGTGTGAGAAGGTGTGCAAGGGCGGTGTACCTCGAACTCAGGAGCTCCAGCAGGGAACATCAAGGTGGACCTTTCCCCAGACCCCTTACCCTATCCAAAACCACTCCCTTACCCTTTTCCCGGTTCCCCTAATTCCCCTTACCTATCCAATCCAGCGGACCCTAACCCTCTTTCCCCGGCAGGTCGCGGTGGCCTGTGTTTCCTACCAAGCCAGCCACCAAAACCCAACGGGGAGGTAGGTGTATGTGCTACCTCCGCGCAAGACGGCGAGCCTGACATTGGGTGTGCCTGTGAGTCAAAAGAAAATACAAAATTCCACCTTATAGGTGGACCGCTTATAATGATCTTGGTCTTCCAGTCCCACAAAGAAACTGGAGTACTCTGGTAAAAACCTCTTTTTTTTTAAACATGTTTTTATTGGTTTTACACAAGCAAGTACTGCAATCTGTCATATGAAAATTAAGGCATTACAGTCTGTAGAGACTCGCTTGGAACAACAAATCAAGAAACAAACACAAAGTCTAAACAAAACAGTTGGTCAGAAGGAGGGTATAGCCGACAGTGGTGGTCAAAGGTTGGGTGGGGGTTGGTGGGCCTCTCAGGGCCCTTCTTCGGAACTAGAGCCCCCCGAGGTGGGACGCAGCCATTTGGTCCCTTACTTTCTCTATCTCTTCTTCAAGGATCTTGTATCCCCTTTGAGAGCCTTGCATACGGCATGCACTTTCAAAGGATTTTTCATTTAAGAGGTCTCTCTTCTGAGCATCTCTACTTTGAGCGGCATCCAACAGGTCAGCCTCTGCTTATATCAAGCACTCCATAAAATCTATATTTTCTTCACTGATTTTGGCCAGTTCCTGAGAAACAGGCTGACCCTTATCTAACTCCATTTTCAACTTTAAAGCATATTTGTCTTTGATCAGGTGCATCATCAGTTCTTTCAGAATATTTAAATCCTGTAGAATCTGATCAAAGTAATTTTGTAAGTCAATGATTAACTGATTCTTTGATCTCACTAATGGACTGTTGAAAGCCACAATTGCATCCATTAATGCACAATTGTATGCGGATGTTCAACTTATGTTAAAGTTGGCTTAATGTTTCTACACTCGTTCTGCCATAAAGAGAATGCAATTTCTCATTTACACTGCCTCTACAGAAACAAAAACCTTGCACTTTAGTCTGGTTATCTTTCAACAATCAACAATACCAAATCAAATTATCTTTATATTAATTTTGCACAATCTTATTCTTTTGGAAAACCTCCCTGATATGCAGGGTTCAAGCCTAAAGTGACACTTTAACAACTACATCAACAACCTGCCATGCAGTTCTCTGACACTGCACTAAACTGAATAGCGTTTTACAATGCAATTGTCTTGAATCAATTCAGAAAGCTAAATCCTGCAACAGGCCACCATTTCTGTAGAATATATATATGGGGCAACAATTAATGCAAGGAATTCCTTCCTCTGCAATCAAGAGCACAGCACCAATTCCGCAATTACTTAGAATTTAGACTTAACTAACTCTAAATTTGAAACATATAGCGCCCCAGTGCTCCCTCACCCTTTTGCAATAGGCAAGCCAGAAACCAGGCAGGTGTGCAGAAAGAATTGAATTCATTTTCTTTAAACAATAGACACAATCCTTATATACACAATAATTATCAAGAGGCACACCACCTTACTCTGTGGCACAAACCTTTCCTTCGCGTCAAACCTTCACATTGCACACTAATTGAAAGCAACAATTGAAAACACAGTTCATCTTTGGTAATGAAAGATCACAGAATCTCTAACATAACAACATGCCCAGTTTTCATTCAGATTTCTAGCCCCCCCCCAAATGTTTGGATAATCAATGCTGCACCCTAGAACATGGCATGACAATTATATTTGACAATGTCATTTGTAGGTGGCTTAACTTAAATGTAGTGCTTTTCTTCGAGCAAAAGAATAGACACGTGCAGTGTTATTTATTTCTGACCTCCCTGCGCACTTTTCATTTCTAGCAATGTTCTAGCACAACAAACTTTTAATAACAGACTCTTCTCAACAGATGATGAAATCCTTTCCCTTGCCACTATGCATTGAAAATACTCACTTCCATTTGGAGTTCTGTATTCACTCTCTGTAGAGGGAGAGTTCTATGAAATCAGTTACTTCCCCTTTACCTAATCCTAGAGCCACTTTTCTGCACAGCAGAGACCCTCAGGTTTCAGTTCAGGAAGTGTTTAATAATTCAGAATGTCGTTTTTTTTAATGCACCCCTCCCTTTTCGTCTTTTCTTTTTAAGTTGGCAAAAGTGCACAATTACTTTAATGACTATATGATTATTCACACTTGGAAAGATGTTCAAGATTTCAAATTTTCCTAAAATCTCCCCAGTGTTCGTTGACTATGTGGAAATTAATTTGATTATTCACTAATAAGAAATGCTAGGGATTGACTTCTTTATGCCCACCCATTAATAGGAGGAAGATATTAAGTCACACAGATCCCCACCAATGGTTTGTTCTGTGGGACAGATTTACTCACTTTGAATCGCTCTGGGTTTATGCACAGGAAAAGTCAGAAGGCATCCTGGGTCATCTCATTAGAAGCAATGGGACCTGGTTATGGATGGCAGTCCAAACATAGCCTTTCTCCTGCCTCTCCTGGTCTATGTCTGAGATGGCCCCAGCCTCAATCCTTCTGTCTTCCTCTTGTTATGGATGGCCTCAGCCCTTCTCCTGGTCCTCTCCAGATTTAGTTCCACATTCCTTCTTACCTTCTTGTTTCCATCAGTCAGTCCCATTTTCTCACTGTGCGTCTAGTTTTAAAATCTTCTAACCACATCCCAAAAAGGTCTAATCTCTTGTTCCGCCCCATAACAATGTCTAGACCCTTCAATTTGATTGGGTCCCAGGTATTTTAGTGCCATTTCTGAGAGTTCTTGCTCCACACATCTGAAATTGCCTGATTGGCCTTGAATTGTTTGATTGGCCTCTGACCGTAATAACGCTACTTTTATTGGTTATATAATGGAGCGGGTCTACAGATCATCTTACCTTATGGCATATCCTAACAGCAGGGTGCTACGCCAATATTTTATGTTAAAATTTAAAATCGGTGACACATTAGAGGCCAAGGGCAGCCGAATGGGCATCTCTTGAAATAATCACAATTGCTGCTTATGTGGTGAAGACACTGTAGAAAGCATGAAACATATCTTGCTGCTATGTCAAGGCTTATATCCACTTAGAGCTAAGTACATGAAAATGTATAACAACCAAATTGACTGTTCGGATCTGTCATACTTATGGTCATTATTTATGGAAGGGAATGATATACACCTGATTTACTTTTTGGCCAGATCATATTGGAAATATACTGAAATTTTACAGATTTTATCATATGATGTTTTTTTTTATCCACTAATATTAGTTAACTACTTTTATTGCATTTTAAGATGGATGTGTATACCAACCTAAGGAGAGAACATTGTGATTTAATGTACTGTGTTTTTATCAACTAGTTGTTTACTCTTTTTTTATAATATTTTGTTTTATACATGTTTTGCACTGTAAAATGTTTTCTGTTGTATATACAAGGCTTTGTTGCCACATGAATATTAATCCAATAAATAAATACATTTCTGAGCAACTCAGATATGAATTAAAACATCTTCAACAAGGCATTTTTTTCTAATTTAAAAAGGAGGGTCAAAATCCATATATTTCTAAATTGGTCTGATTATGCCGGTCACAATAATTAGAGTCTGGCGTTGGCACGTGGTTGCATGTGCGAAGGGCAGACTTTTGTAATTCCGCCAGAACGGACTTCCGTTAAAATCATGACATTCTACAGACAGGTATCTGATTCAAAAAACTATCACATTCCTAACTCTCCTATCCGTTACTTTCTCCGGGAATCTATAATCACATTTTAGCGTATAACTCTAGTTCCCAAGGTCAAACTTTGAGGGGATTCATATCCACAGATGGGTCTTTTTCTGTGCTTAGCCTGAAGGGTCTGCACCTTCTCTGTATCTATTATGGTTCCCGAGTTCATGAGTAAAATGTGATTCTCCATATACTCCTGTGACACCCTTTGAACTATATGCATACTTATTCACTTAATAATCCATTTTGGTTCCCAAAACCTGTATGTGGCCATGGACCTCTGACTTTTGTTCACTTAGTCTGCAATAAAATCACTTAACATTCTTTCAAGGCTAAGATCTGAGCACATATTTTCTTATCTCCTTTAGCAGAGGGGAATAAATCCACCCCCTGACTCATATTACATTCTCTGATGCCTGATAACTGTCTGCCAGCCCAGACCCTCTACCACAAACTGAATTTCATTTTGAGTGTTTTAAAGAGTTCAAAATCCAGGCTGCATCTTTGTTTACTCAGCAGTCATCATTCTACCCGAACAAACCTCTGTCATAGACACACACATCTTCCTTTTCCTGGTTCTGTTGTGCTTCAAAGAGTTTACCAAATTGAGAGGTGAAAGAGCACTTGATCTTTGAATCTGATGGGGGAGGTTTTCTTGGGGTGTCCCAGCACAGCCTGAAGTCAGTTTTATGAACAAATACATTTTGCTTTTTTAAAATACATACTGTTACATTTAGGCCTGTTTTCAAATCTTGCAATAAATACAATACATGTCGGTTCATTTTCCCCCCTGCTGCTGATATCAATATTTTTAACAGGTTAACAGAGTCACAACCTTTCTTAGGGGAGCCTTTTAATTACTTCTTGCAATGGAGTTTCATATTTACATGTTCATTTCCATTCAATGCAGCAAAATGCACAGATTTCACCATGGCAGCTCTCTGTTTTAGCAAATAGCACTTTAGTGCATCTGTCCCATGTAATGGAAAGTATGCCTCAGGTTTGCAGCCTTGTCATTCGAAAACAGGGCACGATTAGTATTTTTCTTTTACTGAAGATAATATTTAGATTTTTGGCTGTTGACAGTGCATTCTGGCTACTTTGTCTGGCAGCCAACAATGCACTTTCCACAGTCCTACACCTTTGTGCCTACCTAGCCAGCTGCAGTACATTTGTAGCCTGGTGCTGAAAATACACTGCACTCTCACCTTTCAAATAAGACACTACCTGGCTCTGAGGGTCTACAACCTCATCTTTCCCTGTCGACTACCACACAACAGCTGCTCCTCTCCCCACCTCTTGCCACTCTTTCACTTGGCATTTTCAAAATCGGATTGCGTGCACTATCTAGCCGCATCAACAGGACTAGACAATTGGGTCGTGCGTTACATTAACGTAGCTGCAAGCATTCACACTGATGTACCTGCGTGTATGCCATTGGCCAATCGGATTGTGCATTGTGCTTATATGCCTACACATGACACAGAGCCACGTGTACAAGATAAGTCAATCATGTCATGCAATGCGTTAACGTGGCTATGCCAAGGCATAATGACGTATCCACGTGTACACCATTGGCCAATCATATTGCACGCTGCGGTAATGCAGTAACGCAGTTACGCAGTGACACATGACTCATAGCCACGTTCACACATCCTGATTTCTATAGGATGATGCTGCAGTCAGGGTTGAATATACAATCCATGCTGCCTGATTGGTTGATGGGCGTAGCCACAGTTATTCACCACACCCAAAACAACTCCTTTAATGTTCCTCATTGCTTTTTCTTCTCACTACTGAGCAGGTTGTCTTTAAAGTAGACGATTTTGAGCAAACTCCTTACTTTTCCCATCCTTTTTTCACCTCCTTTGTCAATTTCCCTCTTTCATTTGGCCTGTCATGTGTTCTGTTTGTCAATTCATTATTTTAGTTAGTTATTTTTTTTTTATATATATTTGAATTTTTAGGAGCAAAGTCCTTTTTGTCATGTGTTTTTTGATTTTATTGCATTTTTCAACCAGGTCAGACATTGCACAACATGTCTGACCACAGCGGTAGCAGTGATGACATCATGTGGGTTCCAAATCCATCCTCCCCTACAATAAATTGTGCTGGATGAAATAAACTGCAGACAGCTGGAGGTACATCATGGTGGAGGAGCACCATTCAAGGTAAGAGATCCAACAGGTGCAGTGCAATTTCTGCAAAAGCTTCTACGCTGTGGACCTTCTAAGTTTCCATTGCTGAGCTTGGGGACTTGTGTCCTAATAAAGCACTTATTCTGCATCCTCTGGGACAACGTCAATGATGACTTTTACAAGGCCCATGAGCAACACAAAATAGAAGCACATTGGCCAAACTCTTTATGGCGTCGAACAGCTTCTGTGAGGTAAGCCTCTACACCAGAAACCACCACTGCAACCTCTGCATCATCCGCCTCCACCACCATAGCTCAAACGACCTCCACCGAGACCCAAACTCCCCTACTGCTGCCCAGACCAGATCTGAAACACTGCAAGGTTTTGTGCTGTTGATGTCCCAATTGGGTCACAGTGGGAGATGCCACACTAGATAGCTGGGCACAGGCCATTTCAGAACACCAGGCCCATTGCCACTATGACTATATATGGCAATAACCCTCCTAACTCAAAAAACAAAACAACACAATTCAAAAAATGTCAAAGAAATATCCTTTTTTACCCACTGTAGCATGTGTTATCCCTTATTTTCTTCCCTTCCCAGTTTCACCCTCCTCCTTCCCTCTCCCCAAAATGGACCCTTTCAGGGCCACCATCTAATTTATAGAAATAGACAAACTGGGAACCTTTTGCACTTACCCCCTTCCCTTGTCCCTTCTCTCTCTCTGCACTTGCACGTTCCTAATGTGCATAAGGCCTAATAGAACCACCTCTTTCTTTCATCAGTCTATTTGTTCCCCTGTTCCCACCTCTTGCCATGCGGGCACTTTGAAACACAATTTGTTGATGTGTCCGCGCCTTACAAATGCACAATAAATAAATAAAATTAAAATAAACTAAAACAGAAAATGCAATAATAGATCACTACATCTTAGGTGATCTATTTTATACAGTTCTTGTTGATGATGAGTGGGGGTAGGGTGAGTGGGTGGGGGTAGAGAGGGCACAGGTAGGGTGGGTGGGAGTAGAAAGAGTAGGAGTAGGGTAGGTGGGATTAGAGAAGATGGGGGTAGATCGGATGGAGGTAGAGAGTATGGGGTAGGGTGGATGGGTGGAGTAGAGAGGGTACACAGGGTGCAGTAGGATGTGTGAGCGTACAGAAGCTGGGAGTACAGTGGGTGGGGACTGAGCATAGTATAGAGTGGGTGAGAACAGAAGGGAGGGGGTAGGATGGGTTATATATAAAGAGTGGGGGTATGGTGGACTGCGATACAGCATGTGGGGGTACAATGTGTAGGGAAGAGTAGAAGGGGCTGAGGGAGTGGGGTGGGTGAACAGAGGTACGGTAGGGTAGGGTAGGGTAGGGTAGGGTAGGGTAGGGTAGGGTGTGTGAGTGGAGGTAAAGAGAATGGTGGTAGACATGATGGGGTAGGGTGGGTGAGGGTAAAGGGGAGGGGTAGGATGGTTTTGATATAAAGGATGGGGAAATGGTGGACAGGGAAAAAGATGGCGTGGGTAGACTATGTGGGCAATGGAGGGTCGGTGGATGAACAGAAGGTGGGTGGAGTGGGTGAGTGGAGATAGAGAGCATTAGGGAGATGTCTCATCCCAATGCTAAATTCCCTCTACCATAGAGCCCTCCAGCTCTTTTGCTATGTTTTGGACTTTGAACTTTTCATTTTCAGTGTGTTTTACTTTTGTGTTCTTTGAGTTTTAAAACAACTCCATAGGCATCATCTTTTTCTTGTGTGTCACACAGCACCTTTAGTGCAGTGGCACAGGGGTGTCTCACAAACTCCCCATGGTTTAAATACCTTCTGTGGGACTGACTACTGTCTCCCAGAGCATGTTAAGTTAAATTGACTTTACTAGTCTCTTTAAATTTACAGACCCAGCACACACTATTTTCCTATAGAGGTCTGCGGGGGTTGCCTAGCACCCCCTGAGTCTAAACACTCATTTAACAGTCAAATGTTACCCTTTCCTACTTGAAATGGCTGGTGGCAGTGGTTTTGAACAAGCTACCATGATTTTTCCCGACCGCAAACACCGTTAGCTAAAAATCAGTCTGCCATGTTTTTTCAAAATGGCGCTCAAGACCTATCTCTAAAAACAGACTCTGGTCAACTGTTTTTGCTGTTTCTTTTAGGAAAGGTCCTTCTTGTGTTAAACTCTGTGCACCAAACCAGGTTTGGTCCCTTTGTTCATTGGCCTTTAGCGGGCTTCAGTGCTGAAGCCCTCCTCTGGCGCCTGAGTGTCTGGGTGGACAGGATATGAGGGATGTTCCCGAAATGCCCTATGCTTAATCTCCTAGGAGACCTGAATGCACTCTGGCATGATTGGCCGGCTAGCTGCCAGCAAGGACAGCCACCCTGCTGTGTGAGCGACAGCCAGGCTGGAATGAATGGGGGGAAACTGTTTAAAAGCAGGTCTCTGGGTCTTGGAAAGCAGAGTCGGCCACTGGAACGAGAGAACCGAAGATGAGCTGAAGGAAGTTGACTGCTGTAACTCCTTGTCCACCGGTGAAGCCCTGATGCAGGTCTGATTTGCCTGAAACTCCATCGACAGAGAAGCCCTTCAAGGTTAACTTCTTCCCTTGAGTTTGGTGGGAACAACCAACTCACAAGTCACCTGGACACCTATACTGGTCGAATTTTCTTCAGAGTGCTGTTCAGAACCGGATAGCCAGTGAGAAGGATACCAGTTTGTGGTCTTTAAGGCACGCACACCTTAAACCGACATTTTGCCAAGCTTGTGGCCTCTTCCCTGGGCAGTGCAGGAACCTCCCGGTGTCCTCCTTCTTGTCCCCACAACTGAAGCTCAGGAACTGCGGGATCAGCAGGTACTGCCAGGAACAACTGCCTCAGCTACAGCTCTTCGTCAATTAAAAGGTACTGTGCAAGTGAGGTCAGGAAATCCTTTCTGCCATGGTGTACGTTTGTGAAACTTTCCCTAAACCAACATCTTACTTTTCGTCTGACCAACTACTTCTAAAAACCGTGTCAACGGGCCTCATTACGACCCAGGTGGTAAGTTACCGCCTGGGTCGTACCTTTACCACCATGGCGTAAACTACGTTTACGCCATGGTGGTTGGCGGACTTACCGCCCCATTCCGAGGTTGGCGGGGCGGTAAGTCCCCAATCCCATTTACCCTTCCCCATTCCCATTTTTGCCCCATAGGGCATAATGGGAGTGGGGAAGGCGTTAATCACGCCACCGTAAATTACAGTGGCGTAATTAACAGCAAGGTCCCTTAGCGCCATGGATTTTAACACCTGCTAAAAGCAGGTGTTAAATCCTCCATGGCGCTAAGGGACCTCGGAATCAGGCGGTAAGGGTCGGCGCTGTTTACGCCGCCGTAAACCCCTTACCGCCTGGGTCCTAATGAGGCCCAAAGACTTAACCGTTTACTACCAGAACTGTGCTATCCTATCCAAGACTCTGAACCATTGACTTTGGCACAGGCCTGTTGAATTTAATTGCTGGTTGTAGTGAACTGAAACTATTTTCCCTACTTCTGAAAGTATTTGTGCTTTGATTCTTTTAACATTTTCTTTTTTAGGACCCTGCTTTTATGCAGAAAGAGACCCATTCATACAGACTAGCTGTCACTCTCACAGTGGAGTGGTTTTCTTGGTGGGAGACCCTCCAGCCTATCAGGTTAGAGTGTGAACTGAGTTGCTGTGGCAACTCTGTCTGGGGGTTCTACTCCCCCTCCCAAACAACAGACCCACCCCAGACTCAGTGGCGCCGAAAGGAGGGCTTCTTGGCAGAAGCCCGCCAAAAGGACGAACAAACGATCCCCGACCTGGGTTAGGAAAATGGAGTAAGACTCGAGAAAGAAGTTTTATCAAAGTTCTGGCAAATAAAACCTACCAGAGTAATGTTAATAATAAAATAAACCGGCGGTATGTTAGAGGCTGTCAGTAAAAGTGGTAGCCTCGAACAATGGGAAAATCCCATAGAGAATTATTTGCGGTTGAATATAAAATGTATTAACTACTGCCACCAGCCAGAAACTTTGTAGAGGGGGACTTTAAGGTACCCTCTCGAAAATGAACATAGGGGATAAACTATTAACCCCTTCCAGTACTTCCATATTAAGATGGGGTGTACTGGTTAAGTATGTAACAATCGATTAGTACAGTCAATGGGATTTACATGTCCTGGGAGACAGTAGTCAGTCCCAGGGTATGGAGTCTGTGGGTCTCATTACACGGCAGGTGGTAAGGGTTTACTAGTACCGGTAAACCCTTACCACCTTACTACGAGGTCCCTTTGCGGGACCCGACCTTAACGGTTGGTGTAGACCAGCCGTTAGAGTTGGGACCCGCAAAGGGACCTTGGTGCTAATTACGTTACTGCAATTTGCCGTACCGTAATTAGCCCCTTCCCCATTCCCTTTGATCCCTATGGGGCAAAAATGGGAATGGGGAAGGGCCATGGAGAAAGGGGGAATTACCGCCCCGCCAACCTTGGAATAGGGTGGTAATAGCACCATGGTTTACCACCTACCATGTAATGAGGCCCTATGTTTGGGGGTCGCTACGACACCCCTGTGTCACAGCACGGAGGGTGCTGTAGGACACACGTGCATAAAGATGGTTCCTATGGGTGAGAGAAAAGATCCCATAGGCATTACACACAAAAATAGCCTAGAACACACATATCAAAAATGCCTAAGTGTAGGAAAAAGAGTCTCACTCTTAGCAGGTAAAAAGAAATAAACCCTTCAAATCCAGCAAAGCTGCTGGGGGACTCTATAGGTAAGGGAAATTAGCCATAAAATTAGATTTTTTTATGGGACAGGAGGATCTAACCTCTGGTACTGCTCACTTTACTCTTGAGATATGTCTGGCTGCTCAGCCACTGCTACCACATTACTGTGTAGTACAGGCTTGTACCAAAGGTGAAATTGTACTGACACTTGTAGTCTTAATTGTGTGTAGTGTTCCCAAAGTGTACTGCATGTTATTCTGCCTAACACAGAGGATGGGGTAGACAAGGGGGGTTAGGGTGGGTGGGGGTAGAGAGGGTGCAGGTAGGCCAGGTGCCTTTAGAGAGAGTGCAATTAAGGTGCGTATGGGTAGAGAGGGTGGAAGTGGGGTGGGTGAGGTTAGAGAGGGTGCGGTAGAGTTGATGGAGGTAAAGAGGATGGGGTAGGGTGAATGGGTAGGAGTGGAGACAGTGTCATAGAGTGAGTGGGTACGGGTACACAGAGTGTATTAGGGTGGGTGAGAATACAGGGATTGGAAGTTGAGTGGGCGTGGGAACTGAGAGTAGGGTAGGGTGGGTAAGGAAAAAAGCAGGGGGTAGGATGGGTTGGATAAAGAGTGGGGGTATGGTGGACAGGGGTACAAAGGATGGGGGTATGATGCTAGAAGAGTGGTCAGGGAGGGGGTGTGTGAACAGAGGGTAGTGTAGGGAGTGTGAGAGGATGCAGATAGAATGGCAATAGACAAGGTGAGGTAGGGTAGGTGCAGGTAGAGAGGGTGCAGGTAGGGTAGAGTGCCTGGCAAAACATTTCAAAAGAGAAAATGTAAATACCTCGGGTTTAACTCAATGCATTCCCATTGATATCCACCCTAATGATATATCCCCATAATGGCATTGTCTATGTGTTAGTGAATCCATTCTTTTCTAATATGTATACTTATGCTATTGGGCTTCAGAATGGGAACACTCCAAGTTAAGGCAGTCCTGAATTCCCCAATGCGCTGAATTTCCAGGGTTTAGTTTTGATAAGTTTCTCACCTTATCATCTTAATGCTATATTACCATAATGTAATTTTCTATATGTTTGTCAATCCATTCTCTTCTAAAATATATGTCTTCTTGGGCTTTGAAATAGGAACGCGCCAAGTTAAGGCGATCCTAAGTTAACCAATGCATCCAGTACGCACGGCCTTTGATGATGTCATCAATAATTTCATGCATAATGTAATTAGTGGTGTCACCCGTAAAGTTGTGGCCACAGTTGGTCCTATAGTTGTGGCCATGGTATGATTACATACTGTGGGCACTGTGAATAGATGTATCTATACGCCTATGTAACCATGTCTAAAGTAGCGCCCTGATGCCTCCGGGCCTAATGGTGTGCGTTACAAATAAAACAAATACAAATACAAAGACAAACATTGTGCTTAGTGCACTGTTGTTGTCTTTACATATAAATATCATTGTGTCATTGTGAAAAGATACAAACAAGGTGCATTGAGGAAACCCATAAACTTTCTTAGATTGCGCTGAACGTGCCATCAAAGAGCCTGGTGACCTCCATCCTCATTCAACACTTAGTCCGAGTCCACGGGGATGATGTTGATGAGGAGTACTGAAAGGCCCATGAGCAAGACAAAATAAAAGCACATGGGCCTAACTGTGTACGGTGTCCAACAGCAGCCATGGCACCAACCTCTCCAACAGCAACCACCATGGCAACTGCTGCACCATCCTCCTCCACCACCGTACCTTCCACGACCTCCACCAGGACCTAACCTCCCCTACTACTGTCCAGACCATATCAGAAGCAGTGCAACATTTTGGGCTGCAAAGGTCACAATTGGATCACGGTGGGAGATGCCATTTCATTCCAAAGAAAGTTTAGGACAAGTGCAAGCAAATATACCTTTAACCTCAAAGAAAGTTGTTAAATCATTATTTCAGTTAGTTACTTTCTTTATTATTAACATATCGTTATTTTTAGTGGCATAATACTCTTTCTTATGTCTTTTTAGATTTATTTTTTACATTTTCATCGCTTGACAAAACTGCAGACAGATGGAGGTACTTTATGTTGGAGGAGCACCATTCAAGGAAATAGATAGAACAGGTGCAGTGCTGTGGTCCCATTATATTGCAGAGAAAGCTTAGAACAAGTGCAAGCAAGTAACCCTTTAAACTCAGGTCAACCTAAAACACTCCACAAGACAAACATTCTACATGGATCAGTGCACCAACACTATTTATTTGCAGTGGAGTGCAAGAAAGGAATTTGTCCACATCTTTTTGAATCTCCAAGTAGAATTCTGCAAGAGGGTGAACAATAGTTTATGATAGTGCACGTTCTGAATCGCAGGACAAATGCACTCTCAGCATTTTCACTGCAAATAAACCTGTAAATATTTACTGACACTTACTATCTAAAAAGTGATTCCTTCAAAATAAACAACCATATAGAACAGCATATAATCTTAATTAAAAATCTAAATTGCAATCTTCAGGTACAAAGAAAATTACTTATTATAGCTGACACACACCACACTGCAAATAAACCGTTAACTATATAATATTTACTTATACTTATTTTCACATCAGTCACAGACTCAGCATGTGCAGTGTGAGTTCTGCAGTACGAATGGCAAAATTCTACAAAATGGTGCCTATGATACTTTCCAAAATCAATGGCACAATAAGAGGACTATATTAAGCAAACTACTAAAATGGCCAGCACATTTTCACTGCAACCTATCACAGGCAAGTACACAATTGAAACAGTAACACCAACCAATTGCTTACACCAAAACACATACCAAACTTTCTTTTTTTTTTAAACTTTGTTTATTAAGGGACCGTTCACAGCAAGACAATTCTCATAAGCAGTGCAGCACAGCTTGCAGACCAATTGTAGCTGGAATGGACAGCGTCCTTGAACCTCTGGGAAAATACATAGACTATTTTCTACAAACAATTATCCAAAAAACAAATACTTATATTAAAGATTCTACACATTTTCTACAACAACTTGAAACAATACCATTTAACTCTGACCATATTCTCTTCACCATAGACGTCAAAAGTCTATATACGTCTATTCCACATGATCAAGGCCAAGAAGCGTAGAATGGTTACTTTTGCAAGAAGAGGAAATACCAGCATAGAAAGATTTTATAATGGCACTCCTCGAATTTATTGGGAATAACTCTTACTTCCAATACAAAAATGTGTTCTTCCTTCAAGTAGCTGGTACTGCAATGGGGGCAACCATGGCGCCCTCTTATGCCAACTCATTTATGCACAAGTTTGAAAATGAGTTTGTGCTCAAAAACCACAAATGGAACAATAACTTGGGGTTATGGATCAGATACATTGATGACATTTTTGGTATCTGGACCAATACTAATACTGAATTGCTAGCATTTTTCAACTACCTGAACAGTATAGATCCAAGGATACAATTTACACATGAACACTCGAAAGAAATCATACATTTCTTGGATGTTGAAATAAGGATCATGAATCATGAGTACAAAACCACAATATTCAGAAAAAGTACCGACCGCAACAACTTCCTACAGAGACTCAGTTTCCATCAACCTAGTTTAATCAAAAATATTCCTTACAGCCAAATGCTAAAGGTGAAAAGGATAGTCAGTGATCCTTCTGATTATCAAAAAGCAGTGAAAGACATGGGAGACAAATTCTTGGAGAGAGGGTATTCTCAGGCTGAAATAGAAGAAGTAACTCTACGCACAGCTACAAAAAACAGAAAAGAACTATTGAAACCTCATACCAAAAAAGATTCCACACCACCATTGGTCTTTTTATCCAAGTATTCAAGACAAAGCAGTCGGATTAAAACAATAATCAAAAAGAATTGGAATACAATAACATGTGATCAAAGAATAGAACACTTATTCAAAGAACTTCCAACTTTTGCTTATCAACACAGTCAAAATGTAAAGGATAAGTTAGTGAAAACTAAACCAGCTGGTAAGAAGAAAATCACAGACCACATTGGCACATTCCCGTGCCTCAATTGCAGTAACTGCAACTACATCATGAAGGGTTTTACTATCAACCATCCCCACTCTGGAGAGAACATTAAACTTATGGATTATGCTACATGTGACACCCAAATCATTATATATGGGATCAAATGCCCATGTGGACTTTTGTATGTTGGACAAACACAACGCACTGCCAAAACTAGATTGAATGAACATCGATCTTGCATCAGAAACCGGTCAGCCACCTCAGCGGTAGCAAGACATTGGTGCGAGAAACATCACAGTGTGGCACAGATTAAATTTGTTATTTTGGAAGTGGTTCAGAGGTACAACAAACATGAAAACCTACAAAAAAGACTTGATCAACGCGAAACGTTTTGAATTGATCGTTTGGGCACCTTCGCACCGAAGGGCATCAATGAAGAAATAAATTACATGTGCTACTTGTAATTATTAACATCCACTTTTTATCTACATCTAGGGTTTGCTACTCGTGATGTTAAACTACAAACTATCTGCTACTTGTGATGAATTATAGTCACTTTCCCATGGTATCAAGGGTATGATCTATAATGCCACATAGGGCATTCCTTAATCGCAGTGTTTTTTTAATCAATTTTTGAGTTTTCAAATGACATTTGAACATTACTTGTTGATATAAGATTGTTACGAATTAGCATAGTTAATTACTTGAAGATAGACGCATTAACCATTGTGACACGCCCCATGAGGGCATTTTATTTTGCACCAGGGGAGTCCCTGTTCGGCTTTGTACCTCCAGTGTCCTGTGTATATTGTATCGTTATGTTATTTTGGAAGACACACAGATCAGAGTCACCAATGACAAATTTTGCTTTAACACGTGCAATTTAAAATGTGTGTTTATCTCCATGTAGTCTTCAGTATATCTAAAGAGGTTTTAAGACACGAAACTTTACATCAGCTCTGCCGTTCCTCAGTTTTCTCATCATGGTTTCTTTACCAGCGTGCCTGCTTCAAACCAAAGTTTCTCAAGCAGCAGCTGCATTTCAATGTGTCTGCTTTGAATTACATTTGTCGAGCCTTAGCCGCTCAACAACTAACAATCCATGCATAGTGCTTCTCCATGGTGATAGTCCCGACCACCGTGTTGACACAGGGGTGGGACCCAAGACGTACGTGCCTCGACACGACGCCGTTTGGTCACCATGGGAATATTTAAATACTGAAAATAACACTCGCGCGCGTGCTCGTGCGAACAGGGCTTCCAGTGACACAACATTTTTCATCTGGTAAGGCAGGCTTTGCTCTCTTTGTATTTATGGCTTAAAATTTCAATTGTATGATTACTGACGAGTTTCCCTGTGGGTTTTACAGGAGCCCGCACTGCAACTTGTTGCTTCTCACACAAGGTGGAGAAACGTTAGATACTTAAGGTATGAGATCTTTTCCCACATTTATTTGCTCATCAGCTAGAACTAAAGTACAAAACGAGTATGTTGTTCTTTTCTCTTTCTCCCTTTTTTTATGTGTACATCATTTTGGACACTGGGAAATGGTATGTGAAAAACATGTTTCTATTGTAACAATGTGGTCACTTAATGGTTTATGATTATGTAAAACATGTAACTGCTAATTGACAACAGAGTGAATGTACTGCCCTGATGAAGGTTTTTGTAACCGAAATGCATTGGCATCTGTACATGCAATCTAAACTCATTTTGGCGCAGCCTCAGTGAATATGACACTACAACAATATTCCTATAAAAAAGCTTTGCAAAAGGGATGTGAATAAACATTTCCTGGAACTAATTACCGTTGATGGTGACAATTGATTGCAAATACTTTAACAAAAGGTCACGTACAGGATTTCTAAAAGTGCAGCCCTCCTTAGGGCCAACTGAGAGCACCAGTTTTTTGATAGAGTAGTTTAACTCTATCTTTTTGCTCATCATAATTTTGACAATGACATACATCTGTGACAATGAGGCAGGCATCGTCACCTAAGGTGACGGAGTAGGTGTTACATCAGCATCAGACATCAAATCACATAGGTACAGACGTAGCAGCGACCATATATCTTTGGGACGACAGGGCGTCGGGACTAATAAGACAAAAAGTTCCTCTTCATCATTCACCATACATAAGTCTTTCAGGAAGTTGGATCGGGTAGGCCGTGCGGCGGATTTCCAACATTTAAGGATGCAGCGTTTGGCAATAACACATGAGATATTAAAAAACCTTCTCGTGGTTTCCTTCACCTTTCCAATGTCACCAAACAGGTATTTCAGGGTGGACAGAGTGGCTGGGATCGCCGTTATCTCCTCAAGGAGCTCAGCCACTTCTCGCCAAAAGTCCGCAATAACAGGGCACAACCAGTACATATGATACGCTCCAGCATTAGTGGCGCCGCATTTTTAACATGTCCCTGTGCAACCCTCCATAAACTTAGTTAGCCTAGCCGGGGAGTAATGTAACTGATTCAGGATTTTAAATTGAATCAGGCGGAGTCCTGAGTTCATGGAGACCGATTTGGTGAGTTGACAATATCGGGCCCATCTCATGTCATCAATCTGGGTACCCGCATCCCGCTCCCAGGTTTCTCTGATAGTGTTTTGTGAGGGGGAATGTGTTTGCACCAAGGTGTATAACGACGAGACTCCCTTATTATGACCATCCGTCGTCACCATAGCTCTGATGCATTCATGTGTCTGGGGTTCTGCCTGGAAGGAAGGCCATTTAACAGCAAAAGCTGTTCTCATACGATAGTATTGCAGCCGCTTAAGCTGGCCCCCCCACTGCATCTATGAAGTCTGTGAGTTCACAAAACATGCCATCGGGGAACATATCTCGCATCCTGAAAAGTTTATTTGGGTCCCAGGTTCGCTGAAGGGCCTTGTCAAAAGTCGGGGAAATACTAGAGAAGTTCCACAGGGGTATATCTGGGTCATAGGGGATCTCCAGGCCAATCCTCCTGTAAACCCTGGACCAAGCTTGTGTGGTGATGTATACCGGGTCGAATGGGCAGATGTTGCCATAAGTGGGGTTCAAGAGGACCGATCGTATATCATTAGGGCGGACTGCGTGCTTTTCAAGAAGAATGTGTGGGGCTGTGTATTCGGGGTCAAACCAATGTTTCACAAATTGTGCCTGTGCTGCTATACGATATAATTCAAAATCAGAGGCCGCAATACCGCCCTGTGAGTATGGCTCCACCATCTTGTCCCAACCCAGCCTAGCAGTTTTCCTGTTCCAAATAAAGGAAGACGCCAATGATTTAAGTTTCGCAAAAAAGGGTTTACTGGGCCAAATCGGGATGTTGTTGAAGAGATATAAGAGTTTGGGTAGAACTACCATTTTAAGTATGGCCACTCAGCCGTATAAGGCCATAGCGAGATTAGCCCATAGTTGGAGCTTGGTCTTAAGGGTGAGAAGTAATTCACCGTGATTATGCGAGTACAGCAGCTGTCTATCTCTGGCCGCCATGATTTCCAGGTATCTTACCTGCGTGGGGGCAGGCTTAAACCCTGTAATGGGAGATAGGTCACCTGTATTAGGGGTCAATGGAAATATTTCAGATTTTGGGACATTGATTTTATATCCTGAATATTCCGAGAACTCGTGTATATCAGACATAATGTGTTGCACATTCTCGTGTGGGTCCCGGACATATGATATGATATGGCATTTGTAACGCTCCTATACACAAGTGTTTCAAGGCGCGACGAGGCAGGGAGGGGGGAAAGAAGGGGAGGACAGACAACGATCCTACTAGGCCAGGTGTCATTCAGATCGCGCAAGTGCAGGGGTAGGGGGAAGGGAGAAGTGCAAGGGGAAGGGGAGGGGGGAAGTGCAGTACAAGTAAGTAGAAAAAAAAAAAAAAAAAAAAAGGGCCAGCTGGTGGCAAGTGCAGGGTAAGTGCAGACAAGTGCTGGGAAGGGGGGGCTGTAGGGATACAGAGACAGTCCCGCAGTGCAGGGGTTGCCAGGGAGGCAGTGCAAGTGGAGAGTGGCTGGGCCCAGGACCGAGGTCGGTGAGAGTGGCCCAGTTGCAGATTCAGTGCAGTTGACATTATAACAGTGTATCAGCGCCCCCTCATACCAAACTTTCTTTTTAACCATCTTTTATAACTGCAGGTTTTCAACCCGCAGCTACAAACACCCTCTTGAAGCCGCAGATACAGGTACATGTTTTACAAACTCAAAAACAGACATTGCCAAACTTTCAAAGTTCAAATGACACAAGGTTAGAGGAGAGGGATGGAATCAGAAATACATGTAAAATGTTGTGGTGTAACATCTACAGAATAATATGGTTCATCATTGTAGTCCGATTCATTTGTCAAGTTTTGAGGTGATCACCTGCATTTGCTTCATGTATTATTTTAAATAAAATAAAATTAAAGGATTAGTACAGTCTTGTCCCAGATTTTCAGGTGTGGGTATTGCAGTAGGGGTTTGTTGGGACATACATTCAACATCCCAAATGCGAGAGAAATATAAGCTGCAAAAGACAGAAAACACAAAAAAATGAAAGATATCTAGCTAACATAGACAATATATATGGCACATGTGTAGCTGACCAGAAGACTGATTAAATTCTGAGAGTAATCAATGACGTACCATGATCAGAGACAAAGAAGTATTTAACACTAAAAGATGAAAGTATGTACAATAATAATGATAACAATCAATACATAACCAATAGCAGAAATAGAGCAAAAAATCCACAGATGACAGAGACACCTAACACGTACCCAGTGTGGAAACAGTAGAGATGTAAATATACCAGATAAGAAAGTAGAAAAGCAGTAGGAGTCCTATAGAAGTTCACAATGATAAGGAAGTGTGAAGCAAGTAATATGCAATGCTATTATAGTCGAGAAATGCATCCACAGAAACATTTCAGCATAGAAGTCAGAAAACAAGGCCACGCGGCAAAAGCGGCCACTCACGCCATTCAGAAACATTAGGCATCAGAAATACATGAGTCATTTCACATAGCAAAATACACTCATTTTCGGTTCATTTTAGAAAGACACAAAAATATGTCAGTAGCTTCACAGGACAGGGTGCAAAGATGTACTGTGATTGGTCAGAGTAAGGAGGCACAGCTCATTCCCAGGCTTTTAAATGGAAAGCAATGATTCAATTAAATGTTGCAACTTCAAGCAGACCCTGTGATGGAAGAGGTAAAAGCTGCACAGGGATTGGTTAGGAGTAAGAGGCGCAGCAGGTTCCCAGGCATAAACAGGTGAATCATGTAACCAATAATGTGCCTACCCATGGTTTCAGAAACTAACAAACAAAAGGCCACAGGTTGGTGGGAACGTGTCAATGTGCAGAGATGTACACATGACAGAGTCAATTATGGAAAAGACCCACAGTGCCCCCTGTAGGAATATATCCACCTAGAAGTAGAAGCATGAAGTAGAAGCACAAAAACCAGACAATAGGAGCACCGTCACCAAGAACACAAAGAGATAGTTAAACAAGACTGTTGAATCAAAGCTATATATTAAGTGATGTAGGACTACTACACGGCCTGCTGTAGCGGCCGTGAAGTTATGGTTAAGTTGCTCAATTCATAGGAAGAGCACTTTTTGGGCAGCTTATAACTTCGCTCCCCCTAGACAAATTCTCACCAATGTTTCAAAAGTATGTGGTATTTCACATGCTATGTCATTAGTGATGTCATCAATGACATGTGTGATGTCATCTTTGATGTCCTGGGTGTTAGTCTTAGCAGTGCAGAGTGGTGGCGCGAGTTATGGTTGCTTAACTTACCATAACTGGCGAATTTCTGAGGTTTTTCAGTTTTACTTGTAACCATAATGTCCCTTTAACAGTGTGTTTCATTGAATTTCATAGGTTTTTATTAGTGCAACTTAACCATAATGTCCCTTTAACAACGTTGTTTCAGTGAATAATACATACAATATCTTGCCACTTATTAAATTATACCTTTTTAGCCCTATCTCAGACACATATCATGCCCCTTGGATCCCTTTCCCCTGAGCTAAAAATGAGCTAAGAACCATACCGCTGTAGAGGAAATATATTGAAATGCATTTAAATTAAAAGTAATAGAAATTAGCACGAAAATGTCCAAAACCACTTTATCCGTGGCACAACACAATTAAATTCTCTTAGAATAAATAAATCATAAAAGTGAAATTAAAAAGAACACAATCACAATTCTTCACTTTCTGCACATTTCAATTCATGAAATAATTACACTGATCAATCACGAAGGCAATTATCATGGAATGTTGTGCGATTTTGATTTTCCTGCAGGCTAAAATGCTGGCAGTAGGATTTCAAGATACAAATACATATGGCAATTATGATTTCGACCACACTTTTGGTTTAAAATAAACACAAGGTGATTTAGCAGTTTGTTTTTCAGACCCCAATTTGCTTTGTTCGATGTTGGGAAGTCAGACAGAAATATTTGAATAATTTGGGGATTTTGGATTTCAGACCCCCCCTTACTGAAAGGCCTGTGTTGTGGAAGTTGGATAAAAACGTTGGACTGATTTAAGAGCAAAGACACCCCTTAAAAAAGTCCGGTCAGCAGGACAAAAAGAATTACCCAATTAAAATTTAATTACAGGTTATAGTTTTCAGCGCACACTGGCAAGTGAGCTTGGTTCATTTCAAATTTTTAAGAAAATTCACCCCATAGTGGTTTGCAAAATGGGGAATTAATTAAATTAATATTTGTGGTTAAATAAGCTAAGAATCTACACAGTCCCCACCCCCATCCACTATAAAGGGAAAGGATTAAGACAAGCATACTCATCTAACTTTTGGTTTCTCAGGGGTCAGTTCTATTTACATAGCAAGCCTCTGTTTAAGGTTCAGGAAAGCCAACTGCATCTCAAGACACTTTGTAAAGATAGGGCAGGGGTCTGGTCACTCCACTCTCAAAGATGGCTTCACGCTCTCCACCAGAGGAACCAGTCAGCTTTCAGGCCTTCCTAGAAATAGACAGCTCCACCCAGATGCACTCTCAGCAATCTCCTCTGGGGTCTCCCTATAACTGCCAGATGGTATGTTTTAGCAGCCTTCCTGATTGTCTGTCTCTTGTCTGTCTGTTCAGTCTCCTGTCTTTCTCCCCTTTTTCTGTGTGTGCAGTCCCCCTTATATAACAGCGATGACACTGTCAATTTTACAATCTTGGGTAAGTACCCTGCAATAATTCCTGCCACTAGGATTGGTCAGTTACCCTTCTCCCTCCACCCAAACCCAGCCTCCAAGTCAGGATGGGTTTAGGGGTCTGCAGTAACATATGGCAATTCCCATTTGTAATCGCCCTTTGTTCTCCTTTTAACTTTTTGGCAAAAACTAGTTACATATCACAACTTCTTAATTTTACCAGCAACTGCCATACTAAACATATTTTCTGATTCAGCTAATCATGGATAATTAGATAGGCCGACCACCAAATCCCTACCATACAGCACTGCCATGGGGCACCTTTCTACCATTTCCATAAAAAGAACAAAATTATGAATATGTAAGTTATTAACCATATCCCTAATTTCACTTTCCACCCGCTCACCAACTTTCACATTTGGAACATGTTCAGATCAGCTAGAAACCTAGTTTCCCAGGCCATTACAGTTCCCCAAGTCAGAGGCAGATGAATTGTATATCCTCAAAATCTCTGGGAAATTACAACAAATAATGGAACAACAATGAACTTTATCCGCCTTATTGTTCCTGAGAAAAAGGCCTAAATGATAATAGTCCTTTTAAATGAATTGTGAATCTTAATGTGCGACAAATGGCCCTTTTTCTGCTGTCAAGCCATTTGTTTTCACTGGGTCAGCCTGTGCCAGAGATATCAGTCTCCTTTGTGTTGGAAGCCTGCTCTTTGAAGTGGGTGCCCCCATTTTCACACATATTAGTCATGCTCCAACAAATGGTAACTTTTTCTTGTAGTCAATGCTTTCAGAGCCAGCGGGTCTGGAGAACACTTAATTTCGACACCTTTAGCAGGAGTTAATATTGCGGTTGGTCATTGGATGGGAGATGTGACATCTAGGCTGGGAGTGGGAGATTTCCTTGTGAGGTTTTGCCCACAGCCAGCAAAAGAGTTTGCCTGGGGATAACATTTTCCATGAAGACAAATTGGGTCTTCAAATGTCACTGGAGTTTTGTAGGTGAAACATAATATACATTGCTTTTTGTCAACCCGCACATCATGTTTTGTTTTCCTTACATTTTTCTGAGAGCAGTGATCCTTTTTTTCACTTTTTAAAACTGCTTTTATTTGCACACACCTGTGAAGGGCATTTTTGTTTTCAATGTTTAAAAATCCTGTTTTCCATGTGACAGGGATCTTTGATTCCTCCGTCTTTTGTAAATTAAAATGTTGCTTATCCATTGGTAATGACAGGCAGGCCCCTTTCCACATGGCTCTTTAATTTGTAAACAAAAAAAAAAGCCAGGCTGTTTTTGTTTCAGTGTTTAAAATCTTGCTATTCATTGGGGTTTTTAAGTGCACCCCACAAGAGCATACACCAAAGAAAAGATAAGGGTTAAACAGACAGATTCCAACATGATTCAATGTAACTGGATTGAGTGTTCTTCTATAGAGAATTCATTGAGTTAAGTTTTTTGTTCAATATGAACAGGGACTACCCAGTTTTGCCCCACCCCTTCACCCACTAAGTGAAAGGCATTAGGGCAGGTAGCTCCCCACACAATTGATAGCTTTGAGATATATCTACTGACATGGGAGATCTCTGTTCTTAGCGCAGGAGGCCTGTCAGATCCTAGGACCCTCTTTCAAGCAGGCAGTTCACACCTCAAGCCTCTATCCACCAGCCAGGTCTCTCCGGCCACAGGCCTCTCTCAGATAGGGCTCCGAGATTTCCAAGCAAAGTCCTTGGGTCTCCTTTCTCCCTCATTCTAGGTAGGCCTTGGTGTAGCTTTCTTCCCCTGGCAAGGTGGTGCACCGATGGATTAGGCAGCTCTCCTGGTCTCCCTCTCTAGTGGTTTTCTTGCAAGCCCCCTCTTAGATTGGAACTTGCCAAGATATAGTGCTGATGACACACCATTATTATCGAAATTCCCATGCTAAGGATTAGCCAGTTATCTCCCTCTCCCTCCCCCAATACGCCTACTGCCTGCTAATAGGACAAGGAGTTAGGGGGTGTGAATGATGGAGGCTGAGGGAGGAGAAAGATTCATCATCCCAAAATGACAAGTGGGTTTAACTTCTAATTGGGAGGGCCAGCCAAAGGTCTTCAGTCCAAATTGTCAAAGGTACAGACCTTTCAGTTCAGTGGGGAAAACACCAGCTGCTTCCATACTTCAAAAAATACAGCTTTAAATCAACAAGATGTGCTTAAATGTAACATGTTTGCTTTATATCTGGGCATGTGGTTTAAAATACAATCATTATTTTCTAATATATTTATTAAAAGAGAGGTAGCTTCATTATTAGTCTTGTGCATACAGATAGGCCACAGTTAACATAGGAAACCACTGTTCACTGCTACAAAAATGAAATAGGCCTTTCTCTTTACAGGCTGTCATTTTATATGTTAATGTTAATGTTAATGTTAATGTTAATGTTAAAGGACATTTGTACCGCGCACTATCACCACCGAAGTGGTCCCCTGGCGCTCTGGCGGCTCTGAAAAAGGGGAGGAGAGGGGGTGGGTTAGTGGGAGAAAGCTGGAAAAGTGTAAGAGAGCAGTGATGTGCTGTTGGCAGCCTCAGCCGGTGGGTCCGTCGGCTGGGCTTGGGGTGTTTTATGGTCCGTAGTCATCGTGTGCTGTTGTGCAAGTCTATGTGTGGTTTGTTTTGTTGTTGCGTTGTTGTGAAGTTTGTGCGGAATGCTGCGTTTAAGGCTTGTGGTTGTGATTGGTTATAGTTTGAGAGGTGTATGCAGAGGGATGGAAATGATGAAAATGACGCACCTTTATTCCTGATGAACGCAATCTGTCACGTGGATTTATTTCTTAAATGTCAGGCATTATTCCGCCTTCATATTTTTCACATGCCTACCCTTCCAAAGTATATTTTTACGTGTGTACTGCTGCAGTTTTGAATCTGTCAAAGGGTGCCTTTTCCCAGTTTACACAAAGTCAGCATCTGCAGTACTGCATGTTATTACCCATTAATTGGGCATATCCATCAGTTTTAAGCTCTTAGGTAGATTCCCCTTCACTTGCGCACCTGTACATTTTAGTGGAGTAGGCTGTGCCCATTTCTTTCCATTTCACTAGGCCTTATGTCGAAAATCACTGTTTTGTACTGACTTTTCTATTCCAATGGAACTCCGCATTAGCCAGCTCCACTCTCACAATAGAGGCCTAGCATGGCCTCTCCATCTCTGTCACTTTGGGGCTGTATTTTCACCCAACAATCGGCATACAATGACCCCAATTCAAAACATTGTGGTACTGCCACTTTTCACTTACACAAGTTCATCACACAACTTCATCTGTTAATGTCAGTTAATGACATTGAAATTTCTTAGGAATTGGAGATTCGGACAGTATACCATCAAAGTTGGGTGCATGTGGAATGGAATGCCACCAGACTCATATAAAACGTTACACAAAATCGTCACTTATGCACAAATTCATCAGTAAATGAGCTCCAGTGAATGGACTTCAAATGCCTTAGGAATTGCAGTTTGGACAGTATACCATGAAAGTGGGCGAAATGTGGAATGGGATGATAGCAGACCCAGTACAGTATACCTGTAGGATATACAATGATCCCAACTTAAAGCGTTACAAAAAACCCCCAAAAAAGTTACGCAAAATCATCACTTATGCACACCTTCATTAGAGAATAAACTGCAAACGCCTTAGGAATTGCAGATTTGGGCAACATATCATTAAATTGGGCTATATGTGGAATGGAACGACACCAGAACCATGTGTGTAGGACATACGTTGACCACAATGTCAAGCGTTACAAAAATCGTTACATAAAAATCGTCACTTATGATTTTATATCATAGGGTAGATTTAAGGACAGGGTGCTCAAGTTTCTCGCTTGCATGCATGAGAAAGCCATCCATTCCTATGTTGTTTTCTTTGAAAATCTGAAACGTGTATTTTTGTCTTTTCCATTTTAAATGTAGGACTACAAATCTCAGAATTCTAAGAGAAAACAAAACTCCGAGGTTGGAGGTAAGGAATTACCGGCACCGGTAAGGGTGCCGATGCCGGTAATCCCTTACCTCTGTATTCCGAGGTCCCTTTGCGGGTCCTTCCTTACCTCCAGCTTTTAGCAAAGGTACTTCGGAGGTAATTACGGTACCGTAATTTACGGTGACGTAATTACCTCCTTCCCTATTCCCATTGAGCCCTATGGGGCAGAAATGGGAATGGGGAAGGCAAAAGGTGAATGGGGAATTACCGGTCCCTCCAACCCTGGAATGGACCGGTAATTACTCCATTCACCATGCCGGATTTGGGACGGTTTCGGAGGCAACCATGGAGCTAATTACTCCATGGTTAGCTCTGCACCCGGAATGAGGCATGTCTCTGTCGTGCATGGAAAGGGGGAAGAGAGATCTCTATTAAAGCATGCACTTTAATCGAAAGAACATGTCAGTAAATCTGAAAAATGGCGATCTAGCTTGTTTGGTGGCGTATACCACAGACCAGATCACTGACCTTCTTCAAAGGTGTATTTAAGAACGAAGACAGAAGTCATTCCAGTGTTCACGAATAGCAATGGTAGCTGTTAATAACATGAGCGAAGTAAAAAAAAAATCCAACTTCCCTGTCTGAGCAAACTTTCCATAGCAGTTTCCTAATTCTATTTTTACTGTGATCCCCAATGAATGAGCCCGCGGTGCACCGGCTTCCGCCTGTCAGAGGTAATCTCTCGCGTGGTGCGACTTGCAAACACCGCTGTTTACTGGTAAACAGAGGGGGGCCCGCCTTGGGACACACACTGCGCTCCTGTCTTAGGCAGCGCCCGTCCCCGCCTCGTGTTGGAAGCTGTCCACAGAATCCACGAATTCAAGAGTTCTACAAGAAAACAGAAGTGCCTTCTCCAAACCCCAAATGATAATTAAAAGGGAAAAGGAACACACGCATACGACACGTGTGTTAGGAAACGCCCGGCTGGTAAAAGGGTATACGCACTATTATTAACTTTGCTGACGCTTCCCGCTGCTACTGTTTAGTTGGAGCATGGCGAGGAGCGGGGGGCAAGTTCATCATTTTAGCTGAATTCTAGACTTTTTTTTAGAGAGACACGTCTACAGAATGATCGTATTTGATGATAAGCGCTGCTTTCACTGCCCCTTCTATAGCCAGCGTCGCTGACCCATCTGCAATGTACACTAACCCGCCTAAAGTAAAAGTTATTGGCGAGTCACACGCCCTTAACATTCATAGTTATAACATAAAACAGGGCGCAGCCAAACCGATATATAGGTATACATGCAAAAGGATTAGGGCTACAGATATCACAGGTGCGGTGGCACTGGGGCAGGGTGGTCAGGATAGGAAAGGGCACGTGCAGGGCATATGAGGGGAGCAGGTCTTGTGCTCTGCCGGACGAGGCTGTGGTGGTGAAGTGCGCAGTCCTGGCTAGGGTGGGAATGGTGCAGTTGCGTGTGAGACTTGCGGACCTGGTGAAGTGGGGAGGGGACTCGGCCAGAGGTCTGGACTGGGTAAGCGATGCTTACCTGGAGTTAGGAAGGGGGCGTGGGCGGTGTTTTTGGCGGACTGAGGTGAGCAGTGGCGGTGTCAGGTAGATGGTGGTGGGCGTGCTGGCGGCCTTGGGAGGCGGGCCTGCGCCGCATTACTTTAGATATCGTCAACTGCACGTCCTGAAGTTGGAGCTCGCACGGGAAGCCGCTGCCGGACATGACTTAAGTGCCCAGCCCCGGCGCGCCCCTAATCTCGTCAGTGCTGAAGTGCTGGCTGCACCCCGTCCTGCTGCTTTTGAGGGTTCCTGTCACGCAGGATTATGAACGCTTTCAGCCAGCAGCCCGCAGCTCCCCAGTCGGCCCCCCTGCAGCACCCCAATGCTCACGATATCCTAGACATGGCCGTGTACTGTGATAACTTCAGCGTGTACCAGCAAAACCTGCACCACCACACCCAGAGGACGGCATCGGCAAACTCGGCCAACTACGGCCTAAGCGACTTCAGCACCCCGGCTTCCAACCCCTACCTGTGGCTCAACTCTCCTGCCATCAACCCGGCCACTTACCTCTCTGGGACTAACGGGGGCCCCTATATCCAGTCGGGCTACGGGGCCAGCCAGAGGCAGTTTCTGGGGGCCACCTCGGGCTTTGGGGGGGCCGACCTGAGCTGGCTGTCCCTGTCCAGCCAGCAGGACTTCTTCAAGGTGGTGCGGCCGCCGTACTCGTACTCGGCGCTCATCGCCATGGCCATCCAGCACAACGGCGCCAAGAAGCTGACGCTCAGCCAAATCTACCAGTACGTGGCCGACAACTTCCCCTTCTACAAGAAGAGCAAGGCGGGCTGGCAGAACTCCATCCGCCACAACCTGTCGCTGAACGACTGCTTCAAGAAGGTGCCCCGCGACGAGGACGACCCTGGTAAGGAAGCGCCCCCCTGGCCCGCGCCAGCCACTGCATGCCTGCCCTGTCCGATGCATGCCATCATGTGCGATATTGAAACAGAGATAAGATCAAATGCATAACCTCTATGCAATCTTAGGGCCCGATTCATGGAACTTCTATCACGGTGCAAAGTGACTTTGCACTGACAACAAACACCCTGATTCACAGAGAGGTGCAAAGTGTGTTTGCAGTGCAAAGTGACTTTGCATCACTTTTGCACAGCTCTGTGAATCACAGCTCTGTGAATCAGTGCAATTTTTGACAGTGCAAAGTCACTTTGCACTTTGCACCTCGCGAAAAGTTCTGTGAATCGGGCCTTACTGTTTTACATATTGTGTTTTAAAAAAACATCTATTTTGTTGTAGTTTTCTATACTGTCAGTTGGCTCCCCAGAGTTTAAATTGGCCGCATTATAAAATAACCGCACGAGCGAGACGGCGTTCCCTTTATTTTTCGGAGCCTACAGTGTGCAGTAATTCACATTATTTCTTAGAAAATAAAGCACTATAGTCTAGTGTCCATCAGTGTGTGGTTATTTCCTCTGGGGAAATGTTTTTATAACCTGTTAGACAACAGAACAGTGCAGGGGGGGATTTTTAAAAGCAACAGACAGGGGATATAGCAGCAATGCTACCTTTATTAGGTTACATCCTCATTGGTATGGTTTGTTCCCTATTTTTTAAGACCACGCTGCTCCCTTCCTCGGCACCGCCAGGGGCAGAGACCCCTGCGGTCTTGAAAGCCAGTTGAGGGGTCGGGGTCGCCTACTGAAGGCATCCTTGCTGCAGCATCCCACGCTTGTGTTTTTTTCTTTGCTTTTTGCGGGAGCAAGTCATCCACAGGGTCCTGAAAGCCAGCAGACACGCACATTGAGTTGGCCCACTAAAGTATCCTCGCTGCAAGGTTCCCAGTAATGTTCTGCTTTCTGAGCGAGAGGGGTGGATGGACGGATGGAAAGCTGGGGAGAGAGAGATGTGGGTGGCTAGATATACAGGCCCTTCTTCACACAGCGTTTTTCAATGGCTTTTTGCCAATATGTGAATGAGGCCCTTACATAGATAGATGGATGGATAGATGGATAGATAGATGGATAGATGGATGGATAGATAGATGGATAGATGGATGGATAGATGGATAGATAGATGGATAGATAGATGGATGGATAGATAGATAATCTGCTTTTGAGTTACTTATTGAAGGGGATATGTATGGGCTCCTAGGTCCAAGCAGGGGTGCCGAGTATGCGGGTGCTCAGGGGCCTGGGTGCCCCCCAGAAAATGTCATCTGCAAACTGGGAAAGGCCATCTGCACAAAAGTCCCTATACTTTGAATGAGACTTTCGTTGTCTTCCGTGCACCCCCCCCCCTCCCACTCCCCAAAACCTAAAGTCGGTGCCTCGGGGTCCCAGGGAGCAACAAACCCAAAGTTGGGAGCTTGCATGCTTAATGGGACTGCCCAAGGTGCCTAAGGACGTACCACAAAACCGAAAGCTATATTTCATGTATGCCCCCCTCCTTTAATGTACTAGTCTGAAAAGATGTCATTCTGGGCTTGTGAGATGTTCTTAGAAGTCGGATGCCTTGAAGAGGCAATAGCCCTCTCCTGTGCTTTCTTGATTACTATTGATGAACCCTAGAAGTCCGGCACAGCAAGCACCTGTGCCCAGGAAGGAAGCACTCGCCCCTGCGCCTATATCCCGAATGACATTCTTCCCAATGAAACACGACAACGCTTCCAGATCTATCTGCCTGTGTGTCTATCTATTGATCTATCCATCTGTCGGTTTATCTATGCCGCTCAGTGATTCACGTGTGAGGGTGTTTGCCAGGGCTCAGCCCTGGCACTTAGTTTGTAGCCCTGGCCCTTATTGTCTCAGACTCACTGAAATTATGCAGTGGTGATGGTCGGTGCATCCATCAACCACAATGAGCAAATGCGAGCTGCAGTCTCACCCCAAATATGTGGACACTGTGGGGAGCGGCTATGGCTGGTGGCAGCAGTGGTGGGGAACTGCCCACCCGCAGTGTCACAGGAGTGCCAGAAAATATTTGAGCACTTACTTGACTTTTTTTTTAATACAAATTAAGCACTGATCCCATTTGATATCCCAAACTTCAAATGCACGTGCGCTTGTCAGTTTAGAAGCGAATGCGAATGAATGGGGTTTATTTATAATTATGATGAATGTAGTCTGATTGTTTCATTTTTAGAATATGGTGTGAAAGGTCATTTTTAAAACAAAGCACAATGAAAAATGCACTTTAACCAAAACGATGATGCGCAGTGTCCATCTTTTTTCTGAAAAGTGACCCCATGCAGGTGACAATTACAGTCATAGTAGTTCTCTGTTATACGGTGACATGCTGCCCTACCACTATGCTACCAGGCTGCTTTAACGTGCAATAGTAAACATGCTCGAACGGTACTTTACAATAATATATCGTATGCAAGGGGATCTCGAAATGCAAAGAAATCTGGAAATGTTTCTTAAATAATATGTGCCTGTAAAGTGTTAAGGTAGCGGTTGCTTAGCACGTTTACACTGTTTGTTTTTAGAGTGGCTGTAAGCTGATGGGGTGCACCTTTTCTCTTTTTCTCTTTACAGGGAAAGGGAACTACTGGACCCTGGACCCCAACTGCGAAAAAATGTTCGATAACGGGAACTTCAGGAGGAAGCGGAAGAAGCGATCCGAGACCCTAGCTCCCACTGGGGCGACTGAAAAAGCCGAGCAAAAGGCCACTGCCCTCAAAGGCCTCGTCAGCAGAGGCCTGCCGGGGACTGGACCCACCGAGCTGCAGGACTGCTCTCCGGGGAGGGAGGCCAAGCCCCCGCCCGCGGCCCAGGACTCCAGCCTGAGCCACACGGGCTTCGGGGCGAGCACGAACTCCCTGCCGCTCAGCGGGCACGCGGCCCTCGCCCCCAGGCAGTACGCGCCAGGCAGGCCGCCAGGCACCGGACTCAACACCTACCACCCTGGCAGCAGCGCGGGGCTCAGCGTGAACACTGGGGCACCGTCCGGCCCTAAAATGAACTACTACACAGCCCAGCAGCAGGGCAGCGGGGGCGGCTTCAGCGTCAGCCACCTGATCTACCACAGAGAAGAGTCGGAAGTGTGAGGGGGCTGTGGTGCACCCGCCCCCTTCCCCTTCTAGCGGCTGGACGGCACCTTCACCCTAGCCTTGTGAGGCCTGGCATCGCCATTGCCTTCGTAAACACCGCCCCTGTGCAGAGATCCCCGCTGTCAGTCACTGGGTCGCCCATGTTCAGTGCCAGGCCTTAATTCACCAAGAGCACGCAATTGTGTGGTCCCAGTAAACTTCCCTTGAAAGAAGGCAACGCAAGCGCCTAATAGCAATGACTGAGAAAGCAAGTCCCGGTGACACGGGGGTATGTTTCGCTCTTCCGGCGGCTTCTCATGGACGCCACCATCAGAAGCTCGTGGTGCGTTTACACTAGTGACCGTCTCGGACTGGCCTGCAGGGCAATAGGGCTATGCTCTAAGTGCAGGTATAACATCCTAGCCTCTGCCAGATTTTTTGTTCACGGAGGGAAAAGTTTTTTATTTTTTTATTTTTCCAAAGTGGGCCATCTACACGAGTTACTTTACTGTGCAGCTGGTAGCTGTGGTCAAGGCTACTGAACTAAGATTCTTTACAATGCAGAATATAAAACACATTTGACCTAAACACTCCCCTTTTGCTACTACTTAAGCAGTGTGACATAAGGAACGAATGGCCGTGGCTCACTTTTTTTATTGGTCCTCCAGTCGATTTCATGCCCAAGTGCGAACATGAATAGTGACGTCGACTCAATGCGCATGGGAGCGACCCAGAACTGTGACAGAGCTGCACCCACCCTGAATACTTTCCAAAAACACTTTGGGCGAGTTCGTTGGACCTGTGTGAGTTGTTGTACATAGGTATGACTTTGTAAGTAAAATCCACAGGGATGGAACTGCTCTGCGAGGGGCGGGAATATTGAGCAATGCATTCATACAGGCTATTCAATGAATTTGGAATACGAACCCAATGCAGCTCTCTTTTTCAGAAAGTACTGTTGTCTGTAAATAAAAAGTTCTATTTGAAACAAGTCGTGGGCGTGTTACTGTATCCTCATTGGGGCTGAGCAAGACTGATTGACAGAGCGTTTTCCTATGGGAATGCGCCATTACAAACTGCTTGTGTGTACAAGGTCCTTAGTGAAGTCTTCTTGCAATGGACCGGTCGCAGCGGGGTGAGTGGACCGGTCACAGCGGGGTGAGTGGACCGGTCGCAGCAGGGTGAGTGGACCGGTCGCAGTGGGGTGAGTGGACCGGTCGCAGCGGGGTGAGTGGACCGGTCGCAGCGGGGTGAGTGGACCGGTCGCAGTGGGGTGAGTGGACCGGTCGCAGCGGGGTGAGTGGACCGGTCGCAGCAGGGTGAGTGGACCGGTCCAAGCGGGGTGAGTGGACCGGTCGCAGCAGGGTGAGTAGGTGCTTGCATGTTCGAGGTGGGAGAGTAGTTTCTGGCGATCCATTTATACAGAGCTTCTCTCGGCAGGGACAAGGAAACGGCGTCCTATCTCCAGCCTTTAGACAGCACTAAGGTCCTAAAACTTAGCTATCAGTTTGTAGTTGCTTTGTAACTTTCCTAAACTTTCTGCAACATTGAGGCCCGAAGTATAACTTCTTCGCTGCCCAGGAGAAAGCAAACACGAGTCTAATGGGCACTTACCTTGCAGGTCCACATGTCGCATTCATGTGTCACATGACAACCCACGGGGCAGCGATGACAATAGTTGTGGCACATCTCCCCAATTTCGCTGGAGGCAGACGTCCCAGCAGAGGTGACAGATTTCGATGAGCAGGTATTGCACCAGGCCTTGGCTCCGGGGCCTGCCGAAAACCTGAGCAGTGTTGATCGCATGCCGAGACGATGCCACGGTTGATAGCATAGCCCAGGGCAGCGCAGAGGTTTGGCTTCCACACAGACCTTTCCCGAGGAGTTCAGAGGGCGCAGGATGCCTGAGACTTGGATTCACAGCCATAGACCTTTCCAGCACTGACCCCTGCACGTCAAGGCAGAGCGTGGCTGCGCCCAGGCAAATGAAACCCGGGCAGGGACCCCGCGCACACTTAGGTCCAGCAGCAGATAATAACCCTTACACATGCGTTCTTTATATATCACCGCACACAGAACATGTTTCCATGCAATCATGAAAGTCTGAGTTGCTTTTACCATTAAGCACACAGAACATTTTTTACATGCAATCATGAAAGTCTGAGTTGCTCTTACCATTAAGCACACAGAACATTTTTTACATGCAATCATGAAAGTCTGAGTTGCTCTTACCATTATTTGAACTTTCCACCAGGATATCGCTTTTAGATTTCGGCAACACACATCAACCCGCTGAGCTATTTTACAGCATATAACGGATAGATTAGCAAATGATTTTTCCAGCTGCACTGAACGATGTCTGTTACATACCTGGGGCCAGAATACAGAAACCTTTCACTGGTTCAAGTGTGAGGGTGAATGGTAGTATCACTGGGGCAACAAGGCCCTCGTGCAGAACCCGCTCTGGGCCTCATTACACGGAAGGCGGTAAGGGTTAACGGTCACCGGTAATGGTACTGGTGACCGTTAACCCTTACCGCCTGATTACGAGGTCCCTTTGCGGGTTGGTACTTTAACGCCTACTTTTTAGCAGGCGTTAAAAACCATCCAGCAAAGGGACCAGGGTGCTAATTACGGTACCGCAATTTGCGGTACCGTAATTAACACCTTCCCCATTCCCACTATGCCCTATGGGGCAAAAAATGGGAATGGGGAAGGGCAATGGGGGGAGGGGGAATTACCGCCCCGCCAACCTTGGAATAGGGCGGTAATTCCCCTTTCCTCCAAGGCGGTGCCGGTATTTTACTGGCATGGACCAAGGTGCTAATAGCCCCTTGGTCCACCGCCTACGTATTTGCGCACCAGGGGGGAGTGGAATTAGCACTAGGGCAACTTTTGCCCTGGTGAAACGTGTATTAAAGCATGTTTTGATTGGGCAGGGTATTGTGCACCTTTGAACATTGCACTTGCACACGATGGCCATTTCAGGATTCTGGCCCCTGCTTGATGTAGAATGTATGTCTGCTCTTACATTCTGTCAGACTAGCTGCAGGGACGAGGAACGCGCTGTGTAATCCTATACTGCCCACAGAGGGCGAAGGCGCGTGCCTCTACCCTTTGGTAAAAGCAAGCCCCGTTACTATTTGTTGGCTGACCCATTGCTGGATAGCAGGCGGAGGCCACGTGAGTAGGTTGCCACTCACTGGGGGCTTGAACCTCAGCTCTGCTGGGTCCTCTCTAATGGCACATTGCACTGAGCTATCTTGCAGTCACTGGCTTTCTGCTGTTTTTTTCACTAGCCCGCTTGGGACATAAATTCCATTCCCGAGCCCCCTCACAGCCCTACTCCCACAGGGATCAGCGATTGTATTCTGCCTTGAGGCACTAGATTTCCATGGAATTGCTGCACGCACACCTGTGGGTAGTGGGTGGGAAGGGTGGCTTTAGTCTTTGGCATGTCCATAAACAGGTGTGGTTGGTGGGTGATTAGAAAGGAGAAGGTATATGCATCTGTATGCTCGTGGCGCCAATGGCTGAAAGCAATGGTGGCCATTTAAGATGCATGTTCTTTCCCTGTTTGTCTTACAGTCTTTCTAGACAGGAGAAAAACACAATGGTCGGAGGTGGAATGGAGGAAAGGCAAGAGCCGGGGTTTCTATTAGGGTTTATGGTGTGTTTGGGGGATGGGAGGGGGGAGGGGGTCGTTATGCAGTCTTTAAAAAGCATACATGATGCTGTATTTAGCAGCAAAGCAGGGTATAATCTGTACACATGTAAGTGCCACGGCCCAGATATATTCTAGCATGCATGTGACACATCCGGGTGGGCAGCTCCCACAACCCCCACTGTTGAAAATACCCACGGCTCCTCCCTAGAGGGCCAACATATTTGAGGTTAAAGCTGCAACTACCAGCAGCTCATTGAGGGTGATGGATGCACTGACTATGAATGTGCACTTTACAGAAACCAATCGACATACTGTATAAGGTACATTTTATTTATTTATTTATTGTTAGCTTGTTAGGCTCTTATACAGCAAGTACATTCTGTTTCAAAGTGCCCACAGGGCAACCAGGAGGGACAAGGGGATGAGAAACATAAAAACAATAAACAAAATATAAAATGCAGTTTTGGGGGAGGGCGACAAACCTATATGCCTCGTGAGTGTTCAGAGCGTGCAAGTGCAGAAGGGAGGGGGGAATGGGATAGGTGCTGGGGTGAGCACAAGGTGAAGTGCAATGTACGGTACGTGCACGCCTCCAGGGTAGAGGGTGTGCCGAGGCAAGTGCTGAGGATATACAGAAGCTGGGGGAGATTCGGTGTGGGAGGTTAGGGCCCCGCAATGTTTCACTGTTTCTTTAAACACATCGTCGTCAACATTCTATCAATGGCGGCATGTTGACCATCTAGTCACAGAATAAGGGGCAAACATGCTCTCCTCCTGTGCTGTATTGATGGAAAAAATGCAAGCAAAATAATCACTGCCCTGATAAACGTGCCTGTCAAACGCTGCAGAACGATCTTCTTGCATAAGTTGGCACTTGTGACAGGCACACCTCCTCAACAAGGGCCCTTTTTTTCGATCTTGCCCTTGGGTTGAGGCTGTTGGCTGGTGACTGTCCGGTTTTTATCCACCCACCCGGCTGCTAGTTATGTCAGCAGCAATGCTGCACCCATGTCATGCAGGCTGACTATAGCAGTGTGCGGGCATGACACGCATGCGTGCCTGGCACTGTCACCTTCCAACTCATTCTTATCGATGCAAATGGATAGCTAGCCCTGCCCTACGCACCCGAGTCTTCAGGTTCATGAATAACACTGAGCGGGCCCGTGATGCCCAGACCCTGGCAGGTGCATAAGGCTGTTGCTTGTGTTACTATGACTGGCTGACAATTACAGTTGGAACACCACGTGCAAAGCATGTGCAATGAGAACGTGTAACACAAGCGCCCATGCCTGCGATGTGGACTGGTGGTGGGACAGGGCTGTGCACGCTGGCAACGGCCTACTGAATCTGAGATGTGAAGATACCAGCATGAGCATTTCAGGCACCTAGCTGAGATATGCCCTGTGCCTAGGGCATGGCGGCATTATGTCTGAGGTGGGCCAATACCATAGCTGAGAAATGCAAACACCATGCAGTGATGTCCAAACACAATTCTCCGGATATCCAGACACCATGGGCCTGATTTACAAAGCCCTTTTCAATGGGGTTTTTCTATTCAAAAGCCTTTTTAAAAAAAAAAATCAGGTCCCATGTCTCGGGTGTTATACAGACATCACAACTGAGATGTGTGAACGTCATACTTGGGATATGCAGAACTCATGCCTGTGATGTGCAAACACTATGCATGAGACACACAAACACAATGCCTGAGATCTGGAGACACCATAGCTGAGATGTGTGGGCACTATTTCTGGTGCATGTAGATGGCATGCCTGAGCTACACAGGCATCATTCGTGAGCTAGGCAGCAGGCCTCACACATGCACACCACCGGGGAAGCACAGATGACCTTTCTCATATGGCAATTGTTACAGGGGGACTGCACCTCTGAACTGGAATGCTATGCCCCTCAATCTCAGAAGTTGTGGGTCACTGGAGAGTTTCAAGAACAAAGTGAAAATGTATTTGTTTTGATAAACCCCTCAGTCCTGAGAGCCTCTTTGTTTGTCTGATTTTTGTCTTCGTCTATCCCCATCTTCTCTGGAACTCTAGTTCCGGGGCCCGCTTGCCTCCGGGCTGTGCCTGTAGACATGAAATAAAGTGAAGTACAGGGCAGCAACCCTTTCTAAGGTGTGCTGGCCCACTCACCTCATTACAACTCAGGCGTTAAGGGTTAACGCCGTCGTTAACCCTTAACGCCTGATTCCAATTTTAACGGCTGCTTTTAGCAGGCGTTAAAATCCATGGCGCTAAACCGCCTTGGTGCTAATTACGGCACTGTAATTTACGGTGCCGTAATTAGCGCCTTCCCCACTCCCATTATGCCCTATGGGGCAAAAATGGGAATGGGGAAGGGTAAATGGTAAATGGGGATTTACCGCCCCACTCACCTTGGAATGGGGCGGTAAATCCGCCATCCACCATGGTGTAAACATAGTTTACACCATGGTGGTAAAGTTGGTGTACTTACCGCCTGGGTCGTAATGACCCTGAAATATCCAGGCTCCGGTGTGTTTATGCAGCCACTCTGCCTGAAATACACAACGCATCTTCGGCACCTCTGGACACACTTCTTGAGAACTGCCAACTCAAAGGGGCCAATTCTGGGTTTGAGATATTTAGATCAATTACGACCCAGGCGGGAAGTACACCAACTTTACCACCATGGTGTAAACTACGTTTACACCATGGTGGATGGCGGATTTACCGCCCCATTCCAAGGTGAGTGGGGCGGTAAATCCCCATTTCCCATTTACCCTTCCCCATTCCCATTTTTGCCCCATAGGGCATAATGGGAGTGGGGAAGGCGCTAATTACTGCACCGTAAATTACGGTGCCGTAATTAGCACCAAGGCGGTTTAGCGCCATGGATTTTAACGGCTGCTAAAAGCAGCCGTTAAAATTGGAATCAGGCGTTAAGGGTTAACCCTTAACGCCTGAGTTGTAATGAGGGCCATTGTGTGAAAAGTGGTGTTGCTAGTACAACTCAGTGTGATTCATTTGCACGTGAAATGATAATTATTTACATAGCACTTTCGCCAAAGCACTTAACATAGAACATATTTACATACAATATCACACAACCGAAGTTGGTACTCATTTATCAACCTCAGAAGGATAAAAGGCTGAGCTTGCCTTGTCGGGATTCAAACCAGCGACCTGCAGATGACAGCAGCAAGCGCTCAGCCGCTGAGCTATCTTATCAGTTTATGTGCAGACATGCCGCCTGAGATGTGCAGACACCTTCTCTGAGACATGCAGAGCCCCACCCCTTTACCCACCATGCATTATATGGCAGTCCCACTGCCAGGTATGTGCCGACCTCCTCTCTTCCTGTGAAGTGCTGGATCCCTATTGGCGGTGGGCACTGCACCACTGCATCTGGGGCGGAAGGGATGACCCGTGTATCGGCATTTCAGACCGATCGCGTGCTATCAGCAATCTCTGCGCATTTGTAAACAAGAGACGTCGTTATTAATACTGGTACCAAAGACCAGACTTGTGTCGAACCGATAGCAGAGAATATCACGTGCAGGAGGAATTTCATATCAATACCGAAGACGTAGACCAGTGTCAAGCAACCCATAAGTTGCAGCTCTTTTTGATAAATTGGATATATAAATACCTCTGCAGCTGCTTCTTGACCAGTGACAACCAGTGTGTCAGTAATTCACAAAATACTCCTTCGACCTGCCCATCCGAGTCCCCTCCCATAACTGTTGAACCCATGTACAGCAGCCATACCTATGTTGTTGTACGGGATAGGTGTCATGCCTCAACTCAAGGCCCTTGCCCCCCTCAAAACCCCCCGCCTGAAAGATTTCACCACAACAGTTTGGTCAAATGTTGGCAATAAAAGGTTATAGGTAACATAAACGATACACGTAATCATGAATAAATCATCCTTTTGGGTACCGGGTCCAGAGGTGACCCCCTCTGGCCCGGGTCCAGAGGTGACCCCCTCTGGCCCGTGCCGCCTTTCTTGTCCCACGACTTGTTGTGATCACCGTATGGTGTCCTGAGTTTCTTTCCGATGTTCATCTCCCCTTTTTCTGTGGTGGGAGGGTTTTGTGGCAAAGAAAATGGCTGGAAGACGCTGAGTCCACAGCGAACTTCTAGATACTGTTTGGGTCCCCGTGCAGGGTCGACAAACAGTTTGTGCTTTAGCACTGTTTACGGCTCATTATATAAGCCCAGAGAGGCCCTGAGCCTTTGTACTGTGTGGGGGTCTGTGCACCAACCCCCCTCCAGGCCAGGCCAGCCTGCGGCTGACCTATTGGGCCCCCTCCTCCGCCCAGGGAGGAGTGGGATCCCCCCCCGTACTACACTGCCTGAGATCCAGGGTCTGCAAAGTGCACCGCACCCATATAGTCTCCTGGAAGGGTGAGGTATTTATTACCTCACCCTTCCGTGCCTTGATGTGCCAGACCTAGCTGGCTGTCTCCCTTATCTGAGAGACCGAGAGGGGCACTGACCCTGGAGGAGGGCTGCTGCCCCTCTCTCAAGCCTGCTGCCCTGCAACAACAGTTGCCAGGCCTCGCCTTGGGCAGCCCGGCGGCATTACCCATAACTGTTGAACCCATATACAGCAGCCATACCTATGTTGTTGTACGGGATAGGCGTCATGCCTCAAGGCCCTTGCCCCTCCCTCCTGAAAGTTTTCACCAAAACAGTTTGGTCAAGTGTTGGCAATAAAAGGCTGTAGGTTTTTATTGATACAAATATGGTTATAGGTAACATAAACAATGCACATAATCATGAATAAATCATCCTTTTGGGCACCGGGTCCAGAGGTGACCCCCTCTGTCCCATGCCGCCTCTCACGGGCAGGTTCCCGGATGTCCGTGTTCCCCCAAAAGGTTTGCCTATTTGCAGCCCCTGTTAGCTAACGTGGAGGAGATTTCTCTGAAGAAATGTTCCATGCCCTTGAAGTGGGAGAATGGGACAAGACCCTCCCTCCAATCTCATCCAGACCATGGCCTAGAGGATCACGGCCCAGACACCCCCCACAAGACGAGTTTGTCTATTTACCATATGATAAAATACCCTGGTTCAGAAACTTACACATAAGAGGAGCATGCCCACCAGCACGCCAAGCTCAAGCCGACGCCTGTGACATGGATAAGCTTGACTAAGAACAACAGCCACAAGTATCCACATCGTTAGAGATGCCATAACGACATAGCCATCAGACGAGAACACACGTGCCACCATGCACACTGGTCACTCACACAGCAACCTGCACGAAGAACATACTCAGTGCTATGAAGTAGGTGACTGACACACCCACTGACGTGCATCGTTGTTATTTTTTTTTACATAGGCCTTTTTACAGCACCGCAGAAACGCAAGACGCCGAAGAGCTCGTGTACATGCTTGCTGACGCTTCTTCCGCCACCCATCCCAATTGACGACACCACCATGTATATCTAATGCTGCGTGTGACACTCTGTCGCCCCGCGATCTCCATACTATGGATTATGTACCGCCACCCATGAACTAGGCCCGAGTAGGCCGCAAGCAATAGTCCCCAGGCAGGAGCCTCGCAATGAAAATCCTCTCAGAACAAGAGTACACGTGCTGACCATGCAGGACGAGCCCCCAGCGAGAGCTCACAGCCAAGGCCACGATGTTGCAACTCGTATGCCGCAAGCCCAGCGCCAAGGTTACACCTGTAAGTGCCAAGCACTCAGAGACGAAATAGAAATCTAATGCTCATAATTCTGCTCCAGCTACGGTCTCTCCACACGTGACCAAGCTGAACTGACGAGGTGCCAAGCTCACAAGACAGGAAGCCGCCAGGGTCCCACGTCTGGGACACAGGTTGCAACAACAAAGAAGCGAGATGGACACCTACAGTGATGGGAAAGGCCTGTCCACAAGCCCATGAACAGACCTGTCCATTGTATGCACAAACAAATAATTGCACATTGTTGCTAATGACAGGTACACCACGAGCTGGGAACGGCAATGGTCCCAGGCTTGCAGGCTCGCGGGAGAACCAATCAGAATACAGGGGGGCTTATTACTGACGCCATTACTCTTAGCCAATCACCAAGGGTCCCTCTGTAACAATTCTAAAGTAACAACTGCAAGGGACAACCAAAGCGTACCACCTGACCCATCCTCATCCACTAATATTTCTTTCCATATGTTACCTATACTAACCCTACCCCTCAGGGAACCAATCCAGAGTGATGATAGGTTTTGTGCTAACTTTCCCAGGTGATGCGAGTAGTGCGTCATACTGCCGTAAAAAGGGCCTGCGAGCCCCACTACGAGTGAGAGTCCCGTCGGATGCATACGAACCGAGACTCATCCCTGCCGTTATTATAATAAACTGCAGTACCGCCTTGCTTCTTGTGTGTGTCTCATACTCCTTTTGGGGACACGGGAGGAGTTGGGGCCTCCCCAGCCCGGAGGTCCGCGGACGGCACTGCCGGCCCCGGGAGAATCACCCCGACAAGTTGGAGGCACTGCTGAGATCGGTTGATGTCCGTTGGCCTGGTAATACAAGTCCAAGGCCCTTGCAGCGAGGCGACCCGGCAGCGTGGCCTCCTCTGCCGTTGCCCCCTTTGAGGACTACAGGACGAACACGTTGCAAGCATAGGACCAGAAGACCGGACAGCGCAATCTGGATATTGGCCCTCGGGAGCCGATTGAGAAGTATCCCGCCTGCGGTTGGCGAGTGTCCAGACGTGGTCCAGACGAGGGAAGGTGGCGGGCCGCTTGGAGGGGTGCACGCAGTCGAGCGGCCCCGCATGAAGGGAACTTGGTGAGTATGACACAACCAACAAGCAATGTGACATTGTGAGGGAGGGGGGAGGAATTGTGATAAGGGTGGCGGGAGGTGTTTTTACGGTGTGTTGCAAGGATTTGATTGATAAGTGTTGACAGATGAGTGAGCAGTAGCAGGACAGGCACGAAGGCCGTCTTCTATCGCGTCACAGAGCAGGGTGGGTGGAGCCAAAAGGCACCACGTGTGGTTGTTCGAAGGCACTGATTTGTCTAGATCGCGGGCACCTGTAAAAGGGGTGTGTGGCTTTCCAATGAGTTGGCGTTTTGATCAATGAATAAACGAGGATCCCTACTGATTGAGTGTAAAAACTCGTTAGGTAGATGACGTTTTCCCGTAGGTGGTAGCTAGGTTGTTGCCAAGTGCGGAGGATAATTGGCTGGTTAAGCTCCCCTGGCAAGGGGTGTATCACATGCGAGGCGACACAGCGTGTGCAGTCCGATTATAAGAGTTTTTTGTTGAGTACCCTGCTCTGGGCATAGCGAGAGGACAGCTGTGGGGTCGACGAGGGCAAAAGTATAAAACATATTGCATGCTCCATTAATGTTATAAGAGGTTCTTACCGGTAATAGTTTGAAGAAGTTGGTGACATCAGCCATAGTGCTTCCATAGGACACCGCGGCCACACCGTATTGACCAAGGGGTGGCCACAGGATAATAAGGGCAGCATAGAAGAGGCGGGGAGGCCACGCACAGAGAACGCCAGCAACCCTCGATAAGGGGAGGGCGGAAAGGGGAAAAGTGGCCACGCACGGAGAACGCCAGTCATGTTGAGCAAGGTGGTTGAAAAGAAGAGGGAGAAGTTTAAAAAAAAATAAAATAAAAAAAAAAGTGGGGCGGCTGTATCAGCATGTCACACAGGGCACGCAGCTGCAGGGGGCTCTGTGCGCCGCAGCCGCAGGGGGCCATACGACTGATATCAGAGGAGGAAAAACAATAGAGGAAAAGAACTGTATATCAGCAATTGTATTACCTTTCAGCGGACGGTCAAAAGTCCCCAATTTACGGGGCCAGGTAAAGACAGTGGTTGCTGAACAAAGTTGAAGTATAACATAACAATGTCCCATGGGTCAGGGTCCGGAGGGTGGGGAAACACTCTAACTACCCCCCTCCAACATATTTGCAAGATACTATCACCTTACAAGGAGAAGCTTATCAAGTATAGTGTAGACTGGACACAAGGAACAGACAACAAAATGGCGACACCATGGCCGCCTAACGGCAGTTTTGACCCATACGTCCAACACTCGCTATTGACATACATACAAAACACATACAAGGGGAAGAAATTAGCTCATCATGTAGAGATATTCAACTTGTGGAGGATGTTCCAGGGATCTAAGCCAGGAGCAACGGGGATGTTTACTATGGAAGGGGCAAGAGAGGAGAAGGGAAACAAAGAAACAAAGGAAGGTAAAGAGGTGAAGGAAGAAGAAGGGGACGTGGGCACGGCGAGCAGCAATTCACCACGAGTGAAGGAGGGCATGAAGGAGGAAGGAGGATCGGTTGCAGTATCAGAAGTAAAGATGGAGAAGGAAGGGACAGACGATACGCCTCTGGCGAAAGTAGTAAAGAAGGAGGAAGGAGGATTGTACCCAGTGATGGAATTAAGAGAAGCTGCCAGGCCACAATTAACAGCTGCTGAGGAATATTCAAACCCCGCGTACAGCCCTCCACCTTACGCCCCTAATGATAGCTACCAGAGGGGGGCGGCGGCAGTGGCGGGCACGTTAGGATTAAACACAGTACAGGTCGGCACCGGGGGGGAAGGAAAGTGGCGAACACGTTGCAAGCATAGGACCAGATGAGTGGATAGCAGCACAGGTACTCCTAAAGGTCAGAGGGACACTAACAAGGGAGGAGGAGGATGCTGTGAGGAAAACGAAAGAGGAAGAAACAGACACAACACAGACAGGGACTGAGGTGAGTAATGCAGAGGAAGGGCGACTGTCAAAAGCAGAGGAAGAGATGTTGGAGGAAAGGTTGGCCGAGCTCAGAGAAGTACAAAGTGACCTGATTAGACAGTACGAGCAAGAAACACAGGGAAGGAAGAAGGAAAGAAAAGAGAGTAGGGAGGAGAAGGAGAGGATGAGGGAGAGATTGGAGGAGAGAAGGAAGGAAGCGGAAAGGATGAAAGCGATAGCAGAGAGGGTGTCACATATGGAGCAGCGGGAAATGAAAAGGAAGGAGGAGGAAAAGGAAAAGGAAATGGAAATGTGGAAAAAGAAAATATTGTCTGAAAGCGCCCGGAAATATTAAGAAGGTAAAGTAATAGAGAGCATATTGAAAGGAGGAGGGGCAAACTGGGAAGACGGGAAGAAGACAAAAAGATAATGGCGAAGGTAAGTAATGAAGTAATGAAGGAATTACGCAAGAAGAAAGAGGAAATAGGGGGTGAAGTATTGGGAAACGAGGGAAGGGAGAGAGGACATAGGAGAATGGAGCATGAAGTAAGTACTTACACTCGCCAGGACTTGGAGGTACCTACAACATCAACACAGGGAACAACTGTTAAAGAGGAGAACATAACGAAGGGAACTTGATCGATTTAAAGACGGTTACAGTGGGGGGAAAACGGACAGACTGGAGATTGTCTTTCCTTGATGAGATTTGCAGTGAGGAGGAAGGATGTTCGGGAAAGAATGGAGGAGATGACAATAGGGAAAGCTTAGATAAACTGTACATCACACGGGTAAATTGCGAGTCACCTTGGGCATGCGGGAACAGGGAGGAGGAAAAGACGAGCGAAGAACAGGTAAGAGAAGTAGCAGGGACAACGACACATTCAGTAACACCAACGCCGCACCCACCTCACCGACCAACATCACGCCCACAGCACACTCCATATGTTGACAGACTCAGAGATCACCAGGGACGTAGACAGGAAGAAAGGACAAGCACGCCTGCGGTGAAACACGAGGGTAACACAAGAGGGAGGGAGAATGAAGGGGACGACAGAACAGATAACTGTAATGATCTAATGATAGGATCACATGACACGGAGGAAGAGGATGAGTACACTGATAAAGCCCCACAAGCATTCGGGGAAACAAAGGGGGGAACTTAATGCCACTCCTGGAAAGGGGAGGGGCCTGACCACAATATGTCCCATGGAAGCATGCCGACAAGAAAAACATAAAGTGCAGACTCCCCTCTCTAAGTGGGGGAGCTGGGAAATGGATATATGAAATGGAGAAACAGACTGCAGGACAAAAACTAGCGGTGGGGGACCTGAAAGGGCTCCTAATATCAATATTAGGGGATGCCGCAGATGACATCTGGAGAAGGGAAGTCTTCCCAGGGGTCCCAGTAACAGATACGTCGCATGATGGGGCACCATTTGCCAACTGCAGGCATGCACTGTGGCAGGCATTAAGGGTTCAGTATTCAGGCACATCAGACATAGGAGCAATTACGTCACGCAAAATGCGTGAGAATGAAGATCCTATTGATTACATTCAGGAGATTCAGGAGAAGTGGCGCTTGGGAACTCGGGAGCCATGGGATAAAACATTAGCAATTTTCTACTACATACTAATACAAGGTCTGCACGAACCAGTTCAGAAACAGCTGAAGAAAATTGTGGGGATGGAAGTAAAAGCTTGGCCAGAAATACAGCTAACTATAGTGCATCACTGTAGGCTGTGGCAGGAAAAGATGAAACAAAAAGAGGAAGGTAGGAAGGCAGAGGAGGCAAAACTGGTACAGAAGAAGCTATCCAAATACGCCATGGAGGGAGCACTATTGACAACACCCGTGGTAGCCACACCAGCACCTACTCAGGCCATAGTTGCACAAGGCATGACACAACAACATGTAGCACAAATTCAGCAGCCAGCGCAAATAATAACACAACAAATGCCCCCGCCCTCACCCTACACGGCAAACACAGCAGGGGGACACATGCAAATGGGAAATGGATACTATAACAACTACAGAGGGAGGGCGGACTGATGAGAAGAAGAGGCTATGGCCAGCATGCACAGCAATAAGGGGGGACATTCCGGGGATACTACTCAAACGGGCAGCAAGGGTATCAGGATAACACAGGGAACTTTCCAGGGCAGGCCAGGGAGCCACCAACATGTTGGGTTTGTGGAATGGTGGGACACATGTCACGCACATGTAGAATGAGACCCACCACACCAGCATGGGGGAAGCTGGGGCAACAAGGGCATATGGGGGAGCAACTAGTTTACCAACAGCAGCAAGGAACACAACAGTGCACCCCGCAACAACAAGCGTCCACGCAACAACCACAGCAACAGATACAACAGCATACTGCACCACAACCACAGGCACAACCACACGCTGCACCGCAAAAACAGGTACAGGCATACACACCGCCACAACAACAGGTAGTAGTAACACAACAGCACCAGGTACAACCAACGCAGCAGCTTACCCAGATACAAGACAATCAGGTGTCAACAACTGGTACACAACTACAACAAACACAGTTGGGGAAGGTGACCATATTGGGGCATAACCCTTACACAGGTAGTGGTCAGACATTATATCCACATTAGGACAGCCCTCAGATGTCTTTGATATGTCCCATCCTATCGGTAACACCTAACACTGCGGAGGAACCACGGATACAGGTAGCGATAGGTTACAAAAAAATGTCCTTCCTTGTTGACACCGGGGCTACTAGGTCCTGCATAAGGGAGGGTACATTTAAACTGTCAGGCGAGGCCATGCACACTCAAGGATTTTCTGGGGCTCGAGGGTTGGTTCCCTTCACTGATAACATCTCCTTATCTATAGAAGATCATGATATGTCTCTGCTGCTCCTGTATTCGAAGCAGTCACCAGTAAACATTCTTGGGAGGGACATAATGAGCAGATTGAATATGAAAATTTCCTTCACGGAGAACGGCATAATCTGCTCCACGCCAGGAATAAACATGCTCACAGCCCGACAAATATTGCAAGCTTACTGTGGCCAAACAGTGGCTCGGGCTGAACCTGTAGATGGAGAACTATTTCAATATGGGACAGACATGGCATTTGCATGGATGCCTGGGATTGATGGCAAGATCTGGAGGAGGCCAGCAGCATACTTGTTCAGACCAGAGACCTCGGCAAGTGAACCGGAGGGGAAGATAATTTCAGTGAGCATCGAGAGAATCATGGCAACTACAGATTACATTGCAGTACATGCCCAAGACAGAGAGGGGAGGGCCTGGAGAGCAGTAATAGCACTGGCTGAGGGGTGCAGGCTCACACAGGTGTCTGATGAGGAGCTCTTCTCCGACGATAAAGAAGGAGAGATGGTGTTTATGATGAGTGTTGACATAGCTACGGGTGACATACAAGCAAGTGGCGCTAAAAATGGCAATGGCACTAGAGGCTCCTGCATCCACACCAGTACCATTTTATGAGGAAGACATGGCAAAAGTACCAGCATCACTGTGGACCACCAGTCCATATGATGTGGGCTGCATAAAGAGCATTGGAGGAGTAAAAATAAAATTGAAAAAGGGAGCAATATTACCTAGGGTAAAGCAGTACCCACTATCAAAAGAGGCAGATGAGGGCATATATGAAACAATAACAGCATTGATAAGCAACAGCATATTAGTACCATCACAGTCACCATGTAACACAGCTGTGTACCCAGTGCGCAAAGTAAAAGGAGGGTCTTGGCGTTTCATCAAGGACCTTAGGCCCTTGAATTACATTGTAGAAGCAGAGTACCCCATAGGAGCAAACCCAGCCACAATGCTATGTGGAATACCAGCAGAGGCATCACGGTTTACCGTAATTGACCTCAAAAACGCCTTTTTCTCGATACCTCTACACCCAGATTCACAAGGCCTCTCAAGCTTCGCATACAGGAACACAAAATGGAAACATACAAGGCTGCCTCAAGGGTACTGTGAGTCACCATCCATCTTCAACAGAATAATACAGATGGATTTAGGGAATATCGAAATGGAAAGCATGATGCTGCAATACGTTGATGACATCATCATTTTCAGCACCACTGAAGAAAGATGTAGGAAAGACTCAGTAAATGTCCTCACAGTGTTGGCTGAGAAGGGGTACAAGGTGAACAAAGAAAAATTACAGTACTGTCAGGAACAGGTACTGTACATTGGCTAACTTATCTCTCAGCATGGAAGGAACATCGCACCACAAAGAGCACAAGCAATAACCAACACACCACGACCACAGACAGTGAGAGAACTACAGCAATTTCTGGGCCTATGCAACTATTGCAGGGCATGGGTTTTTGACTACAGTTCTTACATAGGACCCCTGCTTGAGGCCCTCAGAGACGCACAAAAAGGGGACAAAAAGTTGGGGTGGACAAGAGAAATGAAAGAGGCGTTTGATGAATTGAAACATGCTATATCTACAGCACCTGTGCTAGCCACTCCGAACTATGAACACCAATTTTTCATTTTTTCACATTGCGACTCAGCAGTAATGAAGGCAGTACTGACACAGAAAACAAGCATGGGCCACAAGCCCGTAGCCTTCTACAGCGGACACTTGGACCCTGTAATGTTAGGCCACTTCCCTTGTGAACAAAGCCTGGCTGCCGCGGCTTTTACGGTGGAAAAAACATCATCGATAACAATGGGGTGCCTGACCACACTGTTCGTGGAACATGCCCTCTTTGCCATTTTGAATAATCCACACTGACCGCCCAGAGAGCTTCAGGTTATGAAATTATTCTTTCCAGACCAGAATTGACATTTGTAAGGTGCAGCAATGTGAACCCGGCAAGATTCATAGCTGAGGTAGTTGATGAGGGTGACTACGCTCATAACTGCACACAAGCCATTGAACTTTACTCCAGCACAAGAAGAGTTGAGGAAAATGCCCTAGCGGGGGGGGGAAATAATGTACATTGATGGGTCATAGATGATAGACCAAAGCGATGGTGTTAGAAGGACAGGAGCAGCAGTGGTTAGGTTGACGGAAGACTGGATGTATGTGCCAGTAAAATGTGTCCAACTACCACAACATTATTCGGCACAAGCCTCAGAGCTAGTGGCCCTAATATTGGCATTAAGGGAGAGTTTTGATAAAAGAGTGACGATATACTCTGACAGTGCATACGTCACATCAACAGTCCACTCAGGATTAATAAAACGGCAGAGGAGAGGATTCAGAAGAGCAGATGGCACACCAGTGCAATATGCTCTATTACTAGTAGAACTAATTGAAGTAATTAATGACCCAAAAGAGATAGCTCTGGTTAAGTGTCAGGCCCACACCAATGGGATGACTCTATCTCAAAAGGTAACGAAACAGCACACGCACATGCCAAGCATGCTGCGTATTTTGGAGAAATATGGACCCCCCAGAAAAAGAAAAAGATAGGGGGAGGATGGGAGCGAGACAAATGTTGATGAAGGGTGGATATACACACATCCCTGAAACACAGATACTAGAATTACAGGCAGCAGAACCTATGGCAGAAAAGGAACTATGGGTAAAAAGAGCATGCACAATGTCACCTACAGATGCATTGTGGCGACAGAGCAATACAGGAAAGGTAGTGATGCCACTAGCATTACTAAACACAGCCCTAGCTCAGCTACACCATCCAGCACACACAGGAAAGGAGGTGATTGCAGCACGGATAAAGGAAGCTTGGTTTTGTCCTGAGCTAAATTCACATGTTGCAGCATTTATCAGCAATTGCTTAACGTGCCAACAGTTTGCAGCTGGTCACACGCTGCAAGTGATGAAAGGTACTATACCCCGGCCTGAAAGACCCTTCCTGCACTTACATATTGACTACATTGACATGATCAACGTATGTCAAGGCCAAAGATACATGATTGTAGTGGTGTGCCCATTTTCAAGGTGGATTGAGGCTGGACCCTGCTCCCATGTGGACGCATTCCGAGCAGCCAAATTCTTGGTGAGGGAAGTCTTCACAAGATGGGGAGTGTGCGAAGTGCTGCAGTCAGACAATGGCCCACACTTTGCTAATGAGATGTTCGAGCACATAACTGCAATGCTCAGCATAAAACATAAGTTTGCATGCGCATACCACCCGCAGGCTAACGGTATCTGTGAATGCCTAAACGGCCTGCTAAAAGAAGAAATAGCCAAGATACAGCAGACAACTAAGAAAAGCTGGTTGTACTGCCTTCCCCTGGCTCTGTTTGAGCTGAGGAATAGGCCAGGATCCAACCACCACCTCACACCCCACGAGGTGGTGACTGGACGTCAGATGCGTCTTCCATTAACGCCAACATCAAGGGCCTTCACCAACCACGAAAGTTCTGCAAATGTATTTGGTGATGAAATGTATCAGTACGTGTCTTAACCGCAGACAAGGACAATTGTGACACTGCCCCTGACCCCTCCCCAGCCACAGACACACCTATAGACTTTGGACAGTCACCCATAGCACACCCCATGGTCACAAGATCTCAAAGCAAACAAACCTCCACCACGCCCAGCCCTGTCCCTGCCATCACCGAATAAAGGAAATTGTATAACAAACTGGAATGTTGCACACAGACATATAAACATGTATATGTTCTCCCTCTCCTTTTTGTTTCACACATGTAGGCACCGCATATTACTGTATTGTTTAGAAAGTGAAGTAACTAACGTCGTGTTCTGCCCAGGAGTAAATGCTACCCACAGATGATAACACCTTTGAGGCCCTGTCACACCAGTTTGTATACCATGTAAAGAGGCCAAAGTATCTAAAAAGAGAAGGGTACATGTGTACTCCAACACGTTTATTTTGGCCGTAGAACAATAATTACCACATCTCCACGAGCACTTACCAGCTCTGAGAGATAGGTCAATGAGATTAGCGTGGGAACGGCTTTTCGCCTGGGCACTAAACAACTACCTGATAGGCAGAGCTTGATTTAAAACACTTACAAAATAACGCACATTTTCAGAATTTTCAGGCGGGCATCTTTAACATCGCAAGAATAAGCTGCAGGACCGCAGCAAAGGTAAGAGCAAAAATGCCGGTGAGATTAGCTATTGTCATAAAGTTAATAGTAGTGTTGGTTGTCACTGGTCTATTGGCTGCCTCTGACAGGCAGAAACACAACGCTTATGATGTGATGGCTGTATCCCAAACTAACTCACCCCCTCCCACAGCTGCAACAGGTACGGTGTCAGGTGGTACAAGTAACGCCAGAAGTAAGGAACACAGGGTTAAACGCAGCACATATGGAGATGATAAGGGAATTGACACATACCTCACAGTCTCAGCACACATCTCGAACAACATGTGGTATCAGCACATGACCAAAATTGGTAAGCAGACAACTGAGGACAACTGCTATGTTTGCTCGTTGATCCCATACGCTATGAGCGCATCAAGAACATTTGTAGCCACTGAAATACCAGCAAAGACAGTGGAATGCCTGATATATTTGGCACTCTTCCAAAGAAAAGGACGATTTCAAGGGACTGTGGTGACACTTCAATGGAAAACAAGGGATACATATCCATACGAAAATAATTTCATCAAAACATATTTGATGTACCACAAAAGAAGCCTCCATACTGAAGCCTTCAGATACATGACAGATGGCCCCGAAAAAGGAGAAACGAAGAAAGTAACGTTACAATACCTGCTGTGCGATTGGTATGCAAACAAAGTTGCTGGTGAACAAGGGTGTTGGGAAAGACCTCTAATAACTATAACTGGGAAAATATATACAAATGAAGGGTGGGAAATAAGAGTGGTTGGGAGCAACATGGTAACAAGAGAAAATATTACCACCATAAAAGAGCACAACAACAGATGTTGGACAACGTGGGGAAAGTATGTACCGATGTTAACATGGCTGGAGAAGGACGAAGATCCAATAACTATACTACCACTCACAACACCCACACTGTGCTATCAACACAACAGCGATGTGGATGTGGGATATAACACCAACTGTGAAAACACGATAGAAATACCAGAGGGGGGTGCCGGCACAGCAGTCATAATGGACCACTATTGGGCCTGCGGCGATAAGGCGTACCACACCTTGCCTTCATCATGGAATGGAATGTGCACTATGGTGCACATCAATGTGCCATCCCTGGTTGTGCCTCAGAAACACGTCAACATGGCCAACTTTCCCCAGATGGACGAAGGAAACAATAGGAGAAGATCAGTAGAAATAGAAGAAGGTGATGAGAACAACAACAATAATGTTTTGCCAAGAGTGAAAAGACAAAGAGAGCACCTGACGGGAAACTACCTGTGGGGAAGATCAGAAACAGCTCTCACCTCCATCCTACCAGAACACACACTATTCAGCAGAGCAGCAATGTTCTTCTCATCCATAATACACCCAGGACTACAGGCATATGCAAATGCAAAATGGTTGCAGATCACCAGATGGGAGCTGATGATGACAATAAATTTAACAGTAAACGGATTCAACGCAATAAAAGAAGAACTGAGAACAGTAAGAATGGTAGCACTGCAAAACAGGTATGTGCTAGACCTTCTCACGGCAATGGAATGAGGAGTTTGTGCACAAATAGGGCAATCATGTTGCACATTCATCCCTGCTAATGACGCAGACAATGGAACACTTACTGAAGCAGTATCACAACTTGCCCTGATGCACTCCAAAATGGTGGAAGAAAGTAAAGGAGTAGAGAAAGACGGCAGCTGGTTTTCATTTATATGGTCATGGATGCCTTCATGGCTATCAGATGGGCTGAAGATAATAGTAGGTTGCATAATATTGGCTGCAGCTGTGTTGATCGTAATAAGGTTTTGGAAGGCTAGAAAAGCACGTACAACAGACGAAATAATGGAGATGGTAGGCATGCACGTCTTACTGCCAGCCGATGATGGAAAGCACACCGACATGATAATAAAGGAAAGAGAGAGGCTGCGCAAACAGATCCTTGACAACCATATGGATCCGCCATCTGTGAAGGTGAAAAACCCAAGAAACCCAAGTAGCTATGTTGGAAGATGGGTATACTGCAAACCTGGCGGCGGCTGGGTTTACATATACTGGTCATTTGAAGATCATGTCAACCACTATGGGCACTTGGCTGGAATAACTAAAGTATGGAGAGTGAAAGGAGTTTGTTCAACTGGAAGGTGCGCTTCATGTAGCGAGCGTTTGAATTTGCCTGCAATTGACTCTGAGCCTAGCAGCACTGCAAGCTGAGCTCTTGCTGCCTTCCCTGCTTCCTGGAGGAGGCGGGGCCTATCGTGCACACGTGAGTGGTCACGTGACTCTATCCCAGCATAAATTGCCGGTATATCCGCCCGAGCGGCGTGTGTTTGTTCAACTGGAAGGTGCGCTTCATGTACCGAGCGTTTGAATTTGCCTGCAATTGACTCTGAGCCTAGCAGCACTGCGAGCTGAGCTCTTGCTGCCTTCCCTGCTTCCTGGAGGAGGCGGGGCCTATCGTGCACACGTGAGTGGTCACGTGACTCTATCCCAGCATAAATTGCCGGTATATCTGCCCGAGCGGCGTGTGTTTGTTCAACTGGAAGGTGCGCTTCATGTACCGAGCGTTTGAATTTGCCTGCAATTGACTCTGAGCCTAGCAGCACTGCGAGCTGAGCTCTTGCTGCCTTCCCTGCTTCCTGGAGGAGGCGGGGCCTATCGTGCACACGTGAGTGGTCACGTGACTCTATCCCAGCATAAATTGCCGGTATATCCGCCCGAGCGGCGTGTGTTTGTTCAACTGGAAGGTGCGCTTCATGTACCGAGCGTTTGAATTTGCCTGCAATTGACTCTGAGCCTAGCAGCACTGCGAGCTGAGCTCTTGCTGCCTTCCCTGCTTCCTGGAGGAGGCGGGGCCTATCGTACACACGTAAGTGGTCACGTGACTCTATCCCAGCATAAATTGCCGGTATATCCACCCTTGCAGCGTTAAGCCCTGGAGGAAGTAAGGGCTGGAGCCGCTGTTGTGCTGTTTGGCTGTGACCTGTGAGTAATCTGGATTGAAGCCTTCAGCTGCCAACTCTACTTATACGTATTCTATTAGCTCTCAGGGTTTGGGGTGGAGAGTCGGACTCTGGCAGCTCCACAAGCTGTCGGGCATTCCCTTCCCTGAAAACTGAACAGCTGCTTAAGACTATTCGGATGAATGATATCACTTCTAAAAAAAAAAGGAATTTATATAATTGTGTATTGACAAAAAATACTATCAATTTAAGTTTTTAATACATTTGGCATTAATCTGTGTAGCACTTTGTGTGTGGCGCCAAAGTTTTCTCTTTTTTTTTTTTTTGTTTTTTCTTTTTTTCTATACTCTATCTTCTTTAAAAAAGGGAAAGAAAAAAAAAAAAAAAGAAAAATTATTAACAAATTCACCCTTTTTAATTGAAATATTAATTCAAGTGCTTTTTGGGTGGCGTATTAAATGCGCCAACGCTCTTACTATCTTAGATCAAGCAAACGGGCGGCAGTTCCATCTTCCCCACCTCTTGCTCCTCAGAAAAGGAAAGTAATGGGCAGTACGGCGCGTCCACATGCGGCTTCAGCTTCCCGAGTTCCTAAAATCGCAAGATTTAAAGCAACAGTAGCGTTGCGCGATATACAGGAGATGCTCGCCACTATGGGCAAAGACAAAAGGGTATGTAGCAGTGATCTGCCCGGTAATTGTACTGCGCCTGATATTCCATCTACCATAATGCAGCCCAAATCCAAGTGCTCTATTTCAGATATAACAATGTTGAAGGATAGCGAAATTCCAATACAACCGCCCTTTTGCCGGATTCCAATACTGATCTGAGAAAATTACCATGTGACAAAGATACACAGGCTACAAAAGAAGTGAGCACACTGTTGCCGTGGAGTGATAATTTTATGCCCACTAGCAAGCCTTTTGTTATATCTGGGTCAAACTGTTTATTAACTCCTGCTGCTTCGTGTATTCCTTCTATGTGTGGTACATCTTCTAATCCCACGGTTATAGTATTGGCTGATGAGTCTATAAAGGATCAAGACGAACTTGATCACTGTTCTAATTCATCCTTTATTGATAATAATGTGGCGCCTGAGGCAAACTACGAATTGCCAGAAATCTCTCACATTTATTCTGATGACGAGAAACATATGTCAGTATCCTCATATATAGCGCCTACTCCCAGACGGTCTCATATCATATCGAAACCCATCCCTTCTCCTTCCATGCCCCTGCTTTCTTTGCCACCTCCTTCTACTGCATGTTTGTCTTCCACAATTCTAATTGAAACCACCTTGCATGCTATGAATCTGGCTATTTCATCATTGTTTAAATTATGTGAGACCTTGGACGAAAAACTTAAAATCCAGGATAAACAACTTACTAAATTAATTAGATGGCAATCACAGTTACGCTTACAACAGTTGACACCATTAAATGACAGTGCTCTCATTTCTCCTAAAAAATCAAAGTTATCTCCTGCTAAAGTATTACAGCAGAAAGCAACCAAGGATTCTCCATTTAATCAATTGGAGAAACCGAAATTGGCCATGGAATATATGGCTACATCTCCCCAGTTTACCCTACCTACATTCCCACATATTATTCGAGAACTTCATTCCCCTTTTGAGAAGTGTGCTCCTGTATGTCCATTAGCTAATACTGTGTTGCCTTCAGCATCAGCGAATGTATTACAATCTTCTAAAGAACTATTCACAATTTTTTCGGGTGCTACCTCTGCTAAACAGACTCATACAAGCCCCTTAAGAAAGAAAACAAAAAATCGACCAAAGCAGCATATTCCCTCCTCGATCGCTAAATCATTCTTGAAAGGGCTAAAGCTACCTGCCAAAAATAAAATGACCATAGCTGCTAAAGTAGTACGGGATAAATATGCAAAAATCGCTGCCGAGAAAAACCTAAAAGGGCTTGTAAATGTACAACCTTCAGTTGAACACTCGCCCTAAATAACATTGTGGCCTTGATTGACAATGAATCTGCTGTAAATGATAATCACCCGAAATTAATCACTGCTCCAAGAGTGAACGATCTATTGGATGCTGAATTGTGTTTAAAACGTGCAGAGTTGCGCAAAGAAATAGACCTTTATCTAGACGCTAAAGGCCTTAAACCTCCTCTAGCTGAATCTAATATCATTAATGGATCTAAATTTAAAGATAGTTCTCTTTCTCAAATTGGAGCAAATAAGCCATCTAAACATAGATTGCCTTCTTCAATAAAATCTGTACCACAGCTCCCTTCCCTTCCTTTCTTGGCAGTTGCGAATAAAATGGATCAATGTAATTTATCCTCTATGCCTCCAACCTTAGATTGTATCATAGCTTCAGCCATTGAACAATACATGTTAAAATATCACCAGACTTCTGGTAATAGTGCTGTTACATGTGATGAAGGCGGGAAGAAATTACCTTTATCTACTACTACTTCGAATCTAAACCAAACTGTATTTGCTGCTTCTAATTTAAAGCAAATTCCGTTTGGCCTTACTGAACAGGTAAGCTCCCATGCGATACCCACTACGAATTCGGAGAATACTCAAAATAGACAGAAAAAACCTGATGTAAAAAAAATCTCCATTCACTAATTATTAAATGTAGGCCTTTGCCATATCATTCATATGATTTGAATCGTGCTAGCCTTTTAGCCATTTTTGGTGATATATATGCATTGGAGGATATTAATTTGGGTGACATTGAACAAGTTGAATTTCTAAATAATAACGACCTGTCTTCAGTGCGGCTCTGGTTCCGCTCAAGAGTGGTTTTAAATACTCTTTGGGCCGCTCGCTCAGCCTTGTGGGATCTGGGTTTTGATCTAGCTATTGACCATCAAAGAAGCTCTGCTATTTCAGTTCCATGTAAAGATGCACAAGTAACATTGGGCGCCGCTACTAAAGCGGATTTGAGTAGTTCACAATGCAAACAACAGTGTAAATGTCGGTGTTCTGCCTCTCAAGCTTAACGTCTCCCCTAGTAAGCAACTCTCATTATAAAGCTGGAATACTAGAGGCTTCAAACATCTTCTTTCTGATGCTGCCATTAAATTAAGAGAGTACAGTTTTATATTACTTCAGGAAACATGGCTAACTAACTGCCCGTCGTGGGATGGTTATTATCCCATCCTAAATCCTGCTATTTCTGCTACTAAAGGTCGCCCAATGTCTGGTCTGTTGATGATGTTGAAAACAACTCCATACATGAGTGTCATCTCACATGAAATCTTGACCCCGTATATCCAGCTAGCTCAACTATCTATTGACGATTGTCAATATTCTCTGATTAATACATATTGGAATCCAGCTGCTTTCTCCACCGATTCCTACTTGCGCTCTCTTGAGCACTTATGGGAAAAAATATACCAATACAAGAAACAAATGCACATAATTCTAGCGGGAGATTTAAATATCCATTGTTTAAATAATAGCAAAGTATTATCTGACGATCGAGTACGAAGCTGGAATGCGTTTATACAATCGAAAGATATGTTCATGGTAAATGGATCATTTCCTGAGGACTCTCCTCCCCACCCGACATGGAAAAGGGGTAGTTCTGTGGCTACCATTGACTTCATTTATGTTAGCCGTTCATTGTTCTATCTCCTGAAGGGGTTTCAGGTTTTGCCATCTTCGGCTAGTGATCATAATATGCTACATCTCCACTGGCCACTGAACTCTGGTGATCAAGGAATTGCTCCACTTGTGTCTTCTATAACAATGGAAGGTACTATTGATGTAAATCCTGGTCGAAACCGCTAGTACCAAACTATTGCATTTTACAGATTGTCTTAAAATATCATGTAAAACCTCACTAAATTATTGGAATTTTGATATTGATTACACAAAACTAATGTATCAATTTGCCGGTTCTACTAAGATAACAAGATCTTCAGTTGCAGCACATTCTTACAATCAAGATATGCAGAAAGCGAAAGCTCTATTTCGAAAAAATAAGAAAGCGGTCCAATCTTTACCAGTTGATAAGCGCTGGGCTGCTCTTAAAGCAATTAAAACCAAACATAGGAATTGGAGAAGAACTTATCGTTCGCTATTATATCAAAAAGATGGTGAGGCAATGTTGGTTAAAGTGTTGACAAAAAACTCTGCAGGATGTTGGTCATTAATAACAGACACATATAACACCACTCAATGCCAAATGCAGATTAATGATGTTGCTTCTTCCATATGGATCTCCCATTTTTCTGGTCTTTATGCTCTTCTCCCTTCTACTAATTGCGTACCTTCTGTAAAACTTGAGGGTTCCTTCTCAATAGCTTTTACAATAGACGATATTCTTTATCTTATCCACAAAGCTAGTAGATCCCGTGCTCCAGGCCCTGATGGGCTTTCTAATGCCATGCTAAAAGAATTTCCGGATTTATGGGCTCCCATCCTGTTTGAAATCTTCTCTCAAGTTGTAATTACCCAAAAGATCCCTAAATCGTGGTGTACCTCGTTGATTGTACCCATTTATAAAAAAGGCGATAGACAAAACCCCGCAAATTATAGGCCAATCGCCTTATTAGATGTTCCAGGTAAAATCTTTGCTTCACTAATTCTAAGAGATCTCCAACAATGGATCAACTCATCGAACATGAGAGATAGGTTTCAGACAGGATTTGTGGCTGGTAAGGGAACGGCTATAAATATTGTCTCCTTGACTGCAATCAAGGCTCTCTGCTGTCAGCAAAGGCAACCGTTATTCGTTGCCTTTGTAGACTTCAAGGAAGCATTCAATTCTATAGACCGCAATCTAATGCTGCAGAAACTGCTGCTATTGGGCTGCCCTTATTCACTGGTCAAATTAATTTCTATCTTTCATGAAAATACATCAGTTCATATCCGTCTTACTCACGATGGGATGCTAACCCCTCCCATCTCAACATATCGAGGACTAAAGCAGGGATGCATCCTGGCAGCTACTTTATTTAACCTATTTATCCTTGATATGGGTGAAAAATTTCAGAATGTTATCTCTGATGCTCCCAAACTAGATCAAGAACAGATACCATGGATCCTTTATGCAGACGATCTTGTTCTATTGTCAAAAACTCCGGCAGGTTTGCAACGTTTGATTAATGGGTTATCGGAGTATACTGTAGAAAATGCCATGACTATAAACTTAACGAAACTCAAATTATGATGTGCCAAAATCGTAAAATGACAAAATACTCTCAATTCAAATGGTATATAAAAAAGGAGCAAATTTTCTCAACTTCAATATATAGATACTTGGGTATTATGATCAGCCAGGGTAACAATGATAAAGTGTTTCAAAAATAACTTGAATTGAAACTGCAAACCCTAATCTCCCAATCTATGGTTATTTTATATAAGTTTGGAAAGTTTACGTGCAATCATATAATATCATTTTATTCCATGAAAGTAAAACCCATTATCTCATATGGCTCTGAAGCTGTATCGATGTTGCCCCGTTTAGTGTGGGATCGATTAGAGGGTAAATATTGGCGCTCAATTTTTAATTTGCCTACTTGTGTCCCCATTGCAATGATTCGTTTTGAATTAGGGCTGCTATCGTTATACAGTACTATTGCATGGAAATTGATAGCTCTGTTGAGAAAATGCATCCTGTCATTACAATGTGTAGATATATCCTGTATTTTGGGTAAATATCTACTATACTCAGATCATCAATACCCAAAATGCTGGTTAAATACAGCTATAAATATTCTTTCTGATGCGGACATCTCTTTAGATACTTTAATCCACAATCCAACGCAAGCTAAAATCAAACTGTATCGGCAAGATTGGATATATACCTTGGAAAAATGTTCCCTCTCTAAAGACTGGAACATTGCCCAGTTTGGCCACAAAAAATTTAGAGTTGTAGAATCTTATATCTTAAAATATCCATCTCCAAAATTTAGAGATGACTACATTCGTTTTCGTCTAAATTTGTGGCATACAAAGGATATTTTATTTAGGCGAAAACTAATAGATGCCAGTGAGAACATCTGTCGATTTTGTAAGGACCCTGATACCGCAGAAACGTTGAAACATGTCATCGCCTACTGTCCTGCATTATATGCTATACGTCGTAAATACTATTTCCATTGCTTTAAAGCGCAAATGATAACCGATATGGAAGAACTATGGCTACTGATTTTTGGTGCAAAGAGAATGTCAATTAGATTAGCAACAACAGGTTTTTTAAATGAATTATACCCAAAGTAATTGTGAATGCTTTTATGACGGGAAGGTGATGGAAAGGGAAGAGAGAGAGAGGGAGAAAGGAAAGAAAAAAAAGGGGAAAAAAAATGCTGCTATTAAGGTTTTATATATATTGGGTGCCAGGTGTAAAATATTGAAATGTGTTATATACTGATGAATTGAATTGTAATATGTTTATGATATGTTTTTAATCATTTTTGTAATTATTGAAAGGTTGTTTCATACAGCCAAACAATAAATAAAATAAAATAAAAAAAAAAGGAGATAAGGAAAAGGACTGAAGTGGGAGAATGGGACAAGACCCTCCACGCAATCTCATCCAGACCATGGCCTAGAGGATCACGGCCCAGACACCCCCCACGAGACGAGTTTGTCTATTTGCCAGATGATAAAATACCCTGGTTTAGAAACTTACACATAAGAGGAGCATGCCAACCAGCACGCCGAGCTCAAGCCGACGTCTGCGACTTGGATGAGCTTGACTAAGAACAACAGCCGCAAGTATCCACATCGTTAGAGATGCCATAACGACATAGCCAACAGACGAGAACACACGTGCCACCATGCACACTGGTCACTCACACACCAACCTACACAAAGAACATACTCAGTGCTATGACGTAGGTGACTGACACACCCACTGACATGCATTGTTGTTATTTTGTTTTACATAGGCATTTTTACAGCACAGCAGAAACGCAAGATGCCGAAGAGCTTGTGTACATGCTTGCTGACGCTTCTTCCGCCACCCATCCCTATGACGACACCACCATGTATATCTAATGCTGTGTGTGACACTCTGTCGCCCCGCAATCTCCATACTGTGGATTCTGTACTGCCACCCATGAACTAGGCCCGAGTAGGCCGCAATCAAGAGTTCCCAGGTAGGAGCCTCGCAATGATAATCCTCTCAGAACAAGAGTACAAGTGCTGACCATGCAGGATGAGCCCCCAGCGAGAGCTCACAGCCAAGGCCACGATGTTGCAACTCGCATGCCGCGAGCCCAGCGCCAAGGTTACACCTGTAAGTGCCGAGCCCTCAGAGAGGAAATACAAATCTAATGCTCATAATTCTGCTCCAGCTACGGTCTCTCCACATGTGACCAAGCCGAACTGACGAGGTGCCGAGCTCACGAGACAGGAAGCCGCCAGGGTCCCACGTCTGGGACACAGGTTGCAACAACGAAGAGGCGAGATGGACACCTACAGTGATAGGAAAGGCCTGTCCACAAGCCCATGAGCGGACTTGTCCATTGTCTGCACAAACACATAGTTGCACATTGTTGCTAATGACAGATACACCGCGAGCTGGGAACGGCAATGGTCCCAGGTTTGGGGGCTCGCGGGAGTACCAATCAGAATACAGGGGGGCTTATTACTGATGTCATTACTCTTAGCCAATCACCAAGGGTCCCTCTGTAACAATTCTAAAGTAACAACTGCAAGGGACAACCCAAGCGGACCCATCCTCATCCACTAATATTTCTTTCCATATGTTACCTATACTAACCCTACCACTCGGGGAACCAATCCAGAGTGGTGATAGGTTTTGTGCTAACTTTTCCAGGTGACGCGAGTAGCGCGTCATACTGCCGTAAAAAGGGCCTGCGAGCCCCACTACGAGTGAGAGTCCCGTCGGATGCATACGAACTGAGACTCATCCCTGCCGTTATTATAATAAACTGCAGTACCGCCTTGCTTCTTGTGTGTGTCTCATACTCCTTTTGGGGACACGGGAGGAGTTGGGGCCTCCCCAGCCCGGAGGTCCGCGGACAGCTCTGCCGGCCCTGGGAAAATCACCCCGACACCCTGTTCTATAAGTTGGGTGCCGTCCTTATGGAAAAGATCGGGGTCCCCCAATGTTATGGACGGGTGTTTTATGAACCCCAGGCCCTTGGCTATACAGAATTTCTCCACCACTCTGTTCGATTTCCTTCTCGAAATGTCCACTGCTTTGTAACTGATGGCCCCGTGCCATTTTCTTCTAGGCAGGATTGAAGAGAAAGAGATTTCTGTGTCCCTCCAAGTGTGGGAAATGCCTGATAGTGAGGCACACATTTCTTCATATAAGTTTTTCGTACCCACGGACACTAGATTGTTACCCCCCAGATGTAATATCAGGAAGTTTGGAGCATCCCAGTATGCAACCAGGTCTGCTAGTTTGTCATGGATGTCCGCCCACAGGAGGCCTCTGTAACCCCACCAGGATGCAATGGTGTTTCTAAATGGAGGGCCCTCCTTGGTTTCTTCAGCCCATCGCCCTGTCCTGAGCAAAAACAAGTGTCCAACTATCCATGCTGACTGCAGTGGGGCCTTCCCTCCATCTGGTATCTCTGTGAGTTGAGGGGAAGAGAAAAAGGGGTGGGGACTAAATTAGTTCTGGTCTGACGTATCTTTTGTAAGTCGGACTTCCAACCCCCTATGCTCTTAAGTTGTTGGGTACTCAGCCCTCCCTGCCATGCAGAGGTTGTGGCCCTTATTCTAAAAGAGTGGGTGCCAAAATCCTTTGGATCCCATTCCACATTGCTAATTGCTTTATTCAGTACCCCTTTAAACTGATAGCGGTGTCGTGCTGAGGAAAACTTATGAATCAAAAATCTTCCCCTAACTTTTTGTCTTTGTGCGTAATAGAGATTAGTGACGCATAACGGACAATTTGGCGCATCGTCAATGCAACAAATGCTAATTGTTCTTTTGGCCCCAGTTTTTGACTGCTGTATCTCTATGTTGATGTTGTCCCGTCTAACCCTGGTCTCCATGATGCCCAAGCCATTGTTGGCCTTGGTGCTGGATGCGATGAGCTCTCCTATTCGAAAAGCCCTAAAGTATGCCAGCGAAAATGATGTTTTAAATAACAAAATCTTGTACGGATAGTAACATATGCTTTCTAGTAGGTTGGTTAATATTACCCGTTTTTCAAAATCTAAAGGGTGGCGGGTGTCGACCTGGGGCCCTTTCATTTTGCCCCAGCCTTTCATTGTGTATGAGATTAAAGCACTCTGGGTAGGATCTGAGTCACCCCGCAGCTTTGAGAAATAAGATATCGCTACCAGGTGTCATTTTGCCCAATCTTTTTTAACCCCCTTCTCGTGTGCCCACTTCAAAAAGATTTCTATATCTTTTATAGTTATTAATTCTACATGATTCAGGCCCGTTGCTCTAAAAACCGTTTCCAAGCACTTACTGTACTGCGCTGAGGTGGTGCTTGCCAGCGCTTTTCCTGCCATCTCTGCTAGGAACCACGTGGCAGGGTTCTGGTTTTTTGGTGGCAGTAAACTGCTGACCCCAGTTTTTGAGGTGCCTGGTACTTGTTGTGCATCCCTGCCTTGGCCCACTGGCAATGGCGTTGATGCGATTCCTTTCAGCTTTCCATCATTGACCAACCGTCCGCCGGTATTACCGCCATCCGTTCCTGGGCGTGTGGTGCTAGCTCCAGGAATCTTGTCCACTGAAATCGAGATAATGCGTCTGCAATGTTATTATCTGCTCCACTGATATGCTTGGCTTTGACAACAATGTTTTTCTGAAGAGTGACTGTTGTAATGGCTCGTAGGACTTTAAGCACTACCTGGCATTTTGTGGTCCTTTTGTTCAAGATGCCTACTACCGCCATGTTGCCACACCAAACCAAAACTTCCATGTTGGCTAGCCGCCTGCCCCAGATCTGTATGGTTAGCCAGATGGGAAATATTTCCAGCATGGTGATGTTCCTTGTCCACCCTGCCGTTTGCCATGACTTGGGCCACTGCGCAGCCACCCACTCCGTGTCTAGTATCGCCCCAAACCCCCTGCTCCCGGCTGCATCTTTGAAGAGAACCCTTTTAGCCCATGTGTTCAATGGCGTATGCCAAAGTGTGGTCCCGTTGAAGCTTTTTAGGAAATTCATCCATACTTTCAGGTCCTCCTTCACCTCTTTGCCCAGCTGGATTTGTAGGTGGGGTTTGGTGCAAGTCTTGGTCTTAAATTCCAAGCTTCTGGAAAATACCCTCCCTTGTGGGATGATTCTGGCTGCAAAATTGAGAATGCCTGCCAGTGATTGTATTTCTCTTACTGTGCCTTTGTCCCTGGTGCTCAATTCTTGTATTTTCTTCCGGAGTTCTGCTACCTTGGTTTGTGGTATTCTGCACACTCCCACTGCTGAGTCTATCTCTATCCCGAGGAAAATAATGCTGTGGATGGCTTGGTTGTCTTCCCTGGTGCCAAAGGGATGCCCCATTGTGCGGCCATCCCTTCCAATTCTGCCAGGGCCCTTTTGCAATCTCCTGAGTCTGCTGGTCCTATTACCATGAAGTCGTCAAGGTAATGGACTACCTTGTTCCCTGGTAGTTGTTTCTCAAATGCCCACTGAAAAAATGAGCTGAACTGCTCAAATAGGGTGCAAGACACTGCGCACCCCATGGGGAGGCCTCTGTCGACATAGAATTTGTTTTTGAAGGTTAACCCTGGCCATTGCTTTGAAACTGGGTGAACTGGTAGGAGCCTAAAAGCAGATTCAATGTCAAGTTTGGCCATAAGGGCCTTCCTTCCACAGTCCTGTATAAGCCTTACTGCTTCCTGGAAATGTGTGTAGGAAACTGCTGAATCTGTGTGGGGGATGCCGTTGTTCAGTGATTGGCCCTTGGGGTAGGACAGGTGGTGAATTAACCTCATCTTACCGGGTTCTTTTTTGGGAACCTGGCCTAGGGGCGACACTAGGTAATCTGAAAACGACATGGAGTCCCATGTCCCTGCAATCCCACCCAGGCGTAACTCTTTCTCTATTTTGTTTTTTATCATCTCTGGGTTGGCCCTGGCCGACTTAAGGTTTATCGGGATATTACGGGACCCTGTTCCCCTAAAAGGAATGACAAAACCCCATTTGAAACCCTGCTGGATATCCATGCTGATTTCCCTGTCCGGGTAGCTCATTAATGCCTCGCTGAAATGGTTAGGGTTGATGGGGGTTCTGCCTGGTTCTAGTGCCGGACATGACAAATTAACACCATACCGCTGTATAATTGGCTGGTAAACCTTTGTGGGCTGAAACTGGTTGTCGCTAATCTTTTGTATTATTGGATGGGAGTCTGGTGCAGTTGACAGCTGGGTGATCACCATTGCAGTTCGTGCAGGTGTGCTTAAACCAACAGTCCTTCCCCCACTTGCATAGGTTTTTGCCAAAGTTTCTGCATGGGATATTAGTTTTGGAAACCTGCTGGCTTTTGTTCTGTCTGCGGATATTTGACTTTGCCGCCCACGGCTGGTTTCTCTGAAAGGGCTGCTCCCCTTTCTTATACTTCTCATTGTCAGCACTTCTGTGCCCCATTGAAATGGTATTGTTTTTGAAAGAAGTTTGGCCCGCCTCCTCTTCTGATGGAGGCTCGGTGTTTCATATGTATAAATCATTCTGCACCTCATCCCATTCTATGGCTGGCCTCTCTGACATACTCCGTCTGAATCTAATATCGTATGCCAACCAGCTTTTGCCCTTTTGTGCCATTTTAACTTCTCTGACCTTATCCATGTAAGCCCATAGCTTGGCATCGTCGCCGGGAAATTTTTCAAGGTATATGGTGGCTAAAATGGCAAAGGATTTCAGCCAATTTAACATGTGTTGCATCACCCCCAGGTTCTCGTATAGTTTAGACAATTTTACCTTTTCTTGAGCCCTGTGCTGATTTCCTTCTCTTTGGCGTCACAGGATTCTCTTCACGGCCAGGCGGCATGGGGAGCCCTTCCTTAGGCAGGCCATATAAATTCTATCTAACCCAGGGCCAGCCATAGTGTTCTGCTGCCTCTATTGCCACCAGTAGATGAGGTGATTTGGGTTTCAGTGGCGGGATTAAAGGTTCCTGAGCTTTCCGTTTGGGAGCCATCTGGTTTCCTGTTGTGGTGCAAGAGAAAATGGTTTTCAATGAAATTGCTCTGTGTGACGATGCACTAGCAAAATTGCCTTACTTATGCTCTGTTGTCCCCAAAATTATTCGCAACCATTGTGTCATAAACTTGCCCTCCCCAGGCTGCCATGACTGACTATAATTGAGGGAAATTTGGGCTGCTATACTGCGCTTCCAGATTTTGGCGCTGTTTATTATTTCTCACGCTGTGTGTATTCTCCAAACCTTGCAAGGCAATGGAACCCGGCCTTGTCCCTGGCAGCTTCGAACCTGTGTCCGCATACCCTGCACAGATATCAACACGGGGCGGCTGTAGCCACTGTGCAACCTATGCCACCTTTCAAAATTGAGGGATTGAAAAATTAGCAACATTGAATGTCTTATTTGAATTTATAGCATTAAAACCAAACCGACCACAGGGATAGAACCACAGTTGTCAGGTTTGTAGCCCAGGACACTTCACCACTGCGCTACATAACCTGATCGCTTTGCTTTCCACCCTTCAGTCTTTGTAACAGGACGTTCCCCGTGACTCTCAGAAATGAGTCAGAACACTGCTCAACTGTGCGAGCGAACCTGGCTCATGTATTTCTGTGCCCCTCCACCGTGCACTATGCTGGTAATGCTATAGGGCCTTGCCAAAATTTTGTAATGAAGAAACATTCGCCCGCTTCAATAATAAATTGTAGACCCCGACACGTCAATATCAGATCGGGCAGAGGCTGCTTCGTGTTTGTATGGCGTCAGTTTCATTGCCCGAAGCCCTTCTCTTGCAGAGCATTGGGCCGGGCATGACCGGCGCCGCGGCAGCACTTACTTCACACCTCCTCCGGCCAGCACACGAAGCGGAGGGGAAGCTGCAAGTCCGTCAATCGCAGCTGCTCGCTTAACGAGTTCCAGCTGTGATGCCCCGTACCAGGCGAACACTTTGATGCGTGAAATGCCAATGATGCTGAGTGCACAGCAAACGTTGGCGTCCCGTAATTAAACAAGGGTTTCAGTTGTGACGCCGCGTCCAAGGCGAACACCTCTGACAAATTACCAATGATGCTGAGTGTACAGGAAACGTTGTCAAAGAAAAAGGCTGGAAGACGCTGAGTCCAAAGCGAACTTCTAGATACTGTTTGGGTCCCCGTGCAGGGTTGACAAACAGTTTGTGCTTTAGCACGGTTCACGGCTCATTATATAAGCCCCAGAGGGGCCCTGAGCCTTTGTACTGTCTGGGGGCTGCGCAGCAACCCCCCTCCAGGCCAGCCTGCGGCTGACCTATTGGGCCCCCTAATCCCCCCAGGGAGGAGTGGGATCCCCCGTACTACCCTGCCTGAGATCCAGGGTCTCCAAAGTGCACCGCACCCATATATTCTCCTGGAAGGGTGAGGTATTTTTTACCTCACCCTTCCATGCTTTGATGTGCCAGACCTTGCTGACTGTCTCCCTTATCTGAGAGACTGAGAGGGGCACTGACCCTGGAGGAGGGCTGCTGCCCCTCTCTCAAGCCTGCTGCCCTGCAACAACAGTTACCAGGCCTCGCCTTGGGCGGCCCGGCGGCATTACCCACAACTACCCTCACATGGATGTCAGGCGCATCGTCGGGGTATTTCAACTTTTTCAAATTAAATGGATCCCCACACCTTCGAGTGCTCTCTCTGACAAAGAAAGCTTATTAGCTTCACTTAAGTGGTAATTTAGGGCTCGATTCATGGAATTTCTTGCACGATTCAAAGTGACTTTGCACTGCTGAAAAGTGGCTTTGCACTGATGACAGAAACCCTGATTCATGGAGCTGTGCAAAGTGTATTTTTGCCGTGCAACGTCAGTCCAAAGTCATGTTTGCAGTACAAAATGACTTTGCACTGACTTTGCACTACAAAAATACACTTTGCACAGTTCAATGAATCAGGGTTTGTGTCGGCAGTGCAAAGTCACTTTTCAGCAGCGCAATGTCACTTTGAACCATGCAAAACATTCCATGAATCAAGCCCTTGGTGTTTTCTGCTTCCACATTGGCTGTCTTTCTTTGATCTTCCGTGCAGGGGCCAATAAATCCGTCCCAATATAATATGCAGCTACTCCCACCTTTTCTGCATTGCTTTATCTAGGAATTGGCCACAGAATGAAGCCAGTGCCCAGTCCGATGTGCTGGAAAGTCACTGTGGCATAATGTGGTACAATTGCATCTAGAAAGTCTGCCTAATAGCATAACCGTGGTGTAGTTACATTTAGAAAGTCTGCCTAAAAGCATATCTGTGGTGTAATTACATTTCGAAAGTCTGCCTAATAGCATAACTGTGGTCTAGTTACAAAGTCTGCCCAATAGCATACCTGTGGTGTAGTTCCATTTAGAAAGTCTGCCTAAAAGCATATCTGTGGTGTAGTTACATTTAGAAAGTCTGCCTAATAGCATAACTGTGGTCTAGTTAGAAAGTCTGCCCAATAGCATACCTGTGGTGTAGTTCCATTTAGAAAGTCTGCCTAAAAGCATATCTGTGGGGTAGTTCCATTTAGAAAGTCTGCCTAAAAGCATATCCGTGGTGTAGTTACATTTACAAAGTCTGCCTAGAAGCATATCTGTGGTACAACTGCATCTTGAATATCTGCCTAATAGCATAACTGTGCTGTAGTTAGAAAGTCTGCCATAATAGCATAACTATGGTGTAGTTAGAAAGTCTGCCTAATAGCATATCTGTGGTACAATTGCATCTAGAAAGTCTGCCTAATAGCATATCTGTGGTATAATTGCATCTAGGAGGTCTGCCCAATAGCATACCTGTGCTGTAGTTAGAAAGACTGCACTATAGCATATCAGTGGTGTAGTTGCACTTAGAAAGTCTGCCTAATAGCATATCTGTGGTATAATTGCATCTTGAATGTCTGCCTAACAGCACATCTGTGCTGTAGATAGAAGGTCTGCCTAATAGCACATCCATGGTATAATTGCATCTAGAAAGTCTGCCCGATAGCATATCTGTGGTGTAGTTAGAAAGTCTCCTCCAATAGCATATCTGTGCTATTTTGCATCTAGAAAGTCTGCCCAATAGCATATCTGTGGTGCAGTTAGAACGTCTGCCTAATAGCATCTCTGTGGTCTAGTCCACACTTAGAAAGTCTGCCTAAACAGCATATCTTATGGCATAGTTGCATTTAGAAAGTCTGCCTAATGGCATCTCTGTGGTCTAGTTTCATTTAGAAAGTCGGCCTAAATAGCATATCTTGTGGTGTAACTACATCTAGAAAGTCTGCGGAATTACCACTTCTGTAGTCTAGTTTCATTTAGAAAGTCCTCGTAATAGCTTATCTGTGGTATAGTTGCGTTTAGATGTGGTATAATTGAATTTTGAAAAGTGAGAATAATGCGGTATTGTTGACCTTAGTAAATAATTAAAAACATTATGTAAATAATATCACCCTATCGTTTAGTTAAACTTAAAAACTGTGAACAACATCACCAGGTAATATAGTTGAACTTAGAAAGTGCGAATTATCGCTGTGGTACAGCATTAGTACTGTTAATCATAGAGGGTGTGTACAATTAACTTCTGGTGATATATTTGAAGTGTGAAGGTGTCAACAAAATCATCTAACGTCAACTATAACGCAATTCTAACTAATCCAAATCATGAGTCCACCCAACCCACCAAGGCCCACTGAAAATGACCCCCTCGCCCCCGCTTCCCATCCCCTCCCTCCCCAAACCATCCTGCCCAGAGGGGCATGATGGCGAGCCAACCATTCCAAGACCCATGATCCTCCCATCCCCACCTCCCACCCGCCTAGTATCATCCTACCCGTTCCCCCGCCTAATGGCCCGCCTAGCCTCCCAAGCACTCCCAACTCCGCTACCTTCCGACCCCCACTCCCCTCATCAACTCCCACGATCAACCCCCTCCGACCTCACTCCTACCCCTCCCAAAAATGGCACGCCTCACCCTGGCAAGAACAGTAGCCGCTTCCCCCTCCCCCTCTGACCCCCCTACCCTCTCTCACACACCAACCGCAACAAAAACACTTAAGAGAAAACGTACTTGTTCCCCCTCAATCTGTCAGTACTCATTACCACTCCTGTCTCGACCGACCGCCTCATCCTCCCAACCTCGATCATCACCACCCTCCCCCGCCTCTCCCTACTTGAAACCACTCTCCCTCAAATTCTCACCTACGGCAACTGAAACTCCTAACCCCCCACATCCAACCTCCAATTCCCCCGACCGAAATCCTATCGACCCGTCACACCAGTCCAACCCCTCACCCCCCACACCCGCCAACTCAACCGCCCGCCTCCTCTTCCCATCGACCACCAACCACCCCCTCTCGCTTCCCCTTATCCACCCTCTCCCCTCCCACCCCCAACCTCTGCAACTCCCTCATCATCCTGTACCAAAGTAAATTGCATCCTTTCTAATGCCCGATTTGTAGCAAAAAACAGACACAGCATCTTTGACCTCCTTGCCTCTGACAAACCAGACCTGGTCTTTATCACAGAAACCTGGCTCTCTGAGGATTTTGCCCCTATCGCCAATTAAGCCTTCCCCCCGAACTACTTCCTCATCCCTCTGAACCGTCCCTCTAGAGGAGGAGGAATAGCAATCGCCTTCAAGTCTCACTTCCACGCCTCAATCATTGACAACCAGCCAACCATTCCTTCCTGCGAATCACTCCTCTTAAAACTATCCCTCCCCCCTACTTTCTCCCACAGCTTCCTAATCATCTACAGACCCCCTGTCTACGACAGACATTTCTCAAACAACCTCTGCGACTCTATTGCCACCCTACAACTAAACCACCCAACCCTCACCCTGCTAGGAGACTTCAACATATGGCTTGACATCCCCATCAACCCTATGACCCACTCTCTGATTGTTGGCCTAGACGCAATTAACCTCCATTCCCACATAAACGGGCCGACTCAATATAAAGGACACACACTGGATGCCATCTTCAGCTCCCACAACCTGACACATTTCAACCGCCCTCCCCTATCACCTGGTCCGATCACTTCATTGTTTCTTTCGCCATTCGCTCTCCCAACCCGCTCCCCTTACCCGAACCGGAACCCCCAAATCTACGCAAATGCTGGAAGAAACTAATAATCCATCCCAACATAGCCGATGCACTCCTGCAGTCTCCTCCCCCCACCCAACTGCCGAATGAACGCTAAACCTCTGACGCCTTTGACTCATGGCTCAACACCTCGCTAATCCCACTCACCCCCTCTTGCAAACCATCAGCTCGCCATGGCCTCTTTCCTAGATGGTTCACACCAGAACTAAAGACCACTAAACAACTATATAAATCCCTAGAACACAAGTGGTGGAAAGACAAGACAGCCCTGAGCAGATCCACATTGGCCCGGCACCATCGCCAGTAAAAGGTAGAAATCTGGAAAGCTAAAAACGCCCATTACAACTCCCGAATCCTTAACTGTAAAAACCCCAGCAAAGTACTTCACAAAATCATCGCCGAATTCACCAAACCATCATGTACCGCCATCCTTCCCACCCCCCACAATCACTGTGTGACTCACTCTCTCTCCACTTTTACACCACAGCTCTCAAAAGAACAAACTCTCTAACCAACAAACTAGCTCTCTTACAGCCAACAAGCAATCCACCCACCCTACCTGCCATCACACCGCCTGTGACCGCTACCCAACCGACTTTCGACTCCTGCACTCCAATATCAACTGTCCAATTTCTCAAACTTCTCGCTGCCCGTAAACCATCCGGCTCCCCGCTTGACCCCTGCCCAGCCACAACCCTCAAAGAAATTTTCGCATCTACCTGCGCAGGAGAACATCCAAGAACCATCATAAATGACTCCCTCTACTCGGGAATTTTTCCCAACGCTTTCAAAACTGTTCATGTCAAGCCCCTTCTAAAAAAACCTTCCATCAACCCTCTCGAGCCCAAAAACTACTGCCCCATCTCAAATACCAGCTTATTTACCAAACTCATCGACGGAACCGCCTACTCCCAACTAAAACAATCTCCTTGACTCCGCTCAATCAGGTTTCAGAGCCCGACATGGAACCGAAACCACTCTAACCTCAATTTGGGATGACCTTAAAAACACTGCAGACTTGGCAGGATATGCCGCACTAATCCTTCTTGACCTATCCACCGCCTTCGACACAATCAACCACTCAATCCTTCTTGACCGCCTCCACTCCCTGGGATTCCGTGGAAACACTCTCAAATGGATAGCATCCTTTCTCAATAATAGGAACCAAACAACCCCACTCTCCACCTATGCTTACCACGCCCGACCAGTCAACACTGGAGTTCCACAAGGAGCATGCCTATCAGCTCTCCTGTTTAACCTCTATTTGTCCACCCTCCCACGAATATTCCGCTCACACAATATCCTGTGCTACAACTACGCTGATGATACACAACTAATCCTAAAACTCCTGAATTCAAAACCCAACTGCCAACCCAACCTCTCTTTCTGCCTCCTCGACATAGATCACTGGATGACTACAAACCACCTCCTGCTAAACCCCTCCAAAACTGAAATCATGGTATGTGGCAACACTGAACGCCTTCCACACACGCTACCCTGGCCATCTGCCATGGGCAATTCACTGACACTCTCAAATTCAGTAAAAATCCTTGGATACACCCTAGACTCAGACCTAAACCTCTCATTCCAAGTCAACAACGTCTCTAAGTCCTGCCACTACCACCTTAAAACTCTTAGGCACATTTTTCCATACCTCTCCTTTCCCAATAGACTCTCTGCGGTCCAATCAATTGTTATGTCAAGACTGGACTATTCTAACCCTCTCTACCTAGGAATCCACGCATACCAACTGACTAAACTACAAAGAGCACACAACGCTGCAGCCAAACTGCTACTATCACTTGGCTCAAGAGATCACATCTCTCCAGCCCTCAAAACGCTGCACTGGCTTCCGGTTGCCCGAAGGGTGATCTTCAAGACCTTATGCATCTCTCACCGAGCAATGCACAAAACCGGACCTCAATATCTTCAAGGAAAACTAAAACCCTATCATCCTCAACGTACCTTAAGATCAAGCTCTGCCGGCCTCCTAGTCATACCAAAAACCAACTCAGTTAGGTTAGGTGGATCATCATTCTCAGCCCTCGCTCCCGCTCTATGGAACACACTTCACCCCACATCCGACTCACCGAGGACCTCATGTCGTTCCGCAAACTACGGAAAACATGGCTCTTCCCCTAAAATCGACTCTTAACTCAAACTAGATAACAGCAACTCAATTACTTTAGCCCTAAGCCGCTATATCATAAATAACAATCCAGCATCGTGCTCCGAGTGAGAAATCGAAAACTAATAAGCGCTAATGTAAATTTAAACAGATAAACTGAATAGAACGAATGAAATGGATGAAAGTAGTGAAGTGGATGATAGGAATAATTTGGATGAAAGCAGTGAAGTAGTTGAAATTAAGGAAATGGATGAAATAAATTAAACGGATCAGAAGAACAAAGTGGATGAAAGTAGTGAAGTGGATGATAGGAATAATTTGGATGAAAGCATTGAAGTAGTTGAAATTAAGAAAATGGATGAAATGGATGAAATAAATGAAATGGATGAGAAGAACGAAGTGGACGAGAGGAATAAAAAGTGGACGAAAGGATGGAAATGATGAGTACATGATACAGACGGAGTGCACGGAATAGATAGAGTGCATAGAATGGATTGATGGCATGGAAAGACAGAATTAATGGAATGAACAGAACGAATTAAATAGATGAGTGAAGTGCATGAGATGGATGTAGGTAGAACGGATAAAGTGGGTGGAACGGATGAAGAGTGTAGAATGGATGATAAGTATAGAGCGGAAGAAGAGTATGGAGTGGAAGAAGAGTGTGGAGCGGAAGACAAGTGTGGAGTGGAGGAAAAGTGTGGAGCGGAAGAAGAGTGTGGAGCGGAAGAAGAGTTTGGAGCAGATGAAGTGTTTGGAGCGGATGAAGAGTGTGGAGTGGATGAAGAGCGTGGAGCAGATGGAGCGGATGAAGAGTGTGGAGCGGACGAAGAGTGCGGAGAGGACAAAGAGTGTGGAGTGACGAAGAGTGTGGAGCGGATGAAGAGTGTGGAGCGGATGAAGTGCGTGGGGCGGATAATGTGCGTGGAAAGGACGAAGAGTGTGCCGAGCGGGTGGAGCGTGCGGAGCGGATGGAGTGTGTGGAGGGGATGAAGTGCATGGAACGGATGAAGTGCGTGGAGCGGATGAAGTGCGCGGAAAGGATGACATGCGCAGAAAGGACAAAGAATGTGCGGAGCGGATGGAGCGTATGGAACAGATGAAGCGTGTGGAGCGGATGACTTGTGAGGAAAGGGCGAAGCATGTGGAAGGGATGAAGTGTGTGAATGGATGACGCCAATAGAACAGTTGAAATGGGCGGAATGGAGATGAAGTGGGTGGAACGGATGGAGTGGATCGAACGGATGTAGTGGGTGGAATGGATGTAGTGGATAGAACAGATGTGGTGGATGGAACAGATGAGGTGGATGGAATGAATGAAGTAGTTGGAACGGATGATGTAGGTGGAACGGATGATGTGGATAGAATGGATGATGTGGGTGGAATGGACGAATGGGGGGGACGGATGAAGTGAGTGGAACAGATGAAATGGGTGAAACAGATAAAGTGGATGGAACGGGTGTACAGATCAGATGGAGTATATGGATCAGATGGAGTATATGGAACAGATGGAGTATATGGAACAGATGGAGTGCATGAATCAGACCGAGTACATGAAACAGACTGAGTGCATGGAACAGATGGAGTATATGGAACAGATGAAGTACATGAATCAGACCGAGTACATGAAACAGATGGAGTACATGGAAGAGATGACTGCATTCGATAAAGTACATGGAAGAGATGAGTGTATGGAACAGATGGAGTCCATGGAACGGATGGAGTCCGTGGAATGGTTGGAGTTCATTGAACTGATCGAATGCATGGAGCAGATGGAGCGGATAGAACAGATGGAGTAGATGTTACAGATAGAACTGCTGGAGTGCATATAACAGAGGGAGAACATGGGACTGATAGAATGCATGAAGTGCATGGAGCGGATGAAGTGTGCCCAATAGAGTCACTGTGTTAAAGTTGAATTTCGAAGTATGCACTAATAGTGTCACTGTAGTAGAAATTAATTTAGTAGGTATTCCCAAATTTCACTGAGTGTACCTGGTCGCATACACTTTACTGATTACCACAATATCCCACTACTACTCTTACTCTCTCCTATACACCAGCATTCAACTAGAACACATAAGTACTATGACACATTTGGTAAAGCTGTTCTCATACTAACATTACCCATCAAACTACCCATCATCCTTATAAAACAGATAACTAGCACCCACCGGCTAGCTTAGGCGTCTCCTGAGGCCTAACACAGCCAGAACTCAGTCTGAATGTCCACCCTCCAGACTGAACACATTCAATTGATCTCCTCTGCTCCACACCTACCGTTTAGAAGCAGCTATCAGGCAACAACCACACCAGCTGCACACATACCTGGTGCGCCCATGCACTTTATGACTCTATCTCCCTCAACTGACTCGAACTGCGGTTCCCATGGGCGTTCAACCTACCAGCGCCTTGAGATCATACCAATGGTACATAAGGCGCTATACAAATTCAAAATAACATAACATAACATATATTTACTAAGGGAGCATAGGGCCACATTAACGTTATCACAGACATGTTTTACCCGGATACCATCTTTTTGTTGTGGGGCGATGATTATGCCTGGAGATTAATAAAGTTCTATGTGTGTCTCATGTTAATCAACGTCAGTAATAAAAAACATGGAAAGCAGCCATTGAAATATGCATTAGGAGCGCACTCTCAATTATTATCCATGCACCACGTATTTGCTTCCTCCAACGCAAGTCATTTACCTATGCTGCACTGAATTCATTCTTAACATTCCTTATGATATATTTATTATGAGTTTAGATTTGTGCAGTGGGGAAACAAAAATGCACCAAATTACCGGCTTTTAGCTCCAAAAAACGTGTTTGCCATTTTCGACTTCCCCTTTCTTTTAGAAATCCTATAACACTACATGAGATCAATTCATTTTGTTTTTACATATGCAGGGAGGTTTTCCTAGCTGCAGGCCAGGGGCCCCACTACTTCATTTTAAAATGGGACCCAACACATCTTCAGCCGGCCCTTGTTTAGAACAATTTATTTATTTTATTTATTGTGCATTTGTAAGGCGCATCAAGTAATTTGTGTTTCAAAGCGCCCACAGGGCAACAGGGAGGGAAGATGGGAATGAAAGGCAAATATAACAATGAAAGGAGATCACTTGGTAAGAGTGGTCAGCTGCTAATAAATAAGTGCAGGCCTGTGATAGCATAGAATAGTGGGCACCAAGGCAAAAGCTGGGAGTGGGCGCAGGCTGAAGGTAATTGGAGGTGGGAGGCCAGGACCCAGGTCGACGCATAAGGGCCCTGGTCACCAATCTCAGTGGCTGTGTGGATTAGCAAAGGAGGGAGAGGGGGAAGGAGGAGGTGAAAAAAAAAGCCTTGAGGAGCTTCCGGAATTTGAGTCTGGCTCAAGAAGAAGAGGCAGGGGGAGGCTCTTCCATAGGAGGGAGCCAGCAGAGGAGAAAGATCGGCCACCAGCTCGCTGTTTAGTGAAGCGCTTGACACGCAGAGAGTTGGTGCCGTAGAAACCTAAAGATCTGGAGGGAGAGTATTTAGTAAGAGCCAGTTGTAGATTGCGTGGTCCCTGGCCCCAGACAGCCGTATGGATGATGCAGAGCAATTTTAATTTGGTCCTTGCATCAACCGGGAGCCAGTGGAGATTTTATGGCTGGGGAGATGCGGTCCCTGGGCTTGGAGCCAAGGATAAGTCTTGCAGCCCTATTCTGGATTAGCTGGAGGGGATGTAGAAAGAAAGAGGCTAGATTAAGGAAGAGGCTATTGCAGTAGTCTAGCCTAGAGAGTATCAGAGCTCTAAAGACATTGAGCTTCTGGGGAAAAGTGAGGAAAGGAAGGATTCCTTTGAGCAGGTAGAGTTGAAAGTGTGCCTTCTTGGCAAGGCCATGGATGTGAGGGAGGAAGGAAAGCGAGGAGTCAAAGATGACTGCAAGTTTTTTGGCTTCAGATGAAGGAGAAAGAGGAGAACCCATAGAGGGTGGCCAGAGTGAGGGGAAGAAAAAGGGAGCATGAATCCCAGTGGGAAGGATCAAAGTCTTGCTGGCATTGAGGGAGAGATCATTGGAGGCAGACAAGGACTGGATGGCAGATCGGCAGTCTAAGGGAGTAAGGAGAGGATCAGAGGGGAGTTTGAAGAAGAGTTGTGTGTCATCTGCATAACAATGGAAGTAAGGGGAGAAGGTGGAAATGAGTTGTGCAAGTGGAGCAAGATAGATGTTAAAGAGCCAGGGAAAGAGGTTGGAGCCCTGGGGGATGTCTCAGGTGGAGATAGAGGTGGGACAGGAGAAAGAGCCCAGGATAACCTGGGAGCAACGGTCATTGAGGAAGGAGGTTAGCCAGTCCAGTGCCCACTCTGAGATACCTAGGAATTTGTTGAGCGGTTTTATGAGGATGGAGTGGTTGACCATGTCAAAGGTGGAGGAGAGATCAAGTAGAATGAGAACAGCTGAGTTAGAATCAAGAGATGTGAGAATTTCTTCACATGTGTTCCGAAGAGCAGTTTCCGTGCCTCTGGATGCTCAGAATCCAGATTGATGATTGTGTAGACAACCAATAAGCTCAGTAATCTGGGTCAGTGGGGGGAAGAACAACTTCTCAAAGAGTTTCCCAAGGAAGGGGGTGATAGAGATAGGGCGGTAGTTAGCCGGACAACGCAGGTCTGCATAAGGTTTTTTCGAGTGGGGCCGCACAAAAGAGTGCTTCAGGGAAGAGAGTGCTTGAGAGAAGAGGGGAAAGACCCAGTAGCAAACAAATGATTGCAGAAATCAGTAAGTGCAGAGGCATGACAGCCAATATTGTCCTTAATAGTTCTGGAAGAACAGGGGGAGACCTGTTTGTAGGAGACCTTCAAAGAGTGGACTACTCTACTGGCCTCCTTAGATGTGATAGAAGAGAAGGAGGAGAGAAAGGCGGCGGGGAGATTGGACACCATAGGAGGCAGGGGGTGGGGGAAGACAAGGGGGAAAGGGAAGAAAGGGTGCTCATGTTGTCCTGGGTTTTTGTAGTGAAGTATGTGACCAGTGCATTGCAGATGGCCTGGGAGGGCAGAGGTGAGGTGGAGACGGCAGAAGGGTTGGCTAGTTCCTTGTCGATTTTAAAGAGTTCAGCCTGGATGTGGGCCGGAGCGAATGGACAGTCGGTATTGCATTTGGAGAAATCGACAGGCCAGTTTGTCAGAGAGTAAGCCTGAGGAGAGTCACTTCTGTTCTGCAGCTCTGCACTTGCGTTTTTTGGGCTGCAAGGTCAGAGGCAAGGTCAGAGGCCTACTAGGTGTAACGCTTGGAGGCATGTTTCAGACAGATCCTCATGACTGGGGCAAGGATGTCAAGAGTATTAGTGATGGCAAGGTGGAGGTTGTTGAGAGCGGAGTCAGAGGTAACGTCTGAGGTGGGGGGCTAGAGGGAATGAAGGTGGATGCAAAGGCAGCTCCTGACACTTGTTTCATTGGATGGATGTTCATGAATGAGGTTGGCAGAGCTGGGGGAGGTGCAGTTAGACGGTAGAGATAACACAGGTGAGAGGAGAGGAGAGAATGGTCTGACCAGGAGAGTGGGGTGGTGAGTGGGCAGGAGAGAAAAAGATCAGTGTGGATGATGGCATCGAGAGTGTGTCCAGCCGAGTGGGTAGGACCAGATAAGAGAATGGAGAGGGAGAGCGAGGTGGAGAGGTAACAGAAGAGAGTGTATGCCTTAACGGTGTGTGGTACAAATACATTTAACATTTAACATTTAATTGAAGAGTCAAGGTGACTGTTGAAGTCACCCATGGGAAGGAGTTTAGTGGTGGATGTGAGGAGAGAGGAGGAGGAGAAATCAGCACATTCAGAGAGGAACATGGTGGTAGAGCCCGGTGGACTGTAGATAGTGACAATGGTCAGGGAGGAAGTGGGAGAGATGGCCAGCTTGCAAACCAGGCTATCGAAGGAAGAGTAAGGCTGGGAGGGTATGAGGGAAGAAGGGACCCACTCAGGGAAGATAAGGGCAACCCCACCGCCAGCACGGTTAGGGCGAGACTTGGAGATGATCTTGTAGCCATCAGGGAGAAGGGAGTCAAAAGCAGTGACTGAACTGGCACTGAACCACCTCTTGGTAAGAGCGAGGATATCTAGGTCAAGGTTTTCAAGGAGGAGGCACGTGTTGGCAGAGTTTTTAATAGCAGAATGAGCAGTAAGCGTGGCTAGATGCAAGAGGCCACTGCCTTTCAGGGTTTGCTGAGGAGGGGTACAGGGGAGTAGTAGACCAGTGAGAGGAGGGGGGGGCGAGAGAGAGGAGGAAGGAGTAGCAGGTGTGGGAAGGAAGTTGATGAGGGATGGCAAGCACTGGTCAAAGAGGAGGAGGTTGGCTTGAGAACCCTAACCCATGACAGTGCCATTGCAATATACATTAATGATACACCTGGATGACGAGAAGCCGCACAAGAGTACTTCCCATTTAGGGCCACCATTAATGGGTGAAGATGTGAGAGGAGAGAGTAGAGATAAGATGAGGACTCCATAGATCTGGAGCGGGGACAAAAAAGAGAATATCAGTGAAACACTGTCAAGAAGATACACTGCCACAGATTTCTTCAAAGGGTAGGCCTGGGTTTGTGGTCAGGATGTCTTTTTTATGTTTTATTTCTTCCAGACTTCGTGAGAGAGGGAGGATTGGTGATAGTATAGCAGTTAGAATAAATAGGGGAGATGGTGAGTGCCATAGGGAGGCAGAGGATAGGATGGAGAATAGAGGAGGGACTGCACAGCACACCACAGCATGCGCACGGACTCGCCAGGTGGACTAGTAGCCAAGGGAAAGCAAGAAAACAAATGCAATGGAAATACTTTAGTACCAAAAATGGGGTGAAGAGTTGTTAAAAAAAAATAAAGCACACACCAGGATTCGAGTTACCAAAAGCACAGAAATGCAATGCAAAATAGGGTGCAGAGATGTTAAAAAACATGGTAGGATTCAAATGACCAAAAGCACAGAAATGCAATGCAAAAGGGGATGCAGAGATGTAAATAACACACCAGGATTCAAATTACCAGAAGCACAGACATGCAATGCAAAATGGGGTGCAGAGATTTTAAAAACACACCAGGATTAAAATTACCAGAAATACAGACATGGAATGGAAAATGGGGTGCACAAATTTAAAAAACACATGAGGGGAGAGGCCACCAGGGGGCGTACAGTGGATGGCTGCCTAATCCGCGAGCTACCAGACAAGGGGACATAAAAGGGTGCTGAGCCCTCCTTTAACCCCCCTGATAATGAAGTTTACGCCCTGTACCCCGCCCCCAGTACGAAGAACTGATGAAAAGGTGGCCCAAGTTTGGGGCTTTTTCGATGCTCTGGTGTCTGAGTTAGCCGTGTGCAAAGCCTGCCCAGTTGATGGATCATTTTGGGGCAGAGACGAAGCTCCGGTGAGATTGACAGGATGCCGTGGCTCTGAGGGGGGCTGATCTGCCGGGGTCGGTGGGTGCGAGGGACCTCCTATGGCTCGGCGCTGCAGCGGGCTGAGGCGGGAGACAGCCTACGTCAACAGCCCACATGCATGCAATGTGGGGAGTGAGGACCGATGGTCATGAAGTGGAGTGCCTAGCCCATTGAAGAGCTCTGCTCGCCTGGACAGTGCAGCCCATGTGAATTTCCAGGGGGAGTTAAGACGGGGTAGGCTGCCGACGACGTTGCTGCTGAGGCATCCCAGAAAAGGAGATCCATACGTTGTACGAAGACACCGGCGAGGGCTGCCGGATGATGACACACACAAGTGAGGAGTGCGCCATACTGTGTGGGAGCAAGAGCTGTTGTAGGGCACTCTAGTGTTGAACGATCCAGGGCCACAATGGGCAGTGTGAAGGTCTGATCCCCCTCCCCGCCCCGGCCTTCCCTGTAATTGTGCATGGGCCGGCGGTCTCTCCTGATGTCCCGCTGCCCTATCGGATAAGTAGCTCCATAAACAGAAGCGAGAGACAAGTGGCGCACCCTGGACTCTGGCAGTGGCGAAGGATCCTGTAAAGACTGGAGGGGGGTCTGTACTTCTGCTCTCGATATGGTAGAGGAGAGGCACAGAGGACCCCAGCCAAGATTCTCTATTACGGTAGCAGTGGACGAGCAATCAAGGCCTAGCTTCTCAGGAGGTGATGCAGGCTGGTTCTTAAGTACAGTGTAGTCCCCAAAACCCCACAAAGGAATTTCCACACACTGTATTAGTTAAAACACAGTCTTTATATAATTAATATTCAAGGTTATGTACACTATTACAATAACTCACTTTGTGCTCAGAAAATCAATAATGGTAAATATATACAGTTCTAAAGTGGTACCACAATTATTATCAGATCTCATTAAAGTGCATCAACTATACTGTCAAAATGTCACACAGATCAATGAAGAGGAAACCAGCAGTAGAGAGTGGAAGGAAAGCAAGATGGTTGAACAATTGGCAGAATACTGGCCTTTACCAACTAGGCAAAATTCTGTGTGGAGATCCCCCCACATGGGCAACCTGTAAAGCAAAGATGTATCACAAGCACAGTCCATATATTGTTCTCAAGAGACCTTCCAATAGTTCTGCAACCCCAAAGTACCTGGCGTTGTAGCGTTCCTCGTTGGGGAATCAACGGCCCTTCTTGAGTGCCCTCACTTTAAGGCAGGAGTCACTGGACGTCGAACGTCAGGGTGAACTACGACGGTGAAGTGGCAGCTTCTTTCCTAGTGGTGCTCGTCGACGGGGAAGTGTAAACGTCCTGCACTGAAGAGGCATGCGGGGCACCTCGAGGTCGATAGTTCTGGACCACAAAGAGTTTGAAGAACTGTGGCCCAGCAAGGGCGTCAAGTCGTCGGCATCTCTGTGGTCTTTGGGTGGCGGGAAACCCACCGGCGGATACTCCTCGGCGCGTCGACGGTCTGGCCCTCTCCAGCGGGATCAAGCGGGCGATGATGCGGACGAGAGCGTCCTTGGATCAAGAGTTCTTAGGCAAACAGGAGCACGGCGGCTCCGGTCATCGACAGTGGTGGACAACAGTCCGGACGCTTCTCCTTGTGATTCCACGGCGATCCCCGTCTCGGGTCGGCAGCTTGTTGAAGGTCTGTCTACCAGAAGCTTTGGCAAAGATCAGCTTGTGCACGATGATCCCTCGTAGCTCGGGAAGAGGGCGCCTTACCAGGTCCTCTCTGGGTCAGTCCTTGGAGACACAGCAGCTTTCAGATTGATGAAGGAGAGCAACAGAAATTCTTCTCTTTCAGCAGGGCTTCAAGGTCAAGCGTCAGTTACTCCAGTTACTCGTCGTAGTGGACTTCAGCTTCTGAACACGAATTCTAGCAGTGAGAGTCCCCCAGATATACTAGGTGATCTCCCATTCATTCTGCTGGGTCACACTCAGGCAACCAATCGGTCAGAAGGGTATTCATGCAGGCAGGCAGCCAATCAGGTGCATAGGGCATTCAGGCCATTCACTTCTCTCCAGACACTCACAACAAGTTATGTGTATTGGGACAAGTACCCAGCCTTTCAACACTCCACACTGCATTCATACCTGTTTCGGGCAGGGCTTTCTCAGTCATTGTGTCAAACACCAGATACTAGATACCCACAACACAAAATGCGTATTCGTCACACACATGTTTCACCCAGGTCCAACCCACAGGAGTACCCACAACATACAGTCATTGGGAAGGCTCCAGTCAGTCTGGTCGGCACTTCACAACAACACCATATATGGAACTTCCATCCAACAGCCGGTCAAGGGGGAAGGGACAGAGTCAGGGCTTCCCAGGACTTTGGGAAAACAAGGTAATAGGTAATAGAAAGCAAGAGGCTACAGGGGCCATCTTGTATCCTATAAGGAATCAACTGATTCCAATGGCAGGGCCTGGGTATCCTAAATGGATCCTGTCAAATTCAGCATTCAGCATACACTAGGGGGACAGGGTTGTACCCCCACCCATGGGTGCCATAAGGGTATCCCATGGGTCTATTCAACACCACCAAAAGAGAGAGCTGCACCACCAGGAGTCCCACATGAACACACAATAAAAAGCAGTAAAGGACAAGGATACGGAGGCCCTGTCCCTCCGATGCATTTCCAGCATCACAGATCCCGACGAAGATCCGATTTGATACACCGGCACAAGTATGGAGGCCAGATTAAGGACAGATTGAACGAGGAGGAATTGCGTGTTGGGAGTTGCAGTTCCAACAGTGCATTGCATTGGCATTGACAAGTTCAAAAGACCCAGGAGAGATTGTGCATTCGGACTAATGCTCTCCAATAGTGCTGATAAGTGTAAAAGGAACTAAGAAGCACTGCATGCTGACAGTTGTCCTGATACAGTGAGAACATTGCGCAGTGACCCAGGAAACACACAGGTAGGCGACCTGAGGTAAGGACTTTCCTTGGCGTCCTGGGATGGACTCCACAGGAGAGAGCTGAATTGGCTTTCGGGTCTGTATCTGGCTGCCAATCTCCCCAGGATGCAGCCAGGAGCTGATAACGACAGAGGAGGGGGACATGCTGCCCTGGATGAGATGATCAGCAACGCACAGACCAACTGAAAGTCCGGCAGGAACACCACAATCACACTGAAATACTGAGGCAGAAAGACACTTGAAGGGGAAAGATAACGATGTGGTCAAAGAAGAAGGTGTGAGGTGGGGGCATGTGGTCATGGTGGGCTGGGGTGAACAGCTGACAACAGACTATTGAGAGCTGTGAGGAAGGCATAGCTGTGTCCCGGCCTGCACAGGAACTCACTAACAGTCACAAACTGAGACCACACTACCCTGTGGGAAACAAGCTAAGGAGGAAGGCCCAATAGGAGGCCCTGAAAGGACATATAGAATGTGTGACATGGAATGAAATAGGGCACTGGGGGCCCCTCGCAGATGGCAGTTACAACTGGAGAACCCACAAATCTATGATGCCCCCTGCCAAAGCTATTGCAGCTCCTGCAATCTGAAGCCCGCTGCCCCCTTGAGCTGATGTCTGTGAGATTTTTGCCTGTGGAAAAACAACAAACTCAAATGGGATGGAACATCTGCACCTGCATTGGGTGGCCGGAGGGATCCGCAAGACCTGATAGACGCACCCGATCGGAAGATTCTGGGGTGGTGATGCATCCTGAAGACAGGCCCATACTATGCTGCTCTCAAGCTACTGATCCAAGAGGAAGAAGCATTGGTGCCCACTGTAGGGCTACCAGGAAAAGCAGGGCACACTGATGTAAATGTCCTGGAGAACGACCCTGCAAAAATTTCAGTTCCAGGGCCATTTGTCAAGTGCAAATCCTATAGAGCCCATGATCCAGTGTCCACCAAAAAGGACATAGCCGCATTGATGGAGGAAATAAGGGGTATGGGCACAGCGCTGTGCCAAAGGTTCGATAAAAATCAACCAGAGGATGGACTAGAGGATGGACTCAATTGATGAAAGGGTCCAAGGTCTGGAGAGCAATGAAACCTTGCTGGACACAATGGAGGCACAAATCAATACGAGTCTGTCAGAACTGGAAACTAGGGAATCTGAAGGCAAGTTAAGAATTGACGATTTTGAGAACACAGAATGAAGAAAGAACATTTTGGATTTCCTGAACTGGAGGTTGAATCCAAGAATGATATCAAAAGATTTAACATGGAGGTGTTGAGACTTATGTTGGGCTTGGATGTAATTGATGAGCCCTTGATTGTTTGGGTACACTAAGCAATTGGGGTACCAGGGAGCTGAGGACAGTGCTATTTTTGGGAAAAAATGAAGATACTGGAGAGGGCTAGGAAAGTGGGGCCACTGTACTATGGCCCGCCAAAATAACTATATATCAAGAATTGTCCACCTTCACATTGGCCAGGAGGCAACAATGCAGCCCCCTAATGAAATAGCTCAATGAAAAGGAAGTGAAATATCATTGGGGCTTCCCCTTTTCAATCTTGTTTGTGCACAAGGGTTATTCCTATACATTAGTTACAGAAGACGACATTCAATGAGTCACCATTGAAATTATGGGAGACCCCCGACCCCCTGGGGGTCCAGCAGATTTCATTGAGGGGTAAAGCAGCTGCGACTCGCTGGTGGACAAACAAAAGATTCCCAGAACACAGAAGTTTAAGAAACTTAACACTCCTCCAGTAGGGAAAAGGAGTCACTGAATGGGGAGCACTGTGGTTCATAGAAGTACTACTCCGCTGAGGGAGTACACAATGGTGGCCTGAGAAGGTAATTTATGATATGGTTCTTTCACTCTGAAAGGGCGGCAATGAGGCGAATGGGGCCCAATAGTTGGGAGGGAGGGGACTGAGGAAAACTAGGGTATAATGTAGAGGGGGACTCAGGGAACAGAGCTTTGAGGAACTAGTCATACGTTTGGGAGGGCCACTGGTGAATTTATCGCATCTTAGGTGAATTCTGGGTGGGGTTGGATACTGTGGGGGGGAGGGGAAGGGGAAGTTGGGGGTTCAAAGTTTTTCATGTGTTTTAGGGAAAGTTCTTTCAAAGGTTCTTATGGGTACTGCGGGTTCAGATAAAGTGTAAGTCTTAGAAATGCCTCAGGGGCATGGGGAGATATGCAACACTCCTGCAGTTGGGAAATTATTTTTATGGGTGAAATGTCAATTGGCTCCCTCAATGTGCAAGGCCTCAATTCATTGGGCATGAGGTTGATGGTTGTTTGTGAATTCAAGAGGGCAAAACTGGACTGGCTCTGTCTCCAAGAACCACACTGGAAGAGGGGCAGGGAACCCTGATTAAAGTCAAGGGAGCTGGGAGAAGTGTTCATGGAGTCTGATGTGAGTAAAAGAAGGGGTGTGGCAGTGCTGGTGTCAACACACTTTTTTGGCAAAAATGGTCCTGGCAGTTCGGAATGGATGTTATGTGTTTGTTAAGGGAATATTACACGGTGCCCTGTTCACTTTGGGTCCCATCTATGCTCCTAACAAGGGTCAGTGTGATTTTTGGGAAAATGTGAGAGATAGATTGATTCTGTTTGTGGAACGTCCCTTAGTGGTTGGAGGAGACTTCAATATGGTGTTAAACCCAGTGACAAATCATAAGAGAATGGGGAGGGTTCCAGCAGCCCAGGAAAGTGCAGGAGAGTGTGCCCGTTTCAGACGTGTACTATGAGGTCCTGGGCCTGCTGCACTCTCTTTCACTCCCCTCGGAAGGCGAAAGGCTGTACCCATAATTCTCAGTGGTGCACAATTCCTATTAATGCATAGAGCTGGTGTTGGGAGACACGGCCTTGAAGGTGCAGGTCTTGGAGTCATAGGTCACCCCGAATCCCATGGATCATGATATGGTAAGAGTGGTGGTGGGGTCTGGACAAACACTAACCACCATGTGAAGTTGGAGGTGTAATGATTTCCTGTTGAAGGATTAGGATGTGGCACAAGAAGTGCTTTTGGAAATTAAAGATTACTTTCTTTTTGAGGACACCGGGGAGGTGGGGGTACAGTCTCTTTGGGAGGGCTTTAAGGTGACTGTCTGGGGAGTAATGATAAGGATAGGGTCCCAGAAGAAAAAAGAGAGGGGAGAGAAGGAAAGCCCTCTCCGTCAGACTACAAATGGGGGGGTCCAGGGCAAGTATATGTCCCCCGCTGAGGAAAGTAAGCTGCGGCAGTACAACACGCAATTGAATGGCATTTGTGTTCAAGACACTGAAAAAAAACTCCTTATTCTGAAGCAAAAATACCATGAGAAAGGGGATAAGGCGGACAGGATCTTGGCGTGGAGGCTGAGGGAGGAAAGGAAGCAGACAATGATTGGGGGCATAGAGACTGAGGAGGGGGATCTTGTGTATGACCGAAAGGGCATTGAGAGCGAATTCGATAAATACTATAGTGGTCTCTATACATTGGAATTGAAGGAAAAAGAGGTACAGATAGATAGTTTCTTGGAGGGGATTCCCCTTCCAGGGCTCCTCCAGGCTGTAGCAGAGACCCACGAGTGCCCTTTAACAGTAGAGGACTACAGCAGGCTCAAAGAACATGAAGTCAAGGACGGCTCCAGGAGAAGCAGGGTTCTCAATTAAGTTTTATAAAATGTTCAGGTCCTTGCTGGCCCCCTACTTGGTAAGAGTATTTAACGCGTGTCTGGTGGGGGACACCCTTCCCACCACAATGTTGTTGGCAATGATAATAGCCATCCCAAATGAAGGGAAAGACCCCACTAAATACACTTCATATAGGCCCATTTCCCTCCTAAACAATGACATATGATCTTGGGGAAGATACTGGGAATGAGACTGGAAGTGGGACTGCCAATGTTGGTGCACAGCGATCAAGCAGACTTTTTCAGGGGGGGAGGGCAGGGATCAGAAAACATACAGAAAACCCTGGATCTGATACACTGTTCCCAAACAGGGAACCTAGATGCCTGATTAGTGTCCTTAGATTCAGAGGAGGCATTTGACAGGGTACAATGGCCCTTTATGATGAAGGTGCTAATGAAAATGGGGTTTGGTACAAACCTCTTGAGGTGGGTAGCAGAACTCTATGTTGGACCCAGTGCTTGAGTTTGCTTAAATGGGGGCCTCTCAGAGGTGGGCAGGCTAACAAGGTGTACGAGGCAGGGGTGTCCTCTCTCTCCACTACTTTATGCCCTAACAAGGGAGCCATTGGTGATTGCAATTCAAGAAAATAGAAAAACCAGGGGTATATCTGGTGAAGAGATTGAATGTAAGCTATAGCTCTTTGCAGATGACATATTGGGATACCTCAATGAAGTACAACACTCACTCCTAGCACTAATATAACAAATATCAGCGCATGGCCATCTTTTGGGACTTAAAATCAATGTAGAAAAATCATGTATCATGCCAATGCAAAACATGAGCCCTATACTTGACTCAAGTAGAAGATATCTTGGCACAAGAGTGGAAAAGAAAGCATAAAATACCTAGGAATACGAGTGACCAGGGACCTGGAAGAGATGGTGAAATTAATTATGATCCCTTTTTTGAACAGCTGAAGGCAGATCTGAAGAGATGGGGCCCCCTAGTCTTATCCTGGTATGGACGTATGACCTCAATAAAGATGAATGTTCTCCCTCGCCTGTTGTATCTATTCGCAACTATCCGAAGGCAGATCCCAGAGAGATTCTTCATGGCACTAACAGGAGTACTTCATAGATTTATTTGGTGGAACAAAACACTGAGGATGAAAATGGGGACCTTAACACTCCCGAGGGACAGGGGAGTATTTGGGTTTCCTGATTTCTGATTATATTATAATGCGGTCCAAACGAGGATGATGCTTGAGTACACGGGGGACGACATAAGGACTTACTGGACCTATTTGGAGGACTTGATGGCTCACCGATTTAAGGTGAGGGACTATCTTTGGTCCTCACTCAAATCCATTCCTGTGCGACTCAAGACTCACCCCACCTTGGGGGTGTTCTGGTATGTCTGCCATTACAGTGTGTAATCGGAGGTTTTCATCATGGCCTTCCCCACTGTCCTCGGTGTGGGGCCCCCATTGGGTCTTGCGCTCCAAGGGCTGACTTTCACGCAGTGTTGGTCTGACCTGGGCCTTGAAAGGGCAAGTCAATTATTTAAAGATTTTTTTTTATTTTTTATTTGGAATCAGTGAGGTATTGTGGAGAAATTCGGACTCAGTGTTTGAATACATCCTTGTCGAGGGCATACTGACCTACCCGAGATGGGGAGGATTGGTGACAAGAGAGCTTACCATGGTTGCAAAGGTCATTGATTCATCATCCATGAGGAAGGGCACTCTGTATAAAATATACAAGACTATGAACAGTGCGGGCACAACGGGGAGGCAAACATTTCGGAGGAACTGGGTGGAGCTGGTGGGAGATGACATCCCAGAGGAGTGAGCGAGAATTTATAAAGTAACCTTCTATGGTAATTTGTTCACCTCCACGATTGAGCATAACTTTAAAATGTCGATGGGTTTGGCATAGGGACCCCTTGAGGTTATCCAGGATGTTTGCAGGGGCCTCTCCTCTGTGGCCTAGGGGATGCAGCCAAATGGGATATCTGGCTCACATGTGGTGGCGGTGCCGCAAGGTACGAGTGTTCTGTGTGGAAATGTTGAGCTGTATGACGGAAATCACAGGGTTTCGGTAAGGCATGGACCCACTGAAGGAGCTTTTGGGGGAACTGGCTAAAGATAGTGAGGAATATAGGCTCCCTAGGATGTGGAAAGCAATGCTTAGAGAAGGGAGGCTGGCCATATCCCAGAGATGGAAAAATGAAACCCTCCTGTCAAAGGAGGTCTCAGACCAGAAAGTGAAGGATATGATGGTAATGGAGAAATTAACTGCGGTTTTTAATGACAGGATGGGAACGTTTAATGAGGAATGGAGTGTGCTACTACAAAGCTAGGAGTCCAGGGAGGGGTATATATCAAGCCCTACAGACATGTGAGAGGGTGGTGGAGTTGGGACGAGCTTCGGAGGGAGCCGGAACATTGGAATTTTGGTATTTTGAAGCTGGAGTGAGATGACCATGGAGCTCTTGAGACATAGAAGAAAGGGTAACTGCAGCAGTTATGCATTTGTAGAATTAGGTTTGAGTTGGGGGGGGGTGAGGTTTTATTGATCAACAGGGCAAAATATCCTTGCCCATCCTTGCCGCACAAGACCCATATTAGCCATCCTGCCTTCCCACACCCACAACCTACAACTGATGTCCTGCCTCCTTACCCTTGAAACACAAGACCTGTACCTGGTGTCCTGCCTCCCCACACCCACAAACACAAGACATTTAGCTGGTGAGCTGCCTTCCCAGTCTCCATAATACATGACTCATATCTGTCTCATGCCTCTGCACGACACAATTACAATTTACCTGCCTTCCCAGCTACTTAGAGTAAAAGAACCATCTGCAGTGTACTACCTTCTCAGAACACAAGATCTATACCTGGTATGTTTCCACCCCAGTCACCAGAACACTTGATTCATACCTGTGTCCTGCTTCTGCACAACCCAGGACCCACAGCTGGAGTGTTGTCTTCCCACACCCACAATACAAGACCAATAGCCGGCATCTTCCCTTCCGAGACCCCACAGTACAACACCTATACTTGGCATCCTCCTGCCTTAGTCCCAGTATTGGAGCAACATGTGCTGATTGATTGGTACATGATGGGCAAAGGGCACTGAGAAAGGAAGAATGGGTGGAGTTGATACCAGCATCATTGATACTGGGGGCTGTCGAGGGAGGAGAAACTGATGAGATTCTGTTTTTGCTTTTGTTGTGAATATTGGGTGTTGATGTCAGTGGGTGGAGGGGTGCTGGGCCTCAAAGGTGGAGGACGACACCTTTTGCCTATTATTAAACATGGAGGCAGTAATTGGTCCTACTTAGCCCAGCAATGTTTGGAACACAGAAGGGAGAGGCAGAATGGTTTTCTACAAACCAAGAGCCAATACAATCATAAAAGTAAAACAGGTACAGTTAAGAGATATGCCTTCAGCACCTTTTGTTGTAACGTGGGCCAAGTGAAGACTATGCTCTTAAGAGGGGTGTGAATGTGATTCAGTAGCGACCCAAACAACAAAGCATAACAGTCCAAAATAAAGGGAATGTCTAATCAAGGTTCTGTAAAAATCGGTAAACTTTAATAAAACACACCATCTACAAAATAACGAAATAGAATAACACTACGCAAAAACTACCCCAGAGGAACGAACAGAGACTAAGCAAGAATAGAACAATGCAGCACCCTGAGTAATTAATCAGGGGTGTAGGACAAATAAAAACCAACATTTTCTTTAAGAAGGATGTGTTTCTTGGGTGAAAAAAGGGGGAAAAGTGACTTAATCAATCACTAGGACACAAATGGACCAAGGGGGCAGTTATTGGTCAATAGTACATTGTTTTGGTTCTTCTGGGGTTCAACTGCATCAAACCTCGGCTTCGAGCAATGGTGTGAGCAGATCAAGCTTGGTTCAGACACAATGGATCATCTGTGTCCAAGAGGCAAGCAAGCATCAAGCATGTTCAAATGCAGTAGCTCTCTGCGGCCCGAAGGCAGCTTTTGGTGATGCAGGTCGGGGCACTCACTAGGATCTCTCTGAGGTTGGGCTGGGTCGAGTCAGGGTGTACCCACCAAGAAGGGTCGCTGGGTGACACTCCAGCGGTTCAATTTAGTGGGAGGCAGCTGTCAAAATGGTGATCCTGTTGCTACGATGTGCGCTTGAGCAAAGTGGCAGTTTGCGGACGAGTTGGCCCGAGTCATGGTGTAAACGGATGTAGCGGAAAGTGGCTGAATGTTCAAGCAATTGTTCGAAAGTTTGGAGGAGTGCCAGAAGTAAGCACCCGTGGGATCCATCTGCATCAGTGGCATAGAGCTCTGTCTCAATGCCGTTGACTGACACTTTGATGGCTGTCTGACCGGTTTCCAGATGGTGAACCAGGGAGTCTTAGTAGATCTAGTCCTCCACACGCTGTGAGAGAGGGTGAGTCCTTTCAGGGTCTGCTCTCCCAGCCGTGGGACATTCTGGTGCAGAATGGAAGGCCCTGGTCCATATCAACTTACACCTATAATGTGCCCTATGAGTGGGTAGGGGCAGAACTCTCCTCTGCCTTGGACTGTTCCTTCTTCACCCGAGTGGTTGAGGGCTTTTGAAAGAAGAACTCTCCCAAAAGAGGTCCAGTGAATTCTTCTCAGGTGTTGTTCTAGAGTGAATGAAAGCAGTGGTGGGGGACCACTTATTTTAATGGTAAAGGTCCATAGGTGATTGGACTTAAGCTAGCCTGCCTTAGTGGTCCAATCCCAATTCTTGAAAGAACTGGATTTTTCCCTTCTGACATCACACCCAAAGTCCTTTGCTCCAGAGGAAGTGGAAGGGACAGGACGGAGAGAGAGAGGCAGATAGAAACAAATTATTGGCAATCTTCCTCCACTGTCCAGACCCTTCCTGATTACTGTAAACCCACCCCTTCCTTTCTCACCAGGCTCAAATGCCTTTAGAAATGCAACACCATGGTGTGAGGCTACTCCCTTTTGAATGGATGTGCTCCATTGATGTCTGGGCCAAGGGCAGCTAGCTAGTGGGTGGCTGGCTCTGGCGGAGGGTGTTACCTTCTCTCACAAACAGATCAAAGAAGAGGATTGACCATTCAGGTTCCTAACCTGTCATTTGGCAGCCTCAGCCTGTCTGGGCCGATTATTCATCACCTTCCATAGCTTCAGCTGGCTCAAAGGAGCTGACACATATGTGATACCCAATTGAATGTGGCTGCAATGATTATAAGTAGTGCAATGCAGAACACCTTAAATCAGGCATAGCTTTTTTTGAGAGTTTAACCTGTCGCCATCATGGGCTACTTATCATCATAGTTTTGGCACAGTGGGCTTATCTCAAATGCAGCCCCTGCTCTGCAGAGCCTAGGCTGCCACTGCACATTTCAAATGGGCAACTGTAACTTCTGAACCTGCTCTGTGGCACTGGTAGATCGGGCACTGCAAATCAGGATACTGATGCAGCAGGACACAGATACACACTTTGCGTTTGGCATGGAGTTTATGAAATGAGAATTTGATTAGCAGATGGATTTACCTGAATCATTTTATTATTTAATGAAAACAAAAAAAAGCCTAAGCTTCAGGGACGTCATTTCACCAAAATGCCAGGGGTAGCGGAAGTGACATCACACAACTATTGACCCCTGATGACATCACAGGAAGTGATGTCATTTGACCCCACCCCGAAGTGATAGCGCTTGTAGCGATGGAACACGACCTTTCACCCGTTGACAAAACAGGAAATGGCATCACATAGCATTGTACACTACGAAAAATATGGTTACGATATCACTATAATGTGATGTACATTTCATACAAGAATTGATCGCCATATGTATTGTTAAGATCAGTGTGTATAGGCCCATATTGCCAAATGACTGTGAATGCAAGCAGACGTCCATGGCCAAATGAAAATGATGTGTTATCATATAGCACTTACCATTAAGCGCTTTATATAGAAAAAATAAACACCCAATATCACCCAACCTGTGTTGGTACTCATTTATCGACCTCAGAAGGATGAAAGGCAAAGTTGAGGTGTTTAAGAACAGACTAAATAAGTGACTCACCCCCTGAAGTGTGCCTGAAATAAACCTTTAATGAGTCTAGCAATTATTGTATAGAGTTCCAGAAAGACACATTATTTGGTATTCCTATTCTTTCTTATTTAGGGTCAGTGCTGAAAGTGTTAGACTTGTGACACTCCTGTTCTTATAAGTCTTCTTTTTTTAAGGGACCTGAACAAGAAAGCCAGCCACTCCAGAAGTAAAGAGCCACATGGTGCTGGCCACAGCCTAGGAGCTTGCATTACAAAAAAAAAAAAAACCTTTTCTTTTTCGTTTTTTTTAGAGGTCGCAAGGGAGACTTCGGAGGTCGCAGTTGCGACCTCTGGTGACCCCTAAATGATGTCCCTGCTCAGCTTTCACACCCTTCCAAATGGCAATCTGTTACACTAGACAGTTTGAGTTGTGCTTGCATCAGCCACTTAGACCAGGATTGCCATAACCTTGCCTTGTTGACCCATCTACACTGAACTCGCCCTTGTCCATTGACCAAATCTACAAATTAATTTCATATTTTTATTAGGAGCTGCCCCATTAGTCATCAGGTTCTATGGATGACAGATGACCAGCAACATTCTGTACACATCACCTCCCCTGCTTCCATGCCTTTCTCTCCCAATCCTCTCCAACTAAGTTTGGGAAAACCCCTGACTGCCAGAATTGCGAGACAAATTGAATCTCATATCCAGGATTCAGCAGACTTGGGCGTTTCCATGAGATTTGACAGTAGGTTGAAGTCTTGCATGAACTTGCTGTTAAGATGGGTTTCTGACCTGGTGGGCAGAGGTTCAGTTTTTGGAACAGGGTGACCTTCTGGACAAGCCAGACCAATCAAGGTAGCATTGGCGGCAGTCAAGATTAGGTCACAGGAGGCATGAGAGTGATCGAAAGCCCACAATGAGCACACACAGTAAACAACACCACAAATTACTCTGAGTTAGGAGTATACATCAAACATACATATACATTCATTAAAGGCCTTTTAACTCAAATACAAAGTAAATCTTCAGCAATGTTAAAAAAAATGAACACAACACTAACTATGAAACATAAATACAGTAACCTTGGCCTAAAAGAATGTTACACCAGATCCACAACCTGCAAAGAAAGGGGTCACACAGTGCGAATATATTTTAGGCAGTCCTTCGACAATTTAAACCCTAACTAATAGGCAGTCCAGTGCCTAAGAAGTGTGGAGCCTTGCGCTCAAAAGTGCATTCAGTGCCGGAGCACTCAATCTTGTTGTAAAGTTCAAAACAATTCTTCTTCAGGGGGCTGTACTGGCTCAGAAAGGTGGGCGAATGATGAAGAAACCTGGCAAGAGAGTGTCTTATACCCAGTGCTTACAGTTTCCAAAGGCTCAAGTCGAAACCTGAGATGGTGGTGGTTACAGAGCAAAGGTCCTGTATGATCTGGTCAGTTCACTAGGTCGTCTAGGAACACTTTCGAGCAGGCTTGTTTGCAGGTTAAGCAGGAGGTGCAGAGAATAGTTAGTCCCACTATTCCAATGGGTCAAAGCGCCCTTGCAAGCCTTCTGTGATCAATGCGAAACAGGGGCTCCGATGGGAGAACAGCGGGGTCAAGGTTGTCAAACCTTCCAGTGGGTCACCAGCGGTTCCACGGATCTGCTTCAGTGGTTCAGGACACTTGTCTCCTTCACTTTGTTCAGTGTGAGGTCAGAAGATCGATCTGGAATGGATCTGGAATGGATATAAGGTGCCTTCTCTTATCCAGAATCTCCTTTGCGCCAAAACGAAGAGATACCAATAGGAGATCTGCTCACATTCAGCAATCCCAGACGTGGACCAATCATGGACCACGGTGGTCCCAGTCACTCCCAGCACACAAGACATCTTGGAACCCAGGATGTGTATTGGAAGTGGACAGCTCCAGCCCACATCCTGGACGCACACACACAAGGCATGCAGAAGCCTGCGAAAGCTTTGGTTTGCGCGGGGGTCTACATGACCAATTAAGGAATTTCCTGGGTCGGCTGGACCTGGGGAAGGCAAAGGGACAAGCCTGCCAAGCAACAGAACAATGGACCTTGTGGCATGGCCATTTTCGGCAGTGGCCACTGACTGCTGTAAACACGGTATGGACCAAAGAAAAGAGTCAAAAATTAGGAAAAAGTAACTGCTACAACGAGCTCTGTCCTGGACACACTAGTACATTCACCAAAAAACCTTTGAGGGTATCTAGGGCCTTAAAAATTAAAAAGAGACTCCAGGGCACTGTACTGGAAGGTAAATTGTACACTGATAAAATGTTACTAAGAAATGGTGACACAGCAGTCTGAAGGCATGTCAGTTTCCCCATAACAAAAGGAGCAAAAGCCCAGCGGAGGTCAGCAGAAGGCTGGGCTCCACTGGCAAATGTCAGGCTAGGATGGTCAGACAACAGCAAACAATTGGGGTGTTCACAACTGGAGGGAAAATTAACCATACATGGAAATCTCTCCTAACACTTGCATATGAGTTTGGCGGGTCAAAATGAACAAATAACCCTCTTGGATATATTTGGCAGACAATCAAAGTCTAAAACCTCTAGGGAGGTTTTATGTCCATATCAAATGTCCAGCCCATTTCCGGGTTCTCTGTGGGATGCGCAAAGAGGAACATCGCTGATCCACACTAGTCGAGAGCAGGAGAACATGTACTTTAGCAATTCAGACAGTGTTTGCTTCCTTTAATGTTTATGTTTATGTTTGTTTATTTGTATCGCGCTCCCGGTACCCTCAGGCTTAAGGGCGCACACCAAGAAACATACAAAACAAGTACAGGACAGATCATGGGGCTGAAATAGTTTATATTGAAGTAACAAGAAGTGAGTCTTAAAGGAAGAGAATCTAACAGAATAGTAAGGTCTTCAATTTTTCCTTAAAAACCTCTGTGGATTCAACAGCTCTAATGTCGGGGGGCAGCGCATTCCAGGCCGACGTCGCCACTATATTGAAAGCTCCATTACGGGTTTGGCTGAGTGACAACTGGGGATGTTTATGATGTTCGTGTTGTTTGATCTTAAAGATCTGGTATTTTGCTTTTTTTCAATAACTTCCATTAAGTAGAGTGGCATTTGGCCTTTGAGGCATTTATGGGTGATAAGTATCATCCTAAAACGCACTCTTGCCTGGATAGGCAACCAATGCAGATTCCGTCTTGCATCTGATACATGGTCACTACGACCAAGTCCTTTTTCACAATTGGTTCCCTGGTCGTGAAATGTTTTGTTTATTTTTTTATTGATTTATGAAGTTCCTTATATTCTTACTCACCCTTTGCAAAATCTTTGCTGAAGCCCCCTGTGACTGTGTTTCTTAAACATTTCCCCCTAACTAGCCCCCTTTCCAAAAAAGAAAAAAATAAGGAAAAATGCACACCATTTGTGACACCCTTTGTGATTCTTTCTTTATACCTTTCACTTAACCTACTCATTATACGAGAAAAAGAACAGAAGTAAGAAAAGAAATACAATTTATGATACCCTTTCCTTAAGATCACATCACCACGATCTATTATGGATAAACAAATGCAAATATTGCATATCTTTGAGAACATTTTGTCTTTGTCTGTGTTGTGACATAGAATGAGGAGTCTAAGCAGGATTTAAAGTTTTTGGTTATACACTTTTATTGTGTATTCGCAACCAAACTAAAACTCGGGTCTGTCGGAAGTCTGTGATGTCCAAATACATTTTTCGACATCCTGGTCCAAACCTCTAAACTATCCCTACCACTTAACTACAAAACTCCATGACAACAGAACCATATCCCAGGAGAATGCCTCCCTTCTCCAGGGACGAGATGTCTATGGCTATGAGAATGCCTCCCTTCTCTTAGCTTGTGAGTTAGACATTGACTTGAAAGTCTTTTCTTCATATTCAGTCTTATCTTTCGTTGCTTTCTTCTCTTGGAGTCTCTTCTTTAAGGAGTTTGAGGATTTCATCCCTTTTTGTTTAAAAGAGAGGGGATGGGGAAAGAGGATCTAACTATTGGGGTGGTCTGGTGTTGACACAATAACAGGCAAATAGGAAGATCGACTGGGACAAAAGACCAACTCGTAAAAAATTAGTTATCTTGCCGTGGAGTATGGGCACTTTTTTGTGGGTGTTTGTAGGCTTTCGCTGTTTGGGTAAGGGATGCCTCGATGATGTTGAAGACAATTTCCAAAGGATGCTGGTCTATGCTTACCGGGCTGCTTCATTTCCCATTTCCCCAAATTACTAAACTGAGGAAAAGAGTTATTATCCAAACTCAGGAGAATGACTCCCTTCTCTTGGCTAAAATTCTATCACAGTTTGGGATACACAAAGTTCTACCAATATCACAGGGATAGGAGAATCACACACTTCTCCTAGTTTACACTCAGTTTTGAACAGGTTTTCCTTGCGTTATATTAATTCTAGATTCTTCATCAATTCTTTAAGCTCTCTCCATGGATTTTGTATTATCTCCAGCTGAACAGTGTCCTTCAACTTGCCCCCACTGGAACAAGGGAGAGACTTTCAGTGCTTCCCCTCACTTTCCAACATTTTACCAATATTCTTCAAACTGCCCCACCAAAACAAGGAAGAGGGTCCCTGGGTCCGTCTTGAATCTTCAATACCACAGTCTTATGGAACTGAAAAGGGAGTTGCCTCACAAAATGATCCACTTTTCTCTTGTCTTCTGGTTGCACCTTCTCAAGTTTTTCCGGCCCGTCCTGGACATATTACTGTTCCCATTTCCTTCTATCAGGGAATTCGTCAATGATTTTGCCAGGGGTCCTTTCTCTTTATTCTTCTGCTCTTCATCAGCATGCTTGATTTTGCAGTCTTTTACGGTTGTCAGTCTGGGTGCAAGTTTCAGATCAGACGGTCCACCTGTTACAGGTCACGCAACCACCACTGTTCCTTGTACTTTCCATGTAATTGCCTATGTGGCTCTAAAGTAGGCTAGTGTTGGCATAGTTCCTGGACCACATGGTCCACCTACCACAAGTCACACCATCACCACCACCCTGACTTTCAGCTTCAAGGTTGTCAACTCTCAGCCGACTGACAAGATGCTTTCTGGTGTCCCTCAGATTTGTTCTTGCCACTCCACACTGCTGCTTCGATACAGCCTTCGAACACTCTGTTTCCAACTCGCTGGCTTTTTGATGGCATCCTAGCTCGCGACTTCTCCTTCCAAATGTCGCTCTCCTTGTTTATCTTTACTGTTTAGCTTAAGTAGCTGGGACTTCCCCAGCGTAATGTCAGTTCTATTGACAGCAGCTGGTCGAACATGCTTCATGTTTGACTGTAGCATTCTCAGGTTCTTCTTTCTCCCAGTAACTATCAAAGTGAGACTGTCTAAGACATTACAGTAACATTTATTCTCAGACTTTATCATAGGTAAGGAAGGGTTGGGTGTTGTTATTACCCTGTCGATCTGGGAGATAAAGTCACTGTGTCCCAGATTTACGTCCTTGTCCACAGTAGGGGAGTTCCTCCCCATGAGATCCTCCAGCATGTTACCAACCCTTGGGGACTATCTGTTAGCGGCCTCATCTCCCTAGACTCATGGAAAGGGGCTCCCTTCTGGGGAGAAGTGACACCATCTATGGGATCGTTGCACTCAGAAAGAGGTGGTGTATCTCTGAGGAATTGATATTTGGCAATAGTGTAAGATCCCTAGCTTGTACTGATTTTCTATCAAATTTAAAATGATCTGGTAATTCCATCTCAGAAAGAGTGATCTGTTAACCAGACCTCCATTTTCTCAAGCTCCATGCCAAAGGCATAGTGACACATGGTCCCTTCTGCATCAATCTCCAGGTCTGCAGCAACGTCTCTACAGTGGACATTCACATTTGCCTTTTTGACAGATGCTGTGACAGGCAAGTCACTACAAAGCAGGGTTTGCACTTAAGTTAGCACCTCTGTTCCAAAGCTATGATTATATGATAACCTACAGACCTAGTGGCAGTCTAATCAGACACTAAAAGACACACCTACCTTGTGGCAAGGTGGTTGGTAGTTCACATAATTATTAAAAGTAACACTTAATTTGTATCATACTTATGTCACTACTGTGAGCCTTGCCAGCCAGGGACAGGCTGTGTGTATTCTAGTCGACTGCTGAAAACTACTCACAAGCAGACCAAAAGCAGGACAGTTTGAACCTCTGTTTGATCCTTTCTGGGGTCAGGATACACCTCTCTTCAACAGGACAGCCCTTAGCAGGAACTGTCCTGGGAAACAGGCTTCAAAGTGCATACCCTAAACAAAAGGACCATCATCACATCTGGGTGTTGCATATCATAAGGTCTTTCAAGGGCAAGAGAATGGGATGGGTTTAGACAGGCCGGCAGAGTAGATACAAAGGGAGGAAGATTCCTGCATCTTAGTTTTCTCTGGGCCTTACTTTGCTTCCTGTCTTCACCACTTCCTGCACAGCAAATTAAGTTGGGGATGATACAAAAAGCCACAGGTCACTTGTTATCTTAACAAGGAATGGGCACCTTCAAGAAGGTTTGCTTTTGATGAATCTGCAGTAGCTTGTTGCCTTTATAAGAAATGCATCTCCCTTTTTTCTTGGATTCACTTTTGGGCCATTCAGTACTCAAGGAAGAAATTATATGGGCCCTGTTGGGAGAGCTGTCCTTTCCAAAGTCCCCTGCCAAAGGTGAAGACTCGTGCTCCAAGGTACAGGCAAGCTCTGCTTCCACCCCACCACCTGGTAACAGTGGCGTGAACTGTTGCCGGAGAAAGACATGCCTTCTGCTATTACACTGGTACCGAAGACCTCACTGGATGTGAAGGATCCCTGCGGGTGTCAGCCAGCCTCCCAGGGTTGGAAAAACAAGAACAATGGCTAATTCTGTACCTGAGCTACTAGATTGGAACTCCTAGCAACCGAAGACACAATATTATTGCAAACCATACTATCCAGCCCCTCAGTAAAGCTATGAGGCCCAGAACCAGTAAGAACAATGGAATAGAGAAAAGGGAGCAGGTCCCCAGTACCGTGCAAGCAGGAAGCCAACTTACAGCCATAGTGAAAAAAGGAGGAAATATGTAAGTAGGGAAGGAGATTCAAGTAGTTTCTCTGATGAGGGTAGCTGGATCCCCCACCCCCGGTAAAGAGGCATAGGAAAAGAACATCACAATCACAGCTTGTGATAGACCCAACCAAAGAGATTAATGCTATAAAAAGATGCATGACCCTTTACCATGAAAATGCTAAAAATTCCGATTGAGAACATCTAAAAACTGTGCAGTTGATGGCATCATTTGAATTGAAGAATGATCAAAACACATAGAGTTTGTAAAATGGATATTCTCTCCTGAACTTTCTAGTTTCTTTACTGGAATGGAGGATCATAATCATTATGAATGGTCCGCTTACAAAGCAGACATTTCTAATTATTTTCCCACTTACAGAAATCCCCAAGAAGCATACAATGTAATGCATACTGAGGATCAATCTCCTATGGAGATCTCAGGCATGCACTTACCCAGTATTGAACCCAACAATTCCCCAAAACAAAGAAAAGAACCTCAAACAAAGCCCTGCCCTAGGCAATAACTATGTTCCCCCTTCAGAGAGAAATATTCAGACCCCAGAAGTGGGTTGCCAGGGGAATTCAAATCAGAATTCCTGCAGGGAGAGAAGCCAAACACCATCTCCTATGGCTAATTATCAAGAAATCCATACTTTTCCTCCTAGGTTCCATGATAAACTATCTCAGTACCAAGGGGAGTGGAGAGCCAACAACACATACAATAATATTCTGAGAACTACTCCCCTAGAAGAGACAATTACCCTCCTACACAAGAACACAAATATAACCAGACAAGGCCCCCTAGTCTGGAAAGTGGAGAAAGAGTCTCATAACTTCAGCATCAGGTCAAGCAGTTGACAGAGAGCATTGGCCAATTCATGAGATCGCAGCAGGGAACTCCTGATTTTAATGCTCATTGAACCTTAGCACATAATGAATAAATAGGTCATGGTAGACAATGAAAGGAGAACATTGTTTTAGGTAAAGATAAACTAGGAGAAGAGGAGAGGGGTGAGATGACAGAAAAGATCATGGCAAGCTTTAGAGAAAGCTTATTTTACCTCATTTGAATATACCCCAGAGCTTTCTGAGAATTTGGCAAAGGTCAATGGTGAGGTCCTCTTTGTTCCTTAAAATAAAACCATACAAAAATAAAAAGGTAAAATTGTGTGAGGAGAAAAATGCAACAATTATATTTGAAAAAGAAGACAGCTCAGCGGAGATCACATCCAGCATTGCTTCTTCCCTAGATGTAATCCCTCCTCCAAACGAGCAGCAAATTCAAGTTAAGGGAAGTTCAACAAAGAACCTGAATGGAAAGAAAGAGAGTACAATAGAAACCACTAGACGTGAGACCCAAGAAGAGCAACATCCAATAATTTCAACGAAATAAACCAGTAGTCCTCCCTCATATTCCTCCCTCAAATGCCACTCAATCCAAATAGTAGCAAGGGCCTGGAACAAATAGAAAAGGGGGCAGTCTCCATGCAGAGCCCTTGATCAACCCACATGTATTTGACACTGAGAAAAATGCCCCTGAGAGGACTGCCTAAGGGCAAGCTTATAAAATCTCAAACATCCATTAATTGGAACAAGAATTATCCATTAACTCACATTTTCTCTGTAAATTGGCGATGAAAGGCGAAAGGTTGTTCTCGCCTGTCTGAGTTCGGGGACCGTGTGAATTACTGGATCTAGTAGATACAGGGTCACACACAACCCTAATGTCTCAAGAAGTGCTTAAGACTCTCAATCAATGAAGGGGTAAAAGTCGTTGTATTTCCCTCAAACCTCTCCTTGGAGAGTTGCACAATTTTAATGTGAAACAGGTCCCAGTAGATGAGGTTAGTGAGCTAGATATCAAAATAGGGCAACATAGACTCACCAGTACGGTGATAGCTGTGACTTCTCAGAGCACACCTGTTTTACAGGGAAATTATTTATTTCTGTGGCTTCACCCCTGTTAGATTTCGTAAAACCGATCCTCTGGACCCACATGCACCATCCGATCAAATTGAAAATAAGTGCTATGACAGTTTGAATGGCACTTTTCATGTGACTGAAAACCATCCTGGCCAAGTAGAGATACACTTCCAAAACACCCAAGTCCCAGAAATCACTATCATATCTGTGAAATAACAATATGATAATGAAGCGACTTCCTCTGAACCTTTGAGAATCAATCTTCCCTCATGCTAGTTTTAGCTATGGCAGACCTCCAGCGAGGAGCAAGGTAAAAAGAAGGAACACTCTGAAAACAGAATCAGCAGTTTAACTCCACTACAAAGAAAAGGAATACTCATTTACTTCACTATTCAATTTAATGAAGGTAAGGAAACAGTTTTCATCAAAGTTTGCTTACCTCAAGAAAGACATATTTATTTCATTAGCGAAAGATATCTCAGGAAATTACAGAAGGATCGGAATATTTCCACATTTATTCTGGTTGATAAACAAGAATCTGTAGATGATGACATGGATTAAAAACACATGATTACCATAAGGTGCCTGCTGGAGAGCCAAATTAGAAATAAAATTGTCATTCATAATTTGTTGGTCATGCAGACGTCATCTATGATTTTTGTGTCGGCAATGACATAATACATTGATTCTCAATAAACGTGTACCCTTTTAATAACAATGTCTGGTCAAGAATCAGGGGAAACCTGATGGTCTTCAAAGATATAGAAAAGGAATTTTGGTCAACCCAATTGCTGCCTTATGCTGTGGAAGTACAAATCAAAGAAGTAGTTACTATTTCTGGAAACACGCAACAATGCATATTGCCAATAAAAGTTTGAAAAGGACACACCATTTTGAATGAAGAAGCGTTTATTAATTTAAATAATATTCTTCAGCAACCTCTGCATCCAACTACATTAGTAAACCTCAACAATTACACAATGCTTGTACTGATTGATAATAATTATCCTCAAAGAATCACTCTCTCCCCAGAAACTACCATTAAAATGGCTGTTGATTCTAAACAATTTTCGATGGATGTGTCATGGGTATCAGGCAGGTAGTTGGGGTAAGCTGGGTGGAGGCTTGGCAGGCCTGGCATAGGCACACAAGGAACCCATAGCAAATCCTTCCTTTAATTCCTTCCTAGTGTTTGTAGCAACTTCCTGGTTACCACTTCCTTTTGCCAAACAGGAAGTGCATAACGATTCATGAGCTCTCTAGTGTTTGGGTGTGGCTGGCTATGTAAGCCACACCCAAGATTCTTCCAGTGCTTCGTGTTACTTACTGTGAGCCGTGCGCTGGATCAGCTAGCTTCTGCTTACCTGCTCCGGATCATCCTGCTTCTGCTTACCTGCTCCGGATCATCCTGTTTCTGCTTACCTGCTCCGGATCATCCTACATCTGCTTACCCACTCCGGATCATTCTGCTTCAGCGTACCTGCTCCGGAAGAACCTCCGTTCTTACTCCACGCCGCAGCTATCTCCAGTCAAGAGGGGACTTCTACACCGGCACCTGTAAGAACAAAGAAGAATTGCGTTAGCACGCGCACATCAGTAACGCTGCGCATACTCACTGAATCTGCCCGCGACGCTGGAATCCAGGTCAGTTGTACGAGCGCACAAACCCCTGCAAAAGAAAGAAGAGACATTATTCATGGCGCTGGCCCCAATAACGCGGACACTTATTTCACTGCGCTCGCGGTGCATACTTACCAAAAGCCTCTGTGAATACTTATCCAACCACCAAGTCTCCAGAAGCGCTAAACCCGGACTCGAGGCGCTAATACCGCATACTTTCTCCTGCAAGGGAAAGGGAGAGACATTACCAGGCACGCTTGAATTGAAGGCGCTGCGCAAACCTACCAGCAGCCAGCTTCTACACGCAGTGCTACTCACCCACGAAAATCCCAGCAAACAAAGACAATACGGACAATTTTGGACACTCTACATTCTCCACGCAACGTTCACTTGTGCGAAGGACTTTCTAGCCAGTGAAGAAACTGGAGCCTTGAGCACTCGGCCTAACTATAAAGGCATAAAACAGCGTTTGGCATCTGAACTCAGCCTACAGACATTGGCACCAATCACATGAGTGAATCATGCCCCTGCAAATGCAGGATGGAGTGCACACCCTACTAAAGATCAAGGTATTCCTCTGGGTGAAACAGGGGAAGTGAAGACTCAGGGTCAAGGGAGGCTCGTCCATCGCTACTGCAGAGACACAGGTGAGTGTGACAGGATGTAGCCAATCCTATCACTGATTCCATTCAAGAAGATTGTTATGACAATACTGATGATAACAGACCACAAACTATATATACTCGACAACGGGGAAATGTTATGGTGTACTCCCTGTGCCCTTATGGAGTGCAGGATGTTACATGTGTGCGATGCTGGCAGATGGGATAGTATCTACACTGACACTAAGGAATCAACCAACCAATTAGACACCATAAGCAAAGATCAATCCACTAAAGTAGAAGATACCTCAGAAATATCCATCCTGGAAATATTTCCAGGCTTCCACTAGCTAGTATAGATAGTAAAATAACAGATCGCACGCGGCTGGTCCAGATATGATCACCAACGTGATGCTGAAAAACATTCCCAACAATGGGCGGCATTGATCGAAGTGCTGTTCAGAACGATTGCCACCACAAAACAAATCCCAGATTCATGGCTGGAGGCAATAGTAGTCCCAATTTTCAAGAAGGGCAACAAGGCGGACCCGACAAATTACCGCCCGATTGCCTTACTTGATACGATTGGAAAAATCCTGGGTGCTTTCCTCCGCCAAGAATTGGCAGACTGGGCATCCAACGCAAAGATCTTGGATATCCGACAAACTGGCTTCACCTCAGGAGTGGGGGTGGAATAAACTTGCTTAGTCTTAACATCTTGAAGTTGGAATCTCTAAAGGGAAAGAAGAAACTGTACCTAGCCTTTATTGATATGCGTCAAGCTTTCGACAAAATTAATCGAAGCTTGCTCTGGAAGAAGCTGCAGAACTGGAACCGATACAAGCTCTCCACGACGGCACATCAATCCGTGTGCGCTTAAATAATCAAGGAGACTTGTCAAATACAAGTGCATAACATATGCAGATGATCTTGTGTTGATTGACCGCACTCCAATTGGGTTACAACGGTTATTGGGACATCTCCAAAATTATTTAAAATCAAATGATTTGGAATTGAATGTCAAAAAAACTAAAGTAATGATTATTGGTCATCCTGGGTCTCGGAAAGATAAAGCCTTCAAATGGAAAATCAACAATGACCCGTTGTTGTCAGTAAATTCCATCCGTTATTTGGGGGTCATGTTCAATAACTCTCCAAACGAGCGGCAGTGGAGACAGGACCTGGTTGCACGGATGACTCAATTTGGAATTCAGGGTTCCAAGATTAATAGTGAGTATGGGAAATTTAGCCTATCACCCGTTATCATATTCTACTCACAAAAAGTAATACCAGCAATTAGGTTTGGCGCCGAAGCTGGATGGAACCTAGAGCCTCAAATATGGCACAAACCAGAAGGTCTATTTTGGAGGTGTGTACTGAGACTACCAAACTACGTCTCTGTAACAGTGATTTGCTACGAGTTATCACTGAATTCCTTATATTCAGTAGTAATCTGGAAATCATTAAGTGCTTGGCGAAAGATGCTCTTATCACCAGCAATACCCGCATATAAAGTCTTTGCCATAAAACAAGATGAACCCAACGATAATGTGTTAAATGAGTGGAAATAATCCCTAGCAAATCATCTATCAAAGGCCGACATAAAAATTGATGACTTGATCAACTTACCACAGTTGGCGAAAAAGAAATTTGAAACCTGGACCTGGATCTCAAACTCCGAACAACAAGACAAATTGAAATCAATATTGAACGCCGAAACATGCTTCCATAGACTGAACAAACAATGTAGATATCTACTAAAGAGTCTCACACGCTATTATCGAGAACAATTCTTGAGGTTCCGCTTAAACGCGCTGCAAACCAAAGAAATGCTGTGGCAGCGAAAGAACAAAGATACAGCTGACAACATCTGTCGATATTGTTCGAGTGACACTGAATCGCTTCATCACGTAGTCATAGCATGCACAGGGCTGATTAATCAGCGATCATGCCACCTTGGGTCGTACGCCCCCCAGGATGATGACATGGCGAACTGGTGGGGTCGTGTGACCGCAGGGCACGACATAACTTTAACCTGTGCCGTAGTGAATTATCTTGACTCAGTCCTGATGAGAGGCCCATAGTTTCGATTGTCAGTGAGCATAAGTGAATGACTCTTGTCGCCAAACTTGTCTAACTGTTTATCTTATCCCTATGTGCTTCTTTGTTATTTGTTCCCTTTTATTGTCTATGGCCATCAAAGACAAAGTGGAGGTCACGAGACAGATGTCAACTGACTTTTCTCTTTCCCTTTATGTTCGATTTTGTGCAGATGTGAAAATGGCTTCTGTAACAAAAGTCATGCTTGATCAACTGTAAAGTTGTGATTGTTAGACTGAAGTTTCAATAAAAAATAAAAAAAAATAATAAAAAATAACAGATCAGTATAGCTGATACATGTAAAACAGAAGAGCAGAACACACATTAAGACTAATATTTATGGATTTTCAGAAAGTTCTATCTATATATTCATCCAAGGAATCAATCACAGAGATTATCATGACTTCGGAATCGTGTAGTGTTATTTGACCAATCCAGAGTACATTTAATAATCCAGTACTTGGAATATTGAAAGCCAATGGACAATGGGGACTCTGTGCAGGCCTAAGGGAATTGAATAGGAAAGTTCACATTTCAAAGTGCCTTCTTCCTTATACTGATAAGGGCCTTGTTCAGATATAGGCTTTGAAAGTATAAACTGCCTTTTATTTGACTACTGAATATTTGATTGTCTCTGTACTCTGTGAACACCAATATAATCTTGAATTTACTTTTGAGGAGCAGCAGTATCCATGGACCAGAACTCCCTTTGGGTATATTAAGGCCTTGGCTGGCCTTGTAGAAAGATGGAATGAGGCTTATGTGGATGACATATTAGTCAAAATGTAACTGTACAAGAACACCTGGAGGAAATGTACCACATGTTGATACAGCTAGGAAATGTAGGTCCAAAGGTATTACCTCAAAAAACACAGTGGTGTATAACTAAGGTAAACGCTCTAGGCTATGAAATCAAAGCCAGTCTTAATCCTCAGAAGTAGAAGGTTGATGCTCTAATGAAATGGAAGAACTATAGTCGGTAATTCCTAGAGGATTATGCAGAGATCACACATCCCCTAGTCCAGCTTTTGAAGGCAGTGTCAGATGGGAGGGGTGTGGGGGTTCCCAAACAGAGGTTCTGAAACAACTGTATAGAAGTTTATCCCAAGCTCTGTGCTTGATTTATCCCATCACAAATAAGGTGGTCTTGCTGGAAACATGATTATCTGACACCTGTTTAACTGCAGTCTTATAGTTAGAAGCATGACCAGGTTAATAATGTGTTTTTAACACAAGAAAGAGAATTCACTCCTGGCAATGGTATGGTAGTTGAACAACTACTATCCGTTGACCATGGAGACATATAATAGTTGAGACTTCCCACCAACCTCTGCAATATTTTCAGAGGGACCGAATATGAAATGGGAATGTTTCCAAATAAAGGATTACTTCCTGGATTCTTTCAATGAATCAGATATGTTCAAAATAAAAAGAGTCCAATGGCTAACGGATTAGCCGATCTACATGATTGTGTCCAAAATTGTTTAGAGGAAAAAGAGCTAAAACTAACAATAATATGGAGGCATGTCTAGCTCCTAGTCATAAAGTATATGATGAGAACATATGTAACAGAATGCTCAAAAGTCATGTGGATGGATGTTCTTACCATATGAAAGAAAAAGATGAGAAAAATTTAGTAGGTGGTGTTGGAAATGCTTCGGTGAATGATACCCCCTGAACCAGCAGCCGGTTATAACATTGATCCTCAAAGTAGTCAGGTGCCAGAACAGATGGCAATATAAAGCTGTGCTTATTGCTGTAAATCCCCAACTCCAGAAACTAGTAATCATACCTGATTCAAACTATGTCCGAAATGGATTTGCTGAGCATTTAATAAACTGAAATTCCAGAGGTATGGTTTGTGCAACCAACAAACCCCTGAAACATGGAATCTAATTCAAACAATAGATGATTTGGTGACATCCAAAACTATGACCCTATTTTGGAAGAAAATAAATGGTCACTCAGATGTTGAATGGCACGATAAAACTGGAAACGATTTGGCAGATCATGTCAAGGCCCCAGGTGCTCATGCAGAGGCAGCACAAACTCCTTCCTCCCCTTGAGAGTCTTGGCGCCTGCACTGATAGTAGCACAGGTAAGCTGTGACGCCCACAGGCAAAGAGGGTTAGAGTCCACCGATTGGATAGGAAGGGGGAACAAGAGTAACCGAGTAGAGGTTTAGGGAGCGGTTATGGCTAGGTATGGGGTGTTAGTGGAAAGGTATGCTCCTTGGTTCTTGTTTCTTGTTGCCGGTTTTGCACATATACATGCACCCACTGGCATGCATTGACTCTGACTGTGTTCTGCAAATATTCCTTGATGGTCTATGATTTCACTCAGTTGTGTCTCCACTGAGATAGATTAACCAACCGCTCAGTTGCTTCACTGAGCTACTTGTCCTAAAACATCTGACATGCAATCCTGGGGTGTACCCAGGTTTTGTAACACTGTATAGCTACACAACCTTGGCTCTTTAACCTAGGAACTCTACATTCTCTCTTTAGCCTATACATAGCATTCGTATTGTTCATTAGTGTTGCATTACACTACACAATATTGCACACACTTTCATTAGCATAGAAACATAAAAACACTTAGCTTCGGTATTTCACGACCTCCATTTTATTTGGTGTTCATTCTGTGCTGCTTTCCTGATGCACGGCCGATCGTAGTGTGCTGTTCGCTGACGTCTGGAAGTCTGTCAGAAATATACAAATTAGGATTTGTACCAAAAGAAATATGCCAACTGAACGGATCGCTAGTATCAGATTAATGTGATTGTTCTATCTTTAACGCGATTGACACATGCAGGGTTAGTGCAGAAAACGAGACTCAATGCCTTCGGGACCCAATGCTCAGATTAGCGTTTCCATGCAGTTAGTACTGAAGGCGCTAAAACAAAAGGAGCAGCGTTGCCACTCCATCTTGTGGCCAATGCTGGTGTCGGGGTGATCTCCCGGGGGCCGGCAGAGCCATCCGCGGTCCTCCGGGGCTGGGGAGGCCCCAACTCCTCCCGCATCCCAAAAGGAGTATGACACACACACAAGGAGCAAGGTAACTACTGCTGTTTATTAGAGTAATGGCAGGGATATGCTCAGACCGTATGCATCCGGAGAGGCCCTCGTCATTAGCGGGGCTCGCAGGCCCTTTTTACAGCAGTCTGATGCGCTACTTGCGTCACCTGAGAAAATCATCACAAAACCAATCGCCACTTTGGGTTGGTTCCCCGAGTGGTAGGGTTAGTATGGAACCCCTATGCGAAGAAATGTTAGCAGATGAGGACGGGTCAGGTGGTACGTTTGGGCTGTCCCTAACAGTTGCTACATTGGAATTGTTACAAGGGGACCCTTGGTGATTGGCTAAGAGTAATGGCGTCAGTGATGAGCCCCTCTGTATTATGATTGATTCTCCCGCGAGCCCCCAAGCCTGGGACCATCGTCGTTCCCAGCTCGCGGTGTACCTGACATTAGCAACAATGTGCAACTATATGTTTGTGCGGACAATGGACAAGTCTGCTTACGGGCTGGTGGGCAGGTATTTCCCATCGCTGTAGTTGTCCAACTTGTCACTTCGTTGTTGCAGATTGTGTCCCAGACGTGGGACCCTGGCGGTTCTCTGTCTCGTACGCTTGGCACCTTGTCAGTTCGGCTTAGTCACATGTGGGGAGACCGTAGCTGGAGTAGAATTATGAGCATTAGATTTTGTATTTTGTCTCTGAGGGCTTGGCACCTGTAGGCATAACCTTGGCGCTGGGCGTGCGGCATGCAGGTTGCAACATCGTGGCCTTGGCTGTGGGCTCTCGTTGGGGCTCGTTCTGCATGGTCAACATTTGTATTTCGTTCTGGGAGGATTTTCATTTGCGAGGCTCCTGCCTGGGGACTCTTGCTTGCGACCTACTTGGGCCTAGTTCGTGGGTGGCGGTACATAATCCATACTATGGGGGTCGCAGGGTGACAGAGTGTCATACGCAGCATTAGATATACATGGTGGCATCTTCATAGTGATAGGTAGCAAGAAAGCATTGGCAAGCATATACACAAGCTCTTCAGGCGTCTTGCGTTTCTGCGGTGCTGTACAAGGCATATGTGAAAAATAACAATGACGCATGTCCGTGGGTATGTCAGTCCGCTATGTCATAGCACTGAGTATATTCTTCGTGTTGGTTGGTGTGTGAGTGACAAGTGTGCATGGTGGCACGTTTGTTATTGTCTGTTGGCTATGTGGTCATGGCATCTATAACGATGTGAATACTTGCGGCTGTTGTTCTAGTTGAGCTGATCCATGTCGCAGGCGTCGGCTTGACCCGGGCATGCTAGTGGGCATGCTCTTCGTATATGCATGTTTTTGAAGCAGGATACTTTGTCATCTGGTAAATAGTCAAACTCCTCTTGTGGGGGGTGCCTGGGCCGTGATCCCCTAGGCCATAGTCTGGATGAGATTGGGGGGAGGGTGTTATCCCATTCTCCTACTTCACTGGATTTGACTTTTATGGACTTTATTGATTCATGGTGTGTCACCCTTTCTCATGTTGGCCCTGAATCATGCTGTTCCCAACTTCATCTTTTATCCAGGCATGCAACATTATGTGTTACTAGTGACTTCTGCAATTGTATTTGCACTCCCCTCTTGCTTCTCCGCTCTTTTTGACTGCTTACTCTCTATTCTCTCCTCCTCTCCCTTTCTCCTTTTTCCTTTCTCCTCCCTTCATCCCCCTACTTTCTTCTATGCACTTACTCCATCAGAATTGTCCCTGGACCTTGTATGATAACAACCTCTTCTGTCTCCTCCCCCTCCCCTTACTTGTTTCCCTGCCCTCCCCCTCCAGAACTATCTGAAATGTCATCAGACCGAGTAAGATAGTTAATTTCAGATCCTTACTGTTTATGGCCTATAAGAATATCATTGTATTTTGCCCTTGTTCCCTCCTTGCCTTGAAGCGCTTTGAAACACATTGTCTATAGGCACTATATAAATAAACTATCATATCATATCACTTAACCATAGCGGATTCAGGCGGGGCACAGCCCAGCAATGGATATTACCTGGTGAGAGAGCCTCTGGTGTGTCCATGAGCACTGCTGCCGATGTCGTCCACGAAGCCTCCAGGCCCTGTTTGTTGAACACTGGGGTTGCACGGGGTTGTAGTTCCTTTCTGGGTTTTTCTTTCCGGAATGTTCCTACTATGAGAGCTGCTAGGAATTGAAGTTCCTTTTCCTTTTCCTTGGCAGTTCTCAGCACAATGTCCCACTCAGCAGCTCACGCCTACAAGTAGGGCATATATGGCATCTGCCATGAGTCTGTTTTCTATATGTTTGTGCTCCAATTAAATTACCCACTGCTTGTGCTACAATTAAATTACTCACCCTACCTGCTAGTACCTTGTGTTTCCTAACATGCTTCCTGACAATCAACCCGACAAAACAAGAGCAATCCAATGCGAGTACATAGATATGGAATGTCTCCTTGGAGATATTCAAGTAACAACAGTGACCCGTTCACAAACGCAAGCTGAAAGTGAACTTTCTATTCTGCAATGGGGGAGAAATGCTGCAGACCAAGACTTAATTACCACACAGAAAAAATACCTATTCACATGATGATTCTATAAATATCTAGAAGATCCAGAACATTTTCCCTTCTTCTAATGAATATTCTTATATTATTGAAATTCCAGAAGATGTAAAAAATTCAAGATGGACATTTGGTTATGAAATGCCAATCCACTTATGATTATTGGGTGGTAGCAACCCCATTCTGAAGTATAATGTTCAATCATGTCCATGATGCAGTAACAGCTGGTCATCAAGGATTTCAAAAGAAATGGAGATCCTACGGAAGGTTGCATGGGTCAAGATTTAAGCATTTATTTTAATGGGTGTCTAGTGTGTACTCTGTCCCAACCAAGCTCTCCCACTCACCAGGCATCTCTACAAAAAATAGGAAGGACCTTACCTTGGTCTGATCTTCAAGTCACTTTATCAGTTCAGTGACTTTTCTGCATGCAGCAGGATTACTTGGATCATGTTTATTAATATCGTACATTTGCTGCTTCATCAATTTTCCTCTTGATAAGAATCATCCCATTGAAATTGTCGTGAATCCAGACCAGAGTCAGGCTTTTCCAATTGTAATGGAGGTCCGAGTGACCTCTGACGGGCCCATGGGATCAGAGCTTGCCCTCGAGTACCTTCAGACAAGATAGCTGCACCTTGAGGTGGATGGGGTGCTGGATTCACATACTCCAACACCAATCAATAAGGACAACTCAATGATTCAGCAAAGAGACTGTAAAGTTCATCAAGTTTTATTTCATGCAATGCTGATACAGAGCACAAACAGCATTGTGGTCAAGTACACGTACTCCACCACCCCAGGCTCAAAACGGAGCTCCCTCTTATAGCTCACAGAGAGAGCATCCTGCCCCCACTCTCCCTATCCAAGTCTAGGCAAACTCATCATTAAGCATTCGCTCACCGGGCAATTACTTTTTAATTGAACTAAACCTTCAAAAATTAAATACAATCTGGCGCACATTCTTACTTTTTCCCGGTGCCCTGCCCAAGAATTGGTTAATGCAGCTGGAACCTTTAGATACATTTCTAGACAAGGCCCAATTAGTTGTCTGTATTCAGCACATTTGTCTACTTTCTAACAACATGGTAGCCTTGAATGTTTCAACTTCATAATTACCTCACAATACACGCTCTGAACCATTACTTCATTTCACTCATTTTAGCCACATTTTCAGTTACATGTATTTCCAGTAAAAGGCATTTGTCAGAGCTCTTTTCTGTCTGTGTACAGAAAACCTTATTATCCATTCTGTGCTTTGCCACCCTACCACATCATGATAAAGACATTTTCAACCTTATAAACATGACGCCCTTTTGACTACTAGTATATACTAACATTGTGAATACCATTTTCCCATAATTACGCCACCAAATCATTCCATACAAATTTCTCTGTTTAGCTTTAAGTGGGGGCTGCCCCCTACAGCATTCAGTTGTTGGTACCCTATCTTCATCTTGGCTCCTCCATTACATTCCCCCGTCATAAATGTTCTTTGTTTGTAAAAACAATAACTATTAACCACATCCGTGTTTACTCTCCTTACTTACTTATCTAAACACATCCTATCACAATCTTACAATTTGTCACATACTAACATATTGTTATTCTTAAAACAAAACATGTGTGTGTCATCTTCTTCCATTCAAGCCCCACTTCCTGTAATCATCTGCTTTAAACTAACTTTATGCCTCGGATAATTTCACAGCCATTGTGAGACTCGAGAGTTTGGTCAAGCTTTGAGGTAACCCATTAGCCCATTGTCTCTTTGTATGTCATACATTGTCTGCAACTCCCACCCCAACAAAATATAATCTCTCCTTGATCTTCTTCTTCTCCCCATGCATATAGATTTCGTTTTCACTGTGTCCTTCCCTCTTTTTCACACTCGTTCTTCTTCTGTCTCTTCTGCTTTACTCATCTTTAGTTTGGCGTTAGTGGACTGTCTGTGTCCTGTCACCTTTTCTTTCCTTTGAGCTGTTTTCACAGTCTGTCTCCCAGGTTCCTTTGATGCTTAGACCAGGAGTCCATTGTTTTTTTTTTCTTTTCATAAGAAGTTCAATTTTACCAGAGTGTCTCTCTTTCAAAAGGGTTCATTGTTCAATGAATCCAAAAGCGAGGACGTTTCAGCATGGGGACGCAGGGTTGGGGGGGTCTTTTTGCAGACACAATTCAGCGTCTGGCTTTCACTGGGTTTCTCTATGACCTCCCTCTTTCCTCACACGGTTCAACGTTAATTTCCAAAGGCACACAGGTTCCTCGACGCATACCTGTAATATAAAATGGAATGAGTTTCCTTTGTAAAATAAACATATCTCTTATTTTTAACACATTTACTACCAACCCATTTCCTTACCCTCTCTTTTTCGCATTGGCTCTTATACCTTATTCTCTAGAAATTTCGAGACATTCCCTCTTATTTGACACCCCTGCCTCCTAGACAAAGCTACAAATATTTTCATTTAAATATAGCCTTTTTGTTGGTCATTTTTACATTACAACCAAAATACCCCCATTCCTAGCTCTGCGTCAGCTGGCTACGACCGGAATTTGTTTTCAATAACATGTACACTTGTCCGTCATGGGACACATTTTTCCCCTTCCGGGTGCCACACGCAACCCTAAGGAGGCAAAACAATTAAAGAAAGATGTCTTCTTCTTTTCTGCTCTTCTAGGCACGTCTGTAGTAGATGACAGAAACCTCCTTGGGGATCCACGTCATCTGCAGAAATAAAAATTAGAGACAAACGTCATTCGGGCACTGGCAAGGGGTCAGGTTTTCTTTCCAATTTCAACCCCTTTCCTCCTTTTCTGCCATCAAAAAATACTCTCTGGATCATTCTCCCCTATTCGTTAGTGCACATCAACAACTATTTTCCAACCACCCTGCGGGATACTTAGTATATGCTTGGTTCGTTGCTCAGTTTAGCTGCACATTCTTGCTGGTTAGCTGCACATTCTTCCTCAGCTCAGCAGCCATTCTTCCTTTTCTTTTCTTGTTGTTAGTTCGACCATGTCCTATGCTTGTGCTTTGTGTTAATCCTATGGAGATAAAACAGAGGCGTTTCGCTGCACATCGTTCCTGCCTAACTTAATCCAGCCTACCCCTGTTTTCCAAGACTATGGCACCAATTCTTACTACGTGCCTCCATTTTTATCGTTCCCATCAATGTTTGCCTCTTCTAATGATTGCATAACCCTATCATAACAATACTTTTGACATTATGAACACAAAAATGATTACTCACCTTCAATTTTACTTGTTTTCTGTGGTTGTCTGAAATGGCCATGTTGTCATCTATTTTCTACTCTTTCCACACCTGATTATACCTATCTTGGGAAAACCAGCTAACTCTTGAAGACATTGTGTCTCTTAATACCTTTTTCCTGTTACTCACCTGGATCCTCTTACCTTTAGTGCTGATCAATTGTGTATCCACGCCCTTGTGGCGTGAACTAGTACTTACCTTTTTCTTTTCCTCCCTAATTTTATGGCCATGCAGACAATTTCTTGTGCTTCCATGCAAGAGGTCCATAGCTTTATCTGTAAAATAAATAAAAATCGTTACATGCACTCAAAATGTTGTTTTTTACTTACCTCACTATATTGTCTTAAACTGGCTTGTGTGATTTTCCTTTGTTTAACTGACCCAGTTTTGTCAGCCATACTCCTTTTCCTGGTCTTCATGGTCTCTGATGCCTTTAATTGCCCAACACTCCTTTTTTCTGTTTGGCCAGGAAACCTCATAAGTGCTATTTGTTTTCCAATCTTCTGATTTTTTTTGTCCGTTTTATGCTTTTGAGTTTATCCCCTATCCTTTTATTAATTTGCCCAATTGTTCCCTTTCTCAATTTTTCTTTTATTCATTTTTTATTCAAGATGACCAATTATTTTCATCTTTTACTGATTATTTATTTATTTATTTATTTATCCCGATCCTGTGTAATAGAGGCCCGAATTTTCCCTAACGCGTGTAATCCTTTATTCTAATCATCACCTATTTACTACTTGCATCTCCATTGTTCCTATTGATTTCTAATTTGTCCAGGGATAGTTCTATATTCCCACTACTTTGGGTGAAATCCCTCAGTGTCATAGCGTCGGGTGCTCTCTGGACGCTTAAGTTTAATATCATCATCGAATTCTTTGCACTTCCTTGCCTCTTCTCTGACCCTATCTACTTCCCTTTCCCTTTTATTTCTATTTTCGTCTGCCCTTTGAACTTCCTCATCCTTCTTTCACGTATCATTTGCTTTTCTTCTAACCTTTGCTGTTTCTGTCTGTCTTGTTCATAGGCTGCTCTCTGTTTGAGATCGAGCTGCTTTTCTTGCTCCTCGCGATATAGTTGTTCTCGCCTCAGCCTATCTTTCCTTTTTATCCATCCGTCCCTTAACTCCTTCTCTTTCTCTTTCTCTGTGCCTCATCTGACCTTTCTTTAGGTCTCACATCATCACCTCCTTTCCAATCGAGTTTCAATAAGATTTGTCCTCCCATCCATTCGTCTTTTGCGAATGCTATCTCATCAGTTCTGTCTTCACTTCCTTTCCACTTCTTTTCCCTCTCTGCTTATTGAGAGATGCACTTGTCTGTGCCTGATCCCTTCCTTCATTATTGCATCATCGCATCTCCCCATTGCCTCTCGGGACTAGGGATGTGAAATTCTTGTCCTTATTCTTCCCTTGATTTTTGTCACAACTGTATGTAGGGGACTCATAAGCGGGGTTGCTGTACCCTGCGGCTGCTTTAAGCTTCCTTAAAGGGTAGAGTCCCTCAGGCTCACTTCCTTTGGTTCCGGTTTCAGGCGGGGCAGGTGTTGCGGTACGCATCTCACCCCCCTCAGTGCATATATTTAGTATCCAAGCTTCTGGAGGCTCTTCTTCCTTTCCTTGTTCTTATATTTTTCACAATTTGAGAACAGCACAGAGTTTTCTAACTTCTTGCTTGTATGTGTGGCATGCAAGTAAATTGCCACGTGTTGTAAGACGGCTTTGGATAAAGACCCATTTCGTGGCCAAGGCATAAACATCTTGTGGGCGGTACCTTTAACCCACTCGGTGCTATGTTTCTTAAGCTTGGGTGCGGGTTTCGGCAGTTGCTCGCATAAGTGTGCTAATGGAGTAATGTCTTCCACCCTTAAATCTGTTTTTAACGATATATTTATGCTATTTCATGAGTGAGCACCAAATACCGCAAGCTCCAATCCAATCTTTTCCCGCCAGAACTTTTGTAGCACCAATTTACTTCAAGAACATCAAATCATGTGCGATTCTCTCTTAACTATAGAATTGCGTAAAACTCTAAATTCCTTACATGTGACATACAACAGGACATTTACAACAGACACTTGACAGACTAGACAAACACCAGCTGGACACAAATATCTCTACCTTCTAATATGTACCCCGACATGGAGTTTAAACGAACCCCCTTAACGACGTCTTTAAACGTGCTCGTAGCCTAGTCGTCCCCTATTATGTGGGCTCTGAGTTCAACGTTTCTTCTCACCGCTATATTAAAGTGCAGGAAACAAGGCGTATCCTTTATCTCGGGTGTCCTCCCCGGTATCCTCTCTCTTTATCTCGGGTGTCCTCCTCGGTATCCTCTCTCTTTATCTCAGGTGTCCTCCCCGGTATACTCTCTTTTTTATCTCGGGTGTCCTCCCCGGTATACTCTCTTTTTTTATCTCCGGTGTCCTAACCCAGTATCCTTCCATTTCTCGAGTGTCTGACCCTATATACTTTCACTTCTCGGGTGTCTGACCCGGTTTCCTTTCACTTCTCAGGTGTCTGACCCGGTATCCTTTCACTTGAACCACTACTGTCCTTCATGATTCTCATTTTATTCTGGTTGTTTCTTAATCATTTGCCATATTTCCCTGTTTCCCTGCGTTATGGCTGCCTTTAATTTCCTGGAGGTCATCTGTCTCTACCTATTGTTCGCAAATGTTCATATAAATTTGCGGCCTGCGCCTGACTTTTCTCAATTTCTGTTCATTATTTCTTCACCAGGTCATCCGGCTGGCTATATTTTACCATGCCTCCACAATAATAAAACCTTTTACTTTTCACCCAAACAATCTCCTTGGCCTTCTGCCGCTTTCATGCCTCAAATTGTGCTTGTGTCTAAATGGGGCATGTCCTACATAAAACATGCTTTCCTTGGTAACCTTAACACTATCAGCATGCTTTCATGCTTTGTCATTCAAACCTTTCTTCATCCATCTAAATCCTATGATACCTGAATCACAACTGACGTCTCAAATCACAAAGGGTTTTCCTTATTTGATAAAAAATGTTTTCCACTCTTGCCATCAAGGCCTCAACAATTATAAAAATACCACCCCTGGTATGACACCATTCAAACTGTCCTACCACTCACGGTGGAGCTCCTGGAAAAAGGCTTTTAAGAGCACCCCAAAAACCCCCTTCACTACATTTGTGCTATCCTCGAAATTCCCCAAAAGCAGGTCACAGATGACCCAGTAACCCCCTTCAGTTTCAGGGGGCATTATAAGTCAAAATAATAGAAAACATGAATGGCAATGGACCATTCAGCTACAGGGCAATGCCTGCTCCTGCCCGCCTGTTATTTAGAAACCCCATGTAAAATCACTTGCTCCTCATCTCATGACGTTCATCAATACCTCCTTTAATTCCAACACTATTTCTGTAGCTGTGAAACAACCCTTGTGAGCGTTGCCTCCACTCACCCTTGTTCATGACATGCCAGATTACATGCTACGGTCTGTTTTGTTGCAATTATCGTTTGAGTGCCCTTGCTTCCTCTTTACTACCACATTTACTAATGCCACCGGCCCTTTTCTTTCCCAGCAATGCTTACAAAACCTGCTAATTCATTTCCTGTGTCATTATCAGTGTTAAATTGTATTACTACACTGTCATCCTTGCAGGCATCTTACAAATCTTCACAGGCTCTAAAAGTGCGGAGTGATGCTGTGTGCAACTCTCAGTATTCTTTAAAAGAATACACATTACTCACGCCATACGAGCTACTCACTGGCTACCCATGGAGGAAAGGTTAATTTTAAAATCACAAATGTATGTCTCACACAGCACCAGTATATCTAACTGATGCTGTTACTAGGGTCAGTTCAGCCTGACCCAAACAAAGTCACCATGCCACTAAACTACAAGTCCCATTAACCAAAAGAACTAATGCCAAAGGGCTAAGCTCCCCGTCTTGTCCCCAGACCATGGAATGCTGTCTCTAGTGGTCTTAGAGCAGAACTATCCCTCCTCATTTTTTCGCAAAACCCCTCAACCCTACTTTGCTAAGCTACCCCTATCAGTTCCCCTAGCGATGTCTACACTCATCCCCCTATTGCTAAATTAACCTCTATGCTGTGCTTTAGTCAATCTCTACTCTATCCAGTGTGATCTAAGCATGCAGTACATTTATTGTAATCACAATATATATTTATCTGTCCTATAACTACAGGCGAAGGCTTGCCATGCAACCCCTTGTGTATGCCATTTTATTGTAATCTGCAAGCCCCTTCTTTGTAATAGCACTACAATGTCTAAGGGCTTCTGTGTGATCCATGAATTCTAATACACAAATAAGAAAAGGTTTTTTTCACGCATTCAACCCTTTCCTTTCTACTAAGAATCACTCATTCCTTGCCAGACTACAGTAGGCACCAGAGGCGTTTTTATCGGAGGGCAAGCGGGGCACCTGCCCAGGTCCCCCACAAGGATGCCTGATCTAAAGTAATATTCCATATTTCACCAGGCTTAAATAGCGCACGCCAGGAGATTTTATTGCATGCTGCTGATGCTCTAAACCCATTGCCTGTCTGTTTTGGGAAGTACATTCTGCCTTGATCAATTAATCATGTAATGCCTTTTGTTTTCACTGTGGAATACATAGTTTGGCTAGCACGATCTCTGTAGCATTATTTCTTTCCCGTGGGAATATTGCTGATCACGTGCAATAACCAAAGTTGAAATCCATATCCATCCACGATGGTTCAGAGGTTAGCTCAGTGTGTTAAGCACTCATTGCAGAGGTATGTGTTCATATGAAATATTAGAAGGGCACATTCCAGTAAGGCTGGCTGAACCGTCCCTCTGTCTGAAGTTTATAAGCATACCTGCATATTTACTTGGTTTTGCAGCACAAGAGGTGCGATTTAACAGCACTGTTCCTGCACCAGATAGGGGTTGAAATTAGTTTGTTCAGATGGGCATTCTTAAAACCTAAGCAATCCCTTCAAAAGATGTGCATAACCTACTAGTCCAAGAGGTAAATAAGTATGCAAATTCAAGACTGTGCAGCCAAAGTGTTTATGCTTGTATCCTGGCTTTGCCAGCATACGATACAGTGATCCTGGTCAAATCATATAGGATCCCTTGCATTACTGTGCTGTCTTCTGTGAGGTTTGCCCACTTGCATGCTGGGGGCCTCGTTTAGCTCATTGCTTGGTATTTCTTCTTGTGTAGGCCATTTGAGTGGCAAAAACCATTGTTTTGGAACTATTTAAAGCTTAAAAGTACGAAAGACGTACATAAATTAAATCTGTTACTTCACATTGAATGGTATGCTGTTACTTCCCTTGATGATGGAGAGAATGAAGCTAGAATCATTCCCACTTTGTGTAACACTCATCTGTAATATTTTGGTTTTAAAATTGTCAGGTTTGGAAATGCGATTTGCATACTTTGCAAGTCAGTTTTATAAAATTAGATTGTTTTAGTACATGTTAAGAGCTGGAAGAGAAAGTGTTCAAATGCAGGAATTGCAATATTGGCACAAATCCCAGCTTCACCCCTCAAACACTGTGTGATCCTGGGCATCTCATTTAATCTTTTATTGCCAAACATCTCAGAATTGCCAGTCCCTAAACCTTTTAAAACTGTCAGCCCTTCAGGGTGATTTTCTTCTCAGGGTATGTTCTTCATAAAAGCATCGCTCATAGTTTCACTGGTTATAGGGTTGCTTCCACTATAATAGTGTGCATTGATATACTGCGCACCACGGGCACTTGTTCCCTTGATCTCTAATGCAACACTATTTGAAAACCATCTTCCACTCCTAATCTCAGTCTGTCTGGCTAGAGACACCTTCCTGGTAGCTTCCAATCTGTATTCACTATGCATGCTATGCTATGTGCAGCTTTCTCCTTCTTAACAGTCTTCTCCATCCATGCTTGAGCACTTCTGCATTCTCTGAGGCAGCTAATGTGAGTTCTCTGCCTATTCTGGGTTACATGTACCTTTTCTACACACAGTCCTTTATTAATACTACAGGCTGCATACCTTCCCGGATGCTATTTGATAAAAAGTATCTTGTTTCTATATTAGAAGAGAAGTAACCTCTTCATAGATTGCTAATGTTGGCCTTCGAATGCTATTTGTTTATCATTCTGATTAGAGCAGGAATGGAGAGGGTAGGGGACTTAAAGGGCGCAAACATGCTTATCTTGAGTGCCGCAAGGCAGCATAAGTATGTATCACAGAGAATAAGGCCTCTAGGCAATACTGAATATTCCCATATAGATGCCTCTCATAAGACAGGAGAGAGCGCACAGGCTATCAGTAAACAAATGCATTTTTTGTTAAACTCATTGGCAGCACGCAAAAGATGTCTTTTTGTTCGCGCCCCTTCATCCTTATCAGATTGAATCTCTCTTGTTAGTCCACCAGACCTTCCAGGTCAGACCAATATATATATTCACCTATCTTTAAAACTCTACAACTGGGGGCCTAGCTTTAGTCATCCGGCTCCTAAAGCTGGAAAGCCCGCCCACCAGTACTAAAAAATGAAAGAATTCTGCATTGCTTTCCTCAACAGGCTGGAAGCATTAATATGCAATCGAGCCCCTTCCTAATTTTCTCATGTTAAATAGCTAGGCTGGCTCTAGAAATGCCATCCATGTGCTAATTCTTCTCTTGTTCAATGTATCCCTGTACTAGCACCATTGCATCCTCTGCACTTGCGCCAAAAATGCCACTTGGCTAATGTGTGCCTATGCGCTTTAATGACTACCACTGAAAGGTGCCTATTAAAATCACACCACAGCTGACATATTTTTCTAAACTCAAGTGCCAGTTAACTTTTTTAGGCACATCAGGGCAATCTCTGGGGCTGCCATACCGTGAAAATACATTCCTTTTCCTGTTTGCAAAATAGTCCTTATTTCTAGATTGATGCCTTTTATTCCCAGGTGTCTCTGTGTATTCTGTGTTTGCATATTGCTGAGCTTATATGTACCCCCACTTACTTGCGCGCTGATCAACAAATTCATTTGCATGTAATGCGCTTTGCTGCAACACATGAACCACACTCACTTGAGCGTTTTCCTGAACACTGAAACAGCCTAACAATTACATCGGTTAGCGTGTCTCCTTACCACATAGAAATAATGTATGTATTGACGACCACGAGTCACAATGAAAATGTAATGACTCAACCAGATCTGAGCCCTGCGTTTACCAGCCATCCGACTGAAATATCTAGCTGCTGCCCTTATTAATAAATATGCCCTTACCGCTGGGTTATTACATGGGTAAACTGCAACTACACTTGTGAAGTTTTCCAAATTCCAAGTGTAGGCATCTTATTCCATAATTTGCAACAATGCTCAGAATGATTCTTTGCATTCTGCGATCTGTTTTTCGCACCTTGTTTCCCAATGAAATAAAGCCTTTCTTTTTCAGTACTCGTTTGGGTGCGAAAAATGCAACCTTGCAAGGCGCGGTCATTTGTTTTTCTTTCAACTTGGTGCGATCGTTAAGCTTGGCAGAGTTTATCTTACAGAACTGTCAACGCACATTCCATTCTTCATAAATCACTGTATTCATTCTCGTGGGCCATAATGAAAGCATGTTTCCTTTCTCTTGTCATCCCACTTACCATTAATGTGAGGCTCTGTTTTTTGCTTTAAAAAAAACCCTTTCAAAAGGACACTTCTGCACAGTGCATCTCTCTCTAACAAACTGTAGTCTAAGCACATCACTCTTCTCTCCTTGTCTCATGTTCCCAAAACCACAATTTACTTTTTTCTAATCTGCAAAACAACCGTGCCTATACTTTTAAAATGAATTTTCTAAAGATGAGCTTAGTTTCAAACTCACACACAGACAGAAATTCCACAATACTGCCCTTCTTATCTCCCCTCATCAAATAATTTCTTTAAACAGGCACCATTCTCATTAATCACTGTACACCCAATGCGATATTCTGTTCTTTCAACTCTGCGCAGTTTCAGTGCCCACACACAATGAACAGCCCCTTTAAGGGGGTAATTCATAGAATTCAGTGCACAAGTGGCGCACGCGGCTGGCGCGCAGTGTGCGCGTGCGAATCCCTGCGCCATCCGCGTGCGCCAAAATACATTTCCGCGCACAGCGTATTCATGGATTCCAGCCACCAAAACCAGCCGTGGCGCACAGTGGCGCAGCGACCCTGCAGCAGCGCCAGTTACGCCCCCAAGAACGCCCCTTGCGCAGGGAAAAGCCATCAAAATCCCCAATCCAGCGCAAAGGGCTGCGCTAACCCTGTACCTCACGTCATTTCAGCTGGGTACGTGTATTTCAGGGGTGCGCTGGAAGTTCCATATGCGATTCCATCAGGGTACGTGTACATCAGGGGTGCGCGGGAAGTTTCACACGTGAATTCAGCAGGGTACGTGTATATCAG